>NC_143262.1:41020000-41640000 GCF_984573655.1 Nuphar pumila
AGACAGTCCAATTTCGGCTTGAGGTTAAGCCACCAATCATTTTCTCGCAAAAGGTCATCAATTTCAAAAGTTATTTAGTCTTAGCAATGAGGCGCCCAAAATCAAACCCCTTTTCAAGCTTTAGGGACCCCAATTTCATCCTTTTGCAAAACCCCTATCGGATTCATTGTGCTGAAATCCGAAGGTTTCATCATGGTTTCTTCCTTCGAGGAATCCATTTCATTTTCCGCCCAATCAGGATAAGGGTACAAACCTGAGCCTCCTTTGATGAGGTATTTCATTTTCCGCCCAATCAGGATAAGGGTACAAACCTAAGCCTCCTCTGATGAGGTATTTCATTTTCATTCCCGGTCAGGTTAAGGGTTAAACCTGAGCCTTATTTTGATGAGGTATTTCATTTTCTGGTTAGGTTCAGGGTTAAACATGAGCTTCGTTTCTACATGAGTTATTTTTCGTCCCATCCAGGTTAAGAGCAAAACCTGAATCTCACTTCTTTTGAGGTAAAATTTTTCTTCTTTATTCTTCATTTCATATCTATCATTTTCATTAGGGCTAATTTCCTCATATCCAGTCAGATCCATCTAACTGGGGCATTTTTATAGCCCAAATTTGGTGTGTTTTTCTTTGCCACTAAGCTCGTCATCAAGCCGGCTTAGTAGCAAAGAGGGGCATCTGTAAACACCCCAAATTTTTATCATCCATTCTCAAACAACCCTCCTCGGGCAGTACCAACCCTGTTAGGTCTGTGTAGGAGTCAAACCTCGAGTCAGTTTCAGAAAATCACCATTTTACCAACTTTCATTAGGAAAATTACCATTTTACCCCTAGGTCATCCCAGACCCCAGTCAGTCGGAGTCAACCAAGCTCAATGGTCAGTTCAGAACATTTAGAATATCAGTCATTTCAAGCTCACCCGAGATCATAGTGAGAAAGCCATTTTCATTTCTGACCATTCCTGCCAAAATGGGATCATTTCTTCAGAAATGAGCTCATTTCTCACTCAAATCTAAGCCAATTGCCTCCGAGTCAGTCATTCACAGTCAATCATATTCCCCAGAGTCTAACTTGAGCTCACCAAGAGTTCAAACGCTCCAGTTTTAGTTCAAAATCATTTCCAAGCGTTCAGGAGCCCATTTTAGTCAATTTCAGCTCTTTCAGCTGAAATTAAGCTGAGTTCAGTCAATTGAACTAGAGTTCGAGCTTCAATTTTAGTTCATGTCAGTATTAGTAACCTTTGTTTTAGCTCAAAGCCAGCTCAGATCCCTAATTCACTTCACTTCAGTGACCATTCCGCACCATTTCTTTAAAAATGGCAGCTTTTCCTCTAAAATTCAGTCGGAAAGGTCAGTTGAGTAAGTGTCTGGTCAGTTCATTTGAGTTCTAAAACTCTAGAATCCAGCTCAATCTAGCTCATCTCAGTTCAATCCAGCTCGAACACCAATTTTCAGTGTCACTCCAACCCAGTAGAGTCCCGAAAACCATTTCTTGAGCTATTTTGCAAATTTTATTAATTTTAATGCTTTTTAAACTAGTACAACTGCCAATTAGGGTCTAATATCCAAAATTCTTCATTCAAGGTCTGCATTTCGCACGTCATTTCTCATCATTTCATATCATTTCTCAGCATTTCATAACATTTCATCACATTTGATTTCAATTTCGAAGTCCAGAACTCTAGTTTTATAAATTTCAATCCATATCAAGTTTCAAAAGCTTTCAGAAATCAATTTCAAACACCGGGTTTTTCAAAATTTACATTTTTACCCCCGAGATTCTAAATTTGGAAATATTTTTTCTAGAAAAACAATCTGGATTTCTTTCAAAATCAAATTTTCAAATTCTACACTAGATTTGCTTCACAACGGGGTATTGAACTTCAAAATCCGAGCTCGTTTCAAAAACTATCAAAAATAGCTCGTTTCGTCTAGAAATTTTCTAAAAAGACTATTTTACCCCTCTAATCGTCAAAATGAATTTAAAAAGTGGAATTTGGACCCGCTCTGAGATGGCCCATCCATTAGCATTTTCTTGTTTTAATTTATAAGAAAAGAAAAAAAATATCTTTTTCTTTATTTTTTGTTTGTTTTATTTTTTTCATTATTTTATTCTTCCTAAGGTGGGACCCACAAGGGGATCAAACACCCTAGCCCACTTCCTTTCTTCTTTTCCCTCCATTTTCTTTTTTTTATTTTTTTCTTTCTTTCCTTCTTTTTTTCTTTTCTTTCTTTCTTCTTCCTTTTTCTTTCTTTCTTTCTTTCTTTTCTCTCCCTCCACTCACGTATGGCAGTCCAGACCCCCTTCTCTTTCCTCTTCCCCTCTCCTTTCTTCCCCTTTCTTTCCTTTTCTTTCTCCCATCTCTCTTTCCTTCTTCTCTTCCCTTTCTTTCCTTCTTCCCTTCCTTATTCCTTTCCTTCCTCCCTTCTTTTCCCTCTTGCCCAGCCATTGACGTAAAGACCTTCTTCCTTTCTTTCTCTAATTAAAACTAAGATATGATCTTCCCTAAGTTAAGAAAATGAAAAAAAAAAGCCATACGGCTGCCATCTTCTACACGCCTCTCTCTCTCTCTCTCTCTCTCTCTCTCTCTCCCTTGAACTCTCTCTTTCTCACCCCTTGGCTGCAACTTCCAGCCATTGAAACCCCATCCTTGCAGCCCTTACACAGCCACCAGCTGGGCCTCCATCATAGCCTTCTTTGGTGGCAGCAAGAGCCCAGCCACCTGCAGCTTTTCTTCAGCCACCACAGCAACCAGCAACCTCCAGCTAGCAGCAAGAGTCCAGCCACCTGCAGCTTTTCTTCAGCCACCACAGCAACCAACCTTCAAGCTCTCCAAAGCAGCAGCCTTCTCCAGCCACCTACGCCAACCACACCTTGACAGCAACACCCCTAACACCACCAGCAACTCCAGCATCTCCAAGACCTTGAACCAGCCTTCTCCTCCGTCATAAGCAAGCTCCAGCCTTGCTCCCATCTTCAAGCACCTCACCGCAGCTGCAACAAGGCAACCCCAACTCTCCCAGTCATTGGCTTCAACCTAGAAGCAGCTCTAGCTACCCCTCCATTGGCACTTTTGTCTTCCTTCAAGCCAATCCAACTCCAGCTGCCACCTCCTCCAACCTTGACGTAGTACCAGTTTTGCTTCAGCCCACGCCCAGGTGCATCTCTTCTCTAAAAATTTGAGGGCTGCCGTCTTTAGCAGGGTCAATTTGAGATAAAAGCATTTGTTTGACCCTAGATACTATCTCATTAAATGCTTGTTGTATATGCTTTACATGTTAATGCTATGCGTGTGAGGCGATCCATCCGATTGATGGATCGGATCCCTCTCACCAAAAGCTAACATAAAATAAAATCATGCCCTTTATAATTTATTTTGTCATGTCATCAATTTCATGAGATTTTTCATGTTAGATCTTGCATTTAGGATTATTTTAGCATCTCATGATTATATGATTTACATAGTATAGTTTTTATTCATGTTTGCTTATTGAGTTCATAGGCTTTAATATTATATGTTCAGTCCGGTCATTATCTTATGTGCAAAATTTTACTCATAATTATCGAGATTTTTAGGGTGATTGAACTCGTTTTCTTATTGCTTATCTGCCAAAAATTTGATTCATTCGGGTTTCGGAACCCACCTAAACCGATCAAACCCTAAATTGGGTTTTCTGTCTCTTCGAACTTTCAATTTCTGCTTTAGCAGATAAAAACCTCCAGCACCACCCTCGTGGAAGATTCGGATTATTCTCAAAAAATCACAGTGGATTTATAATTGAATCTGCTAATGATCTAAAAATTTTGAGGTTTTTCCAATTAGTTTTGATTTATGTACAAAATTGGATTTCCCAGACCCCTGGAAAATCTCAATTTTTCTTCGTCAGCGTATAGACAGACCCTAATGCATCAAGTCTGTCCAATCCATAGCCCGTCTACAAAAACTTTCAACACAAAAGTTTTTCCAACATATGTTTCTGTAATTGCCTAGAATTTGGGGATTTTTGAAACTGTTTCAGTATTTTTCCCAAAATTTTATTTTTTGTCTGACAGATTCCAATATCCAGAAATTCCAGAGATTCAGGTCTCTGATAATAGTCTGCCCTTTTCCAAACCATAACTTGAATCCCAATAGTTAAAAAAGATCAAATTTTACCCTGTGTGTCAGGGATATGTTTCCACAATTTCAGCGTTTTTCCCATTTGTTTACTATTTTTACCACATTTTCTACCAAAATTTATTTGTTTCTCCCAAATCCTAGAGTCGCCAGATTCCGATCCAACTTGCCGGAGTGGTACAACTCCGACCATAGGTCAAAACCAGAAAGTGTAAAAGGAAAAACTCCTTGACTTACTGTCCTCTGTCACCCCATAAAATTTGGGAAATTTGATATCCAAAATCTCCTTTAGAATCAACATTTTAGGCAAAAATCACAAAATTTAAGGTTTTTATTTGAATTTCTATATTTAAAAATACAAAAAAAAATAGATTTTCGAGCCCCATTCTGTTTTTAGGGTTATTGTAGGTGTCCATGCCAAATTTGGCTTAATTCCAAGTTTATTTGCTCCATGTGTTAGTTTATCTTTAAATTCAGAAGCGAAAATCAGGCGAAAATCAGGTTAAATTTGATATTTTATGATATGTTCATCATTTTAGGGTTTTATTAATATAAATTAGCATGTAGGATCATATTAGGGTTAATTTTAATCTCATTTGCATTTCATATTTTTCAATTTTGCAAAATTTATTTTAGAAAACCCTGGTTTAAAGGCCATAGTCTTGTTATCAGGGGTATTTTGATCATTTTGACCTAAATTTTGAAATTTCAATCTTTAATTTCATAAATTTTCATGCATATCATCATATTTGATCTTATTATTTTTTATTTATTTCATTTGATTTTCAAAATTCCAAAATTTACAAAATTTCTTTCAGAAAACCCTGATTTCAAGGTCATCAGGGGTATTTTTGTCATTTTGACCCCAATTTCGAATTTTCAAGTTTTTTTTCGAAATTTATTCATTATTTATCATATTCATATCAAAGGAGGTATGAATTTGGGTTTATATATGAATAATATTCGATAATTTCCCATATTTTCGGATAAATTTAGAAAAACCTACATTTTTGTGCTAACCTTGTTTTCTAGTTTTGCAGGAACATTCAAGATTTAATTATTTTCTTTCTTTATTTTATTCAATTTAATGTAAAAATCAATGTAATATTTGGAATAAGAGTTACATTTCTGCTTAGAATAGGGTTACATTGCATATAGTTTAATTTATGCAAATTTCAATATGTGATGTATGATTCATGCACATTTATTTCAAATTCACTATGATTTACACGAATGGCATGCGCACAACCTCTTATGGAGTTTGTAAACTCGGTGGAATTCGTATTTATGGCCATAGTCAGAATACGAAGAAAACCAAGATTTATGATCTTCATATTAGCCACATTCAGCGTACACACTTAGGCTAACTTCAAAAATGCACTGCATTTTTCAAAACTTCAAAAGGATTTCTCAATTCCTCAATGAAATTCCCTTTTCAAATTCATATTCATTCATTCATATTATTCAAATTACATTGTTTTCAAATTCATTTTCCAATTTCAATTTAAAAAAAATCATTTTTCTCAAGAATTTCTAAGTCTTTCTCAGGATCTGATTTTCTCAAAATTCTAAGTTTTTAAATGACATTTCAAAGCATTTCCTAAGTTCAAACCAAGATTTTCCAATGTTTTAAAATTCTCAAATTTCAAAATCCCAAGTTTTCAAAAATCGATTTTCTCAGATTTCCCATTTTCCTGAGAATCCAGTTACCTAAGAATCTATTTTTCATCTCAAAAATCCTTTTCCAATGAATTTCTTAGATTTTCTCAGAATTCTCAAATCCATTTTCTCAGAAAAGAAATTCCAAATTTCAAAATCGATTTTCTAAAGTTTAAATTTTCCTGAGAAATCACTTTCCAATGCAAATTTCTGATTTCCAATGAAATTCAATTATTTTCCAAGGAATTCAATTTTCAAGTACTTTTCCAATCATTTTCCAAGCATATTTTCCAAAGCAAACATCATATTTTCTTTAACTTGCATTATTTTCTAAATTTCATAGCACAAGCCTGATTCTTTGTGCATTCTAGGAAAAAAAGAGCATAATTTAGATATTTGAGTCAAGTTAAAGCACGTAATTGATCCTTGGTTCAATTACCCCTGGTAAAGGCGCCAGGAACGGTTGAACCTCGCACCGACAGGCAGATCCCATTCCACGAAATTTTCTCGCAAATTTGCAAAACGGAGGTGAGTAATTTTCAAAACCATTTTCAAAACTTTGGTCAAGTTTGACTCGCGAAATTCGTTTCTCTCTCGCAAGGGAGGGGCAAAATTTTGTGATGATAACAATAAATTGCTTATGTTCTGTGATGCATACCTTGATACAATGTTGATACACTGTTAAATTATGTTCCTTGATGCATGCCATGTCATTGCTAGTAATTGTCGATATTGCTCCATGTGTAGTTATCACTGCTTTATACTTGCTCATGCTATCATTGCTCAATTATTGTAAATAATCATGCTATGTCTGGTATAAATAGCTTGCTTTCGATTTCCACTCTTGGTATATCATGTTTGGTTTGTCTCACCAGCTCGAAAGAGTACTAACCCTGTTTTATGGGGATACAGGTGTTTTACTTAGGCGTGTGATGGAGCTCGATGTGCTGCAGCAGACTCTAAACCCACACTTCTGAACCTCACTTGTTGGATTCCTGGCAGTTGTCGTTTTTGTAAAGAGAGATTTGGGTTGTACTATTGAAAGATGTATTTAATAAAAGTTGTTTCAATTAAATGTTTTTTCACTCCTGTAGTGGTCGCCCAGGGTTTTTCGCTTATTTTCCTTTTTGGCTTCTTCCGCACTTGCGTATCTGATTTTAAAAAAAGAAGTTTACCCTAAATCCAAAGAATTTTCAAGTTGGGAAATTCTGGGGCGCCACAGTAATGGTATCAGAGTTGTGTTTTAAAAGAGATAAAGAAGTGTGGTTCAAGTCTCTGCACGCATCAGCCATTGCACTATAAGTATTTTTAGTTCAGTTTTCGATTGTTTAATGACTTGTTCTGCTTGATTTGATGATCTTGTGTGTTTTCCGGGTGTCGTCTGATGTGAGACCCCATTTCGTGTTTAAGCCTCGCATATCGAGCTTAAGACATCGATTGTCGGAACCTAAAGGTTCATTCACGCTTGTGGATCCAGTTTCCCAAGCTGTTTAGAGTCGGCTCCTGTGAGATTGGAGATTTCTGACTGAGACTTAGGGGACTACTTGCGTAGTTCACCCTTCTTGTTCCACGTTGAGTGGTGGAGACGATTGATATATCATAGCGATTATCGAGCTTTTAGCCTTATCATGTTATAGACGAGATGGCTTCGATGATAATCATCGTGTGAGGCTCTGAGCAGATGTTTTTTCTCTTTTCCAACCTAGTTGGAATTGTTCGTAACCCTATCATTGAGGAAGGGTATCTCGTTTGATGCAATCCTTTTTTGTCAAAAGGCAAGCCTTGTCTGTGCCAGTGAGCCTCTGCGTATCTTGTTGGCAGATACTGGTGATTTCCCCAGTCGTTCTTGACAATGAGAACGTATCTGTTATTTCGCGCTTAGCATATTGCTCTTTGGTTGCCTATGGTGGCATTTGACTCTTGAGAGGGTCGTGTTCTGGGGATGGTTAACACCGATTATCTGGGTGTTGTTGCTCGTGAGAGAGCGTTGCAGGAATTTTTGTTTCCCCCACCACAGTCTGGAGAATTGTGGTGCGTTGGCTTAGGAGACGATTCCTGGTAGCGCCAACTATGCCGCTGGGCAGCGATGCCGTTAGCATGACGATTCATTAACGATGCCATTAGGATAACGAGTTCTTAATGAGGTTGCTGGGATGACGATCTTCAGCAAGGCCCTCAACGTGGTAGTTCTCTGACGATGCCGTTAGCATGACGAATCTCTAACGATGCCATTAGGATGGCGAGCTTCCTAATGAAGTTGCTGATGACGATTCTTCAGCAAGGCCGCCAGTGTGGTAATTCTCTGACGATGCTGTTAGCGTGACGATTCTCTAACGATGCCATTAGGATGACGAGCTTCCTAATAAAGTTGTTGATGGCAATTCACCAGCAAGGCCGTCAGCATGATAATTCTCTGATGATGCCGTTAGCATGACAATTTGCTAACGATGCCATTAGGATAACGAGTTCCTAATGAGGTTGTTGGGATAACGATTCTCCAGCAAGGCCGTCGGCATGGTAATTCTCTGACGATGCCGCTAGGATGGCAATTCCCTAGCAAGGTTACGATAGATGATATTTTGTGACGATGCTAGATGAGTAACGATGACCCGCGTGTTTTGTCGTGTCATGTGATGATGACTCTCCTTGTTTCGTTAAAATGGTGTTTTTCTAGCGATAGCGACCTTGTTTAGTGTTGCTTGCGTCGTTCGTAGAACACGCTTTTGTCGTGTTGTTGCTGCACGATGAAGCTATGATGTGGTGGCTTTTGTCTGAATTATGTGTGCTTTATGCTCATGATTGTTGCATGATTGTTGTGATATCGTTTTCGCGAACATGGTTGTCAGACCCAGCAACTGATTTTTGTGTCTTTTGTCATGATAGATGACTTGGAAGACTAGATGCAACGACATTGTGGGCACTATGAACAACCTTGGAGAGGTTGTGCAACAACAGATGGTTGCGATACAGCGGATAGGTGAGAATCTTCAGCACGTAGCCCAAGTTGTACAGAACAGTAGTGCAGTTACGTATAAGTGATTCATAGAGTTAGATCCTTCTGCTTTTATGGGTAAGACAGACCCTGAAGGTGCTGAGTCATGGTTACGTGAGATAGAGCGTATTTTCTGTGTTTTGGATGTCCCAGAGGAGAAGAAAGTGGATTTTGGTACTTATCGCTTGAAAGACCACGCAGAGAAGTGGTGGGACACTGTCTCTTTGGTTAGATTCAAGGACGCGACTGTTACGTGGGACAAATTCGTTGAAGTTTTTAACTCTGCTTATTTTCCGAAGAACGAACGCAGTAAGAAGATGCAAGAATTTCTAGACTTGCAGCAAGGAACGATGACTTTGTCTGACTATATTACGAGATTTCGTTGTTTGGAACGATATTGTCTGAACGTTTATGTTGCAGAGCATGAACGAGCAATAAAGTTCGCTCGTGGTTTGAGGCTTACTTTGAGAACTAAGGTGTTCACTAGCAGGCCTAAGTCGCTCGAAGAAGCTATCGAGGTAGCTACTCTATTGGAGGAAGACCAAGCCGAGCCGTAGGCTCAAGTTTTTGTGATTGTGAGCGGGAAGAAACTGTGATCATCGCAAAAATTTTCTTCTCGTATCTTTCTCTCTCTTCCTTCTCTTTTTTCTTTCTGACCTCTATTTCTCCTTTTTGAGGGGAGAAATGAAAAGACAAAAAAGAAGAGAGAGGAGAAAAAGAAAAGAAGAGAGAAGAGGAACTCTTTTGCGGGGTCTCACTTGACCTTGATTTGAAAATATTTAGGAACATTATCGCCTCCATTTTGAAATATTGCGGAAAAAATGGGGAGACGGGGCTCGCTCGTCGGTACGAGGTTCGACCATTCCTGGCGCCTTTACCAAGGGGTAATCGAACCAAGGATCGAATTAATGCCTTTTTACTTTGCCTAAACATTATCTAAGAATTTATCCTAAGTCTAAATGCACAAAGAATCATGTTTATGCAATGCGAGGATGTATGCTCTTTTGAAAAAGGATGCTTTTGGAAATTCTGAGACTTTCCAAGTGAAAATGTGAGGATGGAATGGAGAAATGATTTTTGAATGGTTGAATCTAACTTAGAACTTGATATAGATTTAGGAAGGATATTTTGAAGTTCTAAGTCTTTAAAATGATCAGAGTTGGGAAAATGATTTTGAAGATGAAGTTGCAAAGTTAGAAATGAACTTTGAATTTGAATTTTGAATCTGGATTTAAGAGAAAGAGATGAAATTTGAAGTGATATTGAATTCTAGATTTAGAGTTTTAAATCATGATGGATTTGAGAAATCTAAATGGTATTTAAAAATAGAAGTGGATTTAAGAAGTCTAGATGATATTTGAAAATGAAATTTGATTTTGACATCTGAAAATCAAGATAGGTTTTTTATTTTAAAATATGGAATTGGGAATGGAAATCTGTTTTGAAATCTGGAATTCAAGATGGAATTTGAATCCAAAGTCTGAATCTTAAATGGAATTTGGATCTGAAGTCTGAGATCCGATATGAAGTTGAATTCTGGATCCTAAAATGGATTTTGGATCTGAAGTCTGAGATCCAAGGTGGATCTAGATTTTGGATCCTAAAATGGAATTTGATCTAAAATCTGAGATCCAAAGTGAAATTGGATTCTGGATCCTAAAATGGATTTTGGATCTGAAGTCTGAGATCCAAAGTGGAATTGGGTTCAAGATCTAGAATTGGATTTTTGGAGTTTAAATTTAGAAGATAAATCAAGAATTTCAAAGTTTTAAATTGAGCTTTGAAATTTGGTTTGTTAATTCTAATTAGAATCCTAAAAAATGAATCAAGAATTCCAAAGTTTGAATTGAACTTTTAGAAAATTGAATCTTGAATATACAAATGAATTTCAAAGTTAATTTGGACTTTGAATTTTGAAGTTTAAATTTAGAATCAGAAGATGAATCAGAGATCTCAAAGTTTAAACTGAACTTTGAAATTGAATTTGGAAAAGGAATTTTGAATATAAAATTGAGTTTTGAAATCTCAAAGTCAAATTGGACTTTGAAATCGAAATTTAAATCTTTGAAATAAGATAGAAGAATGAATTGAAATAAAGATTAAAGAAAGATATTTGAGATCACTTGGAGTTTTGGAAAAGGAATTATGAAAATATGATGCAATTCTATCCTAAATGATGAAATGAATTTAAAGAATTTGAAATTGACTTTGAAAATCATATTTCATTCTTTAAGTGAATTAAAATAAGATTGAAAATATAATACGTCCCTGACTATGGTCATTGAATGTATTATATGATAATCTATGTTTAAATTCAGGTGAATAATGAAACACATTTTGGTGCTTTTGTAGAGTTTAAAATGAAATTAACTCTCAATATATCCTGACTATGGCCATTGATATATATATATATATATATTTTGAGTTAATTTTAAGATAAACTCTGATAAAAGAAGAAAATATCTAAAAAAATATGATGAATTTTGAAAAGGATCCAGTGTGGATCCAGTGTTATTTTATAAAAGATAAAAATCCTAAGTTTTGTTTACATCCTGACTATGGCCATTGATGTAAATCATCAACTTAGGATTAATTACCTCTTAAAAATGGAGCACGTGCCATTCGTGTTCCCATTCGTGAAGTTTTGCAATGAAAGGTAAAATGAGATGAAACAAACAATTTCTAAAATATACAAATGCTCATTTATTTTAATCTAATGCAAGAAACGGAGATTTGTTATTATCTAAGTATTGCAACTCGGCAAGTGGATTTAAATTTACAATTTCTAAGCTAAGGAAACAAAATGACATTTTCATATATTTTCCTGCAAAACACTGAGTTAGCACAAAATGACAGACGAACATAAAGAGAAATTGCAAGTATCATATTGAATTTAGAAATTGATGAAATGTTCATGTACATGCCTTATGTTAATGCATACAATGAAAACCTATATGAAGAAGGCATATACAATACTTTGAGGTAAACACAGACCTACATGGATTTGCCTAAGTGTGATGAAGACATATTATGAAAGAAATCCCATTCTTCATTGGGCTGATGTGAAGGTTGTGCAGTGGGTGCTAAAAATGCAAATGATATGCCAGTATTCAGGTGCTGCTACTGAAGGTAAAGGTAGGTGCTACTACTAAAGGCTAATATTATGTACAGTGAACACCTAAGCTAAAGACCAATACTACCCACAACCAATGCAAATGCTAACTATTAAGCATGTTGAGATTAATATTAATTCTATCAGGTATATCATGGTAAATGAGAAGCGATGATGAACATTATGATGTTGGATGTACAGGGAATGATGTCAATATGCAGATGGCTGAAAATGCACAGGTGGTAATGAAGTGTAGAGGGAAGATCTTGTGCTGTGATAATGTAATGAAAGCGCAATTGCTAAGATGATATAAGGGATAGTATTGGATCCAACCTTTCATTGTCATTGATGAGAACCAGTAGGGAAGCATAATGTCCATAATTAAACCAAAAATCAACTGTCTTTAAACCGGTCAACTTACAAAGTCTCTAAACAGAGCAAGGGACACGAGTGCAGTTGATGCAATAGAAAAACCCTTTCCAATGACAGAAGTGGTGTTCCCAGCTGCCTCAAGAGCATCAATACCTTGGCAGATTTTGCGGCTCACTCCAGTTATTTTGATTTACAACCCAGGGCCAGCCCAAAAGTTATATTCGTTGCAGCTCCAGTTCGGCAAGAATCAGCCACATCGAGCACAGGCCTGTAAGCATTGCTTGTGAAGTACTCTGTTATGAACCCAATGATTAGGGTGCAAGAGGTGACATGCAGGTAATGTTCGGAGATATGATGAATTGTAGAATGGTTGTGCTGGCAAGTGCAGAGGTGACGATTGCTGATGATAGAACATCATAAAAAAAATGGATGCTGCGGTTGTTGATGAGTTGGAAGGCTGTATGAGGGAAAACTCCATCAAAACAACAATTGTGCACGTCAAGGCAAACTCATCATAGGATTCCAGAGAAATTCTGGAAAGGATAAACAAAAACACCAATCAACAGAAAATATTGAGCATATATATATATATATAATTTCAGAATCCAGAGTAAAAAAAATAGAATACCGATACAACTGACGTCAGTCTTACCTACTCTAAGCTCATCCATAACCAAGATATCTTTCTTTTACCAAGAAAGTTTTAGAAACCCCCAAATTTATGGAAATACTAAGCAATGTTGCTCTGTTCAGCAGAATTTTACTATACACATTACCTCTTCAGGGGCACCTGTCACGAGCATTCTAGAATATTTTTTAATCATGAACTTTCAGAGTGAAATGCAGCAAACACACAATGGAGAACCATTAAGATTGAGAAGGATGCATTACCATCGTCGTCATATTACCTGATTGGGCCAAATTAGACTGAAGATAGCATTGCCAGGAAAGTAAGCCAGCCCTTCACCATGGGCAGAGCATCGACGCATAAATCTGAGTTTAGGAGGGAGGGTATTGGCAAAAATGCAAGCGTTGAAACAGGGAAACCCATATTTAAGCAACTACCCAAGAAGTTATCCCCTTGTGACTGAGTCATTCCTCCTCAACTGTTACTATCACCAGTAACAATAGTTATTTTACATCTAATATCTCGATCTGGAAGAACCCTTTTGCCAATGTCAATCACCATTTCACCTTTAACCATCAACAAACAAAAGCATACATTAACCATTCAACAGGAGCCTTCCTGAAACCTTGGTCCTGATGAGATGAGTTAACCAGAACAGCCCAGATTATGATGTCAAGAGTATGATCTTATGAAAGGGTGGATATGGATCATGAGGGACAAGCAACATCTTCTGAAGGAGGAACTTCTGTAATAAGTGAGACTTACAGAAACATGTAGATAGAGGCCCAAAGGGAAAACAGTCTGACTTCTTTCACGTTCTGGAATTAGAATAATCGACCATTTCCTCCCAACTTAGTGTGAAACTGCAAAAGATTTAGAACCCTAGCACATTGTCAACAGAATTGGAATCCGGAACTTCCAAGTCCTATTCTAATGGCTTATAATGTGTTCATTTCATTAGTGCAATCTGAACCAAAATCAATTCTCAAACAATTAAGGCCAAATGGAGCCATTTCTTTTTTCTTTTTTTTTATCCTTTTCTTTATGGGTTTGGAATTAGAAGAATTGCCTGACTGGTTCCAACAAATCAATAAAAAGATTATCGAAAATAACAATATTGAATAAAGCAAATCAAAAGGGACTTTTAGCAGCAAACAGTAAATTGAAGCCCCAAGGAAATGACAAAAACAAAAAAAAAAACCTACGAACCTTGCAGACTGATGAGATGGGAAGGCAATAGTGCGAATGACACTCTATATCCAGATTCAACCAGAGCCATTTCTCAAGAAAAAAAAATAGCATTCATATCATTACTGAAATGTAGATATAAACTGAACCATCCTTCAGACATGAGAGAGGCAAGATAACATAACGATGTTGTAGACCAGTAAACTAAATCATGGACCAAAATGCTACATATAAATTAAAGAGTACCGAGCAAATGGAATTAGCAAAATAAATTACTAAGCAATCCTAACAACATGTAATGGACGATTCAGAAGAAGAAAAAAAGAAAAAAAAAAAGGGTCTAAACGACTAGTTTTCACAGAATAGAACCAATGAACTGAACAAAGAGATAGGAGGAATCATTTAAATAAAATGGAAGATGACACTATAATCAAATAGAAAAGATATTCAGATATTAACATTCAGAGGATTTCTAAGGAAATGCTGGCCAAATACAGGTAGGGCAGTGAACATTATAAAACCAGAAATTAAGACAAATCGGGAATTAAAATCAAACATAAGCAACTGGTGATACCAATAAGGAATCACATACGATGGAGATATCTGGATATGTTAATCCCCAAGAAGAAAAAAAAACTATCAGAGTAGAACCGAGGATTGAACATAAACAAGAAATCCAAAGGAAAAAGGGGATTAGCATAATATACGATGTAAACTGTAAATGAAACCACAAAGTATGTAAAGGAAAACAAAAAAAAAAATGTCAGGAAGGGGTCATTCCTTTTGTTATTGCATGAGAGAGGGGTTGATGTTGTATAAACAACTCAACACCACTCGCTGTGCGTTAATGGGGTTGGAAGCAAGTAAACAAAAAGAAATCAGGAAAACCAGACAAGAAAGAATACTTACCTTAGTTTGCTTGGCTGGGGAAAGTGGACTCTCGTTTGTGCCACTGTTGGAATTATCTACTAGTGAAGAAGAAGAGGTAACGCAGAGGTGAAGAAGCGATGCGTGTAGGAGAAAATAGGGAGGTGAAACGCGATGGGGAAAGAGTCTTGCCTGCTGTTGCTTATGTAGAAATGAGAGGAAGATTCCAGAAGGGTGATTCGGTTGACGATGAACGAAGGGAGGAGGAGATGTTGTTGGTGATGAGGGGTTGAGGAAGGAAGGTCGCACATGGGAGGGGGGGGGCGATGGAGGATGAGAATGGAGAGGAAGAAGGTTCTGGAGAGAGGTTTTTGCGAACAGAGAGCGAGAGAAAAGGCACCGTAAGCCCCCCCCCCCCTTTCTTACGAAGGGTTTTCAAAGAAACCCTAAAAAAAAGTTTTACAGACGGGGCCCCTTTTATTTTCAGTTTTTTACAAAGAGGGGCTCCCTAACAAATTTTGCAAAAAGGGTGTCTTAAAAAAAAACTTGATTTTCAAAAAGGAGGTTTTTCTAAACTTTTTTTCCCTATATTTTATTATTATTTTTTTGTGTTCTTTTCTTTATTTTCTATATTTTTTTGGATATTTTGGAATAAAACCCTAAGATTTACGAGAAAATAAAGATTAAAAACTATTTTTTTTGTATTTTTGAGAGATATTTACAAACCAGGGTGTTTCTGAGAATTCAAGGCTATTTTGGGGAAATTTCTTCAGAAAATGAGTTTGGACCCAAGTTTTGAGAAAATATTCAAGTTTTAAACCACAAATCGAGGAATATAACGCAATGGATCCAAACGGATGGACGAAGTGTCTGAGCTTTTTAAAAGTAATTTTGGTAATTTTTAGAATTTGTTTTAAAAATTGGACAACGAAGCTCAGATATGAATCTTTTATCTGAATCCGGATCCGAAATTAAGTCAGATATGTAAAATGAATTTAATTTCAACAAAATTTGGGAAATAAAATGGAATTTAGATTTAAAACTGACTCAATTACCCAGAAAAACGGAGTCAGGGGCAAAAAGGGAATATTTAAAAGATTTTAAAAAATTTGGGGTGTTCACAGATGCCCCTCTTTGTTACTAAGTTGGTTGAAAGTCGAGCTTAGTCGCAAAGAAGACACTCTAAATTTTGAAAAATGCCCCGGTCATCAAGTCTGAACTGGGTGTGGAAGAATTTATTTGGAAAAAGATGATTTCAGGCTTAAAACTCTATCCTGAATGGCCTTGGGAAGATGAAATCCTCGAAAATGATATGATTGAGTAAAAAATGAGGAAATCGTGATGGGACTTTGGGCGAAGATCTGAAATGATGAAAGACAAGAATTTTTTATCAAGTCTCAAGAGTGAGACAGGATCAACCTTCTGGAATGATTCAGGTTTAGCCCTTAACCTGGATGGGACGAAGATATCTAAAAATAACCTGAATGGGGAAACAAATATGAGTAGACCTCGATGGGACATTTTTGGAAAATACCTTGCGAGATGAAGCTCAAGTAGGATCCTATCCTGGATGGATATACAAAGCATGGATTCCTCGATGGGAAGAACCATGATGGGACTTGGAAGAAAACACCTCGTCTAAACGAGGAAATTCGTCGGAACGAGACTCAGGTTTAACCCAAACCTAAAAAAGGAGGATACCTTGTGGAGCGGGGTTCAGGCTTAACCCTTAACCTAAAGGGGACAACCCATTGGAATCCTCGGACGAAAAAACCATGATGGGACATTTCATTTAACGACCAGCGAAGTAGCTGGGACATTTCATTTAACGACCAGCGAAGTAGCTGGGACATTTCATTTAACGACCAGCGAAGTAGCTGGGACATTTCATTTAATGACCAACGAAGTAGCTGGGACATTTCATTTAATGACCAGCGAAGTAGCTGGGACATTTCATTTAACGACCAGCGAAGTAGCTGGGACATTTCATTTAACGACCAACGAAGTAGCTGGGACTTTTTATTTAACGGCCAACGAAGGAGCTGGGATTTTTCATTTAATGACCAGTGGAAACTGGGACTTTTCATTTAACGACCAGCGAAGGAGCTGAAACCTTTCATTTAATGACCAGTGAAAACTGGGACTTTTCATTTAACGACCAGCGAAGGAGCTAGAACCTTTCATTTAATAAACAATGAAAACTGGAATCTTTCATTTAACGACCAACGAAGGAGCTGAAACCTTTCATTTAATGACCAGTGAAAACTAGGACCTTTCATTTAACGACCAGCGAAGGAGCTGGAACCTTTTATTTAACGACCAGCGAAGTAGCTGGGACGTTTCATTTAACGACCAGTAAACTAGGATATTTCATTTAACGACCAACGAAGTAGCTGGGACTTTTTATTTAACGGCCAACGAAGGAGCTGGGATTTTTCATTTAATGACCAGTGGAAACTGAGACTTTTCATTTAACGACCAACGAAGTAGCTGGGACATTTCATTTAAGGACCAGCGAAGTAGCTTGGACATTTCATTTAACGACCAGCGAAGTAGCTGGGAAATTTCATTTAACGACCAGCGAAGTAGCTGGAACATTTCATTTGACGACCAATGAGGTAGCTGGGACATTTCATTTAACGACCAGCGAAGTAGCTGGGACATTTCATTTAACGACCAGCGAAGTAGCTAGGACATATCATTTAACGACCAGCGAAGTAGCTGGGACATTTCATTTAACGACCAATGAAGTAGCTGGGACATTTCATTTAACGACCAGCGAAGTAGCTGGGACATTTTATTTAACGACCAGTGAAAACTGGGACATTTCATTTAACGGCCAGCGAAGTAGCTGGGACTTTTTATTTAACTGCCAGCGAAGGAGCTGGGATTTTTCATTTAATGACAAGTGGAAATTGGGACTTTTCATTTAATGACCAGCGAAGTAGCTGGGACATTTCATTTAATGACCAACAAAGTAGCTGGGACATTTTATTTAACGACCAGCGAAGTAGCTGGGACATTTCATTTAACGACCAGCGAAGTTGCTGGGACATTTCATTTAACGACTTTTGATTTAATGATTTGATCTAAGATTGAGACTTTTTAAACAACACGAGGATTGAGTTTTATGAATGAACTTGATCTTTAGACTTGAAGATTTTGAGAAGCAACCCTGTGCGAGGACTGGGTTTTCCAAATGAGCCTGGTCTTTGAAAATTTATCAAAATAACCCGTGCGAGCACTGGGTTTTTCAAATGAGAGTCGGGAAGGAGACCCGCATTTTAAGATATTTAGAGATTGAAGTAGGAATGATTGTCGAGATTTCAGGATTATCCCTTATCCTGAAGGGAAAATAGAATAGACATTTGATGAGAATTTAGGATAAATGATTCAGGTTTATCCCTTAACCTAAAGGGGAAAAAGAAGATTTTGAGAGAACCTGAGACTTGAATTTAGAAAGGATATAACAAGATTTATGATTTATGATCTATGATTTAGATGGACCAGCACAATTAGCTGTATGTGGTCCAATTTTCAGGATTAACCCCTTATCCTGAATGGGGAAAAGAAAGAATAAAATTTTAGAAGACAGAAAGATGTAGAATTTTTGACGAAAAAATGATGAAAATGGAGAAAATTTAAGGAAATTGATTTATTTTGTAAAAAGAATTCTCACAAGCAGCATTGTTGCTCCTATGAGTGATCTTAGGATTATCCCTTATCCTGAATGGGAAAAAGAATACCTCGAATGCCAAGGTTCAGGTTTATCCCTTAACCTAAAAGGGGAAAATAATAGAATTTATAAAAAGTGGAGAAAAATCAAGTAAATTTATGAAAATTTTGTTTTTGAAAAGAATTTCTCACAGGTAGCCTTGTTGCTTCTGTGAAGGGGATCTCAGGATTATCCCTTATCCTGAATGGGACATAGAATGGAATTTAAGGAGAATTTAAGGAAGAGAAATTGATATAAATTTAGAAAATCGAATAAAGATTGATAAAACTTGTGTTTGCAAAAGAATTCTCATAGGTAGCATTATTGCTCCTACGAGGGTTTCAGGATTATCCCTTATCCTGAATGGAAACACCTCAGACAACGAGGGTCAGGTTTATCCATTAACCTGAGAGGGAAATACCTCGGACAACGAGGGTCAGGTTTATCCCTTAACCTGAAAGGGTAAAGAATAGATAAAATTTTAATAAAATAGAGGAAAATTTGATAAAATTTGATAAAATTGATGTAAACTTGATAGAAATATGAATAAAATGAGTGAAACTGATAAAGGTAATAAGATTTAATTGAAAATTTATAAGTTTTGAGAAAAATGAGTTTTTCTGATCCTGCCTGCATATGGGATCTTAATGTGAAAGAAAAATGTTCTTTTGAAAGATAAGTGAGAAATCATTTTTGGGAAAAATCAACCACGAGAAGAATGATTAGCATGAGAGCTGATCCTTAAAAAGGGGAATCATCATAAGAGATCATCATGAGGTTTGATTTTGAAGATAGTGGTTCAAAACAAATTTTAAAGAAAACCAACACGAGGGATGACTTTGAAGACAATGGTGAAAAAGGAAAATCAACGTGATAGTTCATTTCGAAAAAGATTAGATCAAAATATTGAACTTTTGGTGATCACGAAGAATTTTGCAGAAATTTTTGAGATTTTATGATTTTGAAAAATCCTCATAGGTAATATCATTTCTCTCATGAAGGAGGAAAACGAATTTTGAAAAATAGATGACAAGGATTTTAAAATTTTCAAAAATAGCAGGCAGGATCAAAAGATTTGAATAAATCAGGAGAAGAAAAGGAAAGATACACCTGGGTTTTAAAAACAAAGAGAAAATTTTGAATGATATATACCAAGGGTTTTGGAAAATATAAGGAAGATACAAAATATCATACAGTCACAGATATACAAGCAAGAATGCACAAACAACACTCCCTAAAGTTGACTCTAAATGCAATATTTGAAATGGCTGATAGGACCTTAATCCTAACTCTAAGGTTTTAGATCATCTGATTCCAATCAAGGTATGCCGATATATTCAAGCCGAAGCTTGAAGTACGTGGCATATAAATACTTCTCTGGTTCTAAGGCAATGACTTCCCAACATCCTTGAGCACCTACCGATATACCTCGGACTATGGCCCTTAGGTACGTGGAAGGGGGGCACGAACCCGAATAAGTGGTCCAGTTGTGAGGCTCTCTCCCGAACTATGGTTTAGTGAGACAGCCCAGCAACGTGAAGACCGGGACAATATCGGTAGGGATGTTTTCGAAAATATGTTCAACATGCAGATAAAACCAGAAAGCTCTAATGCATGTCCTAAAAGAGATAGAATTTTAAATGAAGAGAAGCATACACTTGCATACATTGTTCGCATTCAATCCCTAGAATTGAGGAGAGTTGTATTTCATACCTAGATCTAATGTGAACATGGAATAATCTCCTCAAAATGGTCCTACCAAACCATACTTAAATCCTATATGCAATGATGTCAGCTTAAGACAGAGTCTAGGCTCCTAAGGTTTGCATGGAAATGAAGCTGACATTGAAAGAATAAAGACTTAGACAATATCAAAGCAAAGCAAAGGCATAGATTCAACATGACGAAGACGAGTCCCATCTCGATCGCCAAAACTGTGATCATCACAAAATTTTTCTTCTCGTATCTTTCTCTCTCTTCCTTCTCTTTTTTCTTTCTGACCTCTATTTCTCCTTTTTGAGGGGAGAAATGAAAAGACAGAAAAGAAGAGAGAGGAGAAAAAGAAAAGAAGAGAGAAGAAGAACTATTTTGCGGGGTCCCACTTCACCTTGATTTGAAAATATTTAGGAACATTACTCGCCTCCATTTTGAAATATTGCGGGAAAAATGGGGAGACGGGGATCGCTCGTCGGTACGAGGTTCGACCATTCCTGCCGCCTTTACCAGGGGTAATCGAACCAAGGATCGAATTTATGCCTTTTTGCTTTGCCTAAACATTATCTAAGAATTTATCCTAAGTCTAAATGCACCAAGAATCATATTTGTGCAATGCGAGGATGTATGCTCTTTTGAAAAATGATGATTTTGGAAATTCTGAGACTTTCCAAGTGAAAATGTGATAATGGAATAAAGAAATGATTTCTGAATGGTTGATGATGTCTTCTTTTAAATCGTTGTAATTTTGAAAAGATTTTTATATATAAAACATGTGAAAACCAGACATCAAATAATAAAAACTGGTTCTCACTAGTGGATGAGACCGGGTCAAACTCAGGGAACGAGAATATTTCGTATTCAAACACACAAATATAAACTAATCTTTATTGTCGTATTATTAAAATGTAAAATGTTCAAGAAAGGTAAAAACAACTAACTATTACAACAAATGAATACCCTTCGTAGAGGGCGTAAAGTGCAATATTCACGAACCCAATTAAATTCCTAATTCTAAACTAAAAAGTAAAAATCTTCTATCTTCGTACTTCGTGTCACGTAATCGCTTCTGCTCCAATCCTGTGCTATCCTGCACAAATCAAATGAACACGAGCAGTACCAGAGATAGAAGTAAAACTATACTAAAAAATACTAATTAATTGCTAGAAATATGAAAGAAATCTAAATGACTAATTAAAATTGAAAACTAATTCTAATTACATCTACTTACTAACTAACTCATTACAAAGCAATTAACTATGTTAATTCTCTTTCTTAACTAACAATTAATCTACTTGATTAACTAATATCTAGCAGTTAATTATCTAACTACTTAACTGATAGTAGATTACACTACTTAAGAAAGCATGTGAAAGCAAAACAGAAAGTCAATGAATAAGAAAGAATTTGAACACTTAAACAAAAATGGAAAAACAAAGATTAAACAAACACGAAATGACTGAATGAGAAAACATAAAAAATCAGGAAATGAATTACATAGAATGTACTAAATGCAAAAACAGAAAATCGGATGACAAAATAAAAACATGAGATGCAATCAATTGAAAACAAGAAATGCAATGCTGTAAAACAAACAAAAGAAACATTAAGGAAATCAGAAAATGTAAAACGAGAAATTCAGAACAGCAAAACAGGGAAATGAAGAACTATGCAGGAAATAAAAGAAATTGAAAACAATTAAATCAGGAAAAAAGCAGACATTAATGAAAAACTAAAATTAATTGATAACAGGAAATTGCAGACCAACCAAATATAATGAACGACTAACAAACAATCTAAATCAACAACTAAATCAAAGAAATAGCAGAAAATCAAAAGCTAACAGAAAATTACCATGATAAAAACAGGAAATGTAACAATCAAGAAATTTCAGAAATGATGAATCTAAACTAAAGAAAATAGAAATTCATTAAAACAGGAAATGCACGAAAACATGCTGAAATAAAATAAAATTCAAGCAATTAACCGACCGAATGTTATAAACATAAACAGGGAAAATGACAGAGCAAAACAGTAAAAAAAAACAAGAAACTCAAAACGAAATTGCAGAAAACGAAAAACAGGAATCTAAAAAAAACATAAAATCGGGAATGAAGAAATTAAATCGTAACCTAATGCTAATATTTTTTCTTTTTTTTGTTTTTCAGAAATAACCAAGCACAACAATCATTGATTTAAAAGATGAAAATCGAAAGAAGAAGAAAAGGAAGATGCAGATCAGAAGAAGAAAAGGAGGATGCAGATCGGAAGAAGAAGAAAAGGAGGATGCAGATCTTACCGTGAACAAAGAGGGGTTAGGGAAGAATGGCGGCCTCCATCACCACGCTGTCGCCGGACTAAAGAGATTCCACCACCACCACCGGATGGATATTGAACAGAGAAAGAGGGAGAAGGGGAAGAAGGAGGTAAGAAACCACCGACGATGGTGGAGGATGGTGAGAAGAGAGGGAAGAGAGGGAAAGAGGGGAAAGGAGCAAGGCTTCAGCGTAAATGGAGAGAGACACCCCTTTTTTTCATTTTTTTTTTTGTTTTAAAAACAAGCAAACCGGTTTGAACCGGTTTGTTGCTGTTTGTTTTTTCAGTTTTAAAAGAAACGCAAACCGGTTAAACCGGTTTGTGATTATTTTTTTCAATTTTTAAAATCACAAACCGGTTTAAACCGTGTTGTTACACTTTATTTTTTTTTCTTTTTTTTCAGTTTTAAAAAAAACCCAAACCGTGTAATGGTTTGTTTTATTATTTTCAAAAATCTAAATAAAACTGTTTAAAGAAAGTCTATTTGCTAAAAACCTCAAAACTATTTTAATCTAAAGACTATTTCTTAAAAAATATTTACACTAAACCTCATTTCAACTTATTATTTTTCTAAAATTAACTAACTATATTCTCAACTCTAATTTTTATTTTATTTTTAGGAACTCATAATGACAAACATTAAAATATTCATTAAATTGCAAAATAACACTAATTTTCTGGCATTTTCTCTTTTTAATTCATTTTAGCTCATTCACTCAAAACCAGCATAAAATTGGGTTTTAAATCATTTTTTTATGAAATCATGCATATTTTTTATATGAAATAACCCTAAAATCTATGCATGATCAAATACCCCCATGCTTATGTTTTGCTAGTCCTCGAGCAAACTAGAAAAATGCAAGAAATCAAACTATCACCTAACTCACTTTCGTAGGAATCACGGTTGCATTTAGCCCATGCAACAAGCTCTTTCAACCCCTGGGTTACCCCAGTGGACGAGTAAGGTCTCGTGAGGGTTTGCAGTGATGCTACCCACAAACATCTCTGTCATGTATGCATAATTTTACACATCCTCACAAGTAGTAGGTAATTAAAGACTTTATTTTCACAAATATTTCCTGTTATTTCAAAATCACAATATAATTAGAATATTTTATATACCACCACAGAAAAAGAATTTCTTCCACTTTTCTAAATATCATAATTATTTATGTTTTATTCTTAAAAAATCCAATAAAAACATATTATTATTTACTTATCCTCACTCATATGTTTTCTGCACAGGTTTTCTCAATCACACTTCTAAGCAGTGAACTTTTCTTTCTTTTTCAACTCTTTTCTTCATTTTTTTTCATTTTTCACGCTTTTTCTTTTTGCGTATTCATTCTTCTCTTATAGCTTGCATGTGGTATGCTTTTATGCCTTGTGCAATGTCAATATCTTCTATACTTTTTCAATGCATACCAAAAGATATCAACTAAGACATAAAAGTGACTTCCTTTATTCACCTTTATAACATGAGAGTCAAACATTTCAATTTGTATATGTTCTCAGCTACTTAGGATCACGAAGTTTTCCACTCTCCTTTTCGAAATGGAATTAAAAGTTTCAACTTACATCTAAGTTCCATCTACTAAGGATTGTGGAATTATCCAAACAACCTAACACATGCTTCTTTTTCACTTTTTGAGCTCTCTTTTATTTTTATTTTTACGCTTTTGTTCATTTGCTTAGTTTTTCAAAAATACAACTGTGCATATTCATATTTGCGATTCAAAATAAACTCTAACATGTATTTATCATCATTTCTTCGAAATCCGCATGAACAACCATAATTTTTAGATCCATGTCAGAGAAAAATTTTCGTGGGGCTTAAGAATCCTCTAAAAACATCAGATTTGAAATAACATTCATATAAGTTCAAACTCTTTCTTTAAAAATCTACTTTTCATGAGAGATGTGTAAACATGTGCAAGAACGTAGACAAAAATATCAAGGTGTGCAAACTACACCCTCCCCTATGCTTGAATGACATTGTCCCAGTGGCACTCCCCCATGCTTATATGAAACTAAGTGAATGCACATGAGAGGAAATAAATGAGGAAAAAGAGTAGAAACAACTTGACATGAATTAAAAATGTACGTTCTATGAATATAATGAATGCAATGTATACATGACATGACATGAAAACCATGAATGAAACAAAAAGAACATGAAAAACTCATGAATAAAACGAAAAAGTAAAAACAAAATAAAATTTATAAATTCTAAGCAAATCTAATAATATACAAGATATGGGTTGCCTCCCATAAAGCGCTAAGTTTCACGTCCCTAGCCAGACGGATCCCTAGAAAAACCTTCATCGTCCATGAGATCAATGGACATGAAGTCAGGCTCAATCGGGCTCTATGAAGAAAAGAGTGTCATCTGTGACACTACGCACTGTGTTTCCATCCCGTCTACCTCTAAATGTAGTATCAAATCTCTCTCGACATGAAGAGCAGAGATTAGTCTCATCTGAGAGACTGGTCAAGAAATGAGAGTCTAGGACAGACCGAGTATCAATGAATGCAACTTCAGACAAGTGGTGAATATGATCAGGCTTGACTTGGTCAAGCACCTTCTGCATCTGCACCTCTTGCTTACTAAAAACAATCGGTGATCCTAAAGGCTGAGAAAATGGGGCTTTATATGATAATAATGCATGCTGTGGGTCAGGCCCCTTTTGCTGAGGTATCATGGAGATCGACTCGTTAGTAGAAATGATATGATGTTCATGAGTCAATTCCTGAATGGGATGATACGCCTTCCCATACTGAAGGGATGTAACAGACTTAACCTGCTCATGATGTGAATCAGTGGGTTGCAAGTCAAATGACATGGAATCCTCCCCCTTTGATGTGACAACAGACTGACTATGAAGGTTCCCCTGACTTTGTCTACTTAATGTCTCAGCTAACTGTCCCATTTGAGTCTCTAGCTTGGTTTTTGACTGCGTATGGGAGCAAAGAGTGGCCTTGATATCAGAAAAGGCTTCTAACATCTTCTCCTGAAATGATGAACTTGGAATGGGCTCCTGAAGAGAAGGTAAACTAGATTGGGGATGAACCTATGGAAAAATGGGATGCAAGTAACCTTGTGAAGGGTTACTGGGTCTATATTGTGTCTAGGAGGGCTGATGGGATAGGGAAATGGACTGGTTTCGCCAACTTGGGTTATATGATAATGTAAATGAATCAGACATGGGTTTAGCGAAACCTTGGGCACCATTCACCTGCTCCTGAACAAATTCAGGATATAATGGTGTTGTCGGACAATCCGCAACACAGTGTGCAAGGCTAGCACATAGCTCGCAGACTCTTTCTATTGGACTTCGCGAAGAATTGGCTAGGAGTTGATCTAACTTCCTAGTCAACTGGTCAACCTTGGTACGCAATTCTAACTCGGACCCAACTTCGGAAATCCCAACTTTCCTAGGACCACTAGACAAAGATGTAGTCCTATCGAGCCGTGAAGACAAGGTATGATGCATCGTGTTTTCACTCAAGGTCTCAAATAGAGACCACACCTCATCCTCACTCTTGAGCATAAAAGTGCCCCCACAAGACGAATCAACCATTTGATGGTGCTTCTCAGTAAGCCTGTCATAAAAATTCTGCACCAACTGCCAACGAGGAACTTGGTGATGGGGACACTTGCGGAGAAGATCTTTCAATCTCTCCCAAGACTCGTGAAACTATTCTCCCTCAATTTGAAAAAAACTGGTTATAGCTTTACGAAATTGATTCGTTTTACCGATTGAGAAGTACTTTTTGAGGAATTCGCGCTGCATTCCTTCCCAAGTAGTAATATGAACCATCTCAAGAGATTTTAGCCAGTGCTTGGCTTTATCTTTGAGAGAGAACGAAAACAAAGTCAACCTCATAGCGTCATCTCCAAAGTTATTGATTCGCACTGTCGAGCAAATCTCAAGAAATTCGTCGAGATGACGATATGGGTCCTCATTGCTAAGGCCATAAAACGAAGGTAGCATTTGAATCACACTGGCCTTAATCTCAAAATGACTTGCTCCTATATCAGGTCTCGTGATGCAAGATGCAAGAGTATACGTATTTGGCATGAAGTACTCCATCAAAGGACAGATCAAATGATGATCGTCAGCCATTGCGTACACCTTGGAGTACACCGGTGTAGCACATGTCCTAACTTTGGGTTTTCTACCTAACTAACGCACTAAGCGGCCAAACCACGCAAACCACAAAGTGAGTAGACTAAAAACAACAAAAACTAAACAATCACCACGCAGTTACACATAATAGAGATTATGCAAAAGAAATTTGAAATCTAGGTGTACGGTACCAATCGTACACAGTCACCTCTAAGGGAATCCTAGTAGGTGGGTTGTGCAGAAAAGTAAGCTTGTGTCTAAGATATGCACATACGTGGTTCTAAACCTAAATGCAAACAAACACTAAGCAATAAAGTGAATACTAATATTATGTTGTTCCCCAGCAACGGCGCCAAAAATTTGATGTCTTCTTTTAAATCGTTGTAATTTTGAAAAGATTTTTATATGTAAAACATGTGAAAACCAGACATCAAATAATAAAAACCGGTTCTCACTGGTGGATGAGACCAGGTCGAACTCAGGGAACGGGAATATTTCGTATTCAAACACACAAATCTAAACTAATCTTTATTGTCGTATTATTAAAATGTAAAATGTTCAAGAAAGGTAAAAACAACTAACTATTACAACAAATGAATACCCTTCGCAGAGGGCGTAAAGTGCAATATTTACGAACCCAATTAAATTCCTAATTCTAAACTAAAAACTAAAAATCTTCTATCTTCGTACTTCGTGTCACGTAATCGCTTCTGCTCCAATCCTGTGCTATCCTACACAAATCAAATGAACACGAGCAGTACCAGAGATAGAAGTAAAACTATACTAAAAAATACTAATTAATTGCTAGAAATATGAAAGAAATCTAAATGACTAATTAAAATTGAAAACTAATTCTAATTACATCTACTTACTAACTAACTCATTACAAAGCAATTAACTATGTTAATTCTCTTTCTTAACTAACAATTAATCTACTTGATTAACTAATATCTAGCAGTTAATTATCTAACTACTTAACTGATAGTAGATTACACTACTTAAGAAAGCATATGAAAGCAAAACAGAAAGTCAATGAATAAGAAAGAATTTGAACACTTAAACAAAAATGGAAAAACAAAGATTAAACAAACACGAAATGACTGAATGAGAAAACATAAAAAATCAGGAAATGAATTACATAGAATGTACTAAATGCAAAAACAGAAAATCGGATGACAAAATAAAAACATGAGATGCAATCAATTGAAAACAAGAAATGCAATGCTGTAAAACAAACAAAAGAAACATTAAGGAAATCAGAAAATGTAAAACGAGAAATTCAGAACAGCAAAACAGGGAAATGAAGAACTATGCAGGAAATAAAAGAAATTGAAAACAATTAAATCAGGAAAAAAAGCAGACATTAATGAAAAACTAAAATTAATTGATAACAGGAAATTGCAGACCAACCAAATGTAATGAATGACTAACAAACAATCTAAAACAACAACTAAATCAAAGAAATAGCAGAAAATCAAAAGCTAACAGAAAATTACCATGATAAAAACAGGAAATGTAACAATTAAGAAATTTCAGAAATGATGAATCTAAACTAAAAAAAATAGGAATTCATTAAAACAGGAAATGCACAAAAACATGCTGAAATGAAATTAAACTTCAAGCAATTAACCGACCGAATGTTATAAACATAAACAGGGAAAATGACAGAGCAAAAAACAGAAGAAACTCAAAACGAAATTGCAGAAAACAAAAAACAGGAAGCTAAAAAAAACATAAAATCAGGAATGAAGAAATTAAATCATAACCTAATGCTAACATTTTTTCCTTTTTTTCATTTTTCAGAAATAACAAAGCACAACAATCATTGATTTAAAAGATGAATAAGAAGATAAAAATCGAAAGAAGAAGAAAAGGAAGATGCAGATCGGAAGAAGAAAAGGAGGATGCAGATCAGAAGAAGAAGAAAAGGAGGATGCAGATCTTACCGTGAACATAGAGGGATTAGGGAAGAATGGCGGCCTCCACCACCACGTCGTCGCCGGACTGAAGAGATTCTACCACCACCGCCAGATGGATATTGAACAGAGAAAGAGGGAGAAGGGGAAGAAAGAGGTAAGAAACCACCGACGATGGTGGAGGATGGTGAGAAGAGAGGGAAAGAGGGGAAAGGGGGGAAAGGAGCAAGGCTTCAGCGTAAATGGAGAGAGACGCCCCTTTTTTTTTGGTTTTTTTTTGTTTTAAAAACAAGCAAACCGGTTTGTCGCTGTTTTTTTTTTCAGTTTCAAAAGAAACGCAAACCGGTTAAACCGAATTGTGATTATTTTTTTCAGTTTTTAAAATCACAAACCGATTTGAACCGGTTTGTTACACTTTGTTTTTTTTCTTTTTTTTCAGTTTTAAAAAAAACCCAAACCGTGTAATGGTTTGTTTTATTATTTTCAAAAATCTAAAAAAAAACTGTTTAAAGAAAGTCTATTTGCTAAAAACCTCAAACTATTTTAATCTAAAGACTATTTCTTAAAAAATATTTACACTAAACCTCATTTCAACTTATTATTTTTCTAAAATTAACTAACTATATTCTCAACTCTAATTTTTATTTTATTTTTAGGAACTCAAAATGACAAACATTAAAATATTCATTAAATTGCAAAATAACACTAATTTTCAAGCATTTTCTCTTTTTAATTAATTTTAGCTCATTCACTTAAAACCAGCATAAAATTGGGTTTTAAATCATTTTTTTATGAAATCATGCATATTTTTATATGAAATGACCCTAAAATATATGCATGATCAGTTGAATCTAACTTAGAACTTGAGATAGATTTAGGAAGGATATTTTGAAGTTCTAAGTCTTTGAAATGATCAGAGTTGGGAAAATGATTTTGAAGATGAAGTTGCAAAGTGAGAAATGAACTTTGAATTTGAATTTTGAATATGGATTTAAGAGAAAGAGATGAAATTTGAAGTGATATTGAATTCTAGATTTAGAGTTTGAAATCAAGATGGATTTAAAAAATCTAAATGGTATTTAAAAATAGAAATGGATTTAAGAAGTCTAGATGATATTTGAAAATGGAATTGGATTTTGAGATCTGGAAATCAAGATAAGTTTTTTATTTTAAAATATGGAATTGGGAATGGAAATCGGTTTTGAAATCTGGAATTAGAGATGGAATTTGAATCCAATGTCTGAATCTTAAATGGAATTTGGATCTGAAGTTTGAGATCCGATATGAAGTTGAATTCTGGATCCTAAAATAGATTTTGGATCTTAAGTCTGAGATCCAAGGTGGAACTGGATTTTGGATCCTAAAATGGAATTGGATATGAAGTCTGAGATCTAAAGTGAAATTGGATTCTGGATCCTAAAATGGATTTTGGATCTAAAGTCTGAGATCCAAAGTGGAAATGGGTTCTAGATCTAGAATTGGATTTTTTGAGTTTAAATTTAGAAGATGAATCAAGAATTTCAAAGTTTTAAATTGAGCTTTGAAATTTGGTTTGTTAATTCGAATTAGAATCCTGAAAATGAATCAAGAATTCTGAAGTTTGAATTGAACTTTTAGAAAATTGAATCTTGAATATACAAATGAATTTCAAAGTCAATTTGGACTTTGAATTTTGAAGTTTAAATTTAGAATCAGAAGATGAATCAGAGATCTTAAAGTTTAAACTGAACTTTGAAATTGAATTTGGAAATGGAATTTTGAATATAATATTGAGTTTTGAAATCTCAAAGTCAAATTGGACTTTGAAATCGAAGTTTAAATCTTTGAAATAAGATTGAAGAATGAATTGAAATAAAGATTGAAGAAAGATATTTGAGATCACTTGGAGTTTTGGAAAAGGAATTCTGAAAATATGATGTAATTCTATCCTAAATGATGAAATGAATTTAAAGAATTTGAAATTGACTTTGAAAATCATATTTCATTCTTTAAGTGAATTAAAATAAGATTGAAAATATAATACATCCCTGACTATGGTCATTGAATGTATTAGATGATAATCTATGTTTAAATTCAGGTGAAGAATGAAACACATTTTGGTGCTTTTGTAGAGTTTAAAATGAAATTAACTCTCAATATATCCTGACTATGGCCATTGATATATATATTTTGAGTTAATTTTAAGCTAAACTCTGATAAAAGAAGAAAATATCTAAAAAATATAATGAATTTTGAAAAGGATCCAGTGTCGATCCAGTGTTATTTTATAAAAGATAAAAATCCTAAGTTTTGTTTACATCCTGACTATGGCCATTGATGTAAATCATCAATTTAGGATTAATTACCTCTTAAAAATGGTGCACGTGCCATTCGTGTTCCCATTCGTGAAGTTTTGCAATGAAAGGTAAAATGAGATGAAACAAACAATTTCTAAAATATACAAATGCTCATTCATTTTAATGTAATTCAAGAAACAGAGATTTGTTATTATATAAGTATTGCAACTCGGCAAGTGGATTTAAATTTATAATTTCTAAGCTAAGGAAACAAAATGACATTTTCAAATATTTTCCTGCAAAACACTAGGTTAGCACAAAATGACAGATGAACATAGAGAGAAATTGCAAGTATCATATTGAATTTAGAAATTGATGAAATGTTCATGTACATGCCTTATGTTAATGCATACAATGAAAACCTATATGAAGAAGGCATATACAATACTTTGAGGTAAACGCAGACCTACATGGATTTGCCTAAGTGTGATGAAGACATATTATGAAAGAAATCCCATTCTTCATTGGGCTGATGTGAAGGTTGTGCAGTGGGTGCTAAAAATGCAAATGATATGCCAGTATTCAGGTGCTGCTACTGAAGGTAAAGGTAGGTGCTACTAGTAAAGGCTAATATTATGTACAGTGAACACCTAAGCTAAAGACCAATACTACCCACAACAAATGCAAATGCTAACTATTAAGCATGTTGAGATTAATATTAATTCTATCAGGTATATCATGATAAATGAGAAGCGGTGATGAACATTACGATGTTGGATGTACCGGGAATGATGTCAATATGCAGATGGCTGAAAATACACAAGTGGTAATGAAGTGTAGAGGGAAGATCTTGTGCTGTGATAATGTAATGAAAGCGCAATTGCTAAGATGATATAAGGGATAGTATTGGATCCAACCTTTCATTGTCATTGATGAGAACCAGTAGGGAAGCATAATGTCCATAATTAAACCAACAAATCAACTGTCTTTAAACCGGATCAACTTACAAAGTCTCCAAACAGAGCAAGGAGCACGAGTGCAGCTGATGCAATAGAAAAACCCTTTCCAATGATAGCAGTGGTGTTCCCAGCTGCCTCAAGAGCATCAATACCTTGGCAGATTTCGCAGCTCACTCCAGGGCCAGCCCAAAAGTTATATTCGTTGCAGCTCCAGTTCGGCAAGAATCAGCCACATCGAGCACAGGCCTGTAAGCATTGCTTGTGAAGTACTCCGTTATGAACCCAATGATTAGGGTGCAAGAGGTGACATGCAGGTAATGTTCGGAGATATGATCAATTGTAGAATGGTTGTGCTGGCAGCTGCAGAGGTGACAGTTGCTGATGATAGAACATTATAAAAAAAATGGATGTTGCGGTTCTTGATGAGTTGGAAGGCTGTATGAGGGAAAACTCCATCAAAACAGCAACTGTGCACATCAAGGCAAACTCATCATAGGATTCCAGAGAAATTCTGGAAAGGATAAACAAAAACACCAATCAACAGAAAATAATGAGCATATATATATATATATATATATATATATATATATATATAAATTCAGAATCCAGAGTAAAAAAATAGAATACCGAAACAACTGACGTCAGTCTTACCTACTCTAAGCTCATCCGTAACCAAGATATCTTTCTTTTACCAAGAAAGTTTTAGAAACCCCCAAATTTATGGAAATACTAAGCAATGCTGCTCTGTTCAGCAGAATTTTACTATACACATTACGTCTTCAGGGGCACCAGTCACGAGCATTCTAGAATATTTTTTAATCATGAACTTTCAGAATGAAATGCATCAAACACACAATGGAGAACCATTAAGATTGAGAAGGATACATTACCATCATCGTCACATTACTGATTGGGCCAAATTAGACTGAAGATAGCATTGCCAGGAAAGTAAGCCAGCCCTTCACCATGGGCAGAGCATCGACGCATAAATCTGAGTTTAGGAGGGAGGGTATGGGCAAAAATGCAAGCATTGAAACAGGGAAACCCATATTTAAGCAACTACCCAAGAAGTTATCCCCTTATGACTGAGTCATTCCTCCTCAACTGTTACTATCACCAGTAACAACAATTATTTTACATCTAATATCTTGATCTGGCAGAACCCTTTTGCCAATGTCGATCACCATTTCACCTTTAACCATCAACAAACAAAAGCATACATTAACCATTCAACAGGATCCTTCCCGAAACCTTGGTCCTGATGAGATGAGTTAACCAGAACAGCCTAGATTATGATGTCAAGAGTATGATCTTATGAAAGGGTGGATATGGATCATGAAGGACAAGCAACATCTTCTGAAGGAGGAACTTCTGTAATAAGTGAGACTTACAGAAACATATAGATAGAGGCCCAAAGGGAAAATAGTCTGACTTCTTTCACGGTCTGGAATTAGAATAATCGACCATTTCCTCCCAACTTAGTGTGAAACTACAAAAGATTTAGAACCCTAGCACATTGTCAACAGAATTGGAATCTGGAACTTCCAAGTCCTGTTCTCATGGCCTATGATTTGTTCATTTCATTAGTGCAATCTGAACCAAAATCAATTCTCAAACAATTAAGGCCAAATGGAGACATTTCTTTTTTTTTTATCCTTTTCTTTATGGGTCTAGAATTAGAAGAATTGCCTGACTGGTTCCAACAAATCAATAAAAGGATTATCGAAAATAACAATATTGAATAAAGCAAATCAAAAGGGACTTTCAGCGGCAAACAGTAAATTGAAGCCCCAAGAAAATGACAAAAAAAAAAAACCTACGAACCTTGCAGACTGATGAGATGGGAAGGCAATACTGCGAATGGCACTCTATACCCAGAGTCAACCAGAGCCATTTCTCAAGAAAAAAAATTAGCATTCATATTAATACTGAAATGTAGATATAAACTGAACCATCCTTCAGACATGAGAGAGGCAAGATAACATAACGATGTTGTAGACCAATAAACTAAATCATGGACCAAAATGCTACATATAAATTAAAGAGTACCGAGCAAATGGAATTAGCAAAATAAATTACTAAGCAATCCTAACAACATGTAATGGACGATTTAGAAGAAGAAAGAAAAAAAAAAGAGGGTCTAAACGACTAGTTTTCACAGAATAGAACCAATGAACTGAACAAAGAGATCAGAGGAATCATTTAAATAAAATGGAAGATGACACTATAATCAAATAGAAAAGATATTCAGATATTACCATTCAGAGGATTTCTTAGGAAATGCTGGCCAAATACAGGTAGGGCAGTGAACATTATAAAACCAGAAATTAAGACAAATCGGGAATTAAAATCAAACATAAGCAACTGGTGATACCGATAAGGAATCACATACGATGGAGATATCTGGATATGGTAATCCCCAAGAAGAAAAAAAAACTATCAGAGTAGAACCGAGGATTGAACATAAACAGGAAATCCAAAGGAAAAAGAGGATTAGCATAATATACGATATAAACTGTAAATGCAACCACAAAGTATATAAAGGAAAACAAAAAAAAATGTCGGGAAGGGGTCATTCCTTTTGTTATTGCACGAGAGAGGGGTTGATGCTGTATAAACAACTCAACACCACTGGCTGTGCGTTAATGGGGCTGGAAGCAAGTAAACAAAAACAAAAAGAAATTAGGAAAACCAGACGAGAAAGAATACTTACCTTAGTTTGCTTGGCTGGGGAAAGTGGACTCTCGTTTGTTCCACTGTTGGAATTATCTACTAGTGAAGAAGAAGAGGTAACGCAGAGTTGAAGAAGCGATGCGTGTAGGAGGAAATGGGGTGGTGAAACGTGATGGGGAAAGAGTCTTGCCTGCTATTGCTTATGTAGAAATGAGAGGAAGACTCGAGAAGGGTGATTCGATTGGCGATGAACGAAGGGAGGAGGAGATGCTGTTGGTGATGAGGGGTTGAGGAAGGAAAGTCACACATGTGGTGGTGTGTGTGTGTGTGGGGGGGGGGGGGGGGGGTTGGCCTAGCGATGGAGGATGAGAATGGAGAGGAAGAAGGCTTTGGAGAGAGGTTTTTGTGAACAGAGTGCGAGAGAAAAGGCGTCGTAACCCCCCCCCCCCTTTCTTACGAAGGGTTTTCAAAGAAACCCTAAAAAAAAGTTTTACAGAGGGGGCCCCTTTTATTTTCAGGTTTTTACAAAGAGGGGCTCCCTAACAAATTTTGCAAAAAGGGTGTTTTAAAAAAACTTGATTTTCAAAAAGGAGGTTTTTCTAAACTTTTTTTTTTCTATATTTTTTTATTATTTTTTTTGTTCTTTTCTTCATTTTCTATATTTTTTTTGGATATTTTGGAATAAAGACCTAAGATTTATGAGAAAATAAAGATTAAAAACTATTTTTTTTTGTATTTTTGAGAAATATTTACAAAAGAGGGTGTTTCTAACAATTCAAGGCTATTTTGGGGAAATTTCTTCAGAAAATGAGTTTGGACCCAAGTTTTGAGAAAATATTCGAGTTTTAAACCTCGAATCGAGGAATATAACGCGATGGATCCAAACGGATACCGGATGAAGTGTCTGAGCTTTTCAAAATTTATTTTGGTAATTTTGAGAATTTGTTTTAAAAATTGGACAATGAAGCTTAGATTTAAATCTTTTATCTGGATATGGATCCGGATCCGAAAATTAGTCAGATATGAAAATGAATTTAATTTCAACAAAATTTGGAAAATAAAATGGATTTTAGATTTAAAACTGACTCAATTACCCAGAAAAATGGGGTCAGGGGCAAAAAGGGAATATTTAAAAACTTTTGAAAATTTTGGGGTGTTCAAAGAAACCTAGTAGGATGAAGTCCTCGCCACCTACTAGAGGGCGGAAGCATCAGAGAGTGCAGCAGAATGTCCAGCGAAAGCGACCCCAACGATCGAATGTCCAGCGAAAGTGACCTCAACAACCGGAAGTTCAGCGAAAGTGTCGACAATGTGACGTAGATCATGGTCTTGGACCTTGTCCTCGTTTCGATGGCAAGTGTTTCAAGTGTGGACAACCCGGGCATGTTGCCAAGTTTTGCCAGAAGAAGTCTTCCATGGACTTAGTTGTTGACAATTAGGCGCTGTCAGACGAGATCTGACCCTTTTGTTGTTGCTCGTTTTGTGATTTCGCGGACGAAATCCTTTTTAAGGAGGGTAGAATGTAAGACCCGCAAATTTTTTGAGGAATTTACTGCTTACTTAATGTTGATATGTATGCTTTTGTGTATTTATGAGATATAACACGTGATTTGATGTGAATTGAATGTGCCTTGTGTTTTTGGCTTTGTACGCGCGACCTGAAAATCGCGTAAATATACTGTGTAAGTAAGAAGTGCCTAATTCTGGATGAATTAGCTTCTAAAATTTTAAGGGTTAAATTATAATATATTTTTATAGTTTGTCCCCGAATTTGGGACCCATATGACGTAAAAACCTCGTCAGTGCATGTGAATTACAAGTTTTGATCTACGATTGGACCCGAATCATAATACGCTTAATTCTCGCAAATGGACAAGAATTTTCTTGAGAAGCATTTATCATTTCGTGTTAATTGAGGTTGTGTAGAGCACTAAATGATTTATTGGAATTTATTTAATGTTTTAATGCATTAATTAAGTGTTGTTTTGAAATAAGAGCATGTGGCGATTTTGGATTTGGATCTGGGTCAACTAGAGGACCCAAACCCTTTGGGCGTCCCCTCTAGAGGACCATTTTAGACTTGGTTGACCAGCTGGTCCAGGTTTGACCAGCTGGATGGCATGTTTGAAAAGAATTGCATGGCTTTTGAAATATAGGCCACGATTGGCCATTTCCTCTTTTCAAAACTCATGATGAGCCTCGAAGCTCATCATGAAAGGCATTTTCCAATAAAGGGGACCATGGGGCTGGTGCCCCATGGTGTTTTTGTAAATTGATTAAAACTATTCAAATGGTGAAAGTCGATTGGCTAGCCTTAGTGGCAACCTATGTAAAAATTACAAATCTTAAAGGCTTTTATAAAGGCAAGACAATGGCGTTTTTGAAAAGCTTTTTAGAAATTTCAAAAGATGGACATGCATTGGGTGTGGGCTGGCCATGGGGGGGCGTGGAGCACCCCAGCCGTCCATCACTCCTCCTTCAATCTCGTCCGTCCATTCCATTTAGCCCTACCTACTTAAGGTTTCAAGAGAGAGAAAGGGGTCTCTCCTTGGACGGTTTTTGTTGAGGAGCCTCTCTCTCCTCTCTTGCTCTTCTTCCCCTACACATGTGAGTGTGGTGTGGAGCACCACCTAGTTCCAACCCAAACCGTGAGCAGCACCATTGCAACCTCCTCCCTCTCCTCCATTTTCTAAAGCCTCGAAGGTGAGACACCTTACCCTCTACACCTATTGTGGATTTCGGTTGAGCCTTTGAAGGTTGTATTTTCTCAATTAAGCATCTAATGACTAGGCTGCATGCATCAAGAACATGGTTCTTCGTTAGAACACGCCTTCATGCACTCGCTTTCTTCATCATTCTGTGGTTGTGGTTGGCTTGAAAGCATTACGGTTTTACTCTTCCATTGTTTGATTTCATTGAGCACATGTATATGCTTTGCACTTGTAGATTTATTTGAGCATCATGCATGTGTTTTGCTATGCAATGTAGTGGTAAGTCCATATTGGTGGATTCTAATGTTTGCACGCTTTAGGCCCTCGTTTCACAATACATGCAATTCCTTTTAATGCATCATAGTTGTTAATGGCCTGAACGCTTTTCAATCATTATTTTGCTCGCCTTTGTGGCTGGGGTTCGTGGCAGCCATGGTTCTGAAAGTGCACTAGGATTGAGGCAACGAGCACTAGAGGAGGGATGAATAGTGCTTTTAAAATTTTCTGCGGAAATAGAATGATTTTGCAAATCTCAAAGCAAACACACAAAGAACACAAGATTTTATCCTGGTTCGGTCTAACCCGACCTACATCCAGTCCCCAAGCAAAACCCGCTTGAGATTTTCCACTATCAACCTTATAAACTACAAGATATGAAAGCAAATAACTCCTTTACACCAAGGAGTCCTTCTTTTTACACAAAAGAAATAACAACTTACAATACAACCTATTAGCCTTCCTTTTGAATGCAAATGAAATGCAATTGGCTTTTGAGGTTGTTGAAACACTCTACTCACGAATTCACTATCTCTCAAAGTGATTTGAGTGAAAAACTGAAGTGAAAATATCACGTGAGTGAGAAAATAAATACTTAAATGAATAGGAGTGAAAAGCAAGAAGTAATTCAAGGTAATTCTATTGAATTTGATTTTTTTGAGTGTAGAATGCACTCATATTTACAGTTCAAAGATTCCATATGTTGAGAGTATGAAAGGGTATCAAAACTGTCCATTTTGAACGATCAAAACGTTTGAAAAATGAAAAGACATGTCTTTTTGAAGTTTCAGGAAACGGCAAAATTAGTCGACTGAAACATCAGTTAGTCGACTAATAGTTAGTTATTAGTAGACTGACAGTTATCGTCGGTCGACTGATCTGTTAATCGAGCCGTTTGAAAATCTGAACTTTTGAAACTTAGTCGATTGGAGAAAAGTTAGCCGACTGATAATATCATCAGTAGACTGAAAAACCTTTTAGTCGACTGTTGCTAAAATCTTCTGAAAAACAAACATTCTGTTCGGTCGACTGATAAAAAGCTTTAGTCGACTGCTGCTAAATTTTCAGAAAACACATGTTCTGTTCAGTCGACTGATAAAACCATTAGTCGACTGCTGCTAATTTTCCATAAAACAGACATTTTGTTCAGTCGACTGATAAAATCTCTGGTCGACTAATTTGACAAGAATGACTTTTTAGAAAATATGGCGCGAAAGGATTAGTCGACTGATAAGTCTATTGGTCGACTAATAAACATGAAAATTTAAGAAAAGAGTTTTCTAAAAAGATTTTCAAAAGAGTTTCTTTTAGAAAAGTTTTTCTAAAGACTTTTAAGGTGAAATGCAACCTAAATATGCACTCTAAGTAAGGCTCTTACAAGAATCTAAGACTTTTAATGAATTAAACATTTGCACACTAGTCTTCAAAGATTCTTCACCGAATTCTTCGATTTCTTCATAGCCTTAGCTGAAATGTAGTTGATTCCACTTGCTTATCATCAAAACCTTGTACTTGAAGTACCATGTATGGCTTCATTGTCGTAACAATCTCCCCCTTTTTGATGATGACAAACTTAATCAAAGATGAAGCATTTAGATGCATAGATGGAGATTTTACTCCCCCTATCAATATGATGCAAAACATTAAAAGTTAGCACCTTTAAAGCACATATATCACATATTGATTGGTTTGCATTTACATTCATCATTTCTTCATGCATTTAGAAATACATTCATTCAAAGCTTTCTTTTTCTCTTAATTTTGCATTTCTCATGCAAGATCTCCTGTAATGTAATTGCTATCATCTTTTTCTCAAGATCTCCTGCAATTTCAATGTAATGCTATCTTTATCTTTTTCTCCCCCTTTGTCAAAATCAAAAAGAGTAAGGGAAAAAATAGCATAAGCAAAATAGAGATACAAGTTTAAAATTATTACAACCCATAAAGTATGTTTTTCAAAGATCAAATATCAGAAAAGAGAGTTTAGCAAATCCTTAATGGCAGTTACATCCTTCTGAATTGAAGCAAGTTGTTGAGTCACATCTTCACGAAAAGTGTGTTGATGCAGCTCCAAAGCTTTCAGTCTCTGCATAACTTCATCATGGTCTTGATTTGTCGAAAATTTCTTTCTTTTTGCATGAGATGAAGGTGTCGCAGAAGGTGAAGGTTCAGAAATAGATGGTTCATTAGGATCAGATGGTTCAGTTTGATCAACATTTAAGGGAGGCAGATATTTAATTTTCATTCTTTTAAAAATTGTTTGATCAAAGAACTCTTTTTGCTCAATGCACTTTTTATTTGTTAAAGGAACTTTAAAATGTCTAAAAATACGAGTTAAAAGACAACTATAAGGAAGAAATGGTTTTTGTTTCCACAAGTTTGTAAAATACACATTGGCCCAGTTGACAGAAATATTTCCAAATAAAACATAAAGAGCCGTAGATAGATATGTGGAATAATAATCAAAAGAACCAGTTTTGGGTAGAACATTGTGGGCAAGGATTTGTCCAGCAATGCGTGCACGAGTTTGAAGATTAGTATTTTTAAAAGGAGGGCAGTGAGGAGCTTCTGGAAGAAGAATTTGTTCAAAAACTCTTTCATCATTCAATTCAATAGTGTTGAAAAGAGTGTCTGAAGGTGGAATTTCAAGAATTTCTCCAAGTAATTTCGAATCAAACTCGATTTCAACATCATGAACCAGAGAGGACAAAACTCCAGTTTCATGATTCATTTGTAAATTCGTGTAAAACAAGTGAATAAGAAAAGGATAGTGAAGGGTATCTGCACAAGCATCAAAAAGATGTGAAATACCAGGAAATAATTCTCTTATTTTGTAACGAGAAAACAAGTGAAATAGAATATTTCGGCCTGGTAAAATAGGTAGTGCAGAAATTGATCCAAAAGTGTCATAGAGAAGAGGATTGTGAAGTAATCTTTGTGAAAAACCATGTCTTGAAGTAGGTGTAGGAGGAGGAGAACCTAAACCTTTTGCAGATGCAGACTTCGTACGAGGCATGGTTACCAAAATGTCGGCTTCCAAATGACGTCCGGCAAAGGAAAAAAGCTTTCCGGCGATCAAAAACGAAGGACAATGTGGTGGCTAATCGGCGAGGAGAAGTCGGCCAAAAGGGGATTCCGGCAATGCACTGTCACGGCAAGAGAGTTCTGGCGTTTCAAGATCACGGCCAGAAGATTCTGGCGTCTCCCTGTTACGGTAAGAAAATCTCGGCGATGATGGAGTCGAACGACACTCCGAGGGTTTTTCGGAAGAGAGAGAGGCAAGAGAGAAAGAGGGGTTTTCGATTTTTTTTTTAAGGGTTTCGTTTTTAAGAAAAATGAAAAGGTATGAAATGAAATGATACCTCTTTTAAAAAAAACGGGTTTTAAACACATCCAAGGGGTGTTGGGTCCCTTCATTTAAAATATTTTAAAAAAAATTTAGTCGACTAAAACTTTATCGGTCGACTAAAAAGTGCGACTTTTTCTAAAAATATCATCAGTCGACTGGAAATATATCGGTCGACTAATATGGTGTGATACATTCCAAAACATCAGTCGACTAGAATTTTATCGGTCGACTAATATAGTGCGATTTTGAGATTTTGTTCAAAAATCAGCATTTTTATAAATCCAAAAACGAGCAAATACCTAGTTCTCTCCTAATTCTCATAAAATCTTCATTTTTAAGAGGTTTAGTGAAGATATCGTCATGTTGTTCTTTAGTGGAAATAAAATTTAACGAAATATCTCCTTTTAACACATGATCTCTTAAAAAATGATGTCTAACTTCAATATGCTTAGTTCTTGAGTGCTGAATAGGATTTTTCGAAAGATTTATAGCACTAGTGTTATCACAATAAATAGTTGTTGTGGAGTAATTCAAACCAAAATCTTTTAAGGTCTGTTTCATCCAAAGTACTTGTGAACATGCTAAACTAGCCGCTATATATTCTGCTTCAGTTGTTGAGAGTGATACTGAATTTTGCTTTTTACTAAACCAAGAGACTAAGGAATTTCCTAAGAAATGACAAGTTCCACTAGTACTCTTGCGATCAGATTTACTTCCTGCAAAATCTGCATCACTATATGAAACTAAATCAAAGGAATATGATTTTGGGTAAAACAAACCGAAATCTGAAGTATCTTTCAAATAACGAAGAATTTGTTTTACTGCAGTTAAATGAGATTCCTTTGGATTAGCTTGAAATCTTGCACACATACAAACACTAAACATAACATCAGGTCGACTAGCAGTTAAATATAATAGAGATCCGATCATACCTCTGTAGAGCTTAGTATCTACACTTTTACCATTTTCATCTTTATCAAGAGAAGTAGTTGTACTCATAGGATTCCTTCTTGATTTCGATGAGTCCATCCCAAATCTCTTGAGAAGTTCTTTTGTATACTTAGCCTGATTGATGAAGATTCCTTCGTCAGTTTGCTTTATTTGAAGTCCAAGGAAGTAGTTTAATTCGCCCATCAAGCTCATTTCAAACTCTTCCTGCATAGCTTTAGCAAATTCTTTACAAAGAGAATCATTAGTAGAACCAAATATTATATCATCAACATAAATTTGCACAATAAGAATATCTGAATTAAGATTTTTAATAAATAAAGTGGAGTCTACTCGACCAATGGAAAAACCAGATAGTTCTAGAAAATTTCGTAGTCTTTCATACCACGCTCTTGGTGCTTGTTTGAGTCCATACAAAGCTTTTTTCAATTTGTAGACTTTTTCTGGATATTTCTCATTTTCAAAGCTTGGAGGTTGCTCTACATAAACTTCTTCATTGATGTGTCCATTTAAAAATGCACTCTTAACATCAATTTGATATAACTTGAAGTTCATGTAACTAGCAAAAGCAAGCATCATACGAATTGACTCTAATCGAGCCACTGGTGCATAGGTTTCATCAAAATCTATGCCTTCTTCTTGATTATACCCTTGTGCCACTAGCCTTGCTTTGTTACGAATGACTTCACCATTTTCATCCAGCTTATTTCGGAAGACCCATCTTGTTCCAATTACTGGATGATCCTTTGGTCTATCAACTAGATCCCAAACATCATTTCTAGTAAATTGGTTAAGTTCTTCAGACATGGCTAAAAGCCAAAATTCATCATCATATGCCTCATTGATATTCTTTGGTTCTAATTTAGATATGAAAGCAACATTTGAAAATATTTTTCCAATTGCCTTCTAGTTTGGACACCACTCTTTATTTCACCAATAACTTGTTCATGTGGATGATTAGGAACTTCTTTCCAAACCGGTTGAAGAGGAATATTTTCTTGAGAAGTACTCTCTATCAAGGGTTCTTCTTGAAGTATTGCTTCTTTTTCTTCGCTTAGAGGAATAACCTGCTCACAATTCTCATCAAATGCAACATGTAAAGATTCTTCAATACAAGATGTTCTTTAATTGAAAATACGATATGCTTTACTTCTAGAAGAATATCCAAGAAATATTGATTCATCTGATTTTGAATCAAACTTATCAAGATTATCTTTGGTATTTAACAAGAAACATTTACTACCAAAAATTTTGAAATATGAGATCTTTGGTATACGATCATAATATAATTCAAAATATGTTTTATGTAAAATTGGTCGAATAAGAACACGATTTAAGACATAACATGCTGTATTAATTGCTTCAGCCCAAAAATATTTTGGTAAATTTTTATCTTGAAGCATGGTTCTAGCACATTCTTGCAAAGTTCTATTCTTTCTTTCAACAACTCCATTTTGTGGAGCCGCTCTAGGAAAAGCAAAGTTGTGAGAGATACCATGTAAATCACAAAACTTTAGAAAAGATTCATTTTCAAATTCACCACCATGATCACTACGAATTTTAATAATAGATGTAGATTTTTCATTTGTAATTCTTCTACAAAGTTTAGAAAATTCTGAAAAAGCATCATTTTTGCTTTTTAGAAAAATCACCCATGTAAACCGAGAATAATCATCTACTATAACAAAAGCATACTTGCTACCATTCAAACTTTGAATTCTAGATGGTCCAAATAGATCTAAATGTAAAAGTTCAAGAGGACGTTTTGTTGAAACTATATCTTTTGCTTTAAAAGAACTTTTGATTTGTTTACCCCTTTGACACGCATCACATAAGTGATCCTTTTTATATGGTATTCTAGGTAGGCCTCTTACAAGATCATTCTTGGATAATTTTGAAATAATTTTAAAGTTAACATGTCCAAGTCTCTTATGCCATAACCATTGAATTTCATTTGAAACAATAAGACATTTTTCATTAAAAGAGGGTAATTCATCTAGATATAGTTCATACACATTGTTTCTTCTTTTACCTTTAAAAAAGATCTTTTTAGATTGAAAATCAGAAATTAAGCATAAATCATTTTCAAAAGAAACATGAAAACCTTTATCACATAATTGACTAATAGATATTAAATTATGCATTAAACCATCTACTAAAAGAACATTTTCTATCAAGGGAAATTTTGGATTACCAATATTACCAATACCTATCACTTTTCCCTTGTTATTGTCACCAAAGGTGACGGTTCCTCCATCCTTATTTTGGAGGGTGGAAAATAACTCCGGCCTTCCAGTCATATGTTTAGAACAGCCGCTGTCCAATATCCATTTGCTCCTTATGTTGTGTACCTACAACAAAATCAGAAAACAAAGCATTTGACCCCTTTCTATTTTTGGGTCCATGAGAGTTAGTCTTAGGAACCCATATCCATTTGGATTTTGGTTTCCTTTGATAATAAATATTCTTTCTATAAAAGGATTTAGAATAAACATTTCTAGAATAATCATTTCTAGATGCATTTCTATTAGAACTAGAAAGTTTAGTTTTATGAACAAAAGGTTGAGAATAATGTCTTTGATTTTTCACCACATAGTTTGGTCTATTTTGAGTATCAAAGAAGCTATATCCCAAACCGGTTTTATTAACCGAGCATCTTTGAGAACCAAGAAGTTTTTCTAGATTCTCTTGACCATTGGTGAATTTGGTCACTATAGAAAGAAGATCTTTTGACTTTTCTTTAAGACTAAATATTTCATTTTGTAAGAGATTGGTTCTAACTCCAATTTCTTTTATCTCAAGTGCTTGGCAAGAATTTTCCTTCTTGAGATCTTCTATTTCTTGAAGTAACACTTTATTTTGAGAGTCAAGAGTCAAATTTTAAGTTTTTAACTCTTTATTTTTAGAACTAAGGCTCTTAAATTTAGCATATAAATCATTAAATGCTTCAAATAACTCATCATAGTCAAATTGACTTACCGAATCTTCTTGTACTACAAAACACATGTTGGCGACTTCTTCATTTGATTCTTCATCGGAAGAGGAGTCACTATCATCCCAACATGCTTGAAATGCCTTTTTCTTCTTGAATTGGTCCTTGGGCTTGAATTTGAGAAGAGGACAATCTTTCTTGATATGTCCTGCCTTTTTGCAGTTAAAGCACTTTACTTCACTGGGAATGGAAGAATCTGCTTTCTTTGCCTTTCTTTGAAATCTTCCCTTTTTGATGAATCTTCTAAATTGTCTTGTGATGAGGGCAATATCTTCATCTTCATCTTCATCTTCTTCAGAATTTTCTGAGTCAGAAGTAGCCTTAAAAGCAAGAGATTTCTTTTTAGGCTCTTCTTCTTGTCTGTCTTGAAGTTGGACCTCATATGCCATTAGGTTACCAACTAAGTCTTCAAGAGTGAGAGTATTGAGATCATTTGCTTCTTCAATAGTAGTGGTTTTTCTCTCCCATTCAGGAGTTAAACACCTTAGAATCTTTCTGACTAAATCCACTTGTGAATATTCTTTTCCAAGGGATTTCAAAGTGTTAGTTATATCGGTCATTCTAGTTACCATGTTCGATATAGATTCATTTTGCTTCATTTTGAACAATTCAAATTTATGAACTAAAGAAGCAATTTTAGATTCCTTTACCTTTGACGTACCTTCGTGTGTTACGAGAAGAGTATGCCAGATTTCATTAGCTGTAGAGCATTGAGAGATGCGATTGAACTCTACCTTGTCAACGCCACAATATAAGGCATTCATTGCCTTGACATTAAGTGAAGCAGTTTTCTTTTCATCATCGGTCCATCGGCTGAAATCAGTTGATGGAGTTTGGTACTTTTCTGAAACAACTCTCCAGATATCGAGATCCATGGATTGCAGGAATATTGTCATTCTTACTTTCCAGTATCCATAGTTTGTTCCGTCGAAGAGAGGAGGACGAACAGAGGAACTTCCTTCTTTGTGCTGAGATGTTGTAGTTGCCATGTTAGATGATGGTCAAATCAAAGTAATAGCAAACCTGTGCTCTGATACCAAATGAAAGTGCACTAGGATCGAGGCAACGAGCACTAGAGGGGGGGAGAATAGTGCTTTTAAAATTTTCTGCGGAAATAGAATGATTTTGCAAATCTCAAAGCAAACACACAAAGAACACAAGATTTTATCCTAGTTCGGTCTAACCCGACCTACATCCAGTCCCCAAGCAAAACCCGCTTGAGATTTTCCACTATCAACCTTGTAAACTACAAGATCACACAGACCATAACCGGTCCCACTTTCAGTAACAATCCTATTGAAAGCAAACAACTCCTTTACACCAAGGAGTCCTTCTTTTTACACAAAAGAAATAACAACTTACAATACAACCTATGAGCCTTCCTTTTGAATGCAAATGAGATGCAATTGGCTTTTGAGGTTGTTGAAACACTCTACTCACGAATTCACTATCTCTCAAAGTGATTTGAGTGAAAAACTGATGTGAAAATATCACGTGAGTGAGAAAACAAATACTTGAATGAATAGGAGTGAAAAGCAAGAAGTAATTCAAGGTAATTCTATTGAATTTGATTTTTTTGAGTGTAGAATGCACTCATATTTATAGTTCAAAGATTCCATACGTTGAGAGTATGAAAGGGTATCAAAACTGTCAATTTTGAACGATCAAAACATTTGAAAAATGAAAAGACATGTCTTTTTGAAGTTTCAAGAAAACGACAAAATTAGTCGACTGAAACATCAGTTAGTCGACTAATAGTTAGTTATTAGTAGACTGACAGTTATCGTCGGTCGACTGATCTGTTAATCGAGCCGTTTGAAAATCTGAACTTTTGAAACTTAGTCGATTGGAGAAAAGTTAGTTGACTGATAATATCATCAGTAGACTGAAAAACCTTTTAGTCGACTGCTGCTAAAATCTTCTGAAAAACAAACATTCTGTTCGGTCGACTGATAAAAAGCTTTAGTCGACTGCTGCTAAATTTTCAGAAAACACATGTTCTGTTCAGTCGACTGATAAAACCATTAGTCGACTGCTGCTAATTTTTCAGAAAACAGACATTCTGTTCAGTCGACTGATAAAATCTTCGGTCGACTAATTTGACAAGAATGACTTTTTAGAAAATATGGCGCGAAAGGATTAGTCGACTGATAAGTCTATTGGTCAACTAATAAACATGAAAATTTAAGAAAAGAGTTTTCTAAAAAGATTTTCAAAAGAGTTTCTTTTAGAAAAGTTTTTCTAAAGACTTTTAAGGTGAAATGCAACCTAAATATGCACTCTAAGTAAGGCTCTTACAAGAATCTAAGACTTTTAATGAATTAAACATTTGCACACTAGTCTTCAAAGATTCTTCACCGAATTCTTCAATTTCTTCATAGCCTTAGCTGAAATGCAGTTGATTCCACTTGCTCATCATCAAAACCTTGTACTTGAAGTACCATGTATGGCTTCATTGTCGTAACAGGTTCTGCCCAGCAGTGTCACGAATCTAGTCTTTTCTACAGAGTTTTGGTTGGCAAGGACGTCGTGGACCAGTTCCCACGCCATGCAGCCTACCCGATTGGGCCAACCACTTTGGGTTGGGTGCTGCTGGCCTGGTCTAGTCGGGTCGAGCCTAGTTGAAGCGTGCCATTCATTTTCACCATTTCCAGTTAGTTGTTTCTTTTTGTCGGGTCTTAGAAGCCATGTCTCCTTTGTTTTATTTCAGTTGATGGACATTCCAGCAGGTGTGAACCAGACCGACACCCAGTCAGGGCGTCCTCTTCGTCTTCCTGGTGATGCGGCGTGAACAGTGGCCAGACCCACCAAACCGGGTGGGTGTGGGTCGGTTAGCCCCTGCCCTGGCATGGTCTAGACCGCATGTGGTCCAGACCTGTCATGGGCCTGGTTCAGGTTTGTTGGATAGAACGTCTCCCTATTACCATTTCTGCTTTGGCGCTCTTGTGCCCAACACCCATATTTGGGTAGCAGGAATGTTGGTTATCCTGGCATGGTCTGGACCGATTCAGGTCCAGACCTGTTAGAGGCCCCTAACCGAACCCAGTTTTGGTTAAGGGCTCTTCGTTCAGTGCCCAGCCAAAAGCTGGTGTTGTTTGGGGCTTGCTGCAGCCTGGCTGCAGCAAGCGGGCACAGCTGGGTGCAGGCCGTGAGCCTGTACCCCTTTGCTTGGTGGCAGCGGTGCCACGGGTTGGGTCTGGACGTTGGTCCAGACCCTGCTCCAGCTAGAGCAGACCCGGACCTCCTCCCCCTCGTTGCCTCGACCTGCTTTGGGGCCTTCCCCTGGACCTTACCCGCTGGGCTCAAGTAGGCCAGTCCCAGCAGCATGCTGGCTGCTGCCACATCTCGGCAGCATTGCCTAACCGGGCCTGCTGCTTGCGCATAGTGCCCCATGGCACCAGGTGTCTAGATGCATGTTGTAGGGTCGTTTTGGACAGACTCCAGCCGCAGCTGGACTTCCTTCTTTTCGCCACACCTTTAGCGTTGTTAGTGAGGCTTCAGGCTGTAGCATAGGCGGCTGCATATGCTTATGTAGCACGGGGTCCAATACCCCAATCACTTTACAATTTTGATTTGTTGTATCGCAATGAATAGTGCTTGTCAACCAAAACAAACTGATATAGATTTGGTTACGAATACACAAAGAAATGGTAGAATTTACCAAAGAGATGTTGTATTGGACTTAGCCCTTTTTGTACACGCGTCCGTTTTCGTAAAAGAACACAATGTTTTGGCTTTGCCAACCCACCATTGTGGGCACTGCGAATGCATGTCTCTATGCATATGTTTCGTTTCAGCGTGGAACACAAAGTTTGTGTAAATGACTCCCTATCGAATGCTCCCAATGAGTTTGCGTAATTAAGAACACTATGCCATATGTGAAGCAAACACATACGTAGTTGTACACACACTTTAGTACGTAAGCCTTTGCACTAATGGATGCAATCATGTTGGTGATATTTGACTGTGAAATTACATTACATGTAATTACCTAAGTGCATAGGGATCCGCGAGATTCTTGTTTGAGATCGCAGTCTCGTGAGACATATGCGATATTGGAACTCCTTAGCGAGTTGTTTGTAGGCAATGGCCCTACTTAGCGAGATGAGCTCGCTCATGGTTGTAACATGTGGGTTATGAACCTTGGCACTACTTGTGAGTTACTCCTTATGTGGCAAAATGTTTCTAACTGTCTCATCATAGTGTGCAATGTTTTGTATTATTATGTGGCTAGTTCTTGCACTTATGGCACGCTGCACATACTTGCCCACTTGTACCTGTGCACAGTGCACGATGACACATCTGTTTGCTTGTCACATTCTTTCGTATTGTTGCGGAAATTGCTTATGTTCTGTGATGCATACCTTGATACAATGTTGATACATTGTTAAATTATGTTCCTTGATGCATGCCATGTCATTGCTAGTAATTGTCGATATTGCTCCATGTGTAGTTATCACTGCTTTATACTTGCTCATGCTATCATTGCTCAATTATTGTAAATAATCATGCTATGTCGGGTAAGAATAACTTGCTTTCGATTTTCACTCTTGGTATATCGTGTTTGGTTTGTCTCACTAGCTCGAAAGAGTACTGACCCCGTTTTATGGGGATACAGGTGTTTTACTTAGGCGTGTGATGGAGCTCGGTGTGCTACAACGGACTCTGAACTCACACTTCTGAACCTCACTTGTTGGATTCCTGGCAGTTGTGGTTTTTATAAAGAGAGAATTGGGTTGTACTATTGAAAGATGTATTTAATAAAAGTCGTTTCAATTAAATGTTGTTTCACTCCTGTAGTGGCCGCCCAGGGTTTTCCACTTGTTTTCCTTTTTGGCTTCTTCCGCACTTGTGTATCTGATTTTCAAAAAAAAAAGTTTACCCTAAATCCAAAGGATTTTCAAGTCGGGAAATTCCGGGGTGCCACATCTGCAAAAGGGATCTCTCAGCTGCCGTCAAGATGAAGACGAATAGGCGAGCTAGACCCTCGGGGCCAAAGAAGATTTGGATCATCTCCGAGATGAAAGAGTTTGTGATGGATCCTTCCAGGGAAAGTGCAGATCACCATCGAGATGAAGGCGAGTGTGATGAACCTACCGACAAACCCTAAAAGATATTTGATTTCTGCTATCATCTAAAGACCTTTTGAGCCAATATCACCAATAGAATTCCTGAGATAAAAGAAGGATCAGAACATCTCCAAGATGAAGGAGTTTGTGACGTACCCTTTCCCGAAAAAGAGAGAAAAGTCAGGACACATCCAAATGAAGGATGATGTAAAAACCCGAGAAAGTTCAATGATTCAAAAAGAATGCAAAAAGATCATCATGAGAAAACACCCAAATATTAAACTGCCAAAGTTGTCAGAAGTCATCTTTTCTCATGTGAAATTCTTTTATCAATATCTTTTCACTACTTGCTTTTATGAAATTAAGAATATTTCTTCTCTTCTCGTATCAAGGAAATTGATAGCTTCCTTGAAGAAAATCATCAGCGTTAAAATTTTGAATTTGACTCTTAAAACCAAGGAGTTAACCTCGTTGGAGGAAATACTCTAGGTAAAAGAGGGAATATCTTTTGCACACACAGGCACATTTTTAAGCATTTGAGTCAACTATAATTTTATCTTACTGGCAAAATTCTCTAGCTATTCCAAGAATGAAATAAACATTCAATATCCATTTTGATGCAACCTAGCGTTTATATTTTTCCAAAAGAGTTGCCTCCTTCAGAAGAAGTATCTCTTCCTGTCCCATCACGGTTTTCTCATGCAAGAATTCCGTATGGTAATACCCACTCAGGTTAAGGGTCAAACCTAAACTTTCTGCGAAAAGGTCATCCATTTCAAAAGCTATTTCAGTCTCAGCGATGAGACACCCAAGATCATCCCTTTTCCAAGTTTTAGGGAACCCCATTTTCCTCCTTTTGCAAACCCCTTTCGGATTTGTTCATCCAATTCCGAAAGTCCCATCATGATTTCTTCCATACACGGATTTCGTATGGTCGTCTCCTTCAGGTTAAGGGTTAAGTCTGAACCTCACCCCTCGAGGTATTTTTCCTTTTTCAGGTTTGGGTTAAACCTGAGTCTCGTTCCGACGAGATTCCTCATTTTTGACGAGGTGTTTTCCTCCAGTCCCATCATGGTTCTTCCCATCGAGGAACCCATGCTTTGTATATCCATCTAGAATAGGATTCTACTTGAACTTCATCTCACGAGGCGTTTTTCAAAAATGTCCCATCAAAGTCTTCATGTATTCCTTTCCTCATTCAATTCATCTTGATATATCTTTGCCCCATCCAGGTTAAGGGCTAAACCTGAGTCATTCCAAAAGTTGATCTTGTCTCACCCATGAGACCTGATCAAAATTCTTATTTTCCACCATCTTCAGAATTTTCATCCAAGGTCCCATCACGATTTCCTCATTTCTATTATTTAGTTATATCATTTTTGAGGATTTCGTCTCCCCAAAACCATTCAGGATAAGGTTTTAAGCCTGAAAAGCCATGTTTTCAAAATAATTCTTCCACACCCAGTTCAGATCTGCTGACTGGGGCATTTTCAAAATTTGAAGTGTTTTCTTTGCCACTGAGCTCGGCTTTCAACCGGCTCAGTAGCAAAGAGGGGCATCTATGAACACCCCAAAATTTTTAAAACTTTGTAAATATTCCCTTTTTGCCCCTGACCTCATCTTTTGAGAAAATCAAAGCAATTTCAAAACCAAATTTTAATTATTCTTCAGATTTTATGGATTAAATCCCATGTTGATATATCCAAACTCAATTTTGGATCCGGATCCAGTGTCAAAACCCAAAACTGAGCCTCGTTATTCAAATTTTCAAATTAAAATTTCAAAATACCAAAAATAAATTCTGAAAGGCTCAGACAGTCCATCCGGTATCCTGTTGGATCCACAACTCTGTATTTCTCGATTCAAGGTTTAAAACTCAAATATTTTCTCAAATTCCAGATTTAAACTTGTTTTTCTGAGGAAAATTCCAAAAGATGAACTCGAATTCTCAATAAAGCCTTCTTTTGTAAATATTTGTAAAATCTTATAAATAGTTTAGAAACTCCATGATTTTAGAGTTTTGTTTGCAAAAACACCAAAAAAAATATAGAAAATGAAGAAAAAGAGCAAAAAAAAGATAAAAATACAAAAATACAAAAATTGATCAAGTAAGCCCCCTTTTTATAAAAAATCATTTTTGTAAAAACCACTTTTCTGCAAATTTTCTTAAAAGAGCTGCCCCCTTGATTTTCATTAAAAAAATTTCAAGATTTTTGAAAATATTTCTTCTTGAGGTTTCCTTTCCCCTTTTATAAAAACACGCAGGGGGAAGAGGGTCGACACCGCCTTCACCCCTCCAACCTCTTCTATCAGCACCCCTCGGCTTCTTCAGGATTATCCTCCATCTCCCTCTCCTTCCAATCCCCTCCTCTTCTTAGCAGAATAAAGAGAAGCTTCTTATTCATCCCTCATGACTTCAATAGAATGCTGGTAAGTCCCCAATCAAACTTCATTCTGATTTCTTCTTCTTTGATTTCCTCCGAGGCTTTCCCGTTTTTTTTTTTTTTATGCACCCTCGAAGGTGTTGGGTTGCTTATGGCAACATCGACCCTTCTCTCGTGCAATAGCAAAGGAACGATTATGTTCCTACATCTTATTTCCTCTATTCTCTTTCTTCATGTTCTGCTAGTTTATTATGTTCCAATCCGTAGTTTTGCTTATTTTCTCTAGTTATCTCGATTTCTTTTTTTTTTTAGATTGATATTTTGATTTCCAGTTTCTCAGTTTTCATTTTCTGTTGGCCTTGTGTATTTCTCGCCTTTGATTTCTTGCTTCTCCTTTCCATTGCCCCTTTTAGCCTCTGCTTTTCTAACATATTTTACTCATCATTATTTATGTTATTTTGATTATGTTCTGCTCCATTGCGTTCGACCATCCTTCGCTTCATTTTATTTTATTTTATTCTTTTCTTTTTTTTTCTTTCTTTTTCTTTCCTTTTATTTGTTTTATTGAGATTTCTGGCTGCTTCGTTCGTATATTTGTATCACTCTGTATCATTGATCTGATTGGGATTACATCCTCTTCATCTTCATCATGTTATCAATTGTGACCCACCTGCATCAGATTCACAGAGCTTCATCATTTTCGGTTAGGTTCATTTGGTTTCATCTGTAGCATAACATTTGCTCGCCCTATCCATTGAGTGATGATCAATATTGCATTTTTTCTGCCTGGAAGAGAAATCATTATCATAAGAATCATTTGGTCTACATTCCGTATTAAGACATTCTTTTGATCGATCTGTTGCTATTTCATTGTCGGTCATACTATAGCATCCATAGCATATCACCCATTTGATATATTTTTGTTTCTTGCTCTTCCTGGGTTTTCTTTTGAATCATTGTTCGCACAATCATGATCAATTAGTATTTCAAGAAATGTTATGATTGGTAAAATAAGGGCATACAAGGATCATTCTATCAAGAGACTTCTCAAAAAGGAATAAAAAAAAAGAGGAAAAGAAGAGCGTGTTAGCATAGTCTGCCACATTTATCATTCGTTGTGTGGCCATTTTACTTGTTATACACTCAGTAGCAGCAGCAATTGTAAGGGTAAATACCAGATTGTTTATCACCATTGCATCATGCACAATAATTTTGATATGTATTTTTGCTATCCCTGGTTTGCCAGAACATGAGATTCATCTTTTTTTAAGGAATAAGGTGGGAAGACTTGGCAGACTTGACAGACTTGACCTGCTAAGAGTCCTACAGAGAGATCAATCTCCGAAGTCAATTAGTGGAACAAAACTTGCTGGGAAGTATATAACCATGAAAAATACCAAAATACACTCACTGTTTTATTTTTGAGAGTTTGAGGTCAGAATTTGATTTACCAATCAATATGTTGCTTAAAAGTTTCCAGGCTGAAATTGATCGACCAATCAGTTCATTATCTGAGTTTCAAAGAAATTTGATAGATGGGGATAATCTGCTAATCCTCTGTTTCTACACATATTCTCAACTCATTTTCTGATGCAGGGTAATTCCCATCAATAGCATAAAGGGATTAACCTTTTACAGGTCTGGAATATTTAGGATTGATATTCTTTATGTTGATACTCATGAGATATATAAGCATGAAGGAGCACCTACACGACTGATCCACTCCAGCCTGCTGAAGGAGAATGAACGAAGTTCAAATTAAACTTGCATTAGATAACAACCATTGAAATTATCGTTTGATTGAAAGAGGAAGAAATGAAGATGCCTGCATCATTGATCCAAGAGCCTCCAGAAGAAACAGAGGTCTGAAATTCACATTGGGCTGCAAATCACCCACCATGAGCATTAAAGGGGAGCCTTCGAGTAAAATGAGAAAGCGCAAGTAGATTGTGAAAACCTTCTGGAAAGTCTCTTGGTTCTCCATCGAAAGCCTCTGCAAAAGGTTCTGTCCAACCTTGTTTTGCTGTTTTGTGTGCTTGCTTTGATTTTTGGTGCTTATGAGCATATAGCACAGTTACAGGCTTCTTTTGCTTTATCATATGTATATGTCAGCTGCCAATAACATGTCCATTAGTTAAAATTTTGACTCATGATATCCTTTATGGCAATACACTGTCCATCCATCTCAACAATATAACTCCTGCCCCCAATTGGAATCTAAAAGCAGCCCAGCCGTGAAGGGGCGACCAACCCATTTCTGCTGCCATTAAGATGCAGGATCGCAAAATGCTGATCCTGCAGCTTCCCTGCTGGTCGTTGTGCATATGCCCATCTTCCACTGTAATCTGCACCTTAGAGCTCAAAATTTTGGGCTTTTGAATTTTGAAATATCAATGGGACAATATACTTTCAATGATGGAATTTTTATTGCTTATACTAATCTAACTGTTACTTTGTAATGTTTTCTGTATTGGAATTAATATGAGCTATGATGATTGTTTCTTTCTCATCTGTTACATATATATGTATGTATTACTGATATTTATCATTGTTGCATTAGCATCTCCACCACACAACATCCATTTGCTACACTGTGTCCACTTTTTCACCTGTCATAGTCACCCACACCACCCTCACTTTTCTGCATTTTGCAGCACCTGTCAATACTTACAACCACATCTGTTGTTATCCACTGTGACATTATCTTCCCTATTGCCTATTAAAAGTACAACAACACACCTCCTTTGGGGCATCACATTCATTTTTCAGCATCATTTGTTGCATCTTCCCATGCCTTCAAAACAACATTATATATGTTCTGTCAATTTTATTTATTGCATATGCTATATCTACTTGTTTTCACATTCACACACCCCCCCTCACATCCTCTCTTTTCTATGGTAGTTCATCAAGAACTACCATAGTTGTTATTTTACACAGTGGGTGGTTCATAGTGAACCATCGTGGCCTTCTTTTCTTCTATATTAGTTCATCAGGAACTACTATAGTGGTTATCTTTTACAGTGGTTCACAAAGAACCTCTGTGACCCTTCTTTACTATAGTAGTTCATTAAGAACTACTAAAGTTTGTTTTCCTTTCACAGTGGTTCCCAATAGACCACTGTGTCCCTTTTTTCTATGGTGGTTCATCAAGAACTACCCTATCTCATGTTGATTCATCTTGGATCATCCTGACTTTTGCCTCCATCCATTACATGTGCCTTCTCATATATAGACTTTCGTTTGCTTATGGTATTGCCCATATATATATACATGTATATGTGCACATTTTCTCATAAATGCAAGATATGCCATATGTCTTTCTCATTCAACATGAGTAAAGCATCTTGTGTAAGAATTGGAATAGTCATTTACATTCATATTTTTTTGAATTTCCTTTTGTGCTAATTCTATCTTGCAGGAACATGTGAAGAGCTTGAATTAGAAATTTTTTGATGCTTTCAATTCCAGTGTTGTAATAAGCTAGACATAGATGAAAACTCTACATTTCCAGTCTTAGATTAGAATGGATGAGCATGTAAATAATATTTGTTTCATTATTTTCCTTTATTTCAAAAAACTTCATGAATGGGAACATGAATGACACGTGCACCCTTCTAATGAGAGGTAATTAATCATAAACAAATGACTCACATTGATGGCCATAGTCAAAATGTGGGCAATGCTTAGGATTTTTATCTTTCATGGAATAACATCGGATCCACACTGAATCATTTTAAAAAATCATCATATTTTTAATATTTTCTTCTTTTATCAGGGTATAAATTAAGATTAACTCAAAATATATATCAATGGCCATAATTAGGATATATTGAGAGTTAATCTCATTTGAAACTCTATAAAAGCACCAAAGTATATTTTATTCTTCATCTAAATTTAAATAGGATTATTATATAATACACTTAATGACCATAATCAGAAGTGTATTATATCCTCAATCTTATTTTAATTCACTTAAAGAATAAAATATGATTTTCAAAATCCAGTTTTAAATTCTTTAAATTCATTCATCATTCAGGATAGAACTGCATCATATTTTTCAAAATTCTTTTTCAAATCCAAGTGATCTTGAATATTTTTCTTCAAATTCTATTCTAATTCATCAATCCTATCTCATTTTCAAAATCCAATTTCAAAGTCCAATTTGACTTTGAAATTTTAAATTCATTTTATATTCGAAACTCTAATCCAATTCAAAGTTCAATTTAACTTTGAAATTCTTGATTCATTTTCTAAATTCCAAAATTCGAGCTTCAAATTCAAAGTCCAATTTGACTTTGAAATTCATTTGTATATTCAAAATTCAATTTCTAATTCTAAATCAAAATTCAAATTTCAAATCAACTTTGAAATTTCAAGTTCATTTTCAAGATTCAAACTCAAATTCAAATTCAATTCAATATCTCAAATTTAATTTCAAAGTTTAACTTTGAAATCTCTAATTCATCTTCTAAATTTAAACTTCAAAATCCAATTCTAAAAATAGAATTCAACTCCATTTTAGGACCCAGAATCCAATTCCATCTCGGATCTCAGACTTCAGATCCAAATTCCATTCCAAATTTCGGATCCAAATTCCATTCTTGGATCTCAGACTTCAGATCTAATTTCATTTAGGGTCCAGAATTCAACTTCATCATGGATCTCAGATTTCAGATCTAATTCCCATTTTGGGTTCTAGATCCAGAATTCAACTCCATCTTGGATCTCAGACTTCAGATCCAAATTCCATTTAGGATCCAGAATTCAACTCTATCTTGGATCTTAGACTTCAGATCCAAATTTCATCTTGGATCTCAGACCTCAGATCCAAATCCCATTTTAGATTTCAAAAATCCAAGTTTATCTTGATTTCCAAATTCCAAAAACCCATTCCATTTTCATATCTCATCTGGGTCTCTTAAAACCCAATTCTATCTTCAAACTCCCTTGGGAGTCCTCAAATCCAAAATCTATCTTGATTTCAAACTTCAAAGCTGGAATTCAATTCCATTTCAAACATTCATTCGGGTTCAAAATTCTAAATTCAAAGTCCATTTCTGACTTTGAAACTTCCTTTTCCTTTTATCTCAGCTTCAAAATCATTCCCTTCAAAATCGAGATTTATCTTCCCAACTCTAATTATTTCAAAGACTTAGAACTTCAAAATATCTTTTCTGATCTATCTCAAAGTTCTAAGTTAAATTCAAATATTCAAAAATCATTGCTTCATTCTATCATCACAATTTTCACTTGGAAAGTCTCAGATTTTCAAAAGGATTTTTCTCAAAGCATTACATTTGCATTGCACAAGCATGATTCTTTGTGCATTTAGACTTAGAATAAATTCTTAGATAATCTTTTAGCAAAGCAAAAAGGCATAAATTCGACCCTTGGTTCAATTACCCCTGATAAAGGCGCCAGGAACGGTCAAACCTCGTACCGACGAGCGAGCCCCGTCTCCCAATTTTCCCACAAATATTTCAAAACGAAGGCGAGTAATCTTTTAAAATCTTTTCAAAATTAAGGTCAAGTAAGACCTTCACAGAAGAGTTCCTCTCTCTCTTCTTTCTTTTCTTTTCTCTTCTCTCTTCTTTTCTATCTTTTATTTTCTTCCTTCAAAAAGGAGGAGATAGAGGTTAAAAAGGAAAAAGAGAAAGAAACCAAAGAGGAAAATTTTTGCAATGATCACAGAGACACTGAGTCAGTGTTCTGTTTTTGGGGTTTGCTTATGTGTTTGGTAGCATTTTTTAACCCTATCTTTGACAAAGGGTATTTTGGGCATATAATGCATGAAAACTTTCTTATTAATACAATGGAATTCCACTTTTTAGAACTTGTCTCGTTGCTTATACGATGTTTGCATGTTTAGGATGGCATGGCGTGCTCGTTGCAATGACCTGATGAAGACACTCAACAACCTCACAGAGGTAGTTGGCCGTTAGGCAGAAACTATGTGAAACATGGGTGCTCATATTCAGCAGACCACCCAAGGACAGGAGACGCCTGCTCAAGTTCCTGCTATGCAGTTCCCTACAAGCAATTCATGGGTATGAACCCTCCTTTTTTCGACGGGAAGTCGACACCAGAAGCAGCAGAAGACTAGGTGTGAGAGATTGAGAGGATTTTTCGTATTTTGCAAGTGAACAATGACAGAAAGGTTGATTTCAGGATGTACCATCTCTGAAAGGATGTAGAGAGGTGGTGGACTACTACCTGAGAAATCAAATTCAAGAACCAACCAGTCACCTGGGAGCAGTTCGTGGAGACCTTTTACGCAGCATATTTTTCGGTTCGTGAGAAGAGCAAAAAGATGCAAGAATTCTATGACCTACAGCAAGAAAATTCTATATTGGCAGAGTATGTTACTCGTTTCTGCAGTCTCGAGCGATATTGTCCTAACCTTTATGCTACTGAAAAGGACCAAGCATTAAAATTAGCTCAAGGATTGAAGAATGTTTTACTCACCAAGGTGTATACTTGTGCACCTACGACCGTGGATGAGGCTCTTGAGACAACCTTGCTTTTAGAACAAGATTGGTCTGAGTCTCAGAGGACACAGTCTTTCAGAGGGCAGCAACAACAACAACAAGGCCAAAAGAGTTGGCCTAAGAAGAGGCAGATTGAGAAGAATACTAGTGGAAAGAAATTCTATCCACCTTCGAAGAAGAATCGATACAACAACAACCAGTAACAGCAGTATCAGAATTGACCACCCCAGTACCAGCAGCAGCAGTGCCAGCATCAGCAGCCTCAGAGGCAGATCACACCAGCAATGGGATGTCCCAAGTGTCTTGTCGACCATTTGGGTCGACCTTGCCCTCGTGACACTGGGGGATGTCTCTATTGTGGCAAGATGGGCTACTACATAAAGTATTGTCGTAAAAAGCAGTCGGATGATCAAAAGAGAAATGCACCAGGAACATCACAGCCAGTTAAGCAGAGTCAGCCTTCGCAACATTAGCCGCAGCAGTCGCATTAGCAGAGGCAAGACAACCAGAAAGTTATTGCAAGACGTGCCTACTTAGCAACAGTAGAACAAGTGACCAAAGGCGAGTTGGTCCAAGGTACTATTACAGTTGTTGGTCATGCAACTTTTATATTATTTGATTGTGGCGCTTCACATTCCTTTATATTCGTCAGATTTGCTAGAACTTTGTCTTTGACCGTAGAGTCTCTGAATTACCCGTTGGAGGTTCATACTTTGATAGGAGATCAATCATTTTGTGATTTTTATATTTCGAGCATCGAGGTGTTGGTGGCAGGGCAGAACTTGCCAGCTGACATAATCCTGCTAGATATGACTAAGTTCGACGTCATTCTAGGCATGGATTGGTTGTTCGAGTATCACGCTCAAGTTTTCTATAGAGAAGGCAAAATAGTCTTATTTATTCCTAATCATTCTGTCTTGGAGATCAAACTTCCTCGATCGTTGCGAGATGGCCGTTTGATTTCTTCTTTTAAAGCTCAGAAGTATTTGCAAAATGGGGGTACTACATTACTGGTCAGTATCACCCCAGTAGAGCCTGAGTTAGTTCTGATCAAAGACTTGGATGTGGTTCAGGAGTTCCCTGACGTGTTCCTAGAGGAATTGCCTGGATTACCTCTAAAGCGAGAGATCGAGTTTTGTATCGAGTTGTTGCCTGGAACTACTCTTATTTCCAAGGCATTGTATTGTATGGCTTCAGCAGAGCTCGAAGAGTTGAAGAGACAATTAGAAGATCTTTTGGAATAAGGTTTTGTCTGACCCAACGCATCCCTCTAGGGTGCACCAGTGTTGTTCGTAAAAATGAAAGATGGATCTTTGAGGTTGTGCATCGACTACAGGATGCTCAACCAAGCGACGATTAAGAATAAATACCTATTACCAAGGATCGAGGACCTTTTCGATCAGTTGCAGAAAGCGAAGATTTTCTTGAAGATAGACCTTAGGTCAGGTTATCATCAGCTTCGTATCAGAAAGGAAGATATTGCAAAGATGGCTTTTCGAATGAGATATGGTCTATACAAGTTTGTGGTGATGCCTTTTGGCCTCACGAATGCACCAGCCGCATTCATGGATTTGATGAACCAGATTTTTCGTTCATTCGTGGACACTTTTGTGAACGTGTTTATTGACGACATCTTGATCTACTCAGAGAGTTCTGAGCAGCATCGAGAATATTTGTGTATCATTCTAGGTATACTTCGTGAGAATCGATTTTTTGCTAAGTTCTCCAAGTACGAGTTTTGGCTTGAGCAAGTTATGTTTCTGGGTCACGTGATATCCAAGGATGGAGTGTCAGTTGATCCAGCGAAGGTTGAAGCGGTATTAGGCTGGAAGCAGCCTCAGAATGTTTCAGAGATTCATAGTTTCCTCAAGTTAGCAGGATACTACCAGCGATTTACCCAGGACTTTTTGAGAATTGCTTTACCCTTGACGAAGCTTTTGCGTAAAGTCATCAAGTTCATGTGGAATGATGCTTGTGAAGACAATTTCTGGATCTTGAAGTCTAAGCTGACGACCTCACCGGTGTTAGCATTATCTTCAGACAGAGGTGGTTTTATGGTGTATACAAATGCATCAGGAACAGGTTTGGGTTGCGTGCTAATGCAGCATGGTAGGGTAATTGCTTATGCTTCAAGGCAGTTGAAGATTCATAAGAGAAATTACCCGACACACGATTTAAAGTTAGTGGCAGTTGTGTTTGCCTTGAAATCTTGGCGTCACTATTTATATGGAAAATCTTTCAAGGTCTTCTCTGACCACAAAAGTCTCAAGTATTTGTTCTCTCAGAAAGAGTTAAACATGAGACATCGACGTTGGCTCGAGTTTATTAAGGATTACGACTTTACGTTGTCTTATACTCTGATAAGGCGAACATAGTGGCAGATGCGCTAAGTCGCAAGTCGAGTAGTGTTCTGGCTAGTCTCTTATGGAGCCAGAAGCTGATTGAGGATTTTGTGTATTGGAAGCCTTTTTCGGTTGGTGGCAGATCAATCAGAGTGTCTGGTCTGACCGTTCAATCTGAGTTTTTGCCTAGCATTATGCTGGCTCAGAAGCTTGATGACCAGTATGGTAAGCTTCTAGCCCTGGCAAGACAAGAAGATACATTCTTTAGTGTGCCAGATGATAGTAGTATTCGCATGAGAGATAGGCTTTGGGTTCTGAACAACCCTGAGGTAAAGAAGATTCTCGATAAAACTCACATGACAAGGTATACAATTCATCCTGGTGGGACGAAGATGTTTAAGGATTTACAAAGGAAATATTGGTGAAACGGTATGAAGTGTGAGATAGCAGCATATGTTTCGAGATGCTTGACTTGTCAGCAAATTAAGATTGAGCATCAGTGTCCTGGTGGTTCCATGCAGAGGATTGAGATTCCTCAGTGGAAATAGAAAGATGTTACGATGGACTTCATGGTAGGTTTACTGCGAACGAGATGCAAGCATGACGCGATTTGGGTAGTCATGGACAGACTCACCAAGTCTGCCCATTTCTTACCTATCAGGATCAGTCAGTCTCTTGAAAGCCTAGCTAACCTGTATGTCAGAGAGATTGTATGATTGCATGTCTGTGAACACCCCAAATTTTTCAAAATTTTTTAAATATTCTCTTTTTGCCCCTGATATCATTTTCTGAGCAATTGAGTCATTTTAAATCTAAATTCCAATACCTTTCTCAAGTTTTACTGAAATTAATTTCATTTTATATATCTGACTTGGTTTTGGATCTGGATCCATTATCCAGATCCAAATCTGAGTCTCATTGTCCAACTTTTAAATTAAAATTACAGAAAATACCAAAAATAGTTTTTAAATAACTCGGACAGTCCATCCGACATCCGTTTGGATCCATTATATGTATTTCTCGATTCGAGCTTCAAAAACTCGAACATTTTCTCAAAACTCGGGTCCAAACTCAGTCTTCTGAAGAAATTCTCTCGAAATGGGCTGAAATTCTCAGGAAAATACTTTTCTAAATATTCTTTTTAGAAAAATACAAAAAAATTAGGGTTTAGTCTTTGTTTTCTCAGATTTTCATTCCAAAAATACAAAAAAATAAAAATTCAAGAAAAGAACAAAAAAATCAAAAATAATGAAAGAAAATTACAAAAAATAGAAATGGTTTTTAAGATAAACCCGTTTTTGAAAAATCTTTTTATAGGGAGACCTCTTTTGGAAAAAGTAAAAACCCTTGCAAAACTCACAAATCGAGTTAGGGTTTCGGGGGGGAGACCCTCTCGAATTTTCTCCCTCAGCCGCCTCCATCGATCTCTCCTCTCTCTGAGAATCGCCCTCACCGAAACCCTCCATTCATCTCCTCTCGTCCATCTGCAACAAACCTTCATTCTCATCCTCCTCCACCCATCTTCAACCAATTTCTGCCCGAACCCTCCTCCTTTCCTTTAAGAGAACCTCTCCTTCCCCTCTCAAGGTCACCGCCTCTCACCCCCGCATCATCTACTTCTTCATGAACCATCCGTTTTTCACCCTTCCCATTTTCCTCTTTCCTTCTGTACTTGTATCTTCTCTGATCTTCCTTCCAAGTCGACTAAAGGGGATGAATCAGGAAATTTCCTGCATTGGGAGCTAAAGCACCGTTCGCAATCGGGAAATAATCAAGTTGTGCTAAGAGGAAGTCTGGTAATCATTATAACTCTCAGGAGCTTATCAAGAATCGAAATCGTCCAGGGAGTTTCCAATACAGGATCCACTGAACTGAAGTTGGATGCTCTGTCAATTTCGATCTGTTGTTGCTATCCCTGCAAAATACACTGCTGCTTCCATCCCAAGCCATGCTTGGTTGAGGGCTCTGTTCAAAAGCCACGTGAATCAGAAGATTCCTAGTTGGGAAGGAGCACATTCCTAAGGATAATGCAGATTAACCAATAAACAGGTATGCCTAAACACCAAATTCTCTATTCTCTCTTCTTTCGTATGGTAAAGTTGTTACATAGAAAATGGTCTACTCTTGATTCTTTTTATTTATGCATATAAATTCTCCTTTTGACATAATATCATCATATGATGGTATGCAAATTTCCTGTGACGGTATTTCCAATGCCATACTGCTAATACCATTTCCACTTTACATATCACATGCGTCACTCTTTATGCTCTTATATTTCCGGTTGTTTGCTTGCCTCATCCTAGGCAAAAGATTCCTCAGTGTCACAGGTGACTCAGTCATGAAAGGAGGGCGATTTCTTGTCCTTATTTTAGTTGATCAACAGAGATTCCCAGGGGTTAAAATAAGTGCATATGCTGTCTTAGATGAAACTGGAAAAGTGAGACTAAGGTCCACTACCTAGACTAAAGGCAAATATGAAGATTACTAAGCCTTTTCCATAGGGGCTGTGGAGACGTATCATCTCTTGTTTGCTTTTGTTCAAGCCCAAGGAGAGAGACATCCAGACCTGTAAAGCACATCGATCAGATTGAAGATGGGAGAACCTGGAGCATGGCCAGTCTTTCATATTGGATAGATGTTGAGATAGCATTTTTTTTTTATCTACATACTTTTATAGCCAATATTTCCAGTTCACTATTCATCAACCCCACCATCTACTATATAACACTTATATTGTTGTAGGCACAGCAATACAACCCTTTTTTTTTTTTACATGCTCCCATTAGCCTCATAACCAGCGCACCTTCCAGCCATTGCACCACCTCAAATCCCTGTGACATAATCTTTTTTATGCTTCTTCCTGTCAATAGGTTTGTGTCAATGATCTTCCAGCCAAAATCCATCTACAGAAAGGGACATCATTCAGCCTTACATGTGCTGTTCCTTTCATGGCACATTACTTGTATCCCATGTAGCTTCTTTTTTTTTAGCACCCAAGTAACCTGTGCTTCCTGAAAACTGGGTTGAGTCATCTCCAGCTTAACAAATTCATTGTATACTGCCCATTACCATATATACTCACAGCAGCTAATAAGTTGTTGTAACCTCCTGGTAACCCATGAGCCTGCTGTTATTTCATTGCGAATATCAATATAGCAGGTTGAACGGGTTTTTCTTAATGAACATGCCAATGACATGTTCTGGATCCTTATTATATGAAGGCAGAAACTCGGTCTGGTCATGTCAGAATGCTGGTCACTGGAGCATCACTCCTACTCATCTGCTATAATGATTTCACCATGCTCATGTCACATTTTCATCCCAATTCCCTGCATCCCACAATGCATATATATGCTATGTGCGCCTTTTATACTGTTCACAGTATTGTATTTTCTTCATTTGCCATTGCTATAGCTTCATACTTCCTACAGTGATTCGGTGAGTTGCTGTGAGCCACCTTCTTACCCTTCACAAGTGCATTATGTCACTTCATATGTATATAGCACATCTTGCAGTTTGTCCACTGCACCTCATCCATAGATATATGTATGGCCTTGGGTAGATAAATATAGATCCTCATTTAATCTAAGGCATTGTATATGCCTTTCCCATATGGGACTTCATTAGCCTTAGGCAGATAAATACCTCTTTTCCATTTAGCTTAAGGTATTGCATATGCCCTTTTCCATATAAATCTCTGTCATATTCACATGCATATTTTCCCCTTAATGTAAGGCTTTCCATATGAATTTTAGATTAGCATTTTGTATATATATCCTCCATTAGAATAGGCATAAGCATATGCATCTGCATTTTCAATGCAATATCTTTCATTTCCTTCTATATTTACATGGTGCTAGCCAAGTGTTTTGAAGGAAATACATGAAAATAGCTATCTTCTTGGAGATTCTTTGAATTTTTAATCAGATTCAAGTTGTAATAGCTAGATTTGAATAAGAATTTACATTTCCTGTCTTAGGTAGAATGAATAAGCATTATAAAATCACAAATTGCCTATTTTCATGCATCTTTTCCTTTATTTCTCAAAATTCTCACAAATGGTGAAACACGAATGGCACGTGCACCATTTCGTAAGAGGTAATTGATCCTAAGTCGATGATCTACATCAATGGCCATAGTCAGGGTGTGGACAAAACTTAGGATTTTTATCTTTTATGAAATAACACTGGATCCACACTGGATCCGTTTTCAAAATTCATCATATTTTCCTTAAATATTTTTTTTTCTTTTATCAAAATTTAACTTAAAATTAACTCAAAATATATACCAATGGCCATATTCAGGGTATATTGAGAGTTAATTTCATTTTAATTCTATAAAAGCACCAAATGTGTTTCATTCTTCACCTGAATTTAAATATAGATTATTATATAATACATTCAATGACCATAGTCAAGGATGTATTATATCTTCAATCTTGTTTTAATTCATTTAAAGAATGGAATAGCTTTTCAAAATCCAATTTCAAAGATTCTTTAAATTCATTCATCATATAGGATAGAATTGCATCATATTTTCAAATTTTCCTTTTTAAAATTCCAAGTGATTCTTCTTCTTCATTTCTCAGATCAAATCTTATTCAAATCCAATTCTATCTCATTTCAAGATTCAAAAAATTCAATTTCAAAGTCCAATTTGACCTTGAAATTCCAAAATCATTTTTATATTCAAAACTTCAAATTTCCAAATTCAAATCAGATTTCAAAGTTCAAATTGACTTTGAAATTTCAAATTCATTTTATATTCAAAACTCCAATCAAAGTTCAATTTAACTTTGAGATTCTTGATTCATCTTCCGAATTTAACTCCAAATCCATTTTAGGATCCAGGATTCAACACTCATATTGGATCTCAGACTTCAGATCCAATTCCTCCTTAGGATCCAGACTCCAATTTCACTTTTGGATCTTAGACTTCAGATCCAATTTCCTTATAGGATCCAGAATCCAATTTTACCTTGGATCTCAGACTTCAGATCCAAATCCATCTTAGGATCCAGAGTCTAACTCTACATTGGATCTCTGACTTCAGATCCAGTTCCATTTTTAGGATCCAGAATTCAATCGCATGTTGGATCTCAGACTTCAGATCCAAATCCATTCTAGGATCTAGAACCCAATTCTACATTTGGATCTCAGACTTCAGATCCACTTCATTTTAGGATCCAGAGCCCAAGTCTCGGATCCCATTCTGTTTAGAATCCGAAATTCAATTCCAATTCTAGATTTCAGTTCCATTTTTCGGATCTAATCTGAATCTCTTAAATCCATTTATTTTCTTAAATACCATTTGATTTTCTCAGTCCATTCCAACTTCAAAATCCAAATTCAATTCCTTCTCAAGTATTCATTTCCTTTCCTAAATTCAAGTGCAAATTCAAAGTCCATTTCTAACTTTAAAACTTCATTTCCTTTCATTTCAAAGCTTTAAATCATTCTTTCTCAAAAACAAGATTCATTCTTCTAACTTTGATTTATTTTAAAAACTTAGAACTTCCCTGATCTATCTCAAGTTCTAAGTTAGATTCAATCATTTCTTCACTCTTTTACCAAAGTCATCTCAGAATACTTGGAAATTTTCAAATCAAATTCTCGAAAAGAGCATACATCCTTGCATTGCACAAGTATGATTCTTTATGCATTTAGAGTTAGAATAAATTCTTAGATTATATTTAGGCAAAGCAAAAGGCATAGATTCGATCCTTGGTTTGATTACCCCTGGTAAAGGCGCCAGGAACGGTCGAACCTCATACCGACGAGCGAATCCCGTCTCTCCATTTTTCCCGCAAATTTTTAAAACGGAGGCGAGTTAAATTTCTAAATATTTTCAAATCAAGGTCAAGTGAGACCGCGCAAAAGAGTTCATCTCCTCTTCTCTTTCTTTCTCTTATTTTCTCTTCTCTCTTTCTTTTCTTTCTTTTATTCTTCTCCCTTCAAAAATGAGGAAAATAGAGGTTGGAAAAGGAAGAGAGAGAAACTACAAGAGAGGAAAATTTTTGCGATGATCATAGTTTTGGCGACCGTGATGGGACTCATCTCCGTCCGGTCGAATTATGCCTTTTCTTTTGCTTTGATATTATCTAAAGTCTTTATTCTATATATGTCAGCTTCATTTCCATGCAAACCTTAGGAGCCTAGACTCTATCCTAAAAGCTGACATCATTTGCATATAGGATTTAAGTATGGTTTGGTAGGACCATATTGAGAAGATTATTCCATGCTCACATTAGACTTAGATCTTAAATACAACTCTCCTCAATTCTAGGGATTGAATGCAAACAATGTATGCAAGTGTATGCTTCTTCTCATTTAAATCTATCTCTTTAGGACTTGCATTAGAGCCTTCTGATTTTTATTGCATGTTGATCATATTTTGAAAACATCCCTACCTATATTGTCCCGGTCTTCACGTTGATGGGCTGTCTCACTAAACCATAGTTCGGGAGAAAGCCTCACAACTGGACCACTTATTTGGGTTCGCGCCCCCCTACCACGTACCTAAGGGCCATAGTCCGAGGTATATCGGTAGGTGCTCAAGGATGTTGGGAAGCCCTTACCTTAGAACCGGAGAAATATCTTATATGCCACGTACTTCGAGCTTCGGCTTGAGTATATCGACGTACCTTGATTGGAATCAGATGATATAAATCTTAGAGTTAGGATTAAGGTCCTATCAGCCATTTCAAATATTGCATATAGAGTCAGCTTTAGGGAGTGTTGTTTGTGTATCCTTGCTTGTATATATGTGATTATGTGATATTTTATATCTTTCTTATATTTTCCAAAACCCTGGGTATATATTTCAAAATTTCCTCTTTGTTTTTAAAACCCAGGTGTATTTTTCTTTCTCTTCTTCTTCTTCTTCTAAAAAATTCTTCAAAAAATTCTTCTGATCCTGCCTGCAAGTTCTTCAAATTTTAAAATCTTTACCTTTTATCCTCAAATTTCATTTATCCTCTTATTTTCTCCTGATTTTATATTCTTGTTTATATTTTCATAAAAATCTCTTTCTGTCAAGAGATATCCTTCTCAAAATAATATTTTCTTTTTCATATTTTTAGTTGGTTACTCTCCCTCGTAGAGTAAACAGCGCAATTGTCACAAATTTTGTGATGACTCAATCCCTAGTAGTGGGATACAATTTTTTAGATTTCTAAATCCTCCCTTTTGTCAAAACTTCTCCAAAAGAGTTTCTTTGGTCTAAAAACCTCCATTTTCCTCCACAGAGAGAGCGTTGATATTCAAAATGGTTCAGACAAGAGCGGGAAAAGAAACAGTTCCTCAACTCAGTGACAGTGAGACAGAAGGGATGAGCTCTCCTAAATCAGTCAAGGGACAATGTCAGAACAAGAAAGATGACATCGACCCCGCTATGTATGATATGTTCCAAAAGATGATGGCGAGGATGATGTCGGAACAAGCCGAGGCCAAGCTGAAAGAGGCAGTTCCTAAAAGCAAGCTGAGAAAGAAGTCTGTAAAAAAGCAAGTCAGAATCATCAGGAAGAAAGTACAGTCAGATACTACTTCAGAAGAATCAGAGTCAGTCGAGGAAGAATCAAAAGAGAAAGAGCAGATCGTCTACAAGCAGAATCCTCCGAGGCAGTCCGTAAAAATAGCTGCAGAAGAGCCTGAGTCTGTCAACAAGCCCAAGTCTGGGGCTCCAGCAGAGGATCTGATGAGCAAACAGATGAAGGAAATGAATCGAGCAATCAAGGACATTCAAGCCAAGGGTAAGGGCAAACAAACTGTGATCATCGCAAAATTTTTCCTCTCTTGTGGTTTTCTCTCTCTTCCTTCTCTTTTCCTTTTCCAGCCTCTATTTTCCTCCTTTTTGAAGGGAGAAGAATAAAAGACAGAAAAGAAAGAAAGAAAGAGAGAAGAGGAACTATTTTGCGCGGTCTCACTTGACCTTGATTTGAAAATATTTAGCAAATAACTCGCCTCTGTTTTGAAAATTTGCGGGAAAATAGAGAGACGGGATTCACTCGTCGGTACGAGGTTCGACCGTTCCTGGCGCCTTTACCAGGGGTAATCGACCCAAGGATCGAATTTATGCCTTTTGCTTTGCCTAAATATAATCTAAGAATTTATTCTAACTCTAAATGCACAGAGAGTCATGCTTGTGCAATGCAAGGATGTATGCTCTTTCTAAAAGATGTTTTTGAAAATTTCCAAGTATTCCGAGATGAACTTGATAAAGGAGTGAAGAAATGATTTGAATCTAACTTAGAACTTTGAGATAGATCAGAGAAGTTCTAAGTCTTTGAAGTAAATCAGAGTTGGGGAAATAAATGACTTGAAGCTTTAAAAATGAAAGGAGATGAAGTTTCAAAATCAGAAATGGACTTTGAATTTAATCATGGATTTGGGAGAAGAAGATGAAGTTCGTTGAAGTGATATTGAATTTGAATCTTAGAATGAATCTGGGAAAATCAAATGGTATTTAAGAATAGAAATGGATTTAGGGAGTTCGGATGAGATCTGAAAATGGATTTTGAATTTGAAATCTAGAATTGGGAATGGAATTGGATCTCAAGATCCGATGTAGAATTTGGGTTTTGGATTCTAAGATGGATTTGGATCAGAAGTCTGAGATCCAACATGTGATTGAATTTTGGATCCTAAAATGGAACTGGATCTCAAGTCAGAGATCCAAATGTAGAATTGGGTTCTGGATCCTAGAGTGGATTTTGGATCTGTAATCTGAGATCCAAATGTAGAATTGGTTTCTGGATCCTAGAATGGATTTAGATCTGAAATCTAAGATCCAAAGTAGAATTGGATTCTGGATCCTAGAATGAATTTGGATCTGAAGTCTAAGATCCCAGGTGAAGTTGAATTCTGGATCCTGACATGGAGTTGGGTCTGAAGTCTAAGATCCAATGTAGAGTTGGACTCTGGATCCTAACATGGAGTTTGGATATGAAGTCCGAGATCCAAGGTGAAATTGGATTCTGGATCCTATAAGGAAATTGGATCTGAGGTCTGAGATCCAATATGAGTGTTGAACCCTGGATCCTAAAATGGATTTGGAATTAAATTCTGAAGATGAATCAAGAATTTCCAAGTTTAAATTGAACTTGGAAAATGATTTTTAGAAATGGAATCTTGAATATACAAATGAATTTCAAAATTAAATTGGACTTTGAATTTAAGATAGAATTTGGAATTTGAAATACAAGATGATTCTGAAGTTTCAAAGTCAAATGGGATATTGAAATTGGATTCTTGAATCTTTTTGAGAAATAGAGTTGAATTTGAATTTATGAATAGGATTTGATCTGAGAAATGAAGGAAAGAATTACTTGGATTTATGAAAAAGAATTTAAAAATATGATGAAATTCTATCTAAATGATGAATGAATTTAAAATTTTTGAATTTGGATTTTAAAAAGCTATTCCATTCTTTAAATGAATTAAAACAAGATTGAAGATATAATACATCCTTGACTATGGTCATTGAATGTATCATATAAAAATCTATATTTAAATTCAAGAGAAGAATAAAATAGATTTGGTGCTTTTATAGAATTTAAAATGAAATTAACTCTCAATATACTCTGACTATGGCCATTGGTATATATTTTGAGTCAATTTTAAGTTAAATCCTAATAAAAAGAGAAAATATTTAAGGAAATATAATAAATTTTGAAAATGGATCCAGTGTGGATCCAGTGTTATTTCGTAAAAGATAAAAATACTAAGTTTTGTCCACACCCTGACTATGGTCATTGATATGGATCATCAACTTAGGATTAATTTACCTTTTACGAAATGGTGCACGTGTCATTCGTGTTTCACCATTGTGAGATTTTGAGAAATAAAGGGAAAAGTGCATGAAGAACAAGTAATTCATGATATTTACAATGATCATTCATTCTACCTAAAGCAGGAAATGTAAATTCTCATTATATCTAGCTATTACAATACATGAAATCATATATACAACTTCCCAATAATGGTATTTTCCATATTTCCTGCAAAACACTTGGTTAGTATGATCATGGAGGAAATTTGTATACATCATATGGATAACGATGGAAATAGTTCATATGTCAAGATATAAACAGTGAAAAGATGGAGAATAATATTATATACCTATATATATACATGCATGCCTAGATATACATATATATATATATATATATATATATATATATATATATATATATATATATATATATATATATATATATATATATATATATATATATATATATATATCACAGATAGCATGCACTCAATGTAGGGGGATGATGATTGGCTGTGTAGATGGTGTAGAGGCAAACGGTAAAACTAAAATTTTTAGGTGGTGTGCAGAGGGGACATAGGGAAGACTGCTGAACCTAGTTGTGGAGAAAGAAGGAATTGTGCAGGTGAGCCAGGGAACAATTGACAGGTTGGGTAAAGTGGAATGTTTGAAACTGTTGCTGCAAATGTAGTGAGCAAATGGGATTTAAGCGAGTAGCGAGGGTGCAAAGCATATAGATGCTGTCATAAGTGGGAAGATGATATGGGAATTTTGATGCTTCTGCAATCACCCAAAGTGGGGCTGTAGCGGTGCCTAAGCACTGCTGTAGCCAGGGAAAAGGTAATAACTGCGGTTGATGAGGTTGGAAGTGAGGTGAGGTGAAGTAGTGCTATACATTTGGTAAGGTGCATATGCAACAGTAAATACAAGCAATGGTATAATGAAGGTGTGTGAGTGTAAGTGGCAGGGTGTGCAAGTCATGGCGGCAAATGCAGCCATGTGAATGCTATGAAAGACAGAAGGCATCAGTGCTGAAAGTGTGCAATAGATGAGATGGTGCAGTAGCAGCAAATGTAAGATTGCAGCAATTTGCTACTGTGGGAATTACAGCAGGTGGAATTGTGTTGTGTGTTGGCTAAGCCGGGGCTTAGACCCTATTCAGCAAAAGAGTAACCTGGGATTCTACTCCACGTTGGTGGAACAAGCATTTCTAAGATCTGACCTCAGATTTGGCAGGATATAGGCAAATGATATAGGGATCTGCAGAGGCGGACTGACTCTGTAAACTGATGGCAGTAATTAGGATGCATCATAATGGAATGAGCACTATGAATGTATATACAATGTGTGGTGAAAATGATATGCTTGCGGGAAGGTAAGATTGCAGTGATATGGGAAGTTTTGCATGGAGGTTAATATGTTCCTTTGCCCTGCAACTCAACCATCATCACGACTGGCTATGGAACATCATATTTCATTCTAATAAATTGCAAATAATTATCAGTGTAGCCCTCAGGAAATAATGTGATCTGTTTTGGACCCAGAAACTACAATATCATATACAATAATTCAGTTCAGCAACATGATCGAAAACCTCTTTACTCCTGCAAAATGAAAAGGAAATGAAAATATAACATCTGATCGCATAGATCAAAGAATGACCAATGTGGATGCCTTTAAATGAGCTAAAACGTAGCATAAAGTTTAATCCAATGTAGGTTGTTGTTGTCGTTGCATATGCTTCTTCAGTCATGCCGCAGGCACACAGTGGGTATGATAGTCGGGTTCCTCATGTCTGCGAAGTATCCACTCTATATGATGGAGCCGGACAAAAGATGGACGATGGATCATCAGGTTTTTGGCGTCCTTAAGTCTGACTTTTGGCCGTGTACAGAGACAATGATTTAGGATACAAATGGACTCAGATAGGGAGACCCACTGGACTGATTCGTGATCAGAAACCAAATGAGTTATACCTAATAACTCCATAAGTAATTACAGAATGGACGATGTTGTGAAGCGAACCAATATTTACACGTACTATGAAAGTGAATGCAACTGCAGGTATATGAAATCATGATTGTGAAAATGAAGATGGGGGGGTCAAAATACAAAGACAGTGAGAATATGCTATGATGGTGAAGTGAATTAACAGATATCAAGAGCACTCACCTCTTTTGAATTTATGTTGTCTTCTTGGCGATCAACGAACTCTGCATTTAGCTTTGAAGATAAAAGTCTTTCACTTTGTACGATGAACTCCAGTTTTGCCTTCACCATGGTGACAAATGATCCCAATGAAGGAGCATTTACTCCTATCTCACAGCCAAGATGATAGCTCTTGCAAGTTTGTATATGAACGATACACAGATTTGACCAACAACAGGTTGGATGCTCAGATTAAAACCTTTATTCAAATCCGGTGAAGGCGTCCTGACAGAGTAGGCAAGAAATTTGGGCAAAAATTTAAAGTTATCCTATCAGCTGAGTGATAGGTAATCTCAGGGTATCGAAAATGAGTTATATCATACAGTTTCATCAGAAAAAAAAATTCATCAAACCTCCACTCTGATTCTAAACTCACCATTCGATATGTAGAAGAGCAACTGATAAAATACAGGGGAGCATATATCATTACCACCGCATGTTGAATCAAATCAACCTGACTGAAGGTGAACATATACACATCAAACAAAATGATGAATTCAAGAACAGTCCTATCATGAATAATTCCAGAAGAAATTAAACATTATTGGAACATCTTTTTAGATAAGCAACTGATCTTCAGAACAGAACATTCAAATGGAATACAGGATGACAATCAGAGTAACACGTTAAAAATTTCCACTCGGAGCTTTAGAAGGGGGGGGGGGACCGAGTTCTATCTTTCAATCATCATCAACTACATAACTAACAGACTTATAACTTGGAACAAGAGGATATTAGATCTAAAATGGCAAAACATGCATAGGATGAACGTGACGAAGTTGAATTCAGAGGGAAAATGATATGCCATGAACTCAAAGGGGAGATGAACAGGGAATCGGATGCACTCAAACGTGATGCTTATGGTAAATGGGCAAGATATACACGATGAGATCCGATTTTAAAACAGAAGATCACACTAAAGCATGAGAAGTGATGTTATAGTTATAAGAAAGATGAGAAATAGAGTCTAATAAACCAGGCACGGAGAATATAGCAGTCGATCATATAGGAGATGGGAAGTTCAACAGAAAATCGAGATGAAATCGCTTTTTGGTAGCAAAATTGGACCGGGATTCGAATGAATCCGGTCGAATCGACAGCCTGAGCCCAAAATTTGTAGCATAAGTAAAACAGAAAATAAAATAAAAAATTTTGTTGGAGCCTGATTGCTCCATTGTTGTTGCACAGGGACGGATTGGGATCGTTATAGACGACCCAATGCTATCCGAGGTGCGTTGATTGCAAACGGAAAAATCAAAAGAAAATTTCAGAGAGAAGGAAAACAAAAACTAAATAAGAAGAGGGATACTCACCTGTTTTCGTGGAATCTCCAAAGATGGGGAAGGGAGGCTTCTTTTTTAGCTTCAAGAGAGGTTTAAGAGGGAAAAGAGGGCTTCTGGTGGAGAAGCGGGGAAGTAGTGATTGATTCCTTCGGCATGGATCCGGGAAGAAGAAATGGGGAGGTGAAGAAGTGGTTGATCGACTTCTGGTTATTTGAGGTTTCTGCAGAGGTAGCCGGCCTCCTTTAGCTTACTTGGGAAGAAGATATCAGGAGAAGAAGCAGAAGAAGAGAAATGAAGAAGGGGTATGGGCGATTGTGAAGAGGGAAAGTGGAGAGGTGAAAACGGATCAGAAGCCAATGGAGGGGTAGAAGACGACCCCTTGCTTCGTCCGTATGCTTCCTTTTTAAAGAAGAAGATGATGGTTCGAGACAAGTTCAGTTGTCGATGTAAGGTAGAAAATGAGAAGTTTGTTTGAAGATCAACGACAGTGGTAGGAGAAGGCGAGTGCGCGGGAAGAAGCTATTGGAAATTTTCTAAAATTCCCAGGGGGGGCTCCTTTTCAGAACTTTTCTTAAAAAATGGTTAAAAAGGAGGTTTTTGGCAAAAATTCCATTTTCAAGTTTTAAAAACTATTTGCTTTTCCTCAATTTTTTATTTTCATATTGCTTTTCCATTTTTTGTATTTTTGTAGTAAAAAACTAAGGTTTTAAAAGAAAACAAAGTTTTAAACACTAAATTTTTGTATTTTTCTGAGGAATATTTACAAAAGTATTTTTCTGAGAATTTTAGACCATTTCGGGGAATATTCTTCAGAAGAATGGGTTTGGATCTAGGTTTTGAGAAAATGTTCGAGTTTTGACACTCGAATCAAGAAATTCAATGTGATGGATCCAAACGGATGTCGAATGGACTATCCGAGCTATTTAAAGGATATTTTTGGTATTTTCTATAATTTTAATTTAAAATTTGAACAAGGAGATTCTGATTTGGATCTGGACAATGGATCCATATCCAAAATCAATTTAAACATATGAAATGAATTTAATTTCAATAAAACTAGAGAAATGAACTGGAATTTAGATTTAAAATGCTTCATTTGCTCAAAGATGAATTTAGGGGCAAAAAGGGAATATTTAAAAGATTTTAAAAAATTTGGGGTGTTCACAGATGCCCCTCTTTGCTACTAAGCCGGTTGAAAGCTGAGCTTAGTGGCAAAGAAAACACTCCAAATTTTGAAAAAAATGCCCCAGTCAGCAGATCTGAACGGGGTGTGGAAGAATTTGATTTAAAAGACATGGTTTTTTAGATTTAAAACTTTATCCTTGAACGACTTTGGGAAGATGAAATCCTCAAAAAATGATATGATTGAGTAGAAAATGAGGAAATCGTGATGGGATTTTAGGGGAAGATCCCGAAATGATGAAAGGTAAGAATTTTGATCAAGCCTCATGGGTGAGACAAGATCAGCTTTTCAGAATGACTCAGGTTTAGCCCTTATCCTGGAGGGGACGAATATGCCTCGAAATAACCTGAATGGGGAAGGGAATATATGATGACCTTGATGGGACATTTTTTGAGAAAACACCTCATGAGATGAAGCTCAAGTAGGATTTTATTCCGGATGGATATACAAAGCATGGATTCCTTGATGGGAAGAACCATGATGGGACTTGGAAGGAAAACACCTCGTCGAAACGAGACTCAGGTTTAACCCAAACCTGAAAAGGAAAATACCTCAAGGGTCGAGGTTCAGGCTTAACCCTTAACCTGAAGGGGACGACCATACGGAATCCTCGAGCGAAGAGACCATGATGGGACCTTCGGAGTTTGGACGAACAAATCCGAAAGGGGTTTGCGAAAGGAGGAAGAAAAATGAGGTTCCCTAAAGCTTTGAAAAGGGGATGAACTTGGGCGTCTCATTGCTGAGACTGAAAATAACTTTTGAATTTAATGACCTTTCGCAGAAAATACAGGTTTTGACCCTTAACCTGAGTGGGAAAAACCATACAGATTTCTCGAAACCGTGATGGGACAGGAGAGATACTTCAACTGAATGGGGTAACTCTTCTGGGAATGGAAAATAAGGAGATGTGAGACAAAAATGAACGATGAATAACGTAACAGGAGGCGAATCTTTCGATGGGGTGAAAGATGAATGAGGTGATCCTTTCAGTAAGGAAAAGAAGAAACTCTTGACAAGGCGAAAGGTAAGGCAAATCCTTTGGGCAGGATAAGGTAAAAATGATCAAGGAGAAGGTAGAATATGAAGATATGAAGATGGTAATAGTAAGGAGAAGGTGTTATCATCGCAAAATTTTTAACTTTTTGCGAGTCAAACTGACCTTTGAAAAGTTTTTGAAAATAACTCGCCTCCGTTTTAAAATGCGGGAAAATTCCGTAGAATGGGACTCGCCTGTCGATACGAGGTTCGACCGTTCCTGCCACCTTTAACAGGGGTAATCGAACCAAGGATCAATCTACTGCTCTGCTCTATTCAACTTGTCTAAATCATATTCTAATTTCTAAATGCACATAGAATCAGGCATGTGCTATGAATTTTCTGAAAATGCATATTTGAAAACATGATGTTTGCTTTGAATAACTAAAACACTTAGAATAGATATCACATGGAAAATCGTGAATTGGGATTTGAAATGTACTTCTGAGAAAAGTAAAAATCGATTTCTGAAGAATCTAGAGGTTTTGTGAAAATCGATTTTGAGAAATATGAAATAACTTTGAAAAACTTGATTTCTTTGAATTCAAACTTTGAAATTGAAAATATAACTTAGAAAAATCGAATTTGGAACTTGGGAAATACTTGAAATATCATTGGCAAATCAATATTTTGAGAAAATCGATTTTTGAATAAGACTTAGAAAATTTTAAGAAAACTGATTTCTCTGAATTGAAATTTGAATTGGAATTGGAAAATGCATGAAATAAATGAATATGGATTTGAGGAATTGAGAAATACTTTTTGTATTTTTTTGAGAAATGCAGTGCATTTTGAAGTTAGCCTAAAAGTGTAGGCTGAATGTGGCTAATGTGAAGATCATAAATTTGGGTATCATTCATATTCTGACTATGGCCATAAATATGAATTCCACCAAGTTTATAAACTTCATAAAAGCTAGTGTATGTGTTATTTGTGTAGACCATAGTGAATTAATAAAATGTGCATGAATTGTCATACATGGCAGTTATATATCAAAGTTTAAAACTATATGCAATGCAAATCCTAATCTATGCAGGAATTTAAATTCTTATTCCAAAGTTTACATTTAATTTACATCACTATTGAAATTTAAATACATGAAATTAAAATCTTCAATGTACCTGCAAAACTAGAAAACTTTGTTAATGATGATATGTTGGCTTTTCTAGGTTTATCCAGTAATATCTAGAAATTACTGGATTTTGCTAGATATAAGCCTTTTTGCCATGATTCCCTTAAATCCAAATTGATAAAATATGAAATAAGATTGAATAAATATGAAAAACCAGATATGAAATTTCGAAATTGGGGTCAAAATGACCAAAATACCCCTAATAACAAGACTATGTCCTTGAAATTAAGGTTTTTAGAAAGATATTTGATAAAATGCAAGTTCTGAAGTTCAAATGAAAAAAAATCAAACTAAATATAATGTGACATGATTAAAAATATGAAAATTAGGGTTAGTGAATTCGAAATTGAGGCCAAATGACCAAATTGCCCCCGATGGCAAGACTATGGCCTTGAAATCAAGGTTTTTAGAAAATATTTTGGTAAAACTTAGGTTTTATGCACTAAATGAAATCAAATGAACATCAAATTTAACCTAAAGTATTCTAATATGATTATGAATATGATTAAACCCTAAAAATATATGCTTATGCACAAAAATCCAAGAATATCACAAATTTTGTGATTTTTGCAGTGTTTTGGAATTATTCGGGTGCCCTGTTTTGCAATTCAAGCCATTCAAACATCAAACAGATTCTAAAAATCCTCAAAATTGGTACCTGCACTTGTTATAACCCTAATATCAAATTAGAATTATAAAAATATTTTTTTGACATTAAATTAATCTGAAAATAGCATCAAACCCTAAAAATATGCTATTTTTGACCTAGTTCACCAACCAGTCTTAGTCCAAGACCGAAACAGGGGTCAAACCTCCATGAAAATCTGTGAAATTTTACAGAGAACAAATAGACAGAAAAACAAAACTTTTCCTTTTTACAGATCTGAAAAAGCTTTTAACACCAGGGAGATCCCCATCCGACAATCTGGCCTTGAATACATTGATTTTAACTTTGGTCCTAACTGATACTTTCAATTGAAAATTCTGGGATAAATAGCAGTACGCATTTAAAATATCTGAGATTTATACAGTGCATAGTTGACAGAAAAATAATAATACTCACTTTTTACAGATCATGAATCGAATCTGTAGTTTGGGATTTATAAACAACACAAATCTGATTAGGGTTTTGGAAAACCCTAACGAGTTTTAAATTGAAAATCAGAGTCTCTGACAGGGGAAAAATACTAAACAGTAATAAAAAATTCTGAAAATTTCACATTAGATAGATCTAATCAACATGAATCCATAGCAATTTACAGATCTAAATCGGATATAGTATGAGAAAAATAACACCACAGCAAGTTACCCTCTTGATTTTAACAACGATTTTAAAGTTTTAAAAACCCGACTTGATGTCTGATTTTTCTGACAGGGTTCCCGAAGTCCAAAATCTCTTATTTTTTTACAGTAGTTTAATAACATATAAATGCCTCACATATAAAAAAATCAGAAATTAACAACACATATTTCAATCCGAAATAGCATGCTCGTTTCTGTTCTAAACTGAAAACACACAGAAATCTAAGAAACTTGAGAAAATATGCATTAACTAATGAAAAACAATAAAATAAACCATAAAACAGTGAATAAAAATTATTTCTATGCTATACAACGTAAAACAAATATGAATAAACCATTAAAAAAATAAAAAATCAGGGAATCAATGGCTGGAATTCAATATCACCTTTAAAACATAGATTTAACCCATTAAAAGGGTAAATCATGTATTTTATTGGTTAATAATGCAAAAAATCATGCTCAAATCACTTTTAATGGATTAAAATCTCTGTAAAATACACAAAACAGGGTTAGATCACCTTCTTGGATCGTTCTTGATGATTCTTGAGGTGAAACAATGGTTGAATCTTCATAGGGAGGGGTGTCCAAGGCTAAATCTAGGTTTAAATCATTAAAAACACTAAATAAAATACTAAAAATTGAAGAAATTATTTACCTTGGAGTTGCAGCAATGGAGGAAGGCTGGAGAAGAGAGAGAAGCTTCAAGAATCCAATAGGAGGTGGCTGGAAAAATCATCCCCCATGGGGCCTCTTTATAAAGAAAATTTTTTAGGTTAAAAAAAATCAAGTTTTCTAAAAATTTTGGACTCTCTAAGGGGGGCGATTTTGGGGTGTAAAGACTATCCTACCCTTAGCCTAGATTATCCTATTTAATACCTAATTAACCCCTAGACTCTCCTAAAAAATCCCCAAATGTAATGCCACTTGGCATTTTTAACATTTGAGTTTTAAAACACCTTTTAAAAACCTTTAAAAACACTAGTTTTAAAAACTAACTTTCAAAATGAATTTTTAAAATAAATTTTGACTCTTCTAAACCCCTAACACAAACCAAGACACTGACTAACCCTAGTCTAGCCCTGACTTACTCGAACATGGCGCCACCCCGAGTGGGCCCTACTTGAGTTTTTCAAAAAGCGATTTTAAAACTTGAAATTGAAGGAGTTTTCAAAAGGATTTTCAAAAGCAATCTTAAAATTAGAATTTTTGAAATGGCATAGGGTTCTAACCAAGTCATAACTCCTCTGGATATGGTGACAACTGAGTGGGCCCACATCGAGTTTTGAAGAATTTTGAAATAAACACTGAAAATGGTTTTAAAAAGGGGTTAAAATCAGTATTTGAAATTCAAGATCTTTGAAAATAGGGTATCAAGCGAACTGGAACTCCGAGTTAGAGTCCTGAACTCTTAGGATTCTGAGATTTTAGATTTTAGATTTTAGAATTCAAATGGAAAAGTTTTCAAAAGATTTTATCAAAAACTGACGAAATAAGTCAAAAAAACACACTCAGGGGTAGACTCCTAACTCGACCGACCTCTAAAATAGAGCCCTGAATTAACTGGACTCTGTAAAATGACCTAAATTTTGAAAATAATAAAAAATGAAATAAAAACAGACTTTAAAACAGACTCCTGACTGGACTAGGACTCTGGGACAGAGTTCTGATCGGACTGAAACTCTAGATTTTTTTGGTATTTTCTAAAAAACAGACGAAAGAACTTGTCAAAACAGTGAAAACAATAACGAATACTGGAATAAAATAGAGTTCTCATTCAGCTGAGACTCTGAGAACAGAGTCCTGATTGAACTAGGACTCTCAGATTTTTGGATTTTCTTGAGAAAACAAATGGGAGGATTTTGAAAAACAGTTAAAACAGGATGGAATTGAAGTTTTGGTTCAGAGTCCTGATCTGATTAGGACTCTGAGAAAGAGTCCTGATTCAATCAGAACTCTAAGAATTTTGGTTTTTCTGGTAGGCAAATGATGAATTTTAAGCAAAGCTTTTGAAAACCAGTGAAAATGAAGTGAGAAAATCAATTTTGGAAAGAGTCCTACTTCGATCAGGACTCTAGGGTAGAGTCCTGATTTGATCAGGACTTTGAGATAAAACTTCAGAATTTTGAAATTCTTTGATAAAAGTGTAATAGTTTTGGTAGATTGAAAGATTTCTGAAAGATTCTCTCAAAATTGAAATCAGTATCAGAGTCCTGATCCAACTAGGACTCTCTGAACAAAGTCCTGTTTTGATTGAAACTCTGAGTTTCTGACTCTTTTTGAAAGATTTTGAAAGATTTGATTGAAAATAGATAAAATAGCTGTAAAAGATTAGAGTTCTAATCCGATTAAAACCCTAAAGAAGAGTCTTGATCCGACTGGACTCTTGAAGGAGAGTCTTGATCCAACTAGGACTCTGAAATTTTTGCCAAAACAGAAGATTTTGAAAGGTTTTCTTCAAAAATAGGTAAAAAAAGGTAATGAAAAGTAGAGTTTTGATCCGACTAGGACTCTGGAAAAAGAGTCCTGATCCATCTAGGGCTCTAAGATTTTGGCTAAAATGGAGGAAATGGACAAGGGATAGGACTATAACTGGTTCAAAATCAGAATGATGTTTTAAAAAGGTTCAAAAAGATTCAAACTGATGAAAATACAGAGTCCTGCTCCAACTAGGACTCTAAAATTTTTGAGATTTTTGATAAATGAAAGAATCCAGAAGCGACACCACCTAAATGGGCCTCATCTGAGAATTGAAATCAATTGAAAATGAGTTTGAAATGAATCCAGATTGTTTTCTGAGAAAATATTTCAAAATATAAGGTCCTGGGGTTGGAAAATGATAGAATGTTGACTAAAAACCCAGGTTTTAAAATTAATTTTGAAAGAAAGCTTTAAAAATCAAATCTGGATTGAATGTTTTGAAAACAGGAGTGTTGGATCTCAAAAATTAGATGTAATGATATGTAATGACATGCAATGCTATGCAATGCGATGAAATGATATGCAAAAATGTATGCAGTGATATGCAATTACATATGAAATGGACAAACACTGGATGAGGGTGAAAATTTGGGGTGTTTACAGAAGGTGAAATGTGACATATGAAGAAGGCAATTCTTTTAACAAGGAGAAGGTAAGATGTAAGATATGAAGAGGGCAATCTTTTTAACAAGGAGAAGGTAAGATGTAAGATATGAAGAAGGCAATCCTTTTAACAAGGAGAAGGTAAGATGTAAGATATGAAGAAGGCAATCCTTTTAACAAGGAGAAAGTAAGATGTAAGATATGAAGAAGGCAATCCTTTTAACAAGGAGAAGGTGAGTCTTTCGACAAAGCGAAAGACGGAGAAGGCAATCCTTCTTTCAAGGGAAAGGCGAATCTCTCGACAAAGCGAAAGACGAGGAAGGCAATCATTTAATCAAGGAGAAAGGCAAATCTTTTGACAATGCAAAAAGACAGGGAAGGCGATCCTTTTATCAAGGAGAAGGCGAGTCTTTCGACAAAGCGAAAGACGAAGAAGGCAATCCTTTAATTAAGGAGAAGGCGAATCTCTCGACAAAGCGAAAGACGAGGAAGGCAATCCTTTTATCAAGGAGAAGGCGAGTCTTTCGACAAAGCGAAAGACGAAGAAGACAATCCTTTAATTAAGGAGAAGGCAAGTCTTTCGACAAAGCGAAAGATGAAGAAGGCAATCCTTTTATCAAGGAGAAGGCGAATCTCTCGACAAAGCGAAAGACAAGGAAGGCAATCCTTTCATCAAGGAGAAGGCGAGTCTCTCGACAAAGCGAAAGACAGAGAAGGCAATCCTTTTTCGAAAGGGGTAGGCGAGTCTCTCGACAAAGCGAAAGACGGAGAAGGCGAGTCTCTCGATAAAGTGAAAGACGAGGAAGGCAATCCTTTGATCAAGGAGAAGGCGAGTCTCTCGACAAAGCGAAAGACGAAGAAGGCAACTCTTATGAAAAGAGGGGAAGGCAACTCTTTCGACTACGCGAAAGAAGGAAAAGGCAACACCAAGATATATCAATAACAGATGTCAAGTTTTATTTCTCATCGGGAAAGCTGGAAAAATATTGCCAAAGTGATAAAAATTGCAGTTATTTCAAGGTAATCGTAGGTAAGCACTTTCGAAAGATGTTCCTTCTTCCACCTAGAGTATTACCCCCAACTAGGTTAACTCCATAGAATTCAGAATCAAAGCCAAATTTTTGTTGTTGGTTTTTCTTCAAGGATGCTATCAATTTCCTTGATATGAAAAGAGAGGAGATACTCTTAGCTTCATAAAAGCAATTAAATGAAAATATATTGATAGAAGAATTTCACATAGGTAAAGAAGATTCTTTGCAGTTTGGGCAGTTTGATATCCTGGGCATTTTCCCATGATGATCTTTTTGCACTCTTTTGAGTCATAGGGCTTTCTTGGGCTTTTACACCATCCATCATTTTGGAGATGTCCTGACTTTTCTCTCTGTTCAGAGAAGGGTACGTCACAAACTCCTTCATCTTGAAGATGCTCCGATCCTTCATTTTCTCAGGGATTATATATGATGGTATTGGCTCAAAGGTATTTAGATGATAGCTGGAATCAAATATCTTTTAGGGTTTGTCGGTAGGTCCATCACATCCGCCTTCATCTCGACGGTGATCCAAACTTTCCTTGGAAGGATCCGTCACAAACTCCGTCATCTTGGAGATGTTTCGAATCTTCTTTGGCCTCGGGGGTCTACTCGCTTAATTCGCCTTCATCTTGACGACAATTAAGAGATCCCTTTTGCGGATATTTGATTTGCAGCTTAGCTGACTTTGAGGAGACATGAATTGGGTAAGTTCTTTTCTGACTGCCCAGGATATTTCCACTGTCTTACTGTCAAAGAATAATTTTTAAGAATGTGCCATAGTTATGATCAATATCAGTTCATTTATGGCTCTTCAGCATCATTGAATATTTCCTTTATCGGTCATGTCGAAGTTTTTTTCTTCATCCTCTTGGTTGACCAACAAAAAAAAAAATGAAGTTTGAGTCTTTCTTCACAAAAGCTTCGCCCTTTTGGAAGGAATACTAAGGAGATTTGAGGAAATTCTTTATGTAATAAAAGTTTGAGATCAACAACTATCTTATGGCAATTCGGCAAAATTTTCCTGAAATCCTTAATGATGAAAACTTTGCTTAACATCGAATTTTGACATATCAGTGGGGTTCTGGGAAAGAATCCAACATGAGGTTGAATTCTGAAGGTAAATGTGAATTTAAAATTCTGAAGGTAAGCTTGACATAAAACTGGATTTTGAAGGTAAGCCTTTGAATGAGTATCTGAATCAGGACTCGGATTCTACAAGGAAAACAGGGAAATTTGAGTTAAAACTCGAGTTTTCAAAGGAAAACTGGAAGGTTCGAGTCAGGGCTCGAATCTCAATGAAAAACTTGAAAATTCATTTATTGAAGGCAAGAAAATTCGAGATAAAACTCAAATTTTTGAAGGACAGCAGGAAGGTTCGAGTCAGGGCTCGAATCTCAAAGGAAAACTTGAAAATTCATTTATTGAAGGCAAGAAAACTCGAGATAAAACTCAAATCTTCGAAGGAAAGCAGGAGAGTTCGAGTCAGGGCTCGAATTTGGAAAGAAAAACTTGGAAGTTCAGTTTTTTTGAAGGAAAGAATACTTGAGTTAAGACCCAAATCTTCAAGTAAAGCTGAAAAATTCGAGTCAAAGCTCGAATCTCAGGAAAAGAGTTGGAAGTTCGAGTCGAAACTCGAATCTCAAAAGAGAATTGATGAGAAGGGATAGAAATTGATGGAAGATTGACAGAATTTGAGGAAAATTGAGGAAAGATTGTGACCTGAGGGCTAACTGATCGGTCAGCCAGACACTAGCACGAGTGCTAGGTTTACCTGTATGAGTACTGAATTTTTCAAAAAAATGCCCCAGTGTAAGTACTGGGTTTTCTGATGGAGATTTGAAGAAAAAGGGGACACCGACATTCTTTTAAGATACTTGAGATTTTGAGCAAGAATGACTGTTGGCATTTTCAGGATTTTCCCTTATCCTGAAGGGGAAATGGAATAGACATTTTGATGAGAATTTAGAAAGGAATGATTCAGGTTTATCCCTTAACCTGAAAGGGAAGAAGAATAAAATTTATAAAAATGGAGAAGAAGAAAGGAAAGAAATTTTGAAAATTTTATTTTGGAAAAGAATTCTCACAGATAGCACTGTTGCTCCTATGAGGGGTTTCAAAATTATCCCTTTATCCTGAATTTAAGAAAATTTAATGAAGGAAAATTGATATAAATCTAGAAAATCAATAAAGATTGGCAAAACTTGTATTTACGAAAGAATCCTCATAGGTAGCATTGTGGCTCCTATGAGGGGTTTCAGGATTATCCCTTATCCTGAATGGGAACACCTCGGACAACGAGGGTCAGGTTTATCCCTTAACCTGAGCGGGAAAATAAGAATAAGGAAATACCTCATGGGAAAGAGGCATCAGGTTTATCCCTTAACCTGAAAGGGTAGAAAGATTGATAAAATTTAATGGAATTGAGGAAATATTGATAAACTCGATAAAAACTTGATAAAATTTGATATAAACTTGAATAAAATGAATGCAACTGATAAAAATATCAAACTTAACTGAAAATTTATAAGATTTAAGAGAAAAAGGAGTTTTTCTGATCCTGCCTGCATATGGGATCTTGAAAGGAAAATGTTTATTAAAAGATAAGTGAAAAATCATTTTTGGGAAAAAAATCTACCGTAAGAAGAGTGATCAGTGCGAGAACTGATCCTTTAAATCAAACATGAGAGATCATCATGAGGGTCAAATTTTGAAGGGAATGGTTTGAAAATATATTTTTGAAGAAGAAGATTAACAATAAATCTGATTTCAAAGAACAACAGTTCGAGACTGATAATAAGATCAATACAAGGGTTGATCTTTGAAGATAATGTTTAAAAATCAATCTTGGAAGATAAGACCAACACAGGGGTTGATCTTTGAATATAATGATTTAAAACCCATTTTTAGGAGATAAGACCAATGCAAGGATTGATCTTTAAATGTAATGATTCATAACCCATTTTGGAAGATAAGATCAACGCGATGGTTGATCTTTGAATATGACGATTTGAAAAACCAAACTTGGAAGACAAGACCAACACAGGGGTTGATCTTTGACTATAATGATTTAAAATCAATTTTTGGGAGATGAGACCAATGCCAGGATTGATCTCTGAACATAACGTTTTGGAAAACCACTTTTGGAAAATATGATCAACACAAGATTTGAGACCTACTTTGGAAGATAAGACCAACACAAGGGTTGATCCTTCAATGCAATGGTTCAAAAACCTATTTTGGAAAACATGATCAACACGAGGGTTGATTTTTGAACAAAGCTTGGACCGAAGAATATTTGAACTCTTTGGTCATAATGAAGACTTTTTGAAATTCCATGATTTTTGAAAAGGCCCTCATAGGTAATATCATTTCTCTCATGAATGATGTCAGGATTGGTCTCGCATTCTGAAAAGAACAAGAATTTAAATGTGATTTTAATAGAAGCTGATGAAGAGATTTTTGAAATATAGATTTTCAAAAGCAAATGCCCCTATGTGGCAGAGGAAGTATTGTGATATTAAAGATATAAAGGAAAACTGACATTTCATTGATGAGCAAAACTGATAACAAAGAACTGAAATATTTACAGGTATTTTGACCAAAAGGTCACAAAAGGACTGGGCTGACTGGCCCCCTACAAGGTGACCTTGGCAAAAAAGGGGAGAAAAGTAGGAGAATTCCGACATCTTCAGTCTTCTGAGTAGCCGGGGAGAGACTTGGTCATGACGGCTAGGTCATCTTCCTCTTCGTCTTCAACAAAGAGACTCTTGTCGACACAATCCTGAACAATATTTTTGAAGACGAAGCAGTGATCGGTGTCATGCCCCACTGCTCGATGGAACTTGCAGAACTGATTTGTGAACCTTCCCATGACCGTGGGAGGATCCGCAACTTTTGGGAGTTTAACCAATCCCTTGGCCACCATGAATTCAAGGGCTTCTTCGAGCGTTTGCTTCAGAGGAGTGAACTCACGATCATTACTCCAACCTTCGCGCTTTATCTTTTCTTTTTGTGGAAAGTTAGAATGAGACGGCTTGTTATTCTGCTTGGAAGACTTCTCCCTTTGAGCTGCGTCGTGGTTCTGGCCATTCTTGCTGTCATTTCTATTTCTTCTGCTGTTATCAAGATTATTGCTAGAGGTATCAACTGCATGAGTGAACTGCGCTTTCTTTTTCTAATCTTGGATATTGATCATGCATATAATTCAGGATTAATTAACATTAAAATATGCATGATTTTATAAAATAATGTTTAAAAAACCCAATTTTATATAAGTTTTCGAATAAATGTGCTAAAATGATTTAAAAATAGAAAATGCATGAAAAATAGTTTTATTTTACATTTTTATGCCTATTTTAGTTTTTGTTATAGTCATAGTAGTTTAATTTTAATTTTTATTAAAAATAAAGATAAAAAAATAAAAAAATGGAGAACAATAGTTTTATATTCATTTTAAGTGTTTGTTTTTTTTTAGAAAAGAAAAATATATATATATATAGTTAGATTAGTTTTTGAGTTTCTTTATAAATAAATAGTTTTGTTTTTTTAACTTTTGAAAATTTTCATAATAAACCGATTTATACGGTTTTCTTTACTTTTAAAAAAAAAAAAATAATAATAATAAAAACAAACCATTACATGGTTTGTAATTTTTGAAAATTGAAAAAACTGAAAAAAATAACATAAACCGGCTTGAACCGGTTTGCATTTCTAAAAATTGAAAAAAAAATATAATAAGTAAACCGGTTCCAGCCGGTTTGGATTTTGTTAAAACAAACAAACAAACAAACAGCAAACCGGTTCAAAACCGGTTTGCTTGTTTTTAAAACCCAGAAAAATGAAAAGAAATGGGCGCCTCCTCCATTCAAGCTCGAACTTTCCCTATTTCCCCTATTTCCCCTCTTTCCCTCTCTTCCCTCTCTTCTCACCTTCCTCTCATCACCGGTGGCTACTTTCTTTCCTACCTTCCCCTTCTCCCTCTTTATCTGTCTATACTCCAGCAGCCGGTGGTGGTGGAGCTCCAGTCTGGTGACGGCTGGTGGTGGAGGCCGCCAACCTCTTCCACGATTTCTCCAGTTACGGTAAGTCAATCCGATCTCTTCTTCTTCCTCTTCTTCTTCCAAATTCTTCTTTTTCTTCTTCTTCTTCAGCCGATCTGTTTTTTTCTTCTGATTTCATCTTCTTCCAATTCTTCATCTTCTTCTTCTTCTTCTTCTTCTGCAGATTTCTCATCCTCGTTTTTTTTTTTCAATTGATTCTGTGTAAAAGATAGAAAACCGAAAAAAAATATATATATAAAAACCATAGATCATATGCTTTTCCATTTTTTCGATTATCAGATTCTCTCTGTTTTCCTATTTTCACTATTTTGATTTTTCGTGATTTCAGTCTTTTATTTCCCAGTATATTCAATTGTTGTTTTTCATGTTTTACAATTTTAAGTTCTTGTTTTTTCTTATATTTTCCTTTTTGCTTCATTTCTTTTAATTTGTTACTTTCCTGTTTCCATTTCAGCATTTGTCGATTTCCTGTTTTAGTTCTTGTTGTTAATTTCCTGTTTTTCCTATTTTTCCTAATTTCCTGTTTTACGTATTGTAGTTTTTTTCTTAATTTCCTATTTGAATTGTTAATTTCCTGTTACTGATTCATACTAAAGTCTTGTTTCCTTCATCTATTGAAATTCGTATGTCTACATTTAGTACTTTATTGTATTTTCTGTTTTTCATTCAACTTTCCTGGTTTTTCATTTGTTCATGATTATTCATTTCTTGTTTTGCAGAATTCCTGTTTGTTAATATCCTATATTTTCCTATTTGTTCATTCTTTCTTTTATGCTGAATTCTTATTTTCTCACCTGCCGATTGCATGTTTCCTCATTCTTTGATTTTCTTGAATTCTTAACATTCATCTAGTTTAGTTGTTATATTCATTTTCTGTTTTTCTTATTTCATTTCATTTTCCAGTTTTTATTCATTTCCTGTTTTTCCTGTTTTGTTTTTTTTTAGTCAAATCTTGTTTCTTTACAGTTTGAATTTCCTGTTTTGTTGTTTTTTTTTTAATAATTAGTTTGATCAGCTTAGTAAGTAACTGATAGATGTTAGCATTCCTTGTTTTTCAATTAAATTCCTATTGTTTTTAAATCGTTCATTTTCTTGTGTTCTTCAATAGCTCATTCCTTGTTTTGTTAAGAAAGCATTAGTTAGTAGTCCAGTAAATAGTTAGTTAATTATTTAGTAGATTTAATTAGAATTAGTTTTTCAATTGTAATTAGTCATTTAGATGTCTTTTATAATTTCTTTCATGTTCTAGCTCTGGTACTGCTCGTGTCATTTGAATTGTGCAGGATAGCACAGAAGTGGAGCGGAAGTGATTACGTGACACAAAGTACGAAGAATAAAGTTTTTTTTACTTTTTAGTTTAGAATTAGGAATTTAATTGGGTTTGTAAATATTGCACTTTACGCCCTCTGCGAAGGGTATTCATTTGTTGTTATAGTTAGTTGTTTTACTTTTCTTAAACATTTTACATTTCAAATAATTCGGCAATAAAGATTAGTTTAGATTTGTGTACTTGAATACGAAATATTCTCGTTCCCTGAGTTCGACCCGGTCTCATCCACTAGTGAGAACCGGTTTTTATTATTTGATGTCTGGTTTTCACATGTTTTTCATATAAAAATCTTTTCAAAATTACAACGATTTAAAAGAAGACATCAAATTTTTGGCGCCGTTGCCGTGGAGCGGCGTAATATTAGTATTCACTTTATTGCCTAGTGTTGGTGTTGCATTTAGGTTTAGAACCACATATGTGCATATCTTAGAGACAAACTTACTTTTCTGCACAGCCCACCTATTAGGATCCCCTTAGAGGTGACTGTGTACGATTGGTACCGTACACATAGATTTCATATTTTTAATGCATAATCTCTGTTATGTGTAACTGCGTGGTGTTTGTTTAATTTTTGTTCTTTTTAGTTTACTCACTTTGTGGTTTGTGTGGTTTGGCCGCTTAGTGCGTTAGTTAGGTAGAAAACCCAAAGTTAGGACATGTGCTACACCGGTCTACTCTAAGGTGTACGCAATGGCAAACGATCATCAATTGATTCGTCCTTTGAGGGAGTACTTCATGCCAAATACGTATACTCCCGCCTCCTGCATCATGAGACCTCATGTAGGAGCGAGCTATTTTGAGATTAAGGCCAGTGTGATTTAAATGTTACCTTCGTTTTATGGCCTTAGCAATGAGGACCCATATCGTCATCTCGACGAATTCCTTGAGATTTGCTCGACTATGCGAATCAATAACTTTGGAGATGATGCTATGAGGTTGACTTTGTTTCCGTTCTCTCTCAAAGATAAAGCCAAGCACTGGCTAAAATCTCTTGAGACGGTTCGTATTACTATTTGGGAAGGAATGCAGCGCGAATTTCTCAAAAAGTACTTCCCAATTGGTAAAAGGAATCAGTTTCGTAAAGCTATAACCAGTTTTTCTCAAATTGAGGGAGAACAATTTCACGAGTCTTGGGAGAGATTGAAAGATCTTCTCCGCAAGTGTCCCCATCACCAGGTGCCTCGTTGGCAGTTGGTGTAGTATTTTTATGACGGGCTTACTGAGAAGCATCGTCAAATGGTTGATTCGTCTTGTGGGGGCACTTTTATGCTCAAGAGTGAGGATGAGGCATGGTCTCTATTCGAGACCTTGAGTGAAAACACGATGCATCATACCTTGTCTTCACGGCTCGATAGGACTACATCTCTGTCTAGTGGTCCTAGGAAAGTTGGGATTTTTGAAGTTGGGTCCGAGTTAGATTTGCATACCAAGGTTGACCAGTTGACTAGGAAGTTAGATCAATTCCTAGCCAATTCCTCGAGAAATCTAGTAGAAAGAGTGTGCAAGCTATGTGCTAGCCCTGCACACTGTGTTGCGGATTGTCCGGCAGCGCCTTTATATCCTGAATTCGTTCAGGAGCAGGTGAATGCTGCCCAAGGTTTCGTTAAACCCATGCCTGATTCATTTACATCATCATATAACCCAAGTTGGCGAAACCAGTTTATTTTCCCATCCCATCAGCCCTCCCAGACACAGTATAGACCCAGTAACCCTTCATAAGGTTACTCGCATCCTATATTTCCACAGGTTCATCCCCAGTATTGTCTACCTTCTCCTCAGGAGCCCATTCCAAGTTCATCATTTCAAGAGAAGATGTTAGAAGCCTTTTCTGATATCAAGGCCACTCTTTGTTCCCATACGCAGTCAATAGCCAAGCTAGAGACTCAAATGGGACAGTTAGCTCAGACATTGAGTAGACAAAGTCAGAGGAACCTTCATAGTCAGTTTGTTGTCACATCCAAGGGAGAGGATTCCATGTCATTTGACTTGCAAACCACTGCTTCACATCATGAGCAAGTCAAATCTGTTACATCCCTTCAGTATGGGAAGGCGTGTTACCCCACTCAGGAATCGACTCATGAACCCCATATCAATTCTACTGACGAGTTGATCTCCATGATACCTCAGCAGAAGGGGCCAGACCTACAGCATGCATTATCATCATATAGAGCCCCATTTTCTCAGCCTTTAGGATCACCAATTTTTACTAAGCAAGAGGTGCAGATGCAGAAGGTGCTTGACCAAGTCAAGCCTGATCATATTCACCACTTGTCGGAAGTTGCATTCATTGATAGTTGGTCGGTTCTAGACTCTCATTTCTTGACCAGTCTCTCAGATGAGACTAATCTCTGTTCTTCATGTCGAGAGAGTTATGATCCTACAGTTAGAGGTAGACGGGATGGAAACACAGTGCGTAGTGTCACAGATGACACTCTTTTCTTTATAGAGCCTCATTGAGCGATACTTCATGTTCATTGATCTTATGGACGATGAAGGGTTTTTCCAGGGATCCGTCTGGCTGGGGACGTGAAACTTAGCGCTTTATGGGAGGCAACCCATATTCTGTACAGTATTACATTTGTTGTTAGGATTTGTAGATTTTATTTGGTTTTATTTTTCATTTTCTATCTTTTTCTATGAGTTTCATGTTTTATCATGTATACATTGCATTCATTACATTCATAGAACGTGCATTTTTAATTCATGTCAGGTTATTCTACTCTTTTCCCTCATTTATTTCCTCTCATGTGCATTCACTTAGTTTCATATAAGCATGGGGGAGTGCCACTGAGACAGTGTCATCCAAGCATGGGGGAGGGTGTAGAGTGCACACCTTGATATTTCTGTTTACGTTCTTGCACATGTTTACACATCTCTCATGAAAAGTAGATTTTTAAAGAAAGAGTTTGAACTTATATGAATGTTATTTCAAATCTGATGTTTTTAGAGGATTTTTAAGCCCCACGAAATTTTTTTCTGACATAGATCTAAAAATTATGGTTGTTTATGCGGATTTCAAAGAAATGATGATAGATACATGTTAGAATTTATTTTGAATCATAAATATGAATATGCACAGTTCTATTTTTGAAAAACTAAGCAAATGAACAAAAGCATAAAAATGAACTCAAAAAAGTGAAAAAAAGCATGCGTTAGGTTGTTTGGATAATTCCATAATCCTTAGTAGATGGAACTTAGATGTAAGTTGAAACTTTTAATTCCATTTTCGAAAAGGAGAGTGGAAAACTTTGTGACCCTAAGTAACTGAGAACAGATACAAGTTGAAATGTTTGACTCTCATGTTATAAGGGAGAATGAAGGAAGTCACTTTTATGTCTTAGTTGATATCTTTTGGTGTGCATTGAAAAAGTATAGAAGATATTGACATTACACAAGGCATAAAAGCAGACCACACGCAAGCTATAAGAGAAGAATAAGTGCACAAAAAGAAAAAGCGTGAAAAAAAAAGAAAGAAAAGTTCAGTGCTTAGAAGTGCGATTGAGAAAACCTGTGCAGAAAACATATGAGTGAGGATAAGTAAATAATAATATATTTTTATTGGATTTTCTAAAAATAAAACATAAATAATTGTGATATTTAGAAAAGTTAAAGAAATTCTTTTTCTGTGGTGGTATATAAAAGACTAATTATGTCTTGATTTTTTTTGTAACATGAAATATTTGTAAAAACAAAGTCTTTAATTACCTACTGCTTATAAGGATGTGTAATATTATGCATACATGACAGAGATGTTTGTGGGTAGCATCACTGCAAACCCTCACGAGACCTTACTCGTCCACTGGGGTAACCCAGGGGTTGAAAGGGCTTGTTGCATGAGCTAAATGCAACCGTGATTCCTACGAAAGTGAGTTAGGTGATAGTTTTCATTTCATGCATTTTTCTAGTTTGCTCGAGGACTAGCAAAGCATAAGCATGGGGGTATTTGATCATGCATATAATTCAGGATTAATTAACATTAAAATATGCATGATTTTATAAAATAATGTTTAAAAAACCCAATTTTATGTTAGTTTTCGAATAAATGTGCTAAAATGATTTAAAAATAGAAAATGCATGAAAAATAGTTTTATTTTACATTTTTATGTCTATTTTAGTTTTTGTTATAGTCATAGTAGTTTAATTTTAGTTTTTTTTAAAAATAAAAAAATAAAAAAATGGAGAACAATAGTTTTATATTCATTTTAAGTGTTTGTTTTTTTTTAGAAAAGAAATATATATATATATATAAAGTTAGATTAGTTTTTGAGTTTTTTTATAAATAAATAGTTTTGTTTTTTTTAACTTTTGAAAATTTTCATAATAAACCGATTTATACGGTTTTCTTTACTTTTAAAAATGAAAAAAAAAATAATAAAAACAAACCATTACATGGTTTGTAATTTTTGAAAATTGAAAAAACTGAAAAAAATAACACAAACCGGCTTGAACCGGTTTGCATTTCTAAAAACTGAAAAAAAAAATATAATAAGTAAACCGGTTCCAGCCGGTTTGGATTTTGTTAAAACAAACAAACAAACAGCAAACCGGTTCAAAACCGGTTTGCTTGAACCGGTTTGCTTGTTTTTAAAACCCAGAAAAATGAAAAGAAATGGGCGCCTCCTCCATTCAAGCCCGAACTTTCCCTATTTCCCCTCTTTCCCTCTCTTCCCTCTCTTCTCACCTTCCTCTCATCGCCAGTGGCTACTTTCTTTCCTACCTTCCCCTTCTCCCTCTTTATCTGTCTATACTCCAGCAGCCGGTGGTGGTGGAGCTCCAGTCCGGTGACGGCTGGTGGTGGAGGCTGCCAACCTCTTCCACGATTTCTCCAGTTACGGTAAGTCAATCCGATCTCTTCTTCTTCCTCTTCTTCTTCCAAATTCTTCTTCTTCCTCTTCTTCTTCAGCCGATTTGTTTTTTTCTTCCGATTTCATCTTCTTCCAATTCTTCATCTTCTTCTTCTTCTTCTTCTTCTTCTGCAGATTTCTCATCCTCATTTTTTTTTTTCAATTGATTCTGTGTAAAAGATAGAAAACCGAAAAAAATATATATATAAAAACCATAGATCATATGCTTTTCCATTTTTTCGATTATCAGATTCTCTCTGTTTTCCTATTTTCACTATTTTGATTTTTCGTGATTTCAGTCTTTTAATTCCTAGTATATTCAATTGTTGTTTTTCATGTTTTACAATTTTAAGTTCTTGTTTTTTCTTGTATTTTCCTTTTTGCTTCATTTCTTTTAATTTGTTACTTTCCTGTTTCCATTTCAACATTTGTCGATTTCCTGTTTTAGTTCTTGTTGTTAATTTCTTGTTTTTCCTATTTTTCCTAATTTCCTGTTTTACGTATTGTAGTTTTTTTCTTAATTTCCTATTTGAATTGTTAATTTTTTGTTACTGATTCATATTAAAGTCTTGTTTCCTTCATCTATTGAAATTCGTATGTCTGCATTTAGTACTTACTGTATTTTCTATTTTTTATTCAACTTTCCTGGTTTTTCATTTGTTCATGATTATTCATTTCTTGTTTTGCAGAATTCCTGTTTGTTAATATCCTATATTTTCCTGTTTGTTCATTCTTTCTTTTATGCTGAATTCTTATTTTCTCACCTGCCGATTGCATGTTTCCTCATTCTTTGATTTTCTTGAATTCTTAACATTCATCTAGTTTAGTTGTTATATTCATTTTCTGTTTTTCTTATTTCATTTCATTTTCCAGTTTTTATTCATTTCCTGTTTTTCCTGTTTTGTTTTGTTTTAGTCAAATCTTGTTTCTTTACAGTTTGAATTTCCTGTTTTGTTGTTTTTTTTTTAATAATTAGTTTGATTAGTTTAGTAAGTAACTGATAGATGTTAGCATTCCTTGTTTTTCAATTAAATTCCTATTGTTTTTAAATCATTCATTTTCTTGTGTTCTTCATTAGCTCATTCCTTGTTTTGTTAAGAAAGCATTAGTTAGTAGTCCAGTAAATAGTTAGTTAATTGTTTTCTAATTAGTTAATTGTTTAGTAGATTTAATTAGAATTAGTTTTTCAATTGTAATTAGTCATTTAGATGTCTTTTATCATTTCTTTCATGTTCTAGCTCTGGTACTGCTCGTGTCATTTGAATTGTGCAGGATAGCACAGGAGTGGAGCAGAAGTGATTACGTGACACAAAGTACGAAGAATAAAGTTTTTTTTTACTTTTTAGTTTAGAATTAGGAATTTAATTGGGTTTGTAAATATTGCACTTTACGCCCTCTGTGAAGGGTATTCATTTGTTGTAATAGTTAGTTGTTTTACTTTTCTTAAACATTTTACATTTCAAATAATTCGGCAATAAAGATTAGTTTAGATTTGTGTACTTGAATACGAAATATTCCCGTTCCCTGAGTTCGACCCGGTCTCATCTACTAGTGAGAACCGGTTTTTATTAATTGATGTCTGGTTTTCACATGTTTTTCATATAAAAATCTTTTCAAAATTACAATGATTTAAAAGAAGACATCAGATATTTTTGGCAGGAGGGATGCCCTCGTAAAGCCCGCTTTCTATTCCTGCCTCGAGCCATTCGGCTCGTTCAATCAACTTGATAAAGGATTTTGCCAAAGAAGTGGCAATGAGGCTTCTCAGGGGCTGAGAGAAATTGCTGAGGATTATTTGCAATGCATGTTCCTCTGGAATGGGAACTTTCATCTTGTTGCAGGTACTTCTCCACCTGTGGATGAACTCTCCTGCTCTTTCAGTCTCATTCTGCTTTAGGTTGTAAAGGTGATTGAGCATAGGGGAAACCTCAGTATTGAATAAGAAGCGCTCAATGAAAAAATTTACCACTTTATCGAACTCTCGTAGTTCGATAGGATTGATGTGGACAGCATACCACCTGGCTGCTATACCCTCTAGACTGCGAGGAAAACAGATGAACAGAGCCCTGTTATCTTTTCTGAAACGGATGCACTCTGCATAAAATGTGGCTAGGTGGGCTTTATGGTTGCCAGTCCCATCAAACTTGAGAAATTTACGAGGAAGGTTCTCCAGGTTATCGTCCCCATCTAGACCATCGTAAAAATCTTCGCCAGTGTAGGTCTGCTTGCCCTTACCCTTGGCTTGAATGTCCTTGATCGCTCGATTCATCTCCTTCATCTACTTGCTCATCAGGTCCTCTGCTAGAGCCCCAGACTTGGGCTTGTTGACGGATTCAGGCTCTTCTGCAGTTATCTTTGTAGACTGTCTTGGAGGATTCTGTTTATAGACAATCTGCTCTTCCTCTTCTGACTCTTCCTCGACTGATTCTGATTCCTCAGAAGTAGTGTCTGGCTGTACCTTCTTTCTGATGATTCTGACTTGCTTCTTTACAGGCTTCTTTATGAGCTTGCTTTTAGGAATTGCCTCTTTCAGCTTGGCCTTAGCTTGTTCTGACATCATTCTCGCCATCATCTTTTGGAACATATCATACATAGCGGGGTCGATGTCATCTTTCCTGTTCTGACCCTGTCCCCTGACTGATTTAGTAGAACTCATCTCTTCCGCCTCACTGTCGCTGAGTTGAGGATCTGTTTCTTTTCCTGCTCTTGTCGTGACCATTTTTGAAATATCAATGCTCTCTCTGTAAAGGAAAGAGGAGGTTTTTAGACCGGAAGAAACCCTTTTGACAAGAGGAAAGATTTAGGTTGAAATCTAAAAAATTGTACCCCATTACTAGGGATTGAATCACCACAAAATCGTATTGTTTACTCCACGAGGGAGAGTAATCAACTAAAATATGAAAGAAAATACCATTTTGAAAAGGATACCTCTTGACGAAAAATAAATTTTTATGAAAATATAAACGAGAATATAAAATCAGAAGAAAAGAATAAATGAAATGGTAAAGATTTAAAATTTTGAAGAACTTGTAGACAGGATCAGAAGAATTTTTGAAGAATTTTTAGAAGGAGAAGAAGAAGAGAAAGAAAAATACACCTGGGTTTTGAAATCAAAGAGAAAATTTTGAAATATATACCCAGGGTTTTGGAAAATATAAGGAAGATATAAAATATCATACAATCACAGATATACAAGCAAGGATGCGCAAACAGCACTCCCTAAAGCTGACTCTATATGCAATATTTGAAATGGCTGATAGGGCCTTAATCTTAACTCTAAGATTTAGATCATCTGATTCCAATTAAGGTATGCCGATATACTTAAGCCAAAGCTCAAAGTACGTGGCATATAAGATATCTCTTCGGTTCTAAGGTAATGGCTTCCCAACATCCTTGAGCACCTACCGATATACCTCGGACTATGGTCCTTAGGTACGTGGTAGGGGGGCGCGAACCCAAATAAGTGGTCCAGTTGTGAGGCTCTCTCCCGAACTATGGTTTAGTGAGACAGCCCAGCAACGTGAAGACCGGGACAATATAGGTAGAGATGTTTTCAAAATATGATCAACATGCAATAAAATCAGAAGGCTCTAATGCAAGTCCTAAAGAGATAGATTTAAATGAAGAGAAGCATACACTTGCATACATTGTTTGCATTCAATCCCTAAAATTGAGGAGAGTTGTATTTAAGACCTAAGTCTAATGTGAACATAAAATAATCTCCTCAATATAGTCCTACCAAACCATACTTAGATCCTATATGCAATAATGTCAGCTTAGGACAGAGTCTAGGCTCCTAAGGTTTGCATGGAAAATGAAGCTGACATATGAAGATTAAAGTCTTAGATTATATAAAAGCAAAGCAAAGGCATAGATCCAACCGGACGAAGACGAGTCCCATCTCGGTCGCCAAAACTGTGATCATCGCAAAAATTTTCCTCTCTTGTGGTTTTCTCTCTCTTCCTTCTCTTTTCCTTTTCCAGCCTCTATTTTTCCTCCTTTTTGAAGGGAGAATAATAAAATACAGAAAAGAAAGAGAGAAGAGCAAAGAAATAAAGAAAGAAAGAAAGAGAGAAGATGAACTATTTTGCGCGGTCTCACTTGACCTTGATTTGAAAATATTTAGCAAATAACTCACCTCCGTTTTGAAAATTTGCGGGAAAATGGAGAGACGGAATTCGCTCGTCGGTACGAGGTTCGACCGTTCCTGGCGCCTTTACCAAAGGTAATCGAACCAAGGATCAAATTTATGCCTTTTGCTTTGCCTAAATATAATCTAAGAATTTATTCTAACTCTAAATGCACAGAGAGTCATGCTTGTGCAATGCAAGGATGTATGCTCTTTCTAAAAGATGTTTTTGAAAATTTCCAAGTATTTTGAGATGAACTTGATAAAGGAGTGAAGAAATGATTTGAATCTAACTTAGAACTTTGAGATAGATCAGAGAAGTTCTAAGTCTTTGAAGTAAATCAGAGTTGGGAAAATAAATGACTTGAAGCTTTAAAAATGAAAGGAGATGAAGTTTCAAAGTCAGAAATGGACTTTGAATTTAATCATGGATTTGGGAGAAGAAGATGAAGTTCTTTGAAGTGATATTGAATTTGAATCTTAGAATGAACCTGGGAAAATCAAATGGTATTTAAGAATAGAAATGGATTTAGGGAGTTCAGATGAGATCTGAAAATGGATTTTGAATTTGAAATGTAGAATTGGGAATGGAATTGGATCTCAAGATCCGATATAGAATTTGTGTTTTGGATTCTAAGATGGATTTGGATCAGAAGTCTGAGATCCAACATGTAATTGAATTCTGGATCCTAAAATGGAACTGGATCTGAAGTCAGAGATCCAAATGTAGAATTGGGTTCTGGATCCTAGAGTGGATTTTGGATCTGTAATCTGAGATCCAAATGTAGAATTGGTTTCTGGATCCTAGAATGGATTTAGATCTGAAATCTAAGATCCAAAGTACAATTGGATTCTGGATTCTAGAATGAATTTGGATCTGAAGTCTAAGATCCCAGGTGAAGTTGAATTCTGGATCCTGACATGGAGTTGGGTCTGAAGTCTAAGATCCAATGTAGAGTTGGACTCTGGATCCTAACATGGAGTTTGGATCTGAAGTCTGAGATCCAAGGTGAAAGTGGATTCTGGATCCTATAAGGAAATTGGATCTGAGGTCTGAGATCCAATATGAGTGTTGAACCCTGGATCCTAAAATGGATTTGGAATTAAATTTAGAAGATGAATCAAGAATTTCCAAGTTTAAATTAAACTTGGAAAACAATTTTTAGAAATTGAATCTTGAATATACAAATGAATTTCAAAATTAAATTGGACTTTGAATTTAATATAGAATTTGGAATTTGAAATACAAGATGATTATGAAGTTTCAAAGTCAAATGGGACCTTGAAATTGGATTCTTGAATCTTTTTGAGAAATAGAGTTGAATTTGAATTTATGAATAGGATTTGATCTGAGAAATGAAGGAAAGAATTACTTGGATTTATGAAAAAGAATTTAAAAATATGATGCAATTCTATCTAAATGATGAATGAATTTAAATTTTTGAAATTGGATTTTAAAAAGCTATTCCATTCTTTAAATTAATTAAAACAAGATTGAAGATATAATACATCCTTGACTATGGTCATTGAATGTATCATATAATAATCTATATTTAAATTTAAGAGAAGAATAAAATACATTTGGTGCTTTTATAGAATTTAAAATAAAATTAACTCTCAATATACCCTGACTATGGCCATCGGTATATATTTTGAGTCAAATTTAAGTTAAATTCTAATAAAAGGAGAAAATATTTAAGGAAATATGATAAATTTTGAAAATGAATCCAGTGTAGATCCAGTGTTATTTCGTAAAAGATAAAAATACTAAGTTTTGTCCACACCCTGACTATGGCCATTGATATGGATCATCAACTTAGGATTAATTTACCTTTTACGAAATGGTGCACGTGTCATTCGTGTTTCACCATTGTGAGATTTTGAGAAATAAAGGGAAAAGTGCATGAAGAACAAGTAATTCATGATATTTACAATGATCATTCATTCTACCTAAAGCAGAAAATGTAAATTCTCATTATATCTAGCTATTACAATACATGAAATCATATATACAACTTCCCAATAATGGTATTTTCCATATTTCCTGCAAAACACTTGGTTAGTATGATCATGGAGGAAATTTGTATACATCATATGGATATCGATGGCAATAGTTCATATGTCAAGATATAAACAGTGAAAAGATGGAGAATAATATTATATACCTATATATATACATGCATGCCTAGATATACATATATATACTTATATATGTATATATTCACATATGTATGTATACATGTATATATAACAGATAGCATGCACTCAATGTAGGGGGATGATGATTGGCTGTGTAGATGGTGTAGAGGCAAACAGTAAAACTAAAATTTTTAGGTGGTGTGGAGAGGGGACATAGGGAAGACTGCTGAACCTAGTTGTGGAGAAAGAAGGAATTGTGCAGGTGAGCCAGGGAACAATTGACAGGTTGGGTAAAGTGGAATGTTTGAAACTGCTGCTGCAAATGTAGTGAGCAAATGGGATTTAAGCGAGTAGTGAGGGTGCAAAGCATATAGATGTTGTCATAAGTGGGAAGATGATATGGGAATTTTGATGCTTCTGCAGTCACCCAAAGTGGGGCTGTAGCGGTGCCTAAGCACTGCTGTAGCCAGGGAAAAGGTAATAACTGCGGTTGATGAGGTTGGAAGTGAGGTGAGGTGAAGTAGTGCTATACATTTGGTAAGGTGCAGATGCAACAGTAAATACAAGCAATGGTATAATGAAGGTGTGTGAGTGTAAGTGGCAGGGTGTGCAAGTCATGGCGGCAAATGCAGCCATGTGAATGCTATGAAAGACAGAAGGCATCAGTGCTGAAAGTGTGCAATAGATGAGATGGTGCAGTAGCAGCAAATGTAAGATTGCAGCAATTGGCTACTGTGGGAATTACAGCAGGTGGAATTGTGTTGTGTGTTGGCTAAGCCGAGGCTTAGACCCTATTTAGCAAAAGAGTAACCTGGGATTCTACTCCACGTTGGTGGAACAAGCATTTCTAAGATTTGACCTCAGATTTGGCAGGATATAGGCAAATGATATAGGGATCTGCAGAGGCGGACTGACTCTGTAAACTGATGGCAGTAATTAGGATGCATCATAATGGAATGAGCACTATGAATGTATATACAATGTGTGGTGAAAATGATATGCTTGCGGGAAGGTAAGATTGCAGTGATATGGGAAGTTTTGCATGGAGGTTAATATGTTCCTTTGCCCTGCAACTCAACCATCATCACGACTGGCTATGGAACATCATATTTCATTCTAATGAATTGCAAATAATTATCAGTGTAGCCCTCAGGAAAAAATGTGATCTGTTTTGGACCCAGAAACTACAATATCATATACAATAATTCAGTTCAGCAACATGATCAAAAACCTCTTTACTCCTGCAAAATGAAAAGGAAATGAAAATATAACATCTGATCGCATAGATCAAAGAATGACCAATGTGGATGCCTTTAAATGAGCTAAAAGATAGCATAAAGTTTAATCCAATGTAGGTTGTTGTTGTCGTTGCATATGCTTCTTCAGTCATGCCGCAGGCACACAGTGGGTATGATAGTCGGGTTCCTCATGTCTACGAAGTATCCACTCTATATGATGGAGCCGGACAAAAGATGGACGATGGATCATCAGGTTTTTGGCATCCTTAAGTCTGACTTTTGGCCGTGTACAGAGACAATGATTTAGGATACAAATGGACTCAGATAGGGAGACCCACTGGACTGATTCGTGATCAGAAACCAAATGAGTTATACCTAATAACTCCATAAGTAATTATGGAATGGACGATGTTGTGAAGCGAACCAATATTTACACGTACTATGAAAGTGAATGCAACTGCAGGTATATGAAATCATGATTGTGAAAATGAAGATGGGGGTCAAAATACAAAGACAGTGAGAATATGCTATGATGGTGAAGTGAATTAACAGATATCAAGAGCACTCACCTCTTTTGAATTTATGTTGTCTTCCTGGCGATCAACGAACTCTGCATTTAGCTTTGATGATAAAAGTCTTTCACTTTGTACGATGAACTCCAGTTTTGCCTTCACCATGGTGACAAATGATCCCAATGAAGGAGCATTTACTCCTATCTCACAGCCAAAATGATAGCTCTTGCAAGTTTGTATATGAACGATACACAGATTTGACCAACAACAGGTTGGATGCTCAGATTAAAACCTTTATTCAAATCCGGTGAAGGCGTCCTGACAGAGTAGGCAAGAAATTTGGGCAAAAATTTAAAGTTATCCTATCAGCTGAGTGATAGGTAATCTCAGGTTATCGAAAATGAGTTATATCATACAGTTTCATCAGAAAAAAAAAAAATCATCAAACCTTCACTCTGATTCTAAACTCACCATTCGATATGTAGAAGAGCAACTGATAAAATACAGGGGAGCATATATCATTACCATCGCATGTTGAATCAAATCAACCTGACTGAAGGTGAACTTATACACATCAAACAAAATGATGAATTCAAGAACAGTCCTATCATGAATAATTCCAGAAGAAATTAAACATTATTGGAACATCTTTTTAGATAAGCAACTGATCTTCAGAACAGAACATTCAAATGGAATACAGGATGACAATCAGAGTAACACGTTAAAAATTTCCACTCTGAGCTTTAGAAGGGGGGGGGGACCGAGTTCTATCTTTCAATCATCATCAACTACATAACTAACAGACTTATAACTTGGAACAAGAGGATATTAGATCTGAAATGGCAAAACATGCATAGGATGAACGTGACGAAGTTGAATTCAGAGGGAAAATGATATGCCATGAACTCAAAGAGGAGATGAACAGGGAATCGGATGCACTCAAACGTGATGCTTATGGTAAATGGACAAGATATACACGATGAGATCCGATTTTAAAACAGAAGATCACACTAAAGCAGGAGAAGTGATGTTATAGTTATAAGAAAGATGAGAAATAGAGTCTAATAAACCAGGCACGGAGAATATAGCAGTCGATCATATAGGAGATGGGAAGTTCAACAGAAAATCGAGATGAAATCGCTTTTTGGTAGCAAAATTGGACCGGGATTCGAATGAACCCGGTCGAATCGACAGCCTGAGCCCAAAATTTGTAGCATAAGTAAAACATAAAATAAAATAAAAAATTTTGTTGGAGCCTGATTGCTCCATTGTTGTTGCACAGGGACAGATTGGGATCGTTATAGACGACCCAATGCTATCCGAGGTGCGTTGATTGCAAACGGAAAAATCAAAAGAAAATTTCAGACAGAAGGAAAAAAAAAAACTAAATAAGAAGAGGGATACTCACCTGTTTTCGTGGAATCTCCAAAGATGGGGAAGGGAGGCTTCTTTTTTAGCTTCAAGAGAGGTTCAAGAGGGAAAAGAGGGCTTCTGGTGGAGAAGCGAGGAAGTAGTGATTGATTCCTTCGGCATGGATCCGGGAAGAAGAAATGGGGAGGTGAAGAAGTGGTTGATCGACTTCTGGTTACTTGAGGTTTCTGCAGAGGTAGCCGACATCCTTTAGCTTACTTGAAAAGAAGATATCAGGAGAAGAAGCAGAAGAAGAGAAATGAAGAAGGGGTATGGGCGATTGTGAAGAGGGAAAGTGGAGAGGTGAAAACGGATCAGAAGCCAATGGAGGGGTAGAAGACGACCCCTTGCTTCGTCTGTATGCTTCCTTTTTAAAGAAGAAGATGATGGTTCGAGACAAGTTCAGTTGTCGATGTAAGGTAGAAAATGAGAAGTTTGTTTGAAGATCAACGACAGTGGTAGGAGAAGGCGAGTGCGCAGGAAGAAGCTGTTGGAAATTTTCTAAAATTCCCAGGGGGGCTCCTTTTCATAACTTTTCTTAAAAAATGGTTAAAAAGGAGGTTTTTGGCAAAAATTCCATTTTCAAGTTTTAAAAACTATTTCCTTTTCCTCAATTTTTGATTTTCATATTGCTTTTCCATTTTTTTGTATTTTTGTAGTAAAAAACTAAGGTTTTAAAAGAAAACAAATTTTTAAACACTAAATTTTTGTATTTTTCTGAGGAATATTTACAAAAGTATTTTTCTGAGAATTTTAGACCATTTCGGGGAAATTTCTTCAGAAGAATGGGTTTGGACCCAGGTTTTGAGAAAATGTTCGAGTTTTGACACTCGAATCAAGAAATTCAATGTGATAGATCCAAACGGATGTCGAATGGACTATCCGAGCTATTTAAAGGATATTTTTGGTATTTTCTATAATTTTAATTTAAAATTTGAACAAGGAGATTTAGATTTGGATCTGGACAATGGATCCATATCCAAAATCAATTTAAACATATGAAATGAATTTAATTTCAATAAAACTAGAGAAATGAACTGGAATTTAGATTTAAAATGCTTCATTTGCTCAAAGATGAATTTAGGGGTAAAAAGGGAATATTTAAAAGATTTTGAAAAATTTGGGGTGTTCACACAAACCTATACCGGCGAAGATTTTTACGATGGTCTAGATGGAGACGATAACCTGGAGAACCTTCCTCGTAAATTTTTCAAGTTTGATGGAACTGACAACCCTAAAGCCCATTTAGCCACCTTTTATGCAGAATGCAACCGTTTCAGGAAAGATAACAGGGCTCTGTTCATCTGTTTTCCTCGCAGCCTGGAGGGCATAGCAGCCAGGTGGTATGTTGACCACATCAATCCTATCGAACTACGAGAGTTCGATAAAGTGGTAAATTTGTTCATTGAGCGCTTCCTATTCAATATTGAGGTTTCACCAACACTCAATCACCTTTACAACCTAAAGCAGAATGAGACTGAAAGAGTAGGAGAGTTCATCCATAGGTGGAGAAGTACCTGCAACAAGATGAAAGTTCCCATTCCAGAGGAACATGCATTGCAAATAATCCTCAGCAATTTCTCTCAGCCCCTGAGAAGCCTCATTGCCACTTCTCCGACAAAATCCTTTATCAAGTTGATTGAACGAGCCGAATGGCTCGAGGCAGGAATAGAAAGCGGGCTTTACGAGGGCATGCCTCTGGCCAAAAGCATCCAAGACTAGAAGAAGAAGGCGCAGTTCACTCATGCGGCTGATACCACTGGCAATGATCTTGATAACAGCAGAAGAAACAGAAATGACAGCAAGAATGGTCAGAACCATGGCGCAGCTCAAAGGGAAAAGTCTTCCAAGCAGAATAACAAGTTGTCTCAGTCTAACTTTCCACAAAAGGAAAAGATAAAGCGCGAAGGTTGGAGTAATGATCGTGAGTTCACTCCTCTGAAGCAAACGCTCGAAGAAGCCCTTGAATTCATGTTGGCCAAGGGATTGGTTAAACTCCCAAAAGTCGCAGATCCTCCCACGGTCATGGGAAGGTTCACAAATCAATTCTGCAAGTTCCATCGAGCAGTGGGGCATGACACCGATCACTGCTTCGTCTTCAAAAATATTGTTCAGGATTGCGTCGACAAGAGTCTCTTTGTTGAAGACGAAGAGGAAGATGACCTAGCCGTCATGACCAAGTCTCTCTCTGGCTACTCAGAAGACTGAAGATGTCAGAATTCTCCTACTTTTTCTCTTTTTGCCAAGTCACCTTGTAGGGTGCCAGGCAGTCCAGTCCTTTTGTGACCTTTTGGTCAAAATACTTGTAAATATTTCAGTTCTTTGTTATCAGTTTTGCTCGTCAATGAAATGTCAATTTTCCTTTATATCTCTAATATCACAATACTTTCTTCCTCTGCCACATAGGGGGCATTTGCTTTTGAAAATCTATATTTCAAAAAGCTCTTTATCGGCTTCTATTAAAACCTCATTTAAATTCCTGTTCTCTTCAGAATGCGGGACCAATCCTGACATCACTCATGAGAGAAATGATATTACCTATGAGGGCCTTTTCAAAAATCATGAAATTTCAAAAAGTCTTCGTTATGACCAAAGAGTTCAAATATTCTTCGGTCCAAGCTTTGTCAAAAATCAACCCTCGTGTTGATCATGTTTTCAAAAATGGGTCTTTTGAACCACTGCATTGAAAAATCAACCCTCGTGTTGATCATGTTTTCCAAAATAGGTTTTGAACCATTACATTGAAGGATCAACCCTTGTGTTGGTCTTATCTTCCAAAATATGTCTCAAATCTTGAGTTGATCATATTTTCCAAAAGTGGTTTTTCAAAACGTTATATTCAAAGATCAATCCTGGCATTGGTCTCATCTTCCAAAAATTGATTTAAAATCATTATAGTCAAAGATCAACCCCTGTGTTGGTCTTGTCTTCCAAAGTTTGGTTTTTCAAATCGTCATATTCAAAGATCAATCCTTGCATTGATTTTATCTTCCAAAATGGGTTATAAATCATCATATTCAAAGATCAATCCTTGCATTGATCTTATCTTCCGAGAATGGGCTTTAAAACATTATATTCAAAGATCAACCCCTGTGATTGATCTTATCTTCCAAGGTTGATTTTTAAACATTATCTTCAAAAGATCAACCTTGTATTGATCTTGTTATCAGTTTCAAACTATTATTTTTAGAAATCAATTTTGTTGTTGATTTTCTTTTTCAAAAATTAGATTTTTTTCAAACCATTGCCTTCAAAATTTGACCCTCATGATGATCTCTTGGGTTTGATTTGAAGGATCAGTTCTCGCACTGATCATTCTTCTTACGGTAGATTTTCTGTCCAAAAATGATTTTTTTCACTTATCCTTAAATGAACATTTTCCTTTCAAGATCTCATATGCAGACAGGATCAGATAAACTCCTTTTCTCAAATCTTATAAATCTTCATTTAATTTTTGGTATCTTTATCTGTTTCATTCATTTTATCCATATTTTATCAAGTTTACATCAATTTTATCAAGTTTTATCAAGTTTATCAAATATTTCCTCAAATTCCATTAAATTTTATCAATTCTCTTACCCTTTCAGGTTAAGGGATAAACCTGATGCCTCTTTCCCATGAGGTATTTCCTTTATTCTTATTTTTCCACTCAGATTAAGGGATAAACCTGACCCTCGTTGTCCGAGGTGCTCCCATTCAGGATAAGGGAAAATCCTGAGACCCCTCATAGGAGCAACAATGCTACCTGTGAGAATTCTTTTCCAAAATAAATTCTCAAATAAATTTCTTTTCTTCTTCTCTATTTTTATAAATTTTATTATTTTTCCCCTTTCAGGTTAAGTGGTAAACCTGAATCATTCCTTTCTAAATTCTCATCAAAATGTCTATTCCATTTCCCCTTCAGGATAAGGGAAAATCCTGAAAACGCCGACAATCATTCTTGCTCAAATATCAAGTATCTTAAAGAATGTCGGTGTCCCCTTTTTTCTTCAAATCGCCATCAGAAAACCCAGTACCCACACTGGGGCATTTTTTTGAAAAATCCAGTACTCATACAGGTAAACCTAGCACTCGTGCTAGTGTCTGGCTAACCGATCAGTTAGCCCTCAGGTCACAATCTTTCCTCAATTTTCCTCAAATTCTGTCAATCTTCCATCAATTTCTATCCCTTCTCATCAATTCTCCTTTGAGATTCGAGTTTCGACTCAAACTTCCAACTCTTTCCCTGAGATTCGAGCTTTGACTCGAATTTTTCAGCTTTCCTTGAAGATTTGGGTCTTAACTCAAGTATTATTTCCTTCAAAAAAACTGAACTTCCAAGTTTTCCTTCCAAATTCGAGCCCTGGCTCAAACTTTCCTGTTTCCTTCGAAAATTTGGGTTTTATCTCGAGTTTTCTTGCCTTCAATAAATAAAACTTCAAAATTTTGATTCGAGCCCTGATTCGAACTTTCCTGCTTTCCTTCGAAAATTTGGGTTTTATCTCGAGTTTTCTTGCCCTTAATAAATAAACTTTCAAGTTTTTCGAGCCCTGACTCGAATTTTCCTACTTTTCCTTCAAAAATTTGGGTTTTATCTCAAGTTTTCTTGCCTTCAATAAATAAAACTTCAAATTTTTGATTCGAGCTCTGACTCGAACTTTCCTGCTTTCCTTCGAAAATTTGGGTTTTATCTCGAGTTTTCTTGCCCTTAATAAATAAACTTTCAAGTTTTTCGAGTCCTGACTCGAATTTTCCTACTTTTCCTTCAAAAATTTGGGTTTTATCTCAAGTTTTCTTGCCTTCAGTAAACAACCTTCAAAATTTTGATTCGAGCCCTGACTCGAACTCTCCTGCTTTCCTTCGAAGATTTGAGTTTTATCTCGAGTTTTCTTGCCTTCAATAAATGAATTTTCAAGTTTTCCTTTAAGATTCGAGCCCTAACTCGAACCTTCCTGCTGTCCTTCGAAAATTTGAGTTTTATCTCGAATTTTCTTGCCTTCAATAAATGAATTTTCAAGTTTTCCCTTGAGATTCGAGCCCTGACTCGAACCTTCCAGTTTTCCTTTGAAAACTCGAGTTTTAAAATTTCCCTGTTTTTCTTGTAGAATCTGAGTCCTGATTCGGATATTCTTTCAAAAGCTTACCTTCAAAATCCTTTTTTATGTCAAGCTTACCTTCAGAATTCAACCTCATGTTGGATTCTTCCCCAGAATTCCACTGATATAACAAAATTCGATGTTAAGCAAAGGTTTCATCATCAAGGATTTCAGGAATATATTGCCAACTTGCCATAAAATAGTTATTGATCTCAAACTTTTATTACATAAAGAATTTCCTCAAATCTCCTTAGTATTCCTTCCAAAAGGGCGAAGCTTTTGTGAAGAAAGACTCAAACTTCATTTTTTTTTGTTGGTCAACCAAGAGGATGAAGAAAAAAACTTCGACATGACCGATAAAGGAAATATTCAATGATGCTGAAGAGCCATAAATGAACTGATATTGATCATAACTATGGCACATTCTTAAAAATTATTCTTTGACAGTAAGACAGTGGAAATATCCTGGGCAGTCAGAAAAGAACTTACCCAATTCATGTCTCCTCAAAGTCAGCTAAGCTGCAAATCAAATATCCGCAAAAGGGATCTCTTAATTGTCGTCAAGATGAAGGCGAATTAAGCGAGTAGACCCCCGAGGCCAAAGAAGATTCGAAACATCTCCAAGATGATGGAGTTTGTGACGGATCCTTCCAGGGAAAGTTCAGATCACCGTCGAGATGAAGGCGGATGTGATGGACCTACCGACAAACCCTAAAAGATATTTGATTCCAGCTATCATCTAAATACCTTTGAGTCAATACCATCATATATAATCCCTGAGATAAATGAAGGATCAAAACATCTCCAAGATGAAGGAGTTTGTGACGTACCCTTCCCCGAAAAAGAGAGAAAAAGTCAGGACATCTCCAAAATGAAGGATGATGTAAAAGCCCAAGAAAGCCCCATGACTCAAAAGAGTGCAAAAAGATCATCATGGGAAAATACCCAGGATATCAAATTGCCCAAATTGCAAAGAATCTTCTTTATCTACGTGAAATTCTTCTATCAATATCTTTTTCATTCAATTACTTTCATGAAGCTAAGAATATCTCCTCTCCTTTCATATCAAAGAAATTGATAGCATCCTTGAAGAAAAACCAACAACAAAAATTTGGCTTTGATTCTGAATTCTATAGAGTTAACCTAGTTGGGGGTAATACTCTAGGTGGAAGAGGGAAACATCTTTCAAAAGGTGCTTACCTTCAATTACCTTGAAACAACTATAAATGTAATCATTTTTGCAAAATTTTCCAGCTTTCCTGATGAGAAATAAGAACTTGACATCTGTTATTGATATATCTTGGTGTTGCCTTTTCCTTCTTTCGCGTAGTCGAAAGAGTTGCCTTCCCCTCTTTCATAAGAGTTGCCTTCTTTGTCTTTCGCTTTGTCGAGAAACTCGCCTTCTCCTTGATAAAAGGATTGCCTTCCCCGTCTTTCGCTTTGTCGGTAGACTCGCCTTCTCCTTGATAAAAGGATTGCCTTCTCTGTCTTTCGCTTTGTCGAGAGACTCGCCTTCTCCTTGATAAAAGGATTACCTTCCTCGTCTTTCGCTTTGTCGAAAGACTCGCCTTCTCCTTGATAAAAGGATTGCCTTCCCCATTTTTCGCTTCGTCGAGAGACTCGCCTTCTCCTTGATAAAAGGATCGCCTTTCCTGTCTTTTGCGTTGTCAAAAGATTTGCCTTTCTCCTTGATTAAATGATAGCCCTCCTCGTCTTTCGCTTTATCGAGAGACTCGCCTTCTCCATCTTTCGCTTTGTCGAGAGACTGGCCTTCTCCTTGATAAAAGGATTGCCTTCCCCGTCTTTCGCTTTGTCGAAAGACTCACCTTCTCCTTGATTAAATGATTGCCTTCCTCGTCTTTCGCTTTGTCAAGAGACTTGCCTTCTCCTTGTTAAAAGGATTGCCTTCTTCGTATCTTACATTTTGCATTCCCCTTGTTAAAAGGATTGCCTTCTTCATATCTTACATTTTGCCTTCTCCTTGATTAAAGGATTGCCTTATTCATCTTTTACCTTGATCAAAAGATTTGCCTTCTCCTTGTTAAAAGGATTGCCTTCTTCATATTTCACATCTTGCCTTCTCCTTGTTAAAAGGATTGCCTTCTTCATATTTCACATTTCGCCTTCTCCTTACTATTGCCATCTTCATATTTTCATATTTTACTTTCTCCTTGCTAAAAGGATTGGTATCTTCATTGCCTTCTTCATATTTTACATTTTACCTTCTCCTTGCTAAAAGGATTGCCATCTTCGTCGCCATCTTCACATCTCGCTTTTACCTTCTCCTGTCCAAAGAATTTGCCCTCTTCCATCTTTTTGCCTTGTCAAGAGATTTGTCTCCTTGATAAAAGATTCGCCTTATTCATCTTTCACCCCATCGAAAGATTCGCCTCCTGTTACCTTATTCATCGTTCATTTTGTCTCACATCTCCTTATTTTCCATCTCTCACATTTCAGAAGAGTTGCCTCGTTCAGCTGAAGTATCTCTCCAGTCCCATCACGGTTTCGAGAAATCTGTATGGTTGTTCCCACTTAGGTTAAGGGTCAAAACCTGTACTTCCTGCGAGAGGTCATTAAATCAAAAAGCTATTTCAGTAATGAGATGTCCAAGTTCATCCCTTTTTCAAAGCTTTAGGGAACCCCATTTCCTTCCTCCTTTCGCAAACCCCTTTCGGATTTGTTCATCCAAACTTTGAAGGTCCCATCATGGTTTCTTCACTCGAGGATTCCGTTTGGTCGTCCCCTTCAGGTTAAGGGTTAAACCTGAACCTCGTACCTCGAGGTATCTTCCTTTTTCAGGTTTGGGTTAAACCTGAGTCTCGTTTCGACGAGGTGTTTCTTCCTCCAGTCCCATCATGGTTCTTCCCATCGAGGAATTCATGCTTTGTATATCCATCAAGGACAGGATCCTATTTGAACTCCATCTCACAAGGCCTTCTCTCATAAATGTCCCATCAAAGTCCTCATATATTCCTTTCCCCATTCAGGTTATTTTGATATATCTTCATCCCATCCAGGTTAAGGGCCAAACCTGAGTCATTTCAAAAGATTGATCTTGTCTCGCCCACGAGACTTGATCTAAATTCTTACCTTTCATCATTTCGGGATCTTCGCCCAAAGTCCAACCACGATTTCCTCATCTCTATCATTCAGTCATATCATTGTCGAGGATTTCGTCCTCCCAAAGCCAATCAAGGATAAAATTTTAAATATGAAAAACCATGTCTTTTAAATCAAATTCTTCCACACCCAGTTCAGATCTGCTGACTGGGGCATTTTTCAAAATTTGGAGTGTTTTCTTTGCCACTAAGCTCGGCTTTCAACCGGCTTAGTAGCAAAGAGGGGCATCTGTAAACACCCCAAAATTTTCAAAATCTTTTAAATATTTCCTTTTTGCCCCTGATATCATTTTCTGAGCAATTGAGTCATTTTAAATCTAAATTCCAATACCTTTCTCAAGTTTTACTGAAATTAATTTAATTTTATATATCTGACTTGGTTTCGGATCTAGATCCATTATCCAGATCCAAATCTAAGTCTCATTGTCCAACTTTTAAATTAAAATTACAGAAAATACCAAAAATAGTTTTTAAATAACTCGGACAGTCCATCCGACATCCGTTTGGATCCATCACGTGTATTTCTCGATTCGAGCTTCAAAAACTTGAACCTTTTCTCCAAACTCGGGTCCAAACTCAGTCTTCTGAAGAAATTCTCTCGAAATGGACTAAAATTCTCAGGAAAATACTTTTGTAAATATTCTTTTTAGAAAAATACAAAAAATTTAGGGTTTAGTCTTTGTTTTCTCAGATTTTCATTCCAAAAATACAAAAAAATAAAAATTCAAGAAAAGAACAAAAAAATAAAAAATAATGAAAGAAAATTACAAAAAATAGAAATGGTTTTTAAGAGAAACCCGTTTTTGAAAAATCTTTTTATAGGGAGACCTCTTTTGGAAAAAGTAAAAACCCTTGCAAAACTCACAAATCGAGTTAGGGTTTCGGGGGGGAGACCCTCTCGAATTTTCTCCCTCAACCGCCTCCATCGATCTCTTCTCTCTCTGAGAATCGCCCTCACCGAAACCCTCCATTCATCTCCCCTCGTCCATCTGCAACAAACCTTCATTCTCATCCTCCTCCACCCATCTTCAACCAATTTCTGCCCGAACCCTCCTCCTTTCCTTTAAGAGAACCTCTCCTTCCCCTCTCAAGGTCACCACCTCTCACCCCCGCATCATCTACTTCCTCATGAACCATCCGTTTTTCACCCTTCCCATTTTCCTCTTTCCTTCTCCTGTACCTGTATCTTCTCTGATCTTCCTTCCAAGTAGACTAAAGGGGATGAATCAGGAAATTTCCTGCATTGGGAGCTAAAGCACCGTTCGCAATTGAGAAATAATCAAGTTGTGCTAAGAGGATGTCTGGTAATCATTATGACTCTCAGGAGCTCATCAAGAATCAAAATCGTCCAGGGAGTTTCGAATGCAGGTTCCACTAAACTGAAGTTGGATGCTCTGTCAATTTCGATTTGTTGCTGCTATCCCTGCAAAATACACTGATGCTTCCATCCCAAGCCATGCTTGGCTGAGGGCTCTGTTCGAAAGCCCCGTGAATCAGAAGATTCCTAGTTGGGAAGGAGCACATTCCTAAGGATAATGCAGATTAACCAATAAACAGGTATGCCTAAACACCAAATTCTCTATTCTCTCTTCTTTCCTATGGTAAAGTTGTTACATAGAAAATGGTCTGCTCTTGATTCTTTTTATTTATGCATATAAATTCTCCTTTTGACATAAGATCATCATATGATGGTATGCAAATTTCCTGTGACGGTATTTCCAATGCCATACTGCTAATACCATTTCCGCTTTACATATCACATACGTCACTCTTTATGCTCTTATATTTCCTGTTGTTTGCTTGCCTCGTCCTGGGCAAAAGATTCCTCAGTGTCACAGGTGACTCAGTCATGAAAGGAGGGCGATTTCTTGTCCTTATTTTAGTTGTTCAACAGAGATTCCCAGGGGTTAAAATAAGTGCAGATGCTATCTTAGATGAAACTGGAAAAGTGAGACTAAGGTCCACTGCCTAGACTAAAGGCAAATATGAAGATTACTAAGCCTTTTCCATAGGGGCTGTGGAGACGTATCATCTCTTGTTTGCTTTTGTTCAAGCCCAATGAGAGAGACATCCAGACTTGTAAAGCACATCGATCAGATTGAAGATGGGAGAACCTGGAGCATGGCCAGTCTTTCATATTGGATAGATGTTGAGATAGCATTTTTTTTCTATATCTACATATTTTTGTAGCCAATATTTCCAGTTCACTATTCATCAACCCCACCATCTACTATATAACACTTATATTGTTGTAGGCAGCAATACAACCCTTTTTTTTTTTTACATGCTCCCATTAGCCTCATAACCAGCACACCTTCCAGCCATTGCACCACCTCAAATCCCTGTGACATAATCTTTTTGATGCTTCTTCCTGTCAATAGGTTTGTGTCAATGATCTTCCAGCCAAAATCCGTCTACAGAAAGGGACATCATTCAGCCTTACATGTGCTGTTCCTTTCATGGCACATTACTTGTATCCCCTGTAGCTTCTTTTTTTTTAGCACCCAAGTAACCTGTGCTTCCTGAAAACTGGGTTGAGTCATCTCCAGCTTAACAAATTCATTGTATACTACCCATTACCATATATACTCACAGCAGCTAATAAGTTGTTGTAACCTCCTGGTAACCCATGAGCCTGCTGTTATTTCATTGCGAATATCAATATAGCAGGTTGAACGGGTTTTTCTTAATGAACATGCCAATGACATGTTCTGGATCCTTATTATATGAAGGCAGAAACTCGGTCTGGTCATGTCAGAATGTTGGTCACTGGAGCATCACTCCTGCTCATCTGCTATAATGTTTTCACCATGCTCATGTCACATTTTCATCCCAATTCCCTGCATCCCATAATGCATTTATATGCTGTGTGCGCCCTTTATACTATTTACAATATTGTACTTTCTTCATTTGCCATTGCTATAGCTTGATACATCCTATAGTGATTCGGTGAGTTGCTGTGAGCCACCTTCTTACCCTTCACAAGTGCATTATGTCACTTCATAAGTATATAGCACATCTTGCACTTTGTCCACTGCACCTCATCCATAGATATATGTATGGCCTTGGGTAGATAAATATAGATCCTCATTTAATCTAAGGCATTGTATATGCCTTTCCCATATGGGACTTCATTAGCCTTAGGCAGATAAATACCTCTTTTCCATTTAGCTTAAGGTATTGCATATGCCCTTTTCCATATAAATCTCCATCATATTCACCTGCATATTTTCCCCTTAATGTAAGGCTTTCCATATGAATTTTAGATTAGCATTTTGTATATATATCCTCCATTAGAATAGGCATAAGCATATGCATCTGCATTTTCAATGCAATATCTTCCATTTCCTTCTATATTTACATGGTGCTAACCAAGTGTTTTGCAGGAAATACATGAAAATAGCTATCTTCTTGGAGATTCTTTTAATTTGTAATCAGATTCAAGATGTAATAGCTAGATTTGAATAAGAATTTACATTTCTTGTCTTAGGTAGAATGAATAAGCATTATAAAATCACAAATTGCCTGTTTTCATGCATCTTTTCCTTTATTTCTCAAAATTCTCACAAATGGTGAAACACGAATGACACGTGCACCATTTCGTAAGAGGTAATTGATCCTAAGTCGATGATCTACATCAATGGTTATAGTCAGGGTGTGGACAAAACTTAGGATTTTTATCTTTTACGAAATAACACTAGATCCACACTGGATCCGTTTTCAAAATTCATCATATTTTTCTTAAATATTTTTTTTTTCTTTTATCAGAATTTAACTTAAAATTAACTCAAAATATATACCAATGGCCATAGTCAGGGTATATTGAGAGTTAATTTCATTTTTAATTCTATAAAAGCACCAAATGTGTTTTATTCTTCACCTGAATTTAAATATAGATTATTATATAATACATTCAATGACCATAGTCAAGGATGTATTATATCTTCAATCTTGTTTTAATTCATTTAAAGAATGAAATAGCTTTTCAAAATCCAATTTCAAAGATTCTTTAAATTCATTCATCATATAGGATAGAATTGCATCATATTTTCAAAATTTTCTTTTCAAAATTCCAAGTGATTCTTCTTCTTCATTTCTCAGATCAAATCCTATTCAAATCCAATTCTATCTCATTTCAAGATTCAAAAAATTCAATTTCAAAGTCCAATTTGACCTTGAAATTCCAAAATCATTTTTATATTCAAAACTTTAAATTTCCAAATTCAAATCAGATTTCAAAGTTCAAATTGACTTTGAAATTTCAAATTCATTTTATATTCAAAACTCCAATCAAAGTTCAATTTAACTTTGAGATTCTTGATTCATCTTCCGAATTTAACTCCAAATCCATTTTAGGATCCAGGATTCAACACTCATATTGGATCTCAGACTTCAGATCCAATTCCTCCTTATGATCCAGACTCCAATTTCACTTTTGGATCTTAGACTTAAGATCCAATTTCCTTATAGGATCTAGAATCCAATTTTACCTTGGATCTCAGACTTTAGATCCAAATCTATCTTAGGATCCAGAGTCTAACTCTACATTGGATCTCTGACTTCAGATCCAGTTCCATTTTTAGGATCCAAAATTCAATCACATGTTGGATCTCAGACTTCAGATCCAAATCCATTCTAGGATCCAGAACCCAATTCTACATTTGGATCTCAGACTTCAGATCCACTTTATTTTAGGATCCAGAGCCCGAGTCTCGGATCCCATTCTGTTTAGAATCCGAAATTCAATTCCAATTCTAGATTTCAGTTCCATTTTTCGGATCTAATCTGAATCTTATAAATCCATTTCTATTCTTAAATACCATTTGATTTTCTCAGTCCATTCCAACTTCAAAATCCAAATTCAATTCCATCTCAAGTATTCATTTCCTTTCCTAAATTCAAGTTCAAATTTAAAGTCCATTTCTGACTTTGAAACTTCATTTCCTTTCATTTCAAAGCTTTAAATCATTCTTTCTCAAAAACAAGATTCATTCTTCTAACTCTGATTTATTTCAAAAACTTAGAACTTTCCTGATCTATCTCAAGTTCTAAGTTAGATTCAATCAATTCTTCACTTTTTTACCAAAGTCATCTCAGAATACTTGGAAATTTTCAAATCAAATTCTCGAAAAGAGCATACATCCTTGCATTGCACAAGTATGATTATTTGTGCATTTAGAGTTAGAATAAATTCTTAGATTATATTTAGGCAAAACAAAAGGCATAGATTCAATCCTTGGTTCGATTACCCCTGGTAAAGGCGCCAGGTGTTGAGAAACTTGGTTTTGATGTCACATAATATGATACACTGTCTCATTTGATTTTATATGATATGATAATATGTCCTCTTGAAATAATGTTATATTTTGATTGAATATGTTTTGCCATAAATCTAACGAGTATTTGATGCAAGGATATCTCACCCAATAAGGATGGAGACTTCCTGTTCAAGTACAACTATGGTGCAATCATACTCCTTGAAGAAAAAGCTTGATGAGCCATGCATTCCTAAAGTTCAAATGAAGAGATCGGCTACCTCAAGATGAAGATTTTTTTCTTCTTTAGAGTCATATGTAACAGAACCTTCAGGAACTTGCATATTGCATATTACATACTCATTCATAAACACTATATCATAAAAGTATACGATAGTTTCAAAAAGCTCCTTTTTGAAAACCAATAATTGTACCTTCTTACAACCTTTTATGAAAAAAATATTTTGTCATATAATAATTGTACCTTCTTACAACCTTTTATGAAAAAGACATTTTGTCATGTAATAATTGTACCTTACACTATATACAAGACAACATGAAAAGGAATGTAGGAAAAAGACAAAAACATAAAATCGACTACAAAAGAAAAACAAATAAAATATGTTTTAACAAGACTTTAGTTATCTTCTTTAAAGAAATGTTTTTTAATATAAGAAGAAGACAAAAACATAAATCGGCTACACAAAAGGAAAACAAATAAAATATGTTTTTGAAAGGACTCTAGTTACTTTTTTCATAACCATAGAATGTCGACTTACTTGAAGTCATCATTCTCTTTACAAAGCATTAAATGCCTCCTGTAACAAATCCTTGTTAATATCCTTCTCAAAGAATGTCGACCTTCTTTTGGTCCTCCTTATCTCTGGAGACTTTGAAATACACAACATAAAGAAAACACTTGACATGACTATGTACAAATAAATATCTCAAAGCACTCATTGTACTTACACTCATTTAAAGCAAAGAAGTACTAATGTACCTCAAATCATTAATTAGAATAAAGACAAAACTACAACCCAACGTTCAATGTACTATTGTAAGAAATAGACTTTTTACATAAAATATGTATTACCTAAAATATTACGACTAGTGTACCCTCTATTCTACTTTTATGGAAAAAGGTATTCTCGAATTTATCTAAAAGATATCTTTTGAAATGACATAACATTTCACATTTCAAAAAGTTACAATTCCAAAAATGTAACAACTACTTTTTAAAAGCTATATAAACACACTCAAATAAACTATTCAAACATGGAATGGAATAGACGTGTGAGATTACAACGAGAAAAATTTCTATTCGATATTTGAAAAGAGAGCCTTGAAAAAGAAAGAGAAAAAGGAAAGAAAGAAAAGAGAAAAAGTCAAGTCCAGCTCTTTGACAAAGAGTATCCTCTGAGTGACAAACAGAACATTCTGAGAATCCTTCATTCGTGCATTCATATCATTCTGAAGGTTCTATAGAAAGTATTGTAACTCTGTTATTCACTGTATTCCTTCTTTGTTGAAAGAAGTAGACCTCTGTGAAAGAGGGTGTTGCCCTTCTCTGTTGAGAGAAGAAGACCTCTTGGGAAGAGGATGTGCCCCTTCTCTGTTGAGAGAAGAAGACCTCTGGGGAAGAGGGTGTTGTACTATTTATCCGGTGACTCGGATGTTATAGTGGAAAGCTCAAGTGGTTTGCTTGGGGACTGGATGTAGGTCTGGATACTGACCGAACCAGTATAAATTCTGTGTTTTATGTGTTGTGCCTTATTGCTTAATTTTTTATTCTATCGATCATTATCATATTTCACTATTCACCCCCCCTCTAGTGGAATTTCATTTGGTATCAAAGCAGGTTTGCTGGTTTCGACGTAACAAGTCTTCCAGCACAAATGGCATCTACTTCCTATGCTCGTGATATTGAAGGTCAACACACATCTCGTCTTCCTTTCTTCAATGGCTCCAACTATGGATATTGGAAGTGCAGAATGGCTATCTTTATCAAATTCATAGACTTTGCTGTATGGAAAATTGTTGAGCATCCATACACATCTCCATCTGCAGACTATAACTTATGGTCTGATGAAGAAAAGAAAATGGCAAACCTAAATACAAAGGCTATGAATGCCTTATATTGTGTCATTGATCAGAATGAATTCAACAGAATATCTATATGTGAATCTGCATATGACATTTGGCATTCTTTGGAGGTTATTCATGAAGGAACAAACAAAGTAAAAGAAGGCAAAATCTCATCTCTTGTTAGAAAATATGAGTTGTTCAAAATGAATAAAGATGAACCCATCACAGAGATGTTCACCAGATTCACCAACATCACCAATGATCTGAAATCTCTGGGTGTAACATATTCTCAGACAGAAAAGGTGAAGAAAATCTTAAGATCTCTCACAACTGATTGGGAGAAAAAGACTACTGCTATTGAAGAAGCTCAAGATTTATCTAAGCTTACTTTGGACGACTTAATAGGCAATCTTATGGCCTATGAAGTCCACATGAAAGAAAGAAGGGAAGAAGAGCAACCAGTAAAGAAAACTGTAGCTTTCCCAGCCCTATCTGAGAATGAAGACTCAGATAAAGAATCAGAAATTGCGCTACTTACCAGAAAATTCCAACCCTTCGTGAGACGGAACCGGCTTCCAAACAGGAACAAGGAAAGAAAAGATCCTAAAGAAGATCCCATGTGCTTTCAGTGTAATAAGCCAGGCCACTTAAAACGTGATTGTCCCCTTCTCAAAAGAAAGTCCAAGACTGAGGAACCAAAGAAGAGGTTCTTCAAGAAAAAGGCTCTGCATGCTCAATGGGATGATTCAGAACCATCCACTAGTGAAGAGTCAAGTGATGATGAAGCCGAAACTGCAAATATGTGCTTCATGGCAAACGAAAGTTCGGTAAGTGAAATCTCTGATTTTTCCTTTGAAGAACTTCTAGATGCTTTTCTAGAACTATTTGAAGAATCTAGAAAATTGAGTTTCAAAAATAAATATTTAAAATCTGAAAATTTAAAGCTTTCCCAAGAAAATGAAAAACTCAGCAGTGAAAGTTCTGAGTTGAAAAAGAAAAATCTTATGCTTATGTCTGAAATTTCTTCTACTAGCTCCAAAACTAAAAAACTGCAAGTAGAAATTTCAGAGCTAAAAAGTAAAACTGAGAACCTCATGAAAACGGTTTTCAAGTTCACTAAAGGTAAAGAGAACTTGGATAAACTCTTATCCTCTCAGAAGGTCTCTTTTTACAAGAATGGTATTGGCTATTCTCATTTCAAAAAGCCTTCTTGTATGAATCAAAAGACCACGTTTGTGAAAAGTTTATCTGAACCAAATAAGGAGCATTATAATGATAATCTTTTTAACTCCTCTAAAGATATAGACAAACCCAAATCCAAATGGATATGGATTCCAAAGTCTAACAAAAAAGGACCCGATTGGGTACCAAAAAGGAGATTTACTTAATGTTTTGCAGGCTCCAAAGAAGAACATATGGATACTAGATAGTGGATGTTCAAAGCACATGACAGGACATCCAGACCTTTTTTGCTGTTCTTCATCATAAAGAAGGAGGAACCGTCACCTTTGGAGATAACAACAAAGGTTTGATAATTGGTATTGGAAATATTTGTAACATAGATAAACCTCTTATCAAAGACGTTCTCCTTGTTAAAGGCTTAAAACATAACCTACTAAGTATTAGTCAAATGTGTGACACAGGTTATAATGTTAGCTTTAATCATGATGCATGCCTCATAGCAGACACCAATGAAAACATCATCTTAAAAGGTATAAGAAAGAATAACATATATGAACTATACCTAGAAAACATCACAGAACACTGCCTCATAGCTAATAATGACACTCAACATCTATGGCACATGAGAATGGGTCATGTCAATTCTAAATACATGTCTAAATTAGCTAAAGATAAGTTAGTACGTGGGTTACCCAAAATTTCTTTTAAAAAGGATTATTTTTGTGATGCATGTCAATTAGGAAAACTGTCAAAATCATCTTTCAAATCTAAAAATGTCATTTCAAGTAAAAGACCTTTAGAGCTTCTCCACCTGGATCTTTTTGGTCCTTCTAGAGTAGCTAGTCATAATCACAATAAATACGTTTTTGTTATTGTAGATGACTACTCAAGATTTACTTGGGTAATATTTTTGAAAAACAAAAGTGACACGTTTTGTCAATTTGAAACCTTATGTAAAAAATTACAAAACGAAAAATCTTGTTCTATTGTTAAAATCCGTAGTGACCATGGAGGAGAATTTGAAAATGAACTTTTTGAAAATTTTTGTAACTTGCATGGTATTTCTCATAACTTTGCCTTTCCTAGAGCTGCACCTCAAAATGGTGTAGTAGAAAGAAAGAATAGAACCCTTCAGGAATCTGCCAGGACTATGCTCCAACACAATAATCTTGCAAAATCTTTTTGGGCAGAAGCTGTTAATACTGCATGCTACATAACAAATAGAGTTCTCATTAGACCCTTATTAAATAAAACTCCCTATGAACTATTCTATGACAGAACTCCAAGAATAGACTATTTCAAAGTCTTTGGATGTAAATGCTTTATCCTAAACACAAAAGATAGCCTAGATAAGTTTGATGCTAAATCTGTTGAAGGCATATTCTTAGGATATTCAAGTCATAGTAAAGCATACAGAGTTTTCAATAAGAGTCATAATACTATTGAAGAATCTATGCATGTTAGTTTTTGTGAATCTATTGATCAATTTGTTCATATATAAACTAATGATGATGATGTTGAAAGTACAGATTTATTTTTAGATAACACAACTAAGTCTAATGAAGATGATCATCAAAGAACCTTTGTCGATATCAAAGATCATCCTCAAAAGCAGATTTTAGGAGAACTAACAAAGGGGGTTCAAACTAGAGCTCAGCTAGAACGGATTGCAAACATGGCATTCATTTCTCAACTTGAACCAAAGAAGATTGATGAAGCCATCATTGATGAGTTCTGGATGCTAGCCATGACTGAAGAACTGAATCAATTCCAAAGAAATGATGTTTGGGATCTTGTACCTAGACCAAAGGATCATCCAATCATTGGGACAAGATGGATCTTCAGAAACAAGCTAGACGAAGCAGGTAATGTTATAAGAAACAAGGCCAGACTAGTAGCTCAAGGATACAACCAGGAGGAAGGTATTGATTTTGATGAAACATTTGCTCCTGTTGCTAGACTTGAATTTATTAGAATGCTCTTAGCATATGCAAGCTATATGGATTTCAAATTATATCAAATGGATGTTAAAAGTGCTTTCTTAAATGGTTTTATAAATGAAGAAGTTTATGTAAAACAACCTCCAGGATTTGAAAATGAACAATACCCAGATCATGTTTTTAAACTCAAACGTGCTTTATATGGTTTAAAACAAGCACCTCATGCTTGGTATGATAGGCTTAAAACTTTTTTATTAAAAACTGGTTTTTCTGTTGGCAAAGCAGATTCTACATTATTTGTTAAAGTAGTGAATAATCATACCCTAATTGTTCAAATATATATCGACGACATCATCTTTGGATCTTTTAACAGCACTTTTTGTGAAGATTTTTCTAAGTCCATGCAGAAAGAATTTGAAATGAGCATGATGGGAGAACTCACCTACTTTCTTGGACTGCATATCAAGCAAACCAAGGATGGAGTTTTCATCAATCAATCTAAGTATGCTCGTGAACTTCTGAAGAGGTTCAACATGAACTCAACTGCTTCAAAATCTACTCCTATGAGCACTACTACTGTTTTGGACAAAGATGAAGATGGTAAGTCTGTTGATACAAAGGTATACCGAGGTATGATAGGATCACTTCTTTATTTAACTGCTAGTCGTCCAGATATTATGTTCAGTGTTTGCTTGTGTGCTAGATTTCAGTCAAATCCAAAAGAATCACATCTTAAAGCTGTAAAAAGAATAATGAGATATTTAAAAGACACAGTTGATTTTGGATTATTCTATTCAAAATCCTCTACATTTGATCTAATTTCATATAGCGATGCTGACTTTGCTGGAAGTAAATCTGACAGAAAAAGCACAAGTGGAACATGTCATATGCTAGGGCACTCACTAGTATCATGGTTCAGTAAGAAACAAAACGGTGTATCCTTATCAACTACTGAAGCCGAATACATTGCTGCTAGCCTAGCCTGTACACAAGTCATCTGGATGAAACAAACTTTGAAAGATTTTGGTTTAAAATTCGAAAATACAACTATTTTATGTGATAACACAAGTGCTATAAACCTTTCCAAAAATCATGTTTTACATTCTTGAACTAAACACATTCAAATTAGACATCACTTTCTAAGAGAACAAGTCTTAAATAATATAATTAAACTAGAATTTATACCCACAGATAAACAACTAGCAGACATCTTTACTAAACCTTTAAAAAAATGAAGATTTTATAAGAATAAGAAGAGAGCTAGGTATATGTAAATTGAATGATATATAAAACTAAAATATTAAGTTCACTCGAGTTCATAATATTTACTAAATTCATCTTAAAAAGGATAATAAAAGATCTTTAAAAATTTTAATAATTGTGTCTTCCTTTCACATTTTTTTTGGTTTACAAAAGAATCATTTCTAAGGGTCTCGAATACCACAAATTGCCTTAAAAAGTTGAAACTTCATGTCAAAGTACATTCTACCTCTTGTCATATCATCTTTTACATCACTTTCATAATTATTGTTTCTCATAACTTGACTTTCTCTTTACTATATAGTTACTTTAGTTACTTTTTCTCACACATACGATTTGAATCTTCATTCATAACTTTGACTCCTTTACTATTTTCCTAAAGAAACTATGAACTCCTTCAATCGAATTCCTTCAAAACCTTGTTCCTCAAACCAAAACTTCTATGAATAACAACACATTCTTTATGTCTTTCATTTTGTCACCTTTCAAGTACACATTAATAATCACACTTTGTCCTATCCTCCTCCACACATACCCATGAGTACTACCTTCTTTAAATATAAGTATTATGACACTCTTTCATATCACTCATCTCATAACATCCTTTCATCACCTTTTGTCCTCTTGTGAAAACCCCTCATACGAATAACAATCTTCTACACTTCAACCCATGCACTATATTTTAATAACACCCACTTGTTTCTTGTTTTAGTAGGCCATCATTGCTCACTTTTTTTTTCCCTCTCTCTCTCTCTCTATCTCTCTTCACGAGTTTCTCATTGTTTCTCTCAAAACAACTTTATGTCTAATCACAATATCTTCTTCTTTCCATCATTATCACTCCTCTCTCTCACGATAGGCTAGCCGATCTTCAACAAAATAGTATATTCCTCATATTCAAATGATATATCTCTTTTTTTGTCCTTGCAATATACTTCTCTAAAACTTGGGTCAAAATTTGATTATTTATCCATCGATCTTTTTGTTGCTACATTTCACGTAAAATATACAACTTATCATCTACTATTTTTGTTGCTAATTTTTTACTATATCATCTACTATATCATAGCCTATGTACAATCAATTATCGTCTTTAGCAATCATGACCTTTTTCACATTGTATATCTTTCTCTCCAATCAAGACTCATTAAACTTCCTCAAGAAAAACTTCATCTTATGTCACTCACACATCTCTATTTGTCTTATTCCAAACACATTCTTCACGTATACTCTCCATAAAGTAAAAACATCTTATACAAGGATATTTGTTTTTATTAGGCCATTATTTCACCTCATCTCTCAAAAATCTTTAAAAACCATAGAAAAATTCACTCTTTTGGCTTTATCACACATCTAGTCACTCCATACATGACACAAACTCACAATTCAATAAAACTCTCACATGATAATTCTTTCTTATATAAAAGAATAATTCAAAACCATGTCCTCCTTGACTTCTTCTCAAATAAAATACACTATCCTCCAATCTTGATTTGATTTGTCATTCACAAGCCTCTTAACTTACTACTCACGGATTTCCTTATTTGACTAAATTCTAAAAATCACTCACTTCCAAATGTCATTCAAAACTTATCTAAATTATTGTCATTCTTCTATTTAACGGATTGGTTCAAACCATATCAATTCTTCTACACACTATTACCCTCTTCAAACTCGTTCTCCTTAGTTCTTTCTTTTTTTTTTTTCAAACTCTTGCAATGGCCTCTTCCTCCTCCAGCAATGTGATTACAGCAGCAGATCTAAGGTATCCAGACTTGTTTCACACTTACAACTTACTATGCTCTCGCCCCATTCATGAAGGTAAATTGGTCAACTTTGACGACTTCATGCTCTTTGACTTATACACCTATCTCCCTCAACTCAAACCTCTAATAGGATCTTCATCCCCAGCTGCCTATTATCCCGAACTAGTCTGACTGTTTTATACCAACTTCTCTACTGATCATGAACATACCTCAATCACCAGCAAAGTCCGAGGACAGCTGATGATTTTCGATGCTTCCGACCTAGGTAGAATTCTAAACCTACCTTCCACCGGTACCGACCTTAACACCATAGTACCAATCGACCGATCGGTACTTCGAAAAATACTTCTTTGCACCAACTGCTACCAACTTCCGTGGCACATGAGAAATCTCCAACCTCATGCTCAACTTCTTGCCCAGATTCTTCTCCACAACATCTATCCCAAGCGTCCCCGCCAGGGATTAGTTCCTCGAAAAATCTCTCTTCTTATCTACGCAATCTTTTCTTCTCTTCCGATAAACTGGTCATCCATTCTTTTTGACCTTTTTATTCGTTATCAGAAATTTGAGCATCTTCTTTTTTGGTGTTTCATAACTCCCATTCTCAAATACTTCCAAGTACCACTTCACAACGAAGTCATCCTCCGTCCCTCGCAAGTCCTCGATGGAACCACCTTCAATCTTAGGTCCCTGCACATGCCCGGCTCTGATGAAGCAGATCCAACATCCTCCTTCAATTACTTTTCTGCTATGATGGATATCGAGCAAACTCAGGATCGAATCCTTCGTAATCAAGCCTTGTTGCAGCAGATTCGCAAGCGGAATCGTGCCGACCGAACACATTCACCTCCTCCACCTTCGAGATAAACTCATTTTTTTTCTTTTCTGTAATAATTTTTTACTTTTGGACTATAATATTTGGTCTGTAATAACTCTTTTACTCTGATCCCTTCCTTTTTGTCCATGACAAAGGGGGAGAAAACCTGTCTCCATTATTGGAGAAATATTCTCTCTTTAAACATTATTTCATTTTTTTATCATATTATTATTTTTATGCATAATGTCTTTTTGACAGGGGGAGCATATTTTGTCATCATAAAAAAGGGGGAGAATGTTGAGAAACTCGATTTTGATGTCACATAATATGATACACTGTCTCATTTGATTTTATATGATATGATAATATGTCCTCTTGAAATAATGTTATATTATGACTGAATATGTTTTGCCATAAATCTAACGAGTATTTGATGCAAGGATATCTCACCCAATAAGGATGGAGACTTCCTGTTCAAGTACAACTATGGTGCAATCATACTCCTTGAAGAAAAAGCTTGATGAGCCATGCATTCCTAAAGTTCAAATGAAGAGATCGGCTACCTCAAGATGAAGATTTTTTTCTTCTTTAGAGTCATATGTAACAGAACCTTCAAGAACTTGCATATTGCATATTACATACTCATTCATAAACACTATATCATAAAAGTATACGATAGTTTCAAAAAGCTCCTTTTTGAAAACCAATAATTGTACCTTCTTACAACCTTTTATGAAAAAGATATTTTGTCATATAATAATTGTACCTTCTTACAACCTTTTATGAAAAAGACATTTTGTCATGTAATAATTGTACCTTACACTATATACAAGACAACATGAAAAGGAATGTAGGAAAAAGACAAAAACATAAAATCGACTACAAAAGAAAAACAAATAAAATATGTTTTAACAAGACTTTAGTTATCTTCTTTAAAGAAATGTTTTTTAATATAAGAAGAAGACAAAAACATAAATCGGCTACACAAAAGGAAAACAAATAAAATATGTTTTTGAAAGGACTCTAGTTATATTTTTCATAACCATAGAATGTTGACTTACTTGAAGTCATCATTCTCTTTACAAAGCATTAAATGCCTCCTGTAACAAATCCTTGTTAATATCCTTCTCAAAGAATGTCGACCTTCTTTTGGTCCTCCTTCTCTCTGGAGACTTTGAAATACACAACATAAAGAAAACACTTGACATGACTATGTATAAATAAATATCTCAAAGCACTCATTGTACTTACACTCATTTAAAGCAAAGAAGTACTAATGTACCTCAAATCATTAATTAGAATAAAGACAAAACTACAACCCAACATTCAATGTACTATTGTAAGAAATAGACTTTTTACATAAAATATGTATTACCTAAAATATTACAATGACTAGTGTACCCTCTATTCTACTTTTATGGAAAAAGGTATTCTCGAATTTATCTAAAAGATATCTTTTGAAATGACATAACATTTCACATTTCAAAAAGTTACAATTCCAAAAATGTAACGACTACTTTTTAAAAGCTATATAAACACACTCAAATAAACTATTCAAACATGGAATGGAATAGACGTGTGAGCTTACAACAAGAAAAATTTCTATTCGATATTTGAAAAGAGAGCCTTGAAAAAGAAAGAGAAAAAGGAAAGAAAGAAAAGAGAAAAAGTCAAGTCCAGCTCTTTGACAAAGAGTATCCTCTGAGTGACAAACAGAACATTCTGAGAATCCTTCATTCGTGCATTCATATCATTCTGAAGGTTCTATAGGAAGTATTGTAACTCTGTTATTCACTGTATTTCTTCTTTGTTGAAAGAAGTAGACCTCTGTGAAAGAGGGTGTTGCCCTTCTCTGTTGAGAGAAGAAGACCTCTTGGGAAGAGGGTGTGCCCCTTCTCTGTTGAGAGAAGAAGACCTCTGGGGAAGAGGGTGTTGTACTATTTATCCGGTGACTCGGATGTTATAGTGGAAAGCTCAAGTGGTTTGCTTGGGGACTGGATGTAGGTCTGGATACTGACCGAACCAGTATAAATTCTGTGTTTTATGTGTTGTGCCTTATTGCTTAATTTTTTATTCTATCGATCATTATCATATTTCACTATTCACCCCCCCTCTAGTGGAATTTCACCAGGAACGGTCGAACCTCGTACCGACGAGCGAATCCCGTCTCTCCATTTTTCCCACAAATTTTTCAAAACGGAGGCGAGTTAAATTTCTAAATATTTTCAAATCAAGGTCAAGTGAGACCGCGCAAAAGAGTTCCTCTCCTCTTCTCTTTCTTTCTCTTCTTTTCTATTCTCTCTTTCTTTTCTTTCTTTTATTCTTCTCCCTTCAAAAAGGAGGAAAATAGAGGTTGGAAAAGGAAAAGAGAAGGAAGAGAGAGAAACTACAAGAGAGGAAAAATTTTGCGATGATCACACATGGCGTACTAAGATCGATTATTTTTTATCGTGAACCAAGGTTCACATCGCAACTATGGGGTCAGTTGCAGTCTGCTTTGGGTACGAAGTTGGAGTTCAGTACAACTTTTCAACCCTAGACCGATGGTCAATCAGAAAGGACTATTCAGACGTTAGAGGACATGCTGTGAGCTTGTATGCTCGATTGGAAGGGCGAATGGGATTCACATTTGTGTTTGGTTGAATTTGTGTATAATAATAGCTATCATGCCAGTATCAGGATGGCTCCGTACGAAGCACTGTATGGGAGACCTTGCCGATCACCTTCATATTGGGATGACATCAGCGATAGATCCAGAGAATCGTTGATTTTCTTCAGCACTACACTTAGCAAGTGCAGAGGATCTGTAAATGTTTGAAAGCAACGCAAGACAGACAGAAGAGTTATGCCGACAAGAGACTACGAGAGTTATCGTTCGAGGTTGGTGACATGGTTTTTGTTAGAGTTTCACCGACCAAAAGTGTGTTCTGTTTCGCTAAGAAGGTAAAGCTGAGTCCTAGATATGTTGGACCGTTCAAGATTTTGGAAAGGATCGGTGAAGTGGCATATCATGTTGAATTACCTCAATAGTATACCCATATTCACAATGTTTTTCATGTGTCGATGCTAAAGAAATGCATTCCTGACCCATCGCACATCATTCGTTATGAAGACATGAAAGTTCGGGAAGATCTGACGATGGCACGATTGAGATTGTTGATCGATGAGATCAAGTTTTGCATACTAAGACTGTATCGTTAGTTAAAGTACGTTGGCAACACCATGGCATCAAAGAATGCACATGGGAAACAGAAGCGAGCATGAGGGAGAAATATCCTGATCTTTTTGTTACCTAATGTGGGTGATTTCGCGGACGAAATCTTTTTTAAGGAGGGAAGGATGTAAGGTCCACGATAATTTTAAGGTACTATAATGTGAAGTGTTTCAGTGAATGGAAATTTCTTGTGCGATTCATGAATTTTTCATTTTTGTACCTGTATGGATATGCGAGGTCCATAATCGCGTAAGTAAAATGTAAGTAGTGATTGAGGAAAATCCGTAATGAATTAACCTCTAAAATTTTAAGGGTGAATCCATAATGTATATGTATAGTTTGTCCCCGAATTTGGAACCCAAACGACAAAGAAACCTTGTCAGTGTATGTGAATTACTGAAGATCACGTAACAATGAGACGAGGGTCAAAACGAGAGCAATTTGTGTAAGAGATGGAAAATTTTCTTGAGACGAGCTTTAGAAGGGTATTGTATTGGAAATTTATATATATATATATATATATATATATATATATATATATATATATATATATACTTGGACCCAATTAACGTGTTTGGGGGAAAATGTTAAAATCGTCTTAGGCGAGTTAGTCACGGGATCGACCAAGCCCTTTGTCGACCACCTTAGGTCACCATGGGACGAAGGAGGCCACGAAGACCAGCTGGTCACGTTGACCAGCTGGACCTATGGCATAATCGTAAGAGGATGGGGCGAGTCCCATAGTGAGGGCCACGATTGGCCCAGCCCCCCCCCCCCCCCCCATTAGCGTGACCTCATGGTGAGGCATGAGGCCTCATTATGAGGGTGGGGCACCTCTCTAAGGCAACTACATGGGGTTGCACCCCATGGGATTTCGAAAATCCCTTTATGCTTGTTCCAAGGAGGGCATTAATGAGTTGTGCGACACTCCAAGTGGTGCATGGGGTTACACCCCATGGCACTAAGGCAAGTTTTCTTTTCTTTTTAGATGATGTGCATGCATTAGTTGAGAGGGGCGGTTTTTGAAGGGCACTCATTGCTTTTCCAGAGCTTGGAGGGGTGTGTTTGACCCCAGCCACCCATCTTCTATAGCCTTTGTAAGGTCCACGATTTATTTTGTGATGATATTACGTAAATTGTGTTGAGAACGATGAAATTTTGTTGATTTGGCAATTTTTGTAATTTAGCCTACATTGAGATACGGGTCAAATCGCGTAATTTTATGTAAAAAGGAAATTGAGGGAAATCTAGAGTGAATTAACTTCAAAAATTTTTAAATCAAGTTTGAAATAGGTCTATTGTGATTTACCCCGAATTTGAGGTCCGAACGACGAAAAAACCTCGTCAGTGCATGTGAATTACGGGAGATCACTTAGAAATTTAGCGAGGGCCTAAACGAGACCTATATCTTTCGAAACGAAGATTTCTTTGCTTGAGTAGCCTTGTAATGTCATTTATATTGATAATATAAAATAAAATTATTGCATATCATGGAAAAATAATTGGAATTCACTTAAAACCAAAATCGACATAATAAATTATTTTTCCTTTCATTAGTCAAGGTCGACCAAGGCCATATCCGTCCTTTCAGGAGGGCCTTAGGATGACCCTGTGCGACGCCCCAAAATTCCCGACTTTCAAAATCCTTTAGATTTTAGGGTAAACTTTTTTTTTTGAAAACGTTGTGCAAATGCAGAAGTACCAAAAAGGGAAAACAAGTGGAAAACTCTGGGCGGGTCACAGGGGTGAAACAACAATGAAGTGAAACAACTTTTATTCTTACATTTTGTAAAATAGTTATACATGCACAAAGAGATGGTAAAACCCGTCGATTGAGTAGCATGGTTTCACACTGTTATGCATGTGCCCGCCCTTGCATAGAACGCAAAATGCTTGCAATGATACCCTTTTTGAATGCCTTTAAATAAAACAAGGTCATTTCGTAATTAAGAGATTTATGGCACTTCTCTTGTCATACACGGCACGACACGACACAAATTATGTAAGTGTATCATCGTTGTGCTAAGTATCATAATGTATGATAAAGCATCTCAAAGCACGTGCATCGTTGCACATTCTAGCACAAGAGCAAGCGTATGAATGAATACGATCACAAGCTCATATTCGTTAGATTTGGATGCACGAATTGCTTGGCAGTTAAATGTGTCCCGTTGTGTACAAAAAGGACTAGAGGCACTTGATATGGTTGTATGGCCTCATGAGACTTATGTGATATTTGGAACGCCTTGGCAAGTTGTGGTGTGGGTGATGGCCCCACCTCGTGAGACGAGCTCGCCTATGTTAAAGACATAGTTTTATATGTTTCCACACATCTCGTGTTTCGTTTTCTAGAGATGCCTTACTGTGGATATATGTTTCTAACTGTCTCATCATAATGCTCGATGTTCTATATCGTCACATTGCTAGCTCACATACTTGTTGCACATATATGTCCACTTGCATCTACGCACAAGTCACAGTAACTTATATGTTACGCATGACATATTCTCTTGTGTTGTTACGATGGTTGATTATGTTCAGTGATGCATACCATGTTACTAATGCTATGAATTGTGAAATGAATAGTCGTAGTCATTTTCTTATGTTTTGTCTAATTGCATTGACTCATGCTAGTAGTTATCGCTTATTGCTCCATGTATAGTTTTGTTACTCTCGCTTTACACTTGCTTATGTTGTACCTGTTCAATTATTGTGAATGAGCATGCTATGTGTTCCATGATAAGTTGTGCTTTCGTTTTCCACATTTTGGTATATTGTGATTGGTTTGTCTCACCAGATCCCGTTTTATGGGGATACATGTGTTGCTTCTAGGCATGCGATGGAGTTCGATGTGTGGCAGAGGACTGAACCCACTCTTCTAAAACATCAAGGATCTTGGCAGAGTTTTTGTAAAGGGAAATGACTATACCATTTTGTAAAATATAATAATAAAAGTTGTTTCACTTCATTGTTGTTTCACCCCTGTGACCCGCCCAGAGTTCTCCACTTGTTTTTCCTTTTTGGTACTTCTGCATTTGCACAATGTTTTAAAAAAAAAGTTTACCCTAAAATCCAAAGGATTTTTTTTTTCAAAGTCGAGAATTTTGGGGCGTTGCACCCTGGCCATGAAACCAGCTGGTCACGTTGACCAGTTGGGTTAGTGGCAGTCTCATAAGAGACTTTAGTAACTCCAAAAGGGAGGGACACATATGGCCCTACCCAAATCATTAAAAAGGAAAATTTTAATTATTTTAAGTAATAATGTCATGGCTTGAGAGGAGATGATGTTTTGGCATAGAGGGGTGCCATTCCCTCTTGGGGAATGCGTGGAGCCTTGAGTGCTTGTTGCCTTGGGATTTAAGAGATCCCAAGGGCTCTTCCCAAGAGGGAAGAGCCATCATTAGCTTAGACCAAAACCCATTGGATGCATGGGGCGGCAGCCCCCTTGCAATCCTGTAAATTTTAAAAGGTAAATTTGAATCTCATAAAATGTATGGAGGAGTTGGGCGGCGGTGGAAAACCATGATCTACCCCAGCCCTACATCTTGGAGGGTGATCCTCCACCCTCCATCTCAAACCCAACCATCTAAAAAGCCTTTGAAAAAATCGAGCCTCCCATTAGAGGGGCGATTTTTCTAAAACCATTCTCTCTCTCTCTCTCTCTCTCTCTCTCTCTCTCTCTCTCTCTCCTCTCTCATTTCTACTTCCTCCCAGCCATGGGGAGTGTTCCACCATTGGTGTGAAGAGTAGCTGCACCACCTTCGTTTCCAAAGCACCAAGGTGAAGTTTCATCACATTTTTCACCGTGCTTAAGTGTATCGTGAAACCGATGGAGTCAATGCATCCATGCTCCAACGGTGGATTAGTTGTAGAAGCATGTTTTTTTTAGTGGTTCACCATGGTTTACATTAGCTAAATTGTTGCATCCATTTACAATCGGGTTCTTTCGTTTTTCCAATTGCATTTTCCGTTTTCCATCTTCTATACATATATTTTCTGGTTAACTCCAGCAATGTAATGCCTTTATGTCTCTTAGCTGGGTTCATGGCATGTTCGTGGCCATAGTGACCTTGCTAGGGTGCACTGGACCGAGTTGGGCTCCTCCAGCATGCACCTAGTCCGTTGGCACCCACCTGAGTGTGGGCGTGCAGCGGCTGGTGCGCTGCAGCCGCCACCATTTTATTTTTTGAGTTAGCTTCGGTTCAGCCCAGTCGCAACGTGTTTGGGACTGGCTCAGTGTAAACGCCCCAAATTTTCACTCTCTTTCTCGATATCGCCACCAATCATCGCATTTTGGTTCTCCGAGATCACTAGAGGGCAAAATGGTCATTTTCTGAGATTGGACCTTGCAGAAAGTCCAAAAATTCATTCTCAATTCTCAAATTTTCTTTATTTAGGCTCAGAAACATCTTCAAACTGCAAATTTTTAAAATCCTACTCTTGACAAGAAGCTAGAATCTCCAATTCCTGATTCAAAGTGGCATTTTATGAGGCATGTCTTTGCATATCATCGCATGAGCATTCCATATCATTTCACTGCACAGCATGTCATTTTGAGATCCAGAACTCCTAATTTTCAAAATTATCAATCCAGATTCGAGTTTTAAATATTTCAAAGTTGATTTCAAATCCCTGGGTTTTTCAAAATAGTCAGTTTCCCTCGTCTTAACCCCCAGGACTCCGAATTACAAAAGTTTTCTCAAGAAAACAATCTGGATAATTTTTTATATTGATTTTCAAATTTCGTCAGTTGGAAAGAAGGGGACACAACCTTAAATGTAGAAGATTTTATTTCAAACTTTTGCAAAAAGACTCTGAGTTTCTTTACAAAATCTCTACATTTTTTTTTATATATTTTGCCCTGAAGGACCATTTTCCTCCTAAACTTTTAAAATCAAACCAAATTTTACTTCATGTTTTCTAATTTGCCTATTATAAAAATCCCAAAAAAGGAAGTTATTTTTGCTTTTTATTTCAACTAAATGACATGGGACCCACCCTGAAGTGGTGTCACACTCAAATTCCCAGGCATTTCTCTTGTTTTCAAACAGTGCCCACCCAGAGGTGGCACCAATTTATAAAACCCTCTCTTTAATTTTCAGTTATATTTATTTTAATAAAATAATCAGTGGGCCCACACATAGGTGGTGACTCACTAGAGCTCCCTGCAAAGAAAAACAAAAAAAATATTTAAAAGTTTTCAAATCCGGTTGAGGTGGCACCACCTTAAAAAAAAAGGGGAAACAAAACCCATTTTACCTGGTTCTTTTTTTTACCTTTTCAGCCCCAAATGGAGCCACCGTGAAACCCTACCCAAAATTTTACTTTACCTAAGTTTTAGATAAAGTGAACTTAAAATTCTTCTTCAGATAAGAAGCCGTCCCTCTCTCAAAACGGTGAGGCTTTCCAAACATTTCAAAATTTTGTTTTAAAGTTTTCAAATGCTTGCAAAAAAACCGGTTGAAGAATTTGGGGGAAAAAACATGGATTTTGTGGAGAAAGAGGAGGTCGGTCATTAAAAGGCCCACTGAGGATAACACAAGGGGCATCCGATCTGCGATTTCATCTCCATTCCCCCTTTATCGTCTCTCTTCCTCTCCTCCCATCCGAGGATTCTCCCCCCTATCGCTGGAATTCCCCTTTGATTATCTCTCTTCCTTCCTTCTAGCAGGAGAAGGACCCACGACTCCAGCTTTTCCTCTTGTCTTTCTTCCTTTCTCAGACCCTCTCCTCCTTTTAACTCCCTTCTCCAAGACGGATTGAAGGAGGTTGTAAGACCTACAATTTTTCAGAAAATATCTGAATAAATTCATGAGGCATTTACGGGTAAAAATAGCATTTTTTCTCAGAATGCGAAACGAATCAATTCCTGCGAGCCAGTTATACTTAGGATATTCGTTGAATCGCGAATATATGCTCAAACACTCTTGAAGCCATAACTTCCTATCTGAACGAAATCAAAGGATTCATGCGAGCCAACTTTCTTAGTTGCATCAATACGAAGATAAAAGCCTACTCAGAATTTTTCAGAAAAAATGTCGAAAACTCAACTTTTTGGTGGGACCCACAAAAATATTGGTGGGACCCACAGAAATATTTCTCAGAAAATATTCTAGAATATTCTAAAATATTTCAGGACCTTCCAGCACCTTCCAGAGAATATTCCATGAAATATTCCTTTTGGATAAGATCAAACAGTCAGATGGATAAGATCAAGCTGGATTTCTGAAAAAACCCAAGGGTATTTGGGTAATTGGGGTTGCTTAGCCCCTAAGCAACCTCCCCTATAAATAGAGGAGACACCCCTTTAGAAAAAATCGCCACCCCCCCCCCTTTGCCTTCTCTCTCTCCTCCTTTTTCAAACCTCCCCTACCTAGCCTAGCCCACCTGACCTGGATTGAGCCTGCTTGACCTGGTCCTAACCCACCTAACCTAGGTCTGAACCTACCTGACCTAAGTCCAAACCCAGTTGACTTGACTTGAACCTGGTTTGGTTCAAAGTCAAAGTCCAAGTCTTTTTTTGTCTAAAGTTCGAAGTTGATCCTTTTCGGAGTCGAGCCTCGTTCGATGCATCAAAGCGTTTCAGAGTCATTTCTTCCACGAATTGAAGTAAGTTCGCTTTATTAATCCATCTCTCTCAAGTATTTGATTGTTTGTATATAGCATATACTTTCTGAAGTAGTATCTTGCCTTAGTTCATGGTTGAGCCCTCTAGGACGCTTCGGTGTTCACGCGCTCGCCTCGTAACTATTGTCGGATATATATGTTCAAATACGCGATATATGTGTTCTTAAAAATGGTATCTCACCCTAGTTCTTGGTTGAGCCTTTTAGGACACTTCGGTGTTCACCCGCTCGCCTCGTAACTATTGTTGGATGCAGATCTAGGTGTATATCTGTTGATTCTACCGACGCGTCCTATATTGCACAGGCTATGTAATTTACCTTTGTCGTCGCGTCGTATGATGTCAAGGCTCCTGCTTTCTGCAATTTCTGATTAATGCACTTACTTACGTCATCGCGTTGAATGACGCCAAGGCTCCTATTTTGTTATATATGTAGAATATTTTGTTCAGTTACACACCCTGAACAATAGTAAATGCATTTCCTTTACGCCGCCGTTGTATAAAGCACAGGCTTTTGCTTATATTACATATATGGCGCGTAAATGAGCGTTCAAATGGAGATCAACTCCAAATCACCAATGTGATTCCCTTACCGCTCATCGTTCAAGATTCTGCTTGACGAATGAAGCCCCTATTGGAAAGGCTTCGCTTTTGAAAAAATGCTCTTTAAGTAAAGACTAAGTCAATTACCTATAGTCTGGCTATGGCCCAGGGTTCCTACAACCTTGATGGATGAAAAGTACGCACAACGGTGCACATCCATTTTCTGAGTTAAGCGTAGCGATTTCCCGCCAAAGAGGGAAGATACCGCTGAAATGGATAAAAGAAACGCATGCTTTCTCTGTTAAAGAGAGGAAGTGCTGCAAAAATTTCTGAAGAAGCTAAGAATAGCTCAAAAAGAACGTAGCAGGATACTCTGTCATACAGCAGAGTGCTACCCGGTTCATGGAATGCCCTCTACAACGTAGAAGGGTTCGTCGCACCACTGCCGATAGAGCAGGGGAGGTGTTGACAAAATGATTGGCAGAAGAGCTGCTGGAACCAGTTGAATGGCATAATGATGTTCGTTGATGGAACGATGCCAGAATGGCTCATATCCCTGTGCCTACAAGGGCACCTTGCTCGTAAGGGCCGCTGAGCCAGAGTAGAGGTTGCGCCTTGACTAGGTTTGGACTCGTTGCGTAAAAATACGCCGAGTAGCCGATCTATTTAGATCGAGTCATATGCATGCTCATTGAGAACGGTTACATAACCAGACTCGTAAGGGCCGAAGAGCCAGAGTGTGTTGTTTCCACCCAAAAGAGGTGTGATGCTCGCGGTGGCCGTAGTACCAAGAGCGGTGTTCTGCATGCATATGAATAAGACTTAAAGTCGCACTTACCCCGCGGTTGAAAATCGTATTAGGGGTACCCCCCTCAGTTAATGACTGAGTTGGGGCGGACTGAATGAGGTCGGGTACATACTCCCGTAGTGCTAAAGCACGAGCTGCCTGAATGGCATGCTTATATCTGTCCAAGTAATTGTAAGACTGACAGACCCCTTCAGGAATTATGCTCACTGTGGAATGACAGTGATGGTACAGCCTTGAGTGACACGTATTTTACTTTGAACCTGATAGAGTCCACGATGGTCTCAGTCACTCATGGGTTTTGGGGTCGTGGTTATCCTTAAGATCTAAGGATTGAACCCAACTACTGCAAGTAGAGGATGCATACGAATATGGGCCTAGTAGGGTTCTCTCAGTTGAAACACACTGCCCTACTATGGATAGGGTCAACAGGCCTCTGAGGTATCTAAAATACATAGAATAATCAACCCTTAGAACGTCGAGTTGATGCCCGGACAATTGCTTTGCCTGCGTACCAAGGGTGGAAGAGGTTAAATATCGAAATAATACATTAGCTTAGGTTCAACGATGCTTGAATGTATGAGTGGATGACGTTGTTGAGTCAGTTCTGCCTAACCTTTGTGAAGGTGTCATGTTCGGTATACGACTGGATCGACTGGGCAAAGTCTCGTGTTGTATCCGCACGACTAAGCGGAGCTCGAGGAGTTGTCATTAGATGCGTGGGATACAGATGTGCCAAGTATGAAGACTTGAGCTAGACATCCCTTTGAGACCCGGAATAGGTCAAGGCTAAGTCGTGAAGACTTGAGTGAATGTTCAACTCATAGCCTTAAGGAGGCTCTTGCGATATACGCTAAGTCTTGGAGGCTTGAGCGTCGTTATTACGAATTGCGACCCTGAGTGGTCATCGTATATGCTTGAGTTGAATGGACGTATGATTGCATGCTTACCAGACCATCAGTGGTCCTGACCTCGTTTTATGGGGATTTCAGGTGTTGGACCTGCGTTGCGATATGCAGAGCAAGGCGGCATCGAGTTCCAGGGTTTCTCTAGACAGAGTTGTACTGCTTCCTTTTATTGAACCTATATTGTTTTCTCAAGCAGTGATGTTGTAATAAACATGTGGTTGTCGATAAAATAGAACACCTCGGTGGTCAATGAGTTGCTTGGCCACATACCTGCAACGTGCTCAGAGTTTTCTAAAACTGACGACTCATTATCGTCTGATTTCGTTACTAAAAGCTTTTCTAAGTTCTGCTGCAAAGAAAAAAGAAAAAAAAAAGAAATTCATGAAAATTTTTACTTAGCTTTGTTTTGGAAATCTGAGGCGTTACAGAATTGGTATCAGAGCATGTGTCTGAGAAACCTGGTTCGAGATCCGTCTTGTTCACGATATCACACTATAAGTATGTTTTATACTTTTGTACTAATTTAAATGCATCTTTATATAGATGGCAACTCATGACTCGCGAGGGTACTGCTATCATTGCGGGATCATGCACGATGAGTGGGTATGCCCGTATGAAGTCCAAGACTGCCAATATTGTGGCGAAGAGGGGCATTCCGCCAACGAATGCCAAAGGAAATATACCGTCGATATGGGTCGGTAGGGATCGCTTGGTCTTAGGAACGAGACCTCGCGTGTTAGTGGATCACATCATACGAGTGTTGGGAGTAACCACACCCCATCGACTTCAGATGAACTACCATCTCTGGTAGAATTTGACTTGAACTTCCTTGAGGGATTCAGTCAATCGCAAGGCTATCAACAGGCATTATGTACACCTAGCTTGCACAGTCGGGATTTGGGATGCAACAACTCCTTCTATAATCCCATTATGATTTCGGATTCCTCGAATCATAGTGCTATTATATGGGGGAACGGAGCGGCTTCACAAACGCCGATCCTGAATGGCCAAAGAGAGGGATACAACCTATATCATCCCATTATGGTCTCGGATTCGCCGAGCCATGATGCCACTGAATGGGCAAGTGGACCGGCATCACTGATCTACCCACAAGGTTCGCTTGAGAGTGCGGAAGTGTCGCCCAAGCCAAAAGTAGTAGTGCCTGCACCAAGGCAATGTGGAAGCAAACGATACTTCGGATTGTTTGGGTAAAGAAAGAAATCCAGTTCCTAGAAGAGACTGGTAGTATTTTGGAGTCAATAGACTCATGTATATAGTTTCTCAACGCCTAAAAGTCTGCCAGTGCGGCATGACGTTTTGTTTAAGGCGATGCTTGTGTAAATGTGATGTATATTAAGTAAATAAAGCTTTGCTTCGATATATACATTGAGAAACTAAAACACGTCCATCTCCTCCATCGCCCCCCCTTTTTCCTCCTCTGCTCATATCTAACAAACCCCATTCCTGAAGCTTCTTCTTCCTCCTTAAAAGGGGACTCAGGAAACCCTTCTCAACCACTGCTTCTCACCCCCGCACCCCTATCTCTTCCCTTCAACGAAGTGTTTCATCGTCTCCATCCCACCCTCTTCTATAGACCACTTCTTGTGTCTTGATCCTTCCTCTCTGAAGGTCTTTCCATTCAATCGGTTGAAGGTCGATCATTGCTCAAGAGAACAAAAGTTATTCTATGGTGCCACCTCTGCACCGATCTGAGGACCTGCAACAAGATCAAACCAGATTCAAATTTCCCTCCCTCAATATTTTTGGGGCAATGTTAAATTCAGTATGAGGATGGCCCTCCAGCTTCTCCTACTGTTATCGCAAGGCCGACCTTAGGTGGTGTGGTGTCTCCTTCTTCACTTTAAGGTAAAACCAAAGTTACAGGGACAACATCGGGTGTGAGGAACCAAACTGGAAGAAGGCCCAACCAAAGAACCTCCTATGTGGATCCAATCTCCAGAAAATCCTATTGAAGCATAATGTTTGAGATTATCCTCATTATTAATGTTTTCTTTCTCTTTTGAAATCGCAGGTGCCATCTAATCTAGCGAAATATTCTGCATCAGATCCTCTTTTCCTGTATTGCATTTTATATACCAGTAGTTAGGTGGTGATAATGACTCAGAATCAATGATTCATGGTCAAAGTGTTCATATATCAGATAGACTCCAACATCATCAAAGTGCGACGCAAGTGTATCCCTCAGGTGATCCTGGGGATGGATATCATCTGTCAAGCAAAGTCTAGGATGAACTGTTGTCTCTACACTCTCCACCTGACAGCAGATTGAGCCTATCGCAGTGATGAAGCACCCAGGAATGGAATAGCAAGAGAGTGATACCCCCAGCTGGATTTGCCGGAGATGTTTTGATAGCTGAGCTGAAACATAAGGTATATGTAACCGCTGCACAAAGTTGGTCAATATCATTTGGTTTTCATCTTTCAATTTTTATTAAGTTTTCACAGAGTGTATTTGCTTTATTGCTTAAACAGATGATCAAAATTTCTATATCTCTTAAATGTTGTAATTGCCATTTTTCATACTCGTTCATTCTCTACAAATGTGCACGTTCATTGTTTATCACTTGTATATCACATATTATCCACCTTCAGCCACTGTATTTAGCACTCACATTTCCACATTCTTACACTTGCTGAAAGCCTGTGGCTGCTACATTTTATTAAATTTGTGAAAGTTCAGTGGCATGTGGGTCTAGCACCTCCCTAAAACCTATAAAATCAACTCATTGACCTCACACAACTGTCAAAGCCCCTCTGCATTTATTTAGTTTAGTTTTTTGCTCGCAATCATATCTCACTAAGCTTAGCCCAATGTATCGCTGCCTGGTATAGAGGAGAATTTTTTTTTTAATGAGTCTAGATTTGTTGTAAGTCACACCACCTATACACTTCACTATTCACCATGTACCCCCCTCCCTTTCAGTTTCTTCACTATTTCACCCTTGTAACTTACAACCATATCACCACTTCATTGGTTCACCCACAGTAGCTCACTGTTGCTATACATCCACCTAATATCCATTTTTCAGCCCCTGCTATAACCCTCATCTGACCTCAATGGGGTCTGCTGACTATTCATCCAGCTTGTCGGAGAGGTACCACCACTCAGGAATCCCCAGCTGGAAGGGTACCTAAAACCCTGTTTGCCAGTTCTCTTGCTTGAAATTATTAGGGTACTTCATAATTGGTTCAATGATCTATAGAAGTCATCACTAGATTACCTAGTTATTCTCCTGAAAAGATGTGCACCTACTGTTTGGGGATGAATGTATTCAATACTTCAGATGTCACTTATTGGATTTCTCTGGGTCTCATAAAAAATCACAATAGTCTAGCTCTGAATGTTCGATTACATCAAATGATCTTTTAACTAGTGTCACTCGTTTTAAGCCATAAGTCTGATAGCATATCACACAAGGTAATGTCTGCTCTGCTGCTACAATCACTTAAAAAAAAAGTACCAAGCATCTGCATAACATATGTTCCTGTAACTGTTACACATATACAATCACCTCCTGCTGAAACCTTTACACTGCCTTCTTCATCACTGGCCATTATAAACCTCCTGGGTCAATCGGTTTGTTAAAATCACAGCAGATGTATATAGTTCAAATGATGGGATTAAAACAGGATGACAAGTTGTTGCTTATACTTTCGTGAGGTTTGTGTATAAACTGCAGTAGGACACCTCCATTTCACAATGCATATAAACTACAATGACCAATCATGTCTACTTACCAGTCACTTTAACTTGCTGCTTGTATATCTACTGCTGTCCTATTTTCCAATCACTTTTAGCTCCTCCATCACAACACTTTCTTCCTATAGCTAGCATTACCTGGCCTTCATTTTCCATTGCACCACATATCCCTGTAGATGGCTATACTTTCCTCGTAGCACAACCTTCATGGCTTCTTGTGATTCCAAACTACATTATTCACATCCTCTCTCCATACTTCCTATTTGCCATCATTCCTAATACTATCCACACTTCCATCATCAAATATCAACCTGTATTGTTATATACCCTCTCTCACACTCCAGCACCAACTGGTTATGCACAGCCCACAGCATCTCATTATTGTGCCAGTTGTTCCTTCACAGCAGCCTACACCTCCTGCTGCAACCTCATAGCCCCCTGTAGCAGCATATTGCTGTTGTCACCTCCGCATGACCATTCCTTTACAAATGCACCTACCTGTGTATTCACTACAGCATAGCACCTACTCATTTAACAGTCATGTTCCCAACTACAAACTATAGTATATGATCACAACAACATTATCTATCTTCCACAAGCATGCTCCATCGGTTGAGGTAAGTATCACCTTCTTTTTTGAATCAGGGCATCTCCATGTATATTTTCCATATGAGCATAACATCCTAGATTTGGTTTAATATCTTCTATCATCTTTCATATTTTCTTTTTTGCAATCTGGCTCTATACTAACTCTGTTTTGCAGGTAGTAAGTTAAAGATGTTATTTTAGTTAGGAGCATTAAATTCAATTCTAAATTCAGTTGAAAGGTTGTAATAATTAGGTGTTGATAAAACTTTCATATCTTCCTGTATTAGGTAGAATGAGCACGCATTGTAAGTATCCTGGAAGGCTTGTTTTCATATTATTTTTCTCTTTGTTTCTCAAAAAAAAAAATCCATGAATAGAAACACAAATGGCACGTGCACCATTTCGTAAGAGGTAATTAATCCTAAGTTGATGATTTATATCAATGGCCATAGTCAGGATGTAAACAAGACTTAGTATTTTTATCTTTTATAAAATAACACTGGACCCACACTGGATCCCTTTTCAAAAATCATCATATTTTTTTTAAATATTTTCCTCTTTTATCATAATTTAATTTAAAATTAACTCAATATATATACCAGTGGCCATAGTCAGGGTATATTGAGAGTTAATTTCATTTTAAATTCTATAAAAGCACCAAAAATATATTTTATTCTTCACTTGAATTTAAATGTGGTTATTATATAATATATTCAATGACCATAGTCAGGGATATATTATATCTTCAACCTCATCTTTAATTCATTTAAAGAATGGAATAACTTTTCAAAATCCAACTTCAGATCTTTTAAATTCATTCATCATTTAGGATAGAGTGGCATCATATTTTCAAAATTCCTTTTTCAAAATCCAAGTGATTGTGAATATCTCTTCTTCAATTTCTATTTCAAATTCCAATTCTATCTCAATTTCAAAGTCGAATTTGACTTTGGAATCTTAAAAAGAAAATCACCTTACATTCAAATTCAAAATTCCAATTCAATTCAATTCCATTTTTTCAAAAAGTTCAATTTAACTTTGAAACTTCTGAGTTATCTTCTGATTTCACATTCGAAATCAAGTTCATCTCCAAAAATCAAAATCAAAAGTTGAGATTGATTTTGAATCTCAAAGAATTTTAAATTCAATCTGGGTTTTCAAAACCCAGATCCATCTTCAATAGTCCCATTTGGATTTTCGAAATCTAAATCCAAAGTCGGATCCTAATCCCAACTTGGATCCAAATTTCCAGATGCAAATCTCCACTTGATGGATCTCAGATCTCAGATCTAAAACCCATCTTAGGATCTAGAATCCAATTCCACTTCAGATCTAAAATCCAGTATAGGATCCAGAATCCAATTTCACCTTGGATCTCAGATTTTAGATCCAAAATCAATTCTAGGATCCAGATCCCAATTCCACCTTGGATCTCAGATTTCAGATCCAAAACCCATCTTAGGATCCAAAATCCAACTTCACCTTGGATCTTAGACTACAGATCCAAATTCCATACCAGACTTCAGATCCAATTCCATTTAGGATATAGTATCCAATTCCATCTTGGATCTCAAAATTTCAGATTCAACTCGCATTTTGGATTCTAAAGAATTCAATTTTAAATCTCAATTCTATTTAGAATCCAGACTTTGGATTCAAAATCCATCTTGAATTCCAACTTTCAAATCAATTCTATTTCTCAAATTCTATTTAGATTTCCCACATTTCCTTCTGATTTCAAACTTCAAAAGTTAGAATTCAATTCCATTTCATCTCTATTCTGATTCGAAATCCATTTATGACTTTGAAAATTTTCTTTTTTCTCCTTTTATCCCAAATTCAACATCCTTTCTCTCAAAAGTCTAGATTATTTTTCCAAGCTCTGATTATTCCAAAAACTTAGAGCTTTAAATCTTAAAGTTCTGAGTTAAGAACCATTTCTTCACTCTATCATCAGATTCATCTCACAAAAACTTGGAAAATTTCAAATCATTTTAAAAAAGAGCATACATCTTTGCATTCACACAAGCATGATTCTTTGTGCATTTAGACTTAGAATAAATTCTTAGATAATTTCTTAATAAAGCAAAAGGCATAAATTCGACCCTTGGTTCGATTACCCCTTGTAAAGGCGCCAGGAACGGTCGAACTTCATACCGACGAGCGGATCCCGTCTCCCAGTTTTTCCGCAAATATTTCAAAATGGAGGCGAGTTATTTTCTCAAATATCTTCAAAATTAAGGTCAAGTGAGACTCCGCAAAAGAATTCCTCTTCTCTCCTTTTCTTTTCTTTTCTCTTCTCTCTTTCTTTCTGCCTTTTATTTTCTCCCTTCAAAAAGGAGGAAATAGAGGTCGGAAAGAAAAAGAGAAGGAAGAGAGAGAATATTACGGGAGGAAAACTTTTGTGATGATCACAGTTTTGGCGACCGTGATGGGACTCGTCTTCGTCCGGTCGAATTTAATGCCTTTTGCTTTGCTTTGATATTATCTAAAGTCTTTATTCTTCAAATGTCAGCTTCATTTCCATGCAAACCTTAGGAGCCTAGACTCTGTCCTAAGCTGACATCATTGCATATATGATTTAAGTATGGTTTGGTAGGACCATATTGAGGAGATTATTTCATGCTCACATTAGACTTAGGTCTGAAATACAACTCTCCTCAATTCTAGGGATTGAATACAAAACAATGTATGCAAGTGTATGCTTCTTTTCATTTTAAATCTATCTCTTTAGGACTTGCATTAGAGCCTTCTGATTTTTATTACATGCTGAACATGCTTTCGAAAAACATTCCTACCTATTCATTGTCCTGGTCTTCACGTTGTTGGGCTGTCTCACTGAACCATAGTTTGGGAGAGAGCTTCACAACTGGACCACTTATTTGGGTTCGCGCCCCCCTACCACGTACCTAAGGGCCATAGTCTGAGGTATATCGGTAGGTGCTCAAGGATGTTGGGAAACCATTATCTTAGAACTGGAGGAATATTTCTATGCCACGTACTTCGAGCTTCGGCTTTAGTATATCGGCATATCTTGATTGAAATCAGATGATCTGAACCTTAGAGTTAGGATTAAGGTCCTACAAGCCATTTCAAATTATTGTATTTTAGAGTCAGCTTCGAGGGAGTGTTATTTTGTGCATTATTGCTTGTATAAATTGATTCTTTTATAGATATCATCTTAAAAATTCTTATTTTTCAAAACTCTGAATATGTATTTCATAAAAATTCTTTTATTTTCTCAAATCCAGGATTGTATATTTCTCAAAAACCTGGACATGTCTTTTAAGTCTTCCTATCTTTCAAAAGGTCCAGGCATATTTCTTTCCTTTCTTCTGATTGATTTTAAACCTTTTGATTCTGCCTGCAATTTTTCAAAAGTATTCAAGGTCTTGTCATTTATCTTCAAGATACTCTTCTTCATACATTCTACCTTCTCCATATAAAATCCTTTTTATCGAGTGATCTTTTAAAAAAAAAACTCTTTCACTATCCCTCTTCCTTTCAAAAAAATTTTTGTCCTGAACCCTTCATTTATTTCTTCAAAAAGCGTCAACATTTCATCATGGTTTAGACAAGAGTGGGAAGAAGGGCAGCTCAGCGGCACAATGACAACAAAGTGGAAGAAATAAACTCTTTTAGACTGTCCCGAAAACATAGTTTAGAGAAAGATGATGTTGACCCGACAATGTATAAGATCTTTCAAAAGATGATGGCAAAAATGATATTCGAGCAAGCTGGGGCAAGTTCAAAGAAGACATCCTCTAAAAGCAAGACCAAGAGAAAGCCAGTAAAGAAGCATGTCAAGATTAACAAGAAGATGGTCCAGCAGGACAACACATCTGAGGGCACAGAATCAGCAGAAGAGGATTCTGAGGAAGAACAGTTTGTGTTCATCCCAAAACATCTGCGACAGCCCAAGAAAGTGGCAGAAGAACCTGAATCAGTCAACAAACCTAAAGATGGGGTCCCGACAGAAGATTCAGTTCAAGTATTGACTAGGATGGTCAAAGATCTGCAGATCCGAGATAAAGGAAAGAGGGTATATACCAGACAGGACTTTTACCTTGGTTTAGATGAGGACAACATCTTGGAAGATCTCTCCCTAAAGTTTATTAAGTTCGATGGGTCCGGCAACCCAAAGGCTCATCTCGCAATGTTCTTCGCCGAATGTGCCAGGTTCAGTGAAGACAATCGGGTCCTCTTCTTGTGCTATCCTTGCAGTTTGGAGGGCGTAGCGGCTAAGTGGTTGTAAACACCCCAAATTTTCGCCCTTATCCAGTGCTTACATTTCATGTGTCATTGCTTATCATTGCATGAATTCAGCATATCATTGCATTGCATAGCATAGCATTGCATAGCATAGCATTGCATGCCATTACATCTCATCTTCGAGATCCAACACTCCTGTTTTCAAAATATTTAATCCAGATTTGAGTTTTAAAACTTTTCTTTCAAAATTTAATTTTAAAACCTGGGTTTTTAATCAACATTGTGTCATTTGCCAACCCCCAGGACCTTATATTTTGAAGTATTTTCTCAGAAAACAATCTGGATTCATTTCAAACTCAATTTCAATTGATTTCAATTCTCAGATGAGACCCATTTAGGTGGCGTCGCTTCTGGATTCCTTCATTTATCAAAAATCTCAAAAATTTTAGAGTCCTAATTGGATCAGGACTCTTTTTCCAGAGTCCTAGTCGGATCAAAACTCTACTTTTCACTACCTTTTTATCTGTCTTTGAAGAAAACCTTTTAAAATCTTCTGTTTTGGCCAAAATCCCAGAGTCCTGGTTGGATCAGGACTCTTCTTCAAGAGTCCAGTCGGATCAGGACTCTTCTTCAGAGTTTTAATCGAATTAGAACTCTAATCTTTCACAACCATTTTCAATCAAATCTTTCAAAATCTTTCAAAATGAGTCAGAAACTCAGAGTTTTAGTCAAAACAGGACTCTGTTCAGAGAGTCCTAGTTGGATCAGGACTCCGATCCTGATTTCAAATTTTGAAAGAATCTTTCAAAAATCTTTTCATCTATCAAAATTGTTGCGCTTTTATCAAAGAATTTTAAAATTTTGAGGTTTTATCTTAGAGTCCTGATCAAATCAGGACTCTTCTCCAGAGTCCTGATCGAAGTAGGACTCTATCCAAAACTGTTTTTTTTACTTCATTTTCACTGGTTTTCAAAAGCTTTGCTTAAATTCCATCACTTACTTATCAGAAAATCCAAAAATATAAGAGTCCTAGTTCAATCAGAACTCTGTTCTCAGAGTCTTGGTTGAATCAGAACTCTGGTTTATTCCAATATTTGTTATTATTTTAACTGTTTTCACAAGTTCTTTCAACTGTTTTTCAGAAAATACCAAAAAAAAATCTAGAGTTTTAGTCCGATCAGGACTCTGTCCCAGAGTCCCAGTCCAGTAAGGAGTCTGTTTTGAAGTCTGTTTTTATTCCATTTTCATTTATTTCCATTTGTTTTCAAAAATTAGGTCATTTTGCAGAGTCCAGTTAGTTCAGGACTCTATTTCAGAGTTCTGATTGAGTTAGGAGTCTAACCCTGACTGTGTTTTTTTGACTCATTTCACCATTTTCTGATAAAATCTTTCAAAAACCTTTCATTTGGTTTTAAAATCTAAAATCTCAGAGTCTTGATAGTTTAGGACTCTAACTCGGAGTTCCAGTTCGCTTGAGACCCTATTTTCAAAGATTCTGAATTTCAATTATTGATTTTAACCCCTTTTGAAAGTTATTTTTAGTGTTTATTTCAAATTTCTCAAAACCTGATGTGGGCCCACTCAGTCGGCGCCACATCCAGATGAGTTCTAACCCAGTTGGAACTCTATGTCATTTCAAAACTTTTAATTTCAAGCTTACTTTTGAAAATCTTTTGAAAACTTTCTCAATTTCAAGTTTTAAAATCATTTTTTTTTTTTGAAAAACTCAAGTAGGGCCCACTCGGGGTGGTGCCATATTCGAGTAAGTCAGGGCTATACTAGGGTTAGTCAGTGTCTTGGTTAGTGTTAGAGGTTTAGAAGGGTCAAAAGTTATTTTAAAAACTCAGTTTGAAGTTTGGATTTTAAAACTAGTGTTTTTAAAGGTTTTTAAAGAACTTTAAAAACCCAAATGTGAAAAATGCCAAGTGGCATCACATTTGGGGATTTTTTTAGGATTAGCTAGGGGTTAATTAGGCATTATTTAGGATAATTTAGGCTAGGGGTATATAGGTCATTCCACCCCAAAATCGCCCCCCCCCCTTTAGAAGTCCAAAAATTTCAAAATTGCTAAATTTCAAAACCTAAAAAGTTTCTATAAATTGAGACCCATAAGGGGTCGATTTTTTCAGCCACCTTTAGAGCAAGTCTTGGAGCTCATCTCTCCTCTCCAGCCCTTCCTCCATTGCTGCAACTCCAAGGTGAGAAATTTTATTAATTTCTTTAGTTTTATTTAATTTTTTTCATGATTTAATGCTAGTTTAACCATTGGTACCATCTATTTCATGGATTCAACCATGATTCAACCTCAAGAACCATCAAGAACGGTCCAAGAAGATGATCTAACACTGTTTTTAGTGTTTTCCAGGGATTCTAATCCATTAGAATTGATTTTAACACTATTCTTCTTATTATTAACCAATAAAACATGTGATTTACCCTTTTTATGGGTTAAATCCATGTCTTTAAAGGTAAAATTGAATTCCAGCCATTGATTCCCTGATTTTATTTTATTTTTATATTTATTCATGCTTATGTTACGTCATATAGCATAAAAATAATCTTTATTTACTGTTTTAGTGTTTATTTCATTATTTTTCATTAATTAATGCATGTTTTCTCAAGTTTCTTAGATTTCTGTGTGTTCTTTAGTTTAGAACAGAAAAGAGCATGCTGTTTCGGATTGAAATATGTGCTGTTAATTTCTGATTTTTTTATATGTGATGCATGCATATGTTATTGATCTACTGTAAAAAAAATCAGAGTTTTCAGATGTCGGAAACCCTGTCAGAAAAATCAGACATCAAATCGGGTTTTTAAAACTTTAAAATCGTTGTTAAAATCAAGAAGGTAAATTGCTGTTATGATATTTTTCTCATCTTATATTTGATTTTAGATCTGTAAAGTGCCATGGATTCACATTGATTAGATCTAGCTACTGTGAAATTTTCAGAATTTTTTATTACTGTTTAGTATTTTTCCTCTGTCAAAAACTCCGATTTTCAATTTAAAATTCGTTAGGGTTTATCAAAACCCTAATCAGACTTGTGTTGTTTATAAATCCCAAACCACAGATCCGATTCATGATCTGTAAAAAGTGAGTATTATTATTTTTCTGTCAAATGTTCACTGTTAAAATCTCAAATATTTAAAATGATTTATTCTATTTATCCAGGAATCTTCAATTGAAAGTATCAGTCAGGACCAAAGTTAAAATCAATATATTCAAGTCTGGATTGTCGGATGGATATCTCCCTGGTTTTAAAGGCTTTTTCAGATCTGTAAAAAGGAAAAGTTTTGTTTTCTTGTATATTTGTTCTCTGTAAAATTTAATAGATTTCCATGGAGGTTTGACCCCTGGTTCGGGTCCTGGACTCAGACTGGTTGGTGAACTAGGTCAAAAATAGCATATTTTTAGGGTTTGATGCTATTTTCGGATTAATTTAATGCCAAAAAAATATTTTTATAATTCTAATTTGATATTAGTGTTATAAAAAGTACAGGTACCAATTTTGAGGATTTTTAGAATCCGTTTGATGCTTGAATGGCTTGAATTGCAAAACAGGGCACCCGAAGAATTCCAAAACACTGCAAAAATCACAAAATTTGTGATATTCTTGGATTTTCGTGCATAAGCATATATTTTTAGGGTTTAATCATATTAATAATCATATTAGGATACTTTAGGTTAAATTTGATGTTCATTTGATTTCATTTAGTGCATAAAACCTAAGTTTTACCAAAATATTTTCTAAAAACCCTGATTTCAAGGCCATAGTCTTGCTATTGGGGGCAATTTGGTCATTTGACCTCAATTTCGAAATCTCTAACCTTAGAATTCATGTGTTTAAGTATGTCATATCATATTTTAGCATAGTTTATTTGCATTTGAATTTCAAAACTTGCATTTTACCAAATATCTTTCTGAAAACCCTAATTTCAAGGCCATAGTCTTGTTATTAGGGGTATTTTGGTCATTTTGACCCCAATTTCGAAATTTTATATCTTATCTTCCTTATTTATTCAATTTTATTTCATACTTTATCAATTTTATTTAAGGGAATCATGGAAAAGGCTTATATCTAGCAAAATCCAGTAATTTCTAGATATTACTGGATAAACCTAGAAAAGCCAACATATTTTCATTAATCAAGTTTTCTACTTTTGCAGGTACCTTGAAGATTTTATTTTTCATGTATTTAATTTTTAATAGTGATGTAAACTAAATTAAACTTTGGAATAAGAATTTACATTTCCTGCTTAGCTTAGGCAGCATTGCATATAGTTTATTTTTTTAAATAATGTTAATGTGTGATTGTAAACACCCCAAATTTTCCTCCTCATTCAGTATTCATCCATTTCATGTGTCATTGCATATCATTGCATGCATTCAGCATACCATTTCATTGCACTACATAGCATTGCATGTCATTGCATCTCATTTTCGAGATCCAGCACTCATGTTTTTAAAATATTTAATCCAGATTTGAGTTTTAAAGCTTTCTTTCAAAATCAATTTCAAAACCTGGGTTTTTAGTCAGCATTCTATCATTTTCCAACCCCAGGACCTCATATTTCAAAATATTTTGTTAGAAAACAATCTGGATTCATTTCAAACTCAATTTCAATTGATTTCAATTCTCAGATGAGACCCATTTAGGTGGTGTCACTTCTGGATTCCTTTACTTGTCAAAAATCTCCAAAAATTTCAGAGTCCTAGTTGGATCAGGACTCTTTTTCCAGAGTCCAGTCGGATCAGAACTCTACTTTTCACTACCTTTTTACCTGCTTTCGGAGAAAACCTTTCAAAATCTTCTGTTTTGGCCAAAATTTCAGAGTCCTAGTTGGATCAGGACTCTTCTTCAAGAGTCCAGTCAGATCAGGACTCTTCTTTAGAGTTTCAATTGGATTGGGACTCTAATCTTTTACAACTATTTTATCTATTTTCAATCAAATCTTTCAAAATGAGTCAGAAACTCAGAGTTTTAGTCAAAACAGGACTCTGTTCAGAGAGACCTAGTTGGATCAGGACTCTGATCCTAATTTCAATTTTGAGAGAATCTTTCAGAAATCTTTCAACATACCAAAACTATTACACTTTTATCAAAAAATTTCAAAATTTTGAGGTTTTATCTCAAAGTCCTGATCAAATCAGGACTCTACCCCAGAGTCTTGATCGAAGCAGGACTCTATCCAAAATTGATGTTCTCGCTTCATTTTCACTGGTTTTCAAAAGCTTTGCCCAAATTTCATCATTTGCCTACTAGAAAAACCAAAATTCTTAGAGTTCTGATCGAATTAGGACTCTTTCTTAGAGTCCTAATTGTATCAAGACTCTCAACCAAAATTTGATTTTATCGTGTTTCTAACCGTTTTTCAAAATTCTTTCATTTGTTTTTCAGAAAATACCAAAAATCTAGAGTTTCAGTCCGATCAGGACTCTGTCCCAGAGTCCTAGTCCAGTCAGGAGTTTGTTTTTATTCCATTTTTTTTTTATTCCATTTGTTTTCAAAAATTAGGTCATTTTGTAGAGTCCAGTTAATCCAAGACTCTAATTTAGAGTTCTGATCGAGTTAGGAGTCTAACTCTGACTGTATTTTCTGACTTGTTTCACCATTTTCGATGAAATCTTTTCAAAAATTTCTTTATTTGGCTTTTAAAAACCAAAATCACAGAGTCCTAAGAGTTCAGAACTCTAATTCGGAGTTCCAGTTCGCTTGAGACCCTATTTTCAAAGATCTTGAATTTCAAATACTGGTTTTAACCCCTTTTCAAAACCATTTTCAGTGTTTATTTCAAAATTCTTCAAAACTTGATGTGGGCCCACTCAGTTGGCACCATATCCAGAGGAGTTCTGACTCGGTTAGAACCCTATGCCATTTCAAAAATTCTAATTTTAAGTTTACTTTTGAAAATCTTTTGAAAACTCCTTCAATTTCAAGTTCTAAAATCGTTTTTTGAAAAACTCAAGTAGGGCCCACTCAGGGTGGTGCCATATTCGAGTAAGTCAGGGCTAGACTAGGGTTAGTCAGTGTCTTAGTTAGTGTTAGGGGTTTAGAAGAGTTAATATCATTTTGAAAACCCATTTTGAAGTTTAGTTTTTAAAACTAGTGTTTTTAAAGGTTTTTAAAGGTTTTTAAAAAACCAAATGTGGAAGATGCCAAGTGGCATCACATTTGGACTTTCTAGGGTTTAATTAGGGGTTAATTAGGGATTAATTAGAGTCCCACCTAGGCTATAATTCTCGAAAAAATCGTTGCCCCTTTATTGGATTTATTAGAAAGAGTTCTAAAAAAATAAAACTCCTTAATTAACCCTAATTAAGGAGGTTTTGAAACCTATAAATAGGGGACTTCAAGAGGTCAAAAAGGGCTCTTTTTCTCTCAAATTTTCGTGGCCTCTCTCTCCTCTCGAGCACCTCCACCTTCCTCCATTGCAGCTGCAGCCCCAAGGTGAGTTTATTTAATATTATTTTATTAGTTTTTATGATTTTTCAATAGATTTCACCAAGGAAACTCTTGTGTTCATGGATTTCATCTAAGAACCCCAAAATAGACCCAAGAAGATGATCTAACTCAGTTTGAGGGTGATTTCAAGGATTCTAATCCATTAGAATCGATGAGAGGTACGTTTTTCATGTTCTTAACCGACGAAACGTGAGATTTACCCATTAAATGGGTTAAATCCATGATTTCAAAAGTGAAAGCAAATTCCATCCATGGATTCCCTGTATTTTATTTTTTTCTTTGTTTATTCATGTTTATTACACGTTTTCCAGCATAGAAATAATTTTTATTTTACTGTTTTATGGTTTATTTTATTGTTTTTTATTAGTTAATGCATATTTTCTCAAGTTTCTTAGATTTCTGTGTGTTTTTAGTTTAAAACAGAAAAGAGCATGCTGTTTTGGATTGAAATACTTGTTGTTAATGTCTGATTTTTTTATATGTGATGCATGCATATGTTATTGATCTACTGTAAAAAAATAAGAGTTTTTGAACTTCGGGAACCCTGTCAGAAAAATCAGACATCAAATCGGGTTTTTAAAACTTTAAAATCGTTGTTAAAATCAAGAGGGTAACTTGCTGTGATGATATTTTTCTCATCTTATATCCGCTTTTAGATCTGTAAAGTGCCATGGATTCATATTGATTAGGTCTAGCTACTGTGAAATTTTCAGAATTTTTTATTACTGTTTAGTATTTTTGCTCTGTCAGAGACTCTGATTTTCAATTTAAAACTCATTAGGGTTTTCCAAAACCCCAATCAGACTTGTGTTGTTTATAAATCCAAAAATACAGATCCAATTCATGATCTGTAAAAAATGAGTATTATTATTTTTCTGTCAACTATGCACGGGTAAAATCTCAGATATTTTGGAATAGTATTGATATTTATGCCGGAATTTGTAATCTGCAGTGTCTGTTTTAACTCATGTTTGGTTTGCAATATTCAGGCCCGGATTGCCGGAAGGGGATCTCCTTGATCCTAAGTGCTTTTTCAAATCTGTAAAAAGGAAAAGTTCTGTTTTCCTGTCTATTTGTTCTCTGTAAAATTTCATAGATTTCCATGGAGGTTTGACCCCTGGTTCGGGTCTTGGACTGAGACTGGTTGGTGAGCTAGGTCAAAAATAGCATATTTTTAGGGTTTAATGCAATTTTCGGATTAATTTAATGCCAAAAAAATATTTTTATAATTCTAATTTGATATTAGGGTTATAAAAAGTGCAGCTACCAATTTTGAGGATTTTTAGAATCCGTTTGATGCTTGAATGGCTTGAATTACAAAACAGGGCACCCGAAGAATTCCAAAACACTGTAAAAATCTCAAAATTTGTGATATTTTTTAGATTTTCGTGTATAAGCATATATTTTTAGGGTTTAATCATATTCATAATCATATTAGGAAGCTTTAGATTTAATTTGATGCTCATTTGATTTCATTTAGTGCATAAAACCTAAGTTTTTAAGTAGATCTATTTCAGAAAACCCTGATTTCAAGGCCATAGTCTTGCTATCAGGGGCAATTTGGTCATTTGACCTCAATTTCAAAATCCCTAACCCTAATTTTCATATTTTTAATCATGTCATAGCATATTTAGTTTGATTTATTTTCATTTGAACCTCAAAACTTGCATTTTATCAAATATCTTTCTGAAAACCCTAATTTCAAGGCCATAGTCTTGTTATTAGGGGTATTTTGGTCATTTTGACCCCAATTTCGAAATTTCCTATCTTATCTTTGTAATTTATTCAATTTTATTTCATATTTTATCAAGTTTATATCAGGGAATCATGGAAAAAAGCTTATATCTAGCAAAATCCAATAATTTCTAGATATTACTGGATAAACCTAGAAAAGCCAACATATCATCACTAACAAAGTTTTCTAGTTTTGCAGGAACATTGAAGACTTTATTTTCCTTTAATTTCTTGTATTTAAATTCAATAGTGATCTAAATTAAATTAAATTATATTTGGAATAAGAATTTAAATTTCAGCTTAGAATAGGATGCATTGCATATAGTTTAATTCTGCCGATATTAAATGTTTGATGAATGTATCATTCATGCACATTTTATCAATTCACTATGGTCTACACGAATGGCACATTCACTAGCTTTTATGAAGTTTATAAACTTGGTGGAATTTGTATTTATGGACATAGTCAGAATACGAATGATACCCAAATTTATGATCTTCACATTAGCCACATTCAGCCTACACTCTTAGGCTAACTTCAAAATGCACTGCATTTCTCAAAAATACAAACAGTATTTCTCAATTCCTCAAATCCATATTCATTCATTTCATGCATTTACAAATTCTAATTTTAATTCAAAAAAATCAGTTTTTCTCAAATTTTTCTAAGTCATATTCAAAAATCGATTTTCTCAAAATATGGACTTGCCAATGATATTTCAAGTACTTCCCAAGTTCCAAATTCGATTTTCTAAGTTATATTTTCAATTTCAAAGTTTGAATTCAAAGAAATCAAGTTTTTCAAAGTTATTTCACATTTCTCAAAATCAATTTTCACAAAATCTCAAGATTCTTTCAGAAACCGATTTTACTTTTCTGAGAAGTATATTTCAAATCCCAATTCACGATTTTCCATGTGATATCTATTCTAAGTGTTTCAGTTATTCAAAGCAAACATCATGTTTTCAAATATGCATTTTTAGAAATTCATAGCACATGCCTGATTCTATGTGCATTTAGAAATTAGAATATGATTTAGATAAGTTGAATAGAGCAGAGCAGTAGATTGATCCTTGGTTCGATTACCCCTGTTAAAGGTGGCAGGAACGGTCGAACCTCGTACCGACAGGCGAGTCCCGTTCTTCGAAATTATCCCGCATTTTAAAACGGAGGCGAGCTATTTTCAAAAACTATTTCAAAGGTCAGTTTGACTCGCAAAAAGTTAAAAATTTTGCGATGATAACAGTGATGGATGATGATTCCTGCATATTCAAACTCACTATGGTCTACACGAATGGCACATACACAAGCTTTTATGAAAGTATCAGTCAGGACCAAAGTTAAAATCAATATATTCAAGTCCGGATTGTCGGATGGGTATCTCCCTGGTTTTAATAACTTTTTCAGATCTGTAAAAAGGAAAAGTTCTGTTTTCTTGTCTATTTGTTCTCTGTAAAATTTCATAGATTTCCATGGAGGTTTGACCCCTGGTTCGGGTCCTGGACTCAGACTGGTTGGTGAACTAGGTCAAAAATAGCATATTTTTAGGGTTTGATGCTATTTTCGGATTAATTTAATGCCAAAAAAATATTTTTATAATTCTAATTTGATATTAGTGTTATAACAAGTGCAGGTACTAATTTTGAGGGTTTTTAGAATCCGTTTGATGCTTTAATGGCTTGAATTGCAAAACAGGGCACCCGAAGAATTCCAAACCACTGCAAAAATCACAAAATTTGTGATATTCTTGGATTTTCGTGCATAAGCATATATTTTTAGGGTTTAATCATATTAATAATCATATTAGGATACTTTAGGTTAAATTTGATGTTCATTTGATTTCATTTAGTGCATAAAACCTAAGTTTTACCAAAATATTTTCTAAAAACCCTGATTTCAAGGCCATAGTCTTGCTATCGGGGGCAATTTGGTCATTTGACCTCAATTTCGAAATCTCTAACCTTAGTTTTCATGTGTTTAAGTATCTCATATCATATTTTAGCGTAGTTTATTTGCATTTGAATTTCAAAACTTGCATTTTACCAAATATCTTTCTGAAAACCCTAATTTCAACGCCATAGTCTTGTTATTAGGGGTATTTTGGTCATTTTGACCCCAATTTCGAAATTTCATATCTTATCTTCCTTATTTATTCAATTTTATTTCATACTTTATCAATTTTATTTAAGGGAATCATGGAAAAGGCTTATATCTAGCAAGATCCAGTAATTTCTAGATATTACTGGATAAACCTAGAAAAGCCAACATATTTTCATTAATCAAGTTTTCTATTTTTGCAGGTACCTTGAAGATTTTATTTTTCATGTATTTAATTTTCAATAGTGATGTAAACTAAATTAAACTTTGGAATAAGAATTTACATTTCCTGCTTAGCTTAGGCAGCATTGCATATAGTTTATTTTTTTAAATAATGTTAATGTGTGATTGTAAACACCCCAAATTTTCCTCCTCATTCAGTATTCATCCATTTCATGTGTCATTGCATATCATTGCATGCATTCAGCATACCATTTCATTGCACTACATAGCATTGCAAGTCATTGCATCTCATTTTCGAGATCCAGCACTCATGTTTTTAAAATATTTAATCCAGATTTGAGTTTTAAAGCTTTCTTTCAAAATCAATTTCAAAACCTGGGTTTTTAGTCAGCATTCTATCATTTTCCAACCCCAGGACCTCATATTTCAAAATATTTTGTTAGAAAACAATCTGGATTCATTTCAAACTCAATTTCAATTGATTTCAATTCTCAGATGAGACCCATTTAGGTGGTCACTTCTGGATTCCTTTACTTGTCAAAAATCTCCAAAAATTTCAGAGTCCTAGTTGGATCAGGACTCTTTTTGCAGAGTCCAGTCGGATCAGAACTCTACTTTTCACTACCTTTTTACCTGCTTTCGGAGAAAACCTTTCAAAATCTTCTGTTTTGGCCAAAATTTCAGAGTCCTAGTTGGATCAGGACTCTTCTTCAAGAGTCCAGTCAGATCAGGACTCTTCTTTAGAGTTTCAATTGGATTGGGACTCTAATCTTTTACAACTATTTTATTTATTTTCAATCAAATCTTTCAAAATGAGTCAGAAACTCAGAGTTTTAGTCAAAACAGGACTCTGTTCAGAGAGTCCTAGTTGGATCAGGACTCTGATCCTGATTTCAATTTTGAGAGAATCTTTCAGAAATCTTTCAACATACCAAAACTATTACACTTTTATCAAAGAATTTCAAAATTTTGAGGTTTTATCTCAAAGTCCTGATCAAATCAGGACTCTACCCCAGAGTCTTGATCGAAGCAGGACTCTATCCAAAATTGATGTTCTCGCTTCATTTTCACTGGTTTTCAAAAGCTTTGCCCAAATTTCATCATTTGCCTACTAGAAAAACCAAAATTCTTAGAGTTCTGATCGAATTAGGACTCTTTCTTAGAGTCCTAATCGTATCAAGACTCTCAACCAAAATTTGATTTTATCGTGTTTCTAACCGTTTTTCAAAATTCTTTCATTTGTTTTTCAGAAAATACCAAAAATCTAGAGTTTCAGTCCGATCAGGACTCTGTCCCAGAGTCCTAGTCCAGTCAGGAGTTTGTTTTTATTCCATTTGTTTTCAAAAATTAGATCATTTTGTAGAGTCCAGTTAATCCAAGACTTTAATTTAGAGTTCTGATCGAATTAGGAGTCTAACTCTGACTGTATTTTCTGACTTGTTTCACCATTTTCGATGAAATCTTTTCAAAAATTTCTTTATTTGGCTTTTAAAAACCAAAATCACAGAGTCCTAAGAGTTCAGGACTCTAATTCGGAGTTCCATTTCGCTTGAGACCCTATTTTCAAAGATCTTGAATTTCAAATACTAGTTTTAACCCCTTTTCAAAACCATTTTCAGTGTTTATTTCAAAATTCTTCAAAACTCGATGTGGGCCCACTTAGTTGGCACCATATCCAGAGGAGTTCTGACTCGGTTAGAACCCTATGCCATTTCAAAAATTCTAATTTTAAGTTTACTTTTGAAAATCTTTTGAAAACTCCTTCAATTTCAAGTTCTAAAATCGTTTTTTGAAAAACTCAAGTAGGGCCCACTCAGGGTGGCGCCATATTCGAGTAAGTTAGGGCTAGACTAGGGTTAGTCAGTGTCTTAGTTAGTGTTAGGGGTTTAGAAGAGTTAATATCATTTTGAAAACTCATTTTGAAGTTTAGTTTTTAAAACTAGTGTTTTTAAAGGTTTTTAAAGGTTTTTAAAAAACCAAATGTGGAAGATGCCAAGTGGCATCACATTTGGACTTTCTAGGGTTTAATTAGGGGTTAATTAGGGATTAATTAGAGTCCCACCTAGGCTATAATTCTCGAAAAAATCATTGCCCCTTTATTGGATTTATTAGAAAGAGTTCTAAAAAAATAAAACTCCTTAATTAACCCTAATTAAGGAGGTTTTGAAACCTATAAATAGGGGACTTCAAGAGGCAAAAAAGGGCTCTTTTTCTCTCAAATTTTCGTGGCCTCTCTCTCCTCTCCAGCACCTCCACCTTCCTCCATTGCAGCTGCAGCCCCAAGGTGAGTTTATTTAATATTATTTTATTAGTTTTTATGATTTTTCAATAGATTTCACCAAGGAAACTCTTGTGTTCATGGATTTCATCCAAGAACCCCAAAATCGACCAAAGAAGATGATCTAACTCAGTTTGAGGGTGATTTCAAGGATTCTAATCCATTAGAATCGATGAGATGTACATTTTTCATGTTCTTAACCGACGAAACGTGAGATTTACCCGTTAAATGGGTTAAATCCATGATTTAAAAAGTGAAAGCAAATTCCATCCATGGATTCCCTGTATTTTATTTTTTTCTTTGCTTATTCATGTTTATTACACGTTTTCCAGCATAGAAATAATTTTTATTTTACTGTTTTATGGTTTATTTTATTGTTTTTTATTAGTTAATGCATATTTTCTCAAGTTTCTTAGATTTCTGTGTGTTTTTAGTTTAGAACAGAAAAGAGCATGCTGTTTTGGATTGAAATACTTGTTGTTAATGTCTGATTTTTTTATATGTGATGCATGCATATGTTATTGATCTACTGTAAAAAAATAAGAGTTTTTGAACTTCGGGAACTCTGTCAGAAAAATCAGACATCAAATCAGGTTTTTAAAACTTTAAAATCGTTGTTAAAATCAAGAGGGTAACTTTCTGTGATGATATTTTTCTCATCTTATATTACCTTTTAGATCTGTAAAGTGCCATGGATTCATATTGATTAGGTCTACATACTGTGAAATTTTCAGAATTTTTTATTACTGTTTAGTATTTTTCCTCTGTCAGAGACTCTGATTTTCAATTTAAAACTCGTTAGGGTTTTCCAAAACCCTAATCAGACTGGTGTTGTTTATAAATCCAAAAATACAGATCCGATTCATGATCTGTAAAAAATGAGTATTATTATTTTTTTGTCAACTATGCACGGGTAAAATCTCAGATATTTTGGAATAGTATTGATATTTATCCCAGAATTTGTAATCTGCAGTGTCTGTTTTAACTCATGTTTGGTTTGCAATATTCAGGCCCGGATTGCCGGAAGGGGATCTCCTTGATCCTAAGTGCTTTTTCAAATCTGTAAAAAGGAAAAGTTCTGTTTTCCTGTCTATTTGTTCTCTGTAAAATGTCATAGATTTCCATGGAGGTTTGACCCCTGGTTCGGGTCTTGGACTGATACTGGTTGGTGAGCTAGGTCAAAAATAACATATTTTTAGGGTTTAATGCAATTTTCGGATTAATTTAATGCCAAAAAAATATTTTTATAATTCTAATTTGATATTAGTGTTATAAAAAGTGCAGCTACCAATTTTGAGGATTTTTAGAATCCGTTTGATGCTTGAATGGCTTGAATTACAAAACAGGGCACCCGAAGAATTCCAAAACACTGCAAAAATCACAAAATTTGTGATATTTTTTAGATTTTCGTGTATAAGCATATATTTTTAGGGTTTAATCATATTCATAATCATATTAGGAAGCTTTAGATTTAATTTGATGCTCATTTGATTTCATTTAGTGCATAAAACCTAAGTTTTTACCAAGATCTATTTCAGAAAACCCTGATTTGAAGGCCATAGTCTTGCTATCAGGGGCAATTTGGTCATTTGACCTCAATTTCAAAATCCCTAACCCTAATTTTCATATTTTTAATCATGTCATAGCATATTTAGTTTGATTTATTTTCATTTGAACCTCAAAACTTGCATTTTATCAAATATCTTTCTGAAAACCCTAATTTCAAGGCCATAGTCTTGTTATTAGGGGTATTTTGGTCATTTTGACCCAAATTTCGAAATTTCCTATCTTATCTTTGTAATTTATTCAATTTTATTTCATATTTTATCAAGTTTATATCAGGGAATCATGGAAAAAAGCTTATATCTAGCAAAATCCAATAATTTCTAGATATTACTGGATAAACCTAGAAAAGCCAACATATCATCACTAACAAAGTTTTCTAGTTTTGCAGGAACATTGAAGACTTTATTTTCCTTTAATTTCTTGTATTTAAATTCAATAGTGATCTAAATTAAATTAAATTATATTTGGAATAAGAATTTAAATTTCAGCTTAGAATAGGATGCATTGCATATAGTTTAATTCTGCCGATATTAAATGTTTGATGAATGTATCATTCATGCACATTTTATCAATTCACTATGGTCTACACGAATGGCACATTCACTAGCTTTTATGAAGTTTATAAACTTGGTGGAATTTGTATTTATGGCCATAGTCAGAATACGAATGATACCCAAATTTATGATCTTCACATTAGCCACATTCAGCCTACACTCTTAGGCTAACTTCAAAATGCACTGCATTTCTCAAAAATACAAACAGTATTTCTCAATTCCTCAAATCCATATTCATTCATTTCATGCATTTACAAATTCTAATTTCAATTCAAAAAAATCAGTTTTTCTCAAATTTTTCTAAGTCATATTCAAAAATCGATTTTCTCAAAATATGGATTTGCCAATGATATTTCAAGTATTTCCCAAGTTCCAAATTCGATTTTCTAAGTTATATTTTCAATTTCAAAGTTTGAATTCAAAGAAATCAAGTTTTTCAAAGTTATTTCACATTTCTCAAAATCAATTTTCATAAAATCTCAAGATTCCTTCAGAAACCGATTTTACTTTTCTGAGAAGTATATTTCAAATCCCAAATCACGATTTTCCATGTGATATCTATTCTAAGTGTTTCAGTTATTCAAAGCAAACATCATGTTTTCAAATATGCATTTTTAGAAATTCATAGCACATGCCTGATTCTATGTGCATTTAGAAATTAGAATATGATTTAGATAAGTTGAATAGAGCAGAGCAGTAGATTGATCCTTGTTTCGATTACCCCTGTTAAAGGTGGCAGGAACGGTCGAACCTCGTACCGACAGGCGAGTCCCATTCTTCGAAATTATCCCGCATTTTAAAACGGAGGCGAGCTATTTTCAAAAACTATTTCAAAGGTCAGTTTGACTCGCAAAAAGTTAAAAATTTTGCGATGATAACAGTGATGGATGATGATTCCTGCATATTCAAACTCACTATGGTCTACACGAATGGCACATACACTAGCTTTTATGAAAGTATCAGTCAGGACCAAAGTTAAAATCAATATATTCAAGTCCGGATTGTCGGATGGGTATCTCCCTGGTTTTAAAGGCTTTTTCAGATCTGTAAAAAGGAAAAGTTCTGTTTTCTTGTCTATTTGTTCTCTGTAAAATTTCATAGATTTCCATGTAGGTTTGACCCCTGGTTCGGGTCCTGGACTCAGACTGGTTGGTGAACTAGGTCAAAAATAGCATATTTTTAGGGTTTGATGCTATTTTCGGATTAATTTAATGCCAAAAAAATATTTTTATAATTCTAATTTGATATTAGTGTTATAACAAGTGCAGGTACCAATTTTGAGGATTTTTAGAATCCGTTTGATGCTTTAATGGCTTGAATTGCAAAACAGGGCACCCGAAGAATTCCAAAATACTGCAAAAATCACAAAATTTGTGATATTCTTGGATTTTCGTGCATAAGCATATATTTTTAGGGTTTAATCATATTAATAATCATATTAGGATACTTTAGGTTAAATTTGATGTTCATTTGATTTCATTTAGTGCATAAAACCTAAGTTTTACCAAAATATTTTCTAAAAACCCTGATTTCAAGGCCATAGTCTTGCTATCGGGGGCAATTTGGTCATTTGACCTCAATTTCGAAATCTCTAACCTTAGTTTTCATGTGTTTAAGTATGTCATATCATATTTTAGTGTAGTTTATTTGCATTTGAATTTCAAAACTTGTATTTTACCAAATATCTTTCTGAAAACCCTAATTTCAAGGCCATAGTCTTGTTATTAGGGGTATTTTGGTCATTTTGACCCCAATTTCGAAATTTCATATCTTATCTTCCTTATTTATTCAATTTTATTTCATACTTTATCAATTTTATTTAAGGGAATCATGGAAAAGGCTTATATCTAGCAAGATCCAGTAATTTCTAGATATTACTGGATAAACCTAGAAAAGCCAACATATTTTCATTAATCAAGTTTTCTAGTTTTGCAGGTACCTTGAAGATTTTATTTTTCATGTATTTAATTTTCAATAGTGATGTAAAGTAAATTAAACTTTGGAATAAGAATTTACATTTCCTGCTTAGCTTAGGCAGCATTGCATATAGTTTATTTTTTTAAATAATGTTAATGTGTGATTGTAAACACCCCAAATTTTCCTCCTCATTCAGTATTCATCCATTTCATGTGTCATTGCATATCATTGCATGCATTCAGCATACCATTTCATTGCACTACATAGCATTGCATGTCATTGCATCTCATTTTCGAGATCCAGCACTCATGTTTTTAAAATATTTAATCCAGATTTGAGTTTTAAAGCTTTCTTTCAAAATCAATTTCAAAACCTGGGTTTTTAGTCAGCATTCTATCATTTTCCAACCCCAGGACCTCATATTTCAAAATATTTTGTTAGAAAACAATCTGGATTCATTTCAAACTCAATTTCAATTGATTTCAATTCTCAGATGAGACCCATTTAGGTGGTGTCACTTCTGGATTCCTTTACTTGTCAAAAATCTCCAAAAATTTCAGAGTCCTAGTTGGATCAGGACTCTTTTTCCAGAGTCCAGTCGGATCAGAACTCTACTTTTCACTACCTTTTTACCTGCTTTCGGAGAAAACCTTTCAAAATCTTCTGTTTTGGCCAAAATTTCAGAGTCCTAGTTGGATCAGGACTCTTCTTCAAGAATCCAGTCAGATCAGGACTCTTCTTTAGAGTTTCAATTGGATTGGGACTCTAATCTTTTACAACTATTTTATCTATTTTCAATCAAATCTTTCAAAATGAGTCAGAAACTCAGAGTTTTAGTCAAAACAGGACTCTGTTCAGAGAGTCCTAGTTGGATCAGGACTCTGATCCTGATTTCAATTTTGAGAGAATCTTTCAGAAATCTTTCAACATACCAAAACTATTACACTTTTATCAAAGAATTTCAAAATTTTGAGATTTTATCTCAAAGTCCTGATCAAATCAGGACTCTACCCCAGAGTCTTGATCGAAGCAGGACTCTATCCAAAATTGATGTTCTCGGTTCATTTTCACTGGTTTTCAAAAGCTTTGCCCAAATTTCATCATTTGCCTACCAGAAAAACCAAAATTCTTAGAGTTCTGATCGAATTAGGACTCTTTCTTAGAGTCCTAATCGTATCAAGACTCTCAACCAAAATTTGATTTTATCGTGTTTCTAACCGTTTTTCAAAATTCTTTCATTTGTTTTTCAGAAAATACCAAAAATCTAGAGTTTCAGTCCGATCAGGACTCTGTCCCAGAGTCCTAGTCCAGTCAGGAGTTTGTTTTTATTCCATTTGTTTTCAAAAATTAGGTCATTTTGTAGAGTCCAGTTAATCCAAGACTCTAATTTAGAGTTCTGATCGAGTTAGGAGTCTAACTCTGACTGTATTTTCTGACTTGTTTCACCATTTTCGATGAAATCTTTTCAAAAATTTCTTTATTTGGCTTTTAAAAACCAAAATCACAGAGTCCTAAGAGTTCAGGACTCTAATTCGGAGTTCCATTTCGCTTGAGACCCTATTTTCAAAGATCTTGAATTTCAAATACTGGTTTTAACCCCTTTTCAAAACCATTTTCAGTGTTTATTTTAAAATTCTTCAAAACTCGATGTGGGCCCACTCAGTTGGCAACATATCCAGAGGAGTTCTGACTCGGTTAGAACCCTATGCCATTTCAAAAATTCTAATTTTAAGTTTACTTTTGAAAATCTTTTGAAACTCCTTCAATTTCAAGTTCTAAAATCGTTTTTTGAAAAACTCAAGTAGGGCCCACTCAGGGTGGCGCCATATTCGAGTAAGTTAGGGCTAGACTAGGGTTAGTCAGTGTCTTAGTTAGTGTTAGGGGTTTAGAAGAGTTAATATCATTTTGAAAACCCATTTTGAAGTTTAGTTTTTAAAACTAGTGTTTTTCAAGGTTTTTAAAAAACCAAATGTGGAAGATGCCAAGTGGCATCACATTTGGACTTTCTAGGTTTTAATTAGGGGTTAATTAGGGATTAATTAGAGTCCCACCTAGGCTATAATTCTCGAAAAAATCATTGCCCCTTTATTGGATTTATTAGAAAGAGTTCTAAAAAAATAAAACTCCTTAATTAACCCTAATTAAGGAGGTTTTGAAACCTATAAATAGGGGACTTCAAGAGGTAAAAAAGGGCTCTTTTTCTCTCAAATTTTCGTGGCCTCTCTCTCCTCTCCAGCACCTCCACCTTCCTCCATTGCAGCTGCAGCCCCAAGGTGAGTTTATTTAATATTATTTTATTAGTTTTTATGATTTTTCAATAGATTTCACCAAGGAAACTCTTGTGTTCATGGATTTCATCCAAGAACCCCAAAATCGACCCAAGAAGATGATCTAACTCAGTTTGAGGGTGATTTCAAGGATTCTAATCCATTAGAATCGATGAGAGGTACGTTTTTCATGTTCTTAACCGACGAAACGTGAGATTTACCCGTTAAATGGGTTAAATCCATGATTTCAAAAGTGAAAGCAAATTCCATCCATGGATTCCCTGTATTTTATTTTTTTCTTTGCTTATTCATGTTTATTACACGTTTTCCAGCATAGAAATAATTTTTATTTTACTGTTTTATGGTTTATTTTATTGTTTTTTATTAGTTAATGCATATTTTCTCAAGTTTCTTAGATTTCTGTGTGTTTTTAGTTTAGAACAGAAAAGAGCATGCTGTTTTGGATTGAAATACTTGTTGTTAATGTCTGATTTTTTTATATGTGATGCATGCATATGTTATTGATCTACTGTAAAAAAATAAGAGTTTTTGAACTTCGGGAACCCTGTCAGAAAAATCAGACATCAAATCAGGTTTTTAAAACTTTAAAGTCGTTGTTAAAATCAAGAGGGTAACTTTCTGTGATGATATTTTTCTCATCTTATATTCGCTTTTAGATCTGTAAAGTGCCATGGATTCATATTGATTAGGTCTAGCTACTGTGAAATTTTTAAAAAATATTTTTATAATTCTAATTTGATATTAGGGTTATAAAAAGTGCAGCTACCAATTTTGAGGATTTTTAAAATCCGTTTGATGCTTGAATGGCTTGAATTACAAAACAGGGCACCCGAAGAATTCCAAAACACTGCAAAAATCACAAAATTTGTGATATTTTTTGGATTTTCGTGTATAAGCATATATTTTTAGGGTTTAATCATATTCATAATCATATTAGGATGCTTTAGATTTAATTTGATGCTCATTTGATTTCATTTAGTGCATAAAACCTAAGTTTTTACCAAGATCTATTTCAGAAAACCCTGATTTCAAGGCCATAGTCTTGCTATCAGGGGCAATTTGGTCATTTGACCTCAATTTCGAAATCCCTAACCCTAATTTTCATATTTTTAATCATGTCATTGCATATTTAGTTTGATTTATTTTCATTTGAACCTCAAAACTTGCATTTTATCAAATATCTTTCTAAAAACCCTAATTTCAAGGCCATAGTCTTGTTATTAGGGGTATTTTGGTCATTTTGACCCCAATTTCGAAATTTCATATCTTATCTTTGTTATTTATTCAATTTGATTTCATATTTTATCAAGTTTATATCAGGGAATCATGGAAAAAGGCTTATATCTAGCAAAATCCAATAATTTCTAGATATTACTGGATAAACCTAGAAAAGCCAACATATCATCACTAACAAAGTTTTCTAGTTTTGCAGGAACATTGAAGACTTTATTTTCCTTTAATTTCTTGTATTTAAATTCAATAGTGATCTAAATTAAATTAAATTATATTTGGAATAAGAATTTAAATTTCAGCTTAGAATAGGATGCATTGCATATAGTTTAATTCTGCCGATATTAAATGTTTGATGAATGTATCATTCATGCACATTTTATCAATTCACTATGGTCTACACGAATGGCACATTCACTAGCTTTTATGAAGTTTATAAATTTGGTGGAATTTGTATTTATGGCCATAGTCAGAATACGAATGATACCCAGATTTATGATCTTCACATTAGCCACATTCAGCCTACACTCTTAGGCTAACTTCAAAATGCACTGCATTTCTCAAAAATACAAAAAGTATTTCTCAATTCCTCAAATCCATACTCATTCATTTCATGCATTTATAAATTCTAATTTCAATTCAAAAAAATCAGTTTTTCTCAAATTTTTCTAAGTCATATTCAAAAATCGATTTTCTTAAAATATGGATTTGCCAATGATATTTCAAGTATTTCCCAAGTTCCAAATTCGATTTTCTAAGTTATATTTTCAATTTCAAAGTTTGAATTCAAAGAAATCAAGTTTTTCAAAGTTATTTCACATTTCTCAAAATCAATTTTCACAAAAATCTCAAGATTCCTTCAGAAACCGATTTTACTTTTCTGAGAAGTATATTTCAAATCCCAATTCACGATTTTCCATGTGATATCTATTCTAAGTGTTTCAGTTATTCAAAGCAAACATCATGTTTTCAAATATGCATTTTTAGAAATTCATAGCACATGCCTGATTCTATGCGCATTTAGAAATTAGAATATGATTTAGATAAGTTGAATAGAGCAGAGCAGTAGATTGATCCTTGGTTCGATTACCCCTGTTAAAGGTGGCAGGAACGGTCGAACCTCATACCGACAGGCGAGTCCCATTCTTCGAAATTATCCCGCATTTTAAAACGGAGGCGAGCTATTTTCAAAAACTATTTCAAAGGTCAGTTTGACTCGCAAAAAGTTAAAAATTTTGCGATGATAATAGTGATGGATGATGATTCCTGCATATTCAAACTCACTATGGTCTACACGAATGGCACATACACTAGCTTTTATGAAAGTATCAGTCAGGAAAAAAGTTAAAATCAATATATTCAAGTCCGGATTGTCGGATGGGTATCTCCCTGGTTTTAAAGGCTTTTTCAGATCTGTAAAAAGGAAAAGTTCTGTTTTCTTGTCTATTTGTTCTCTGTAAAATTTCATAGATTTCCATGTAGGTTTGACCCCTGGTTCGGGTCCTGGACTCAGACTGGTTGGTGAACTAGGTCAAAAATAGCATATTTTTAGGGTTTGATGCTATTTTCGGATTAATTTAATGCCAAAAAAATATTTTTATAATTCTAATTTGATATTAGTGTTATAACAAGTGCAGGTACCAATTTTGAGGGTTTTTAGAATCCGTTTGATGCTTTAATGGCTTGAATTGCAAAACAGGGCACCCGAAGAATTCCAAAACACTGCAAAAATCACAAAATTTGTGATATTCTTGGATTTTCGTGCATAAGCATATATTTTTAGGGTTTAATTATATTAATAATCATATTAGGATACTTTAGGTTAAATTTGATGTTCATTTGATTTCATTTAGTGCATAAAACCTAAGTTTTACCAAAATATTTTCTAAAAACCTTGATTTCAAGGCCATAGTCTTGCTATCGGGGGCAATTTGGTCATTTGACCTCAATTTCGAAATCTCTAACCTTAGTTTTCATGTGTTTAAGTATGTCATATCATATTTTAGCGTAGTTTATTTGCATTTGAATTTCAAAGCTTGCATTTTACCAAATATCTTTCTGAAAACCCTAATTTCAAGGCCATAGTCTTGTTATTAGGGGTATTTTGGTCATTTTGACCCCAATTTCGAAATTTCATATCTTATCTTCCTTATTTATTCAATTTTATTTCATACTTTATCAATTTTATTTAAGGGAATCATGGAAAAGGCTTATATCTAGCAAGATCCAGTAATTTCTAGATATTACTGGATAAACCTAGAAAAGCCAACATATTTTCATTAATCAAGTTTTCTATTTTTGCAGGTACCTTGAAGATTTTATTTTTCATGTATTTAATTTTCAATAGTGATGTAAACTAAATTAAACTTTGGAATAAGAATTTACATTTCCTGCTTAGCTTAGGCAGCATTGCATATAGTTTATTTTTTTAAATAATGTTAATGTGTGATTGTAAACACCCCAAATTTTCCTCCTCATTCAGTATTCATCCATTTCATGTGTCATTGCATATCATTGCATGCATTCAGCATACCATTTCATTGCACTACATAGCATTGCAAGTCATTGCATCTCATTTTCGAGATCCAGCACTCATGTTTTTAAAATATTTAATCCAGATTTGAGTTTTAAAGCTTTCTTTCAAAATCAATTTCAAAACCTGGGTTTTTAGTCAGCATTCTATCATTTTCCAACCCCAGGACCTCATATTTCAAAATATTTTGTTAGAAAACAATCTGGATTCATTTCAAACTCAATTTCAATTGATTTCAATTCTCAGATGAGACCCATTTAGGTGGTCACTTCTGGATTCCTTTACTTGTCAAAAATCTCCAAAAATTTCAGAGTCCTAGTTGGATCAGGACTCTTTTTGCAGAGTCCAGTCGGATCAGAACTCTACTTTTCACTACCTTTTTACCTGCTTTCGGAGAAAACCTTTCAAAATCTTCTGTTTTGGCCAAAATTTCAGAGTCCTAGTTGGATCAGGACTCTTCTTCAAGAGTCCAGTCAGATCAGGACTCTTCTTTAGAGTTTCAATTGGATTGGGACTCTAATCTTTTACAACTATTTTATTTATTTTCAATCAAATCTTTCAAAATGAGTCAGAAACTCAGAGTTTTAGTCAAAACAGGACTCTGTTCAGAGAGTCCTAGTTGGATCAGGACTCTGATCCTGATTTCAATTTTGAGAGAATCTTTCAGAAATCTTTCAACATACCAAAACTATTACACTTTTATCAAAGAATTTCAAAATTTTGAGGTTTTATCTCAAAGTCCTGATCAAATCAGGACTCTACCCCAGAGTCTTGATCGAAGCAGGACTCTATCCAAAATTGATGTTCTCGCTTCATTTTCACTGGTTTTCAAAAGCTTTGCCCAAATTTCATCATTTGCCTACTAGAAAAACCAAAATTCTTAGAGTTCTGATCGAATTAGGACTCTTTCTTAGAGTCCTAATCGTATCAAGACTCTCAACCAAAATTTGATTTTATCGTGTTTCTAACCGTTTTTCAAAATTCTTTCATTTGTTTTTCAGAAAATACCAAAAATCTAGAGTTTCAGTCCGATCAGGACTCTGTCCCAGAGTCCTAGTCCAGTCAGGAGTTTGTTTTTATTCCATTTGTTTTCAAAAATTAGATCATTTTGTAGAGTCCAGTTAATCCAAGACTCTAATTTAGAGTTCTGATCGAATTAGGAGTCTAACTCTGACTGTATTTTCTGACTTGTTTCACCATTTTCGATGAAATCTTTTCAAAAATTTCTTTATTTGGCTTTTAAAAACCAAAATCACAGAGTCCTAAGAGTTCAGGACTCTAATTCGGAGTTCCATTTCGCTTGAGACCCTATTTTCAAAGATCTTGAATTTCAAATACTGGTTTTAACCCCTTTTCAAAACCATTTTCAGTGTTTATTTCAAAATTCTTCAAAACTCGATGTGGGCCCACTCAGTTGGCACCATATCCAGAAAAGTTCTGACTCGGTTAGAACCCTATGCCATTTCAAAAATTCTAATTTTAAGTTTACTTTTGAAAATCTTTTGAAAACTCCTTCAATTTCAAGTTCTAAAATCGTTTTTTGAAAAACTCAAGTAGGGCCCACTCAGGGTGGCGCCATATTCGAGTAAGTTAGGGCTAGACTAGGGTTAGTCAGTGTCTTAGTTAGTGTTAGGGGTTTAGAAGAGTTAATATCATTTTTAAAACTCATTTTGAAGTTTAGTTTTTAAAACTAGTGTTTTTAAAGGTTTTTAAAGGTTTTTAAAAAACCAAATGTGGAAGATGCCAAGTGGCATCACATTTGGACTTTCTAGGGTTTAATTAGGGGTTAATTAGGGATTAATTAGAGTCCCACCTAGGCTATAATTCTCGAAAAAATCATTGCCCCTTTATTGGATTTATTAGAAAGAGTTCTAAAAAAATAAAACTCCTTAATTAACCCTAATTAAGGAGGTTTTGAAACCTATAAATAGGGGACTTCAAGAGGTAAAAAAGGGCTCTTTTTCTCTCAAATTTTCGTGGCCTCTCTCTCCTCTCCAGCACCTCCACCTTCCTCCATTGCAGCTGCAGCCCCAAGGTGAGTTTATTTAATATTATTTTATTAGTTTTTATGATTTTTCAATAGATTTCACCAAGGAAACTCTTGTGTTCATGGATTTCATCCAAGAACCCCAAAATCGACCCAAGAAGATGATCTAACTCAGTTTGAGGGTGATTTCAAGGATTCTAATCCATTAGAATCGATGAGAGGTACGTTTTTCATGTTCTTAACCGACGAAACGTGAGATTTACTCGTTAAATGGGTTAAATCCATGATTTCAAAAGTGAAAGCAAATTCCATCCATGGATTCCCTGTATTTTATTTTTTTCTTTGCTTATTCATGTTTATTACACATTTTCCAGCATAGAAATAATTTTTATTTTACTGTTTTATGGTTTATTTTATTGTTTTTTATTAGTTAATGCATATTTTCTCAAGTTTCTTAGATTTCTGTGTGTTTTTAGTTTAGAACAGAAAAGAGCATGCTGTTTTGGATTGAAATACTTGTTGTTAATGTCTGATTTTTTTATATGTGATGCATGCATATGTTATTGATCTACTGTAAAAAAATAAGAGTTTTTGAACTTCGGGAACCCTGTCAGAAAAATCAGACATCAAATCTGGTTTTTAAAACTTTAAAATCGTTGTTAAAATCAAGAGGGTAACTTTCTGTGATGATATTTTTCTCATCTTATATTCGCTTTTAGATCTGTAAAGTGCCATGGATTCATATTGATTAGGTCTAGCTACTGTGAAATTTTCAAAAAATATTTTTATAATTCTAATTTGATATTAGGGTTATAAAAAGTGCAGCTACCAATTTTGAGGATTTTTAAAATCCGTTTGATGCTTGAATGGCTTGAATTACAAAACAGGGCACCCGAAGAATTCCAAAACACTGCAAAAATCACAAAATTTGTGATATTTTTTGGATTTTCGTGTATAAGCATATATTTTTAGGGTTTAATCCTATTCATAATCATATTAGGATGCTTTAGATTTAATTTGATGCTCATTTGATTTCATTTAGTGCATAAAACCTAAGTTTTTACCAAGATCTATTTCAGAAAACCCTGATTTCAAGGCCATAGTCTTGCTATCAGGGGCAATTTGGTCATTTGACCTCAATTTCGAAATCCCTAACCCTAATTTTCATATTTTTAATCATGTCATTGCATATTTAGTTTGATTTATTTTCATTTGAACCTCAAAACTTGCATTTTATCAAATATCTTTCTAAAAACCCTAATTTCAAGGCCATAGTCTTGTTATTAGGGGTATTTTGGTCATTTTGACCCCAATTTCGAAATTTCATATCTTATCTTTGTTATTTATTCAATTTGATTTCATATTTTATCAAGTTTATATCAGGGAATCATGGAAAAAGGCTTATATCTAGCAAAATCCAATAATTTCTAGATATTACTGGATAAACCTAGAAAAGCCAACATATCATCACTAACAAAGTTTTCTAGTTTTGCAGGAACATTGAAGACTTTATTTTCCTTTAATTTCTTGTATTTAAATTCAATAGTGATCTAAATTAAATTAAATTATATTTGGAATAAGAATTTAAATTTCAGCTTAGAATAGGATGCATTGCATATAGTTTAATTCTGCCGATATTAAATGTTTGATGAATGTATCATTCATGCACATTTTATCAATTCACTATGGTCTACACGAATGGCACATTCACTAGCTTTTATGAAGTTTATAAATTTGGTGGAATTTGTATTTATGGCCATAGTCAGAATACGAATGATACCCAGATTTATGATCTTCACATTAGCCACATTCAGCCTACACTCTTAGGCTAACTTCAAAATGCACTGCATTTCTCAAAAATACAAAAAGTATTTCTCAATTCCTCAAATCCATACTCATTCATTTCATGCATTTATAAATTCTAATTTCAATTCAAAAAAATCAGTTTTTCTCAAATTTTTCTAAGTCATATTCAAAAATCGATTTTCTTAAAATATGGATTTGCCAATGATATTTCAAGTATTTCCCAAGTTCCAAATTCGATTTTCTAAGTTATATTTTCAATTTCAAAGTTTGAATTCAAAGAAATCAAGTTTTTCAAAGTTATTTCACATTTCTCAAAATCAATTTTCACAAAAATCTCAAGATTCCTTCAGAAACCGATTTTACTTTTCTGAGAAGTATATTTCAAATCCCAATTCACGATTTTCCATGTGATATCTATTCTAAGTGTTTCAGTTATTCAAAGCAAACATCATGTTTTCAAATATGCATTTTTAGAAATTCATAGCACATGCCTGATTCTATGCGCATTTAGAAATTAGAATATGATTTAGATAAGTTGAATAGAGCAGAGCAGTAGATTGATCCTTGGTTCGATTACCCCTGTTAAAGGTGGCAGGAACGGTCGAACCTCATACCGACAGGCGAGTCCCATTCTTCGAAATTATCCCGCATTTTAAAACGGAGGCGAGCTATTTTCAAAAACTATTTCAAAGGTCAGTTTGACTCGCAAAAAGTTAAAAATTTTGCGATGATAATAGTGATGGATGATGATTCCTGCATATTCAAACTCACTATGGTCTACACGAATGGCACATACACTAGCTTTTATGAAAGTATCAGTCAGGAAAAAAGTTAAAATCAATATATTCAAGTCCGGATTGTCGGATGGGTATCTCCCTGGTTTTAAAGGCTTTTTCAGATCTGTAAAAAGGAAAAGTTCTGTTTTCTTGTCTATTTGTTCTCTGTAAAATTTCATAGATTTCCATGTAGGTTTGACCCCTGGTTCGGGTCCTGGACTCAGACTGGTTGGTGAACTAGGTCAAAAATAGCATATTTTTAGGGTTTGATGCTATTTTCGGATTAATTTAATGCCAAAAAAATATTTTTATAATTCTAATTTGATATTAGTGTTATAACAAGTGCAGGTACCAATTTTGAGGGTTTTTAGAATCCGTTTGATGCTTTAATGGCTTGAATTGCAAAACAGGGCACCCGAAGAATTCCAAAACACTGCAAAAATCACAAAATTTGTGATATTCTTGGATTTTCGTGCATAAGCATATATTTTTAGGGTTTAATCATATTAATAATCATATTAGGATACTTTAGGTTAAATTTGATGTTCATTTGATTTCATTTAGTGCATAAAACCTAAGTTTTACCAAAATATTTTCTAAAAACCTTGATTTCAAGGCCATAGTCTTGCTATCGGGGGCAATTTGGTCATTTGACCTCAATTTCGAAATCTCTAACCTTAGTTTTCATGTGTTTAAGTATGTCATATCATATTTTAGCGTAGTTTATTTGCATTTGAATTTCAAAGCTTGCATTTTACCAAATATCTTTCTGAAAACCCTAATTTCAAGGCCATAGTCTTGTTATTAGGGGTATTTTGGTCATTTTGACCCCAATTTCGAAATTTCATATCTTATCTTCCTTATTTATTCAATTTTATTTCATACTTTATCAATTTTATTTAAGGGAATCATGGAAAAGGCTTATATCTAGCAAGATCCAGTAATTTCTAGATATTACTGGATAAACCTAGAAAAGCCAACATATTTTCATTAATCAAGTTTTCTATTTTTGCAGGTACCTTGAAGATTTTATTTTTCATGTATTTAATTTTCAATAGTGATGTAAACTAAATTAAACTTTGGAATAAGAATTTACATTTCCTGCTTAGCTTAGGCAGCATTGCATATAGTTTATTTTTTTAAATAATGTTAATGTGTGATTGTAAACACCCCAAATTTTCCTCCTCATTCAGTATTCATCCATTTCATGTGTCATTGCATATCATTGCATGCATTCAGCATACCATTTCATTGCACTACATAGCATTGCAAGTCATTGCATCTCATTTTCGAGATCCAGCACTCATGTTTTTAAAATATTTAATCCAGATTTGAGTTTTAAAGCTTTCTTTCAAAATCAATTTCAAAACCTGGGTTTTTAGTCAGCATTCTATCATTTTCCAACCCCAGGACCTCATATTTCAAAATATTTTGTTAGAAAACAATCTGGATTCATTTCAAACTCAATTTCAATTGATTTCAATTCTCAGATGAGACCCATTTAGGTGGTCACTTCTGGATTCTTTTACTTGTCAAAAATCTCCAAAAATTTCAGAGTCCTAGTTGGATCAGGACTCTTTTTGCAGAGTCCAGTCGGATCAGAACTCTACTTTTCACTACCTTTTTACCTGCTTTCGGAGAAAACCTTTCAAAATCTTCTGTTTTGGCCAAAATTTCAGAGTCCTAGTTGGATCAGGACTCTTCTTCAAGAGTCCAGTCAGATCAGGACTCTTCTTTAGAGTTTCAATTGGATTGGGACTCTAATCTTTTACAACTATTTTATTTATTTTCAATCAAATCTTTCAAAATGAGTCAGAAACTCAGAGTTTTAGTCAAAACAGGACTCTGTTCAGAGAGTCCTAGTTGGATCAGGACTCTGATCCTGATTTCAATTTTGAGAGAATCTTTCAGAAATCTTTCAACATACCAAAACTATTACACTTTTATCAAAGAATTTCAAAATTTTGAGGTTTTATCTCAAAGTCCTGATCAAATCAGGACTCTACCCCAGAGTCTTGATCGAAGCAGGACTCTATCCAAAATTGATGTTCTCGCTTCATTTTCACTGGTTTTCAAAAGCTTTGCCCAAATTTCATCATTTGCCTACTAGAAAAACCAAAATTCTTAGAGTTCTGATCGAATTAGGACTCTTTCTTAGAGTCCTAATCGTATCAAGACTCTCAACCAAAATTTGATTTTATCGTGTTTCTAACCATTTTTCAAAATTCTTTCATTTGTTTTTCAGAAAATACCAAAAATCTAGAGTTTCAGTCCGATCAGGACTCTGTCCCAGAGTCCTAGTCCAGTCAGGAGTTTGTTTTTATTCCATTTGTTTTCAAAAATTAGATCATTTTGTAGAGTCCAGTTAATCCAAGACTCTAATTTAGAGTTCTGATCGAATTAGGAATCTAACTCTGACTGTATTTTCTGACTTGTTTCACCATTTTCGATGAAATATTTTCAAAAATTTCTTTATTTGGCTTTTAAAAACCAAAATCACAGAGTCCTAAGAGTTCAGGACTCTAATTCGGAGTTCCATTTCGCTTGAGACCCTATTTTCAAAGATCTTGAATTTCAAATACTGGTTTTAACCCCTTTTCAAAACCATTTTCAGTGTTTATTTCAAAATTCTTCAAAACTCGATGTGGGCCCACTTAGTTGGCACCATATCCAGAGGAGTTCTGACTCGGTTAGAACCCTATGCCATTTCAAAAATTCTAATTTTAAGTTTACTTTTGAAAATCTTTTGAAAACTCCTTCAATTTCAAGTTCTAAAATCGTTTTTTGAAAAACTCAAGTAGGGCCCACTCAGGGTGGCGCCATATTCGAGTAAGTTAGGGCTAGACTAGGGTTAGTCAGTGTCTTAGTTAGTGTTAGGGGTTTAGAAGAGTTAATATCATTTTTAAAACTCATTTTGAAGTTTAGTTTTTAAAACTAGTGTTTTTAAAGGTTTTTAAAGGTTTTTAAAAAACCAAATGTGGAAGATGCCAAGTGGCATCACATTTGGACTTTCTAGGGTTTAATTAGGGGTTAATTAGGGATTAATTAGAGTCCCACCTAGGCTATAATTCTCGAAAAAATCATTGCCCCTTTATTGGATTTATTAGAAAGAGTTCTAAAAAAATAAAACTCCTTAATTAACCCTAATTAAGGAGGTTTTGAAACCTATAAATAGGGGACTTCAAGAGGTAAAAAAGGGCTCTTTTTCTCTCAAATTTTCGTGGCCTCTCTCTCCTCTCCAGCACCTCCACCTTCCTCCATTGCAGCTGCAGCCCCAAGGTGAGTTTATTTAATATTATTTTATTAGTTTTTATGATTTTTCAATAGATTTCACCAAGGAAACTCTTGTGTTCATGGATTTCATCCAAGAACCCCAAAATCGACCCAAGAAGATGATCTAACTCAGTTTGAGGGTGATTTCAAGGATTCTAATCCATTAGAATCGATGAGAGGTACGTTTTTCATGTTCTTAACCGACGAAACGTGAGATTTACTCGTTAAATGGGTTAAATCCATGATTTCAAAAGTGAAAGCAAATTCCATCCATGGATTCCCTGTATTTTATTTTTTTCTTTGCTTATTCATGTTTATTACACATTTTCCAGCATAGAAATAATTTTTATTTTACTGTTTTATGGTTTATTTTATTGTTTTTTATTAGTTAATGCATATTTTCTCAAGTTTCTTAGATTTCTGTGTGTTTTTAGTTTAGAACAGAAAAGAGCATGCTGTTTTGGATTGAAATACTTGTTGTTAATGTCTGATTTTTTTATATGTGATGCATGCATATGTTATTGATCTACTGTAAAAAAATAAGAGTTTTTGAACTTCGGGAACCCTGTCAGAAAAATCAGACATCAAATCTGGTTTTTAAAACTTTAAAATCGTTGTTAAAATCAAGAGGGTAACTTTCTGTGATGATATTTTTCTCATCTTATATTCGCTTTTAGATCTGTAAAGTGCCATGGATTCATATTGATTAGGTCTAGCTACTGTGAAATTTTCAAAAAATATTTTTATAATTCTAATTTGATATTAGGGTTATAAAAAGTGCAGCTACCAATTTTGAGGATTTTTAAAATCCGTTTGATGCTTGAATGGCTTGAATTACAAAACAGGGCACCCGAAGAATTCCAAAACACTGCAAAAATCACAAAATTTGTGATATTTTTTGGATTTTCGTGTATAAGCATATATTTTTAGGGTTTAATCCTATTCATAATCATATTAGGATGCTTTAGATTTAATTTGATGCTCATTTGATTTCATTTAGTGCATAAAACCTAAGTTTTTACCAAGATCTATTTCAGAAAACCCTGATTTCAAGGCCATAGTCTTGCTATCAGGGGCAATTTGGTCATTTGACCTCAATTTCGAAATCCCTAACCCTAATTTTCATATTTTTAATCATGTCATTGCATATTTAGTTTGATTTATTTTCATTTGAACCTCAAAACTTGCATTTTATCAAATATCTTTCTAAAAACCCTAATTTCAAGGCCATAGTCTTGTTATTAGGGGTATTTTGGTCATTTTGACCCCAATTTCGAAATTTCATATCTTATCTTTGTTATTTATTCAATTTGATTTCATATTTTATCAAGTTTATATCAGGGAATCATGGAAAAAGGCTTATATCTAGCAAAATCCAATAATTTCTAGATATTACTGGATAAACCTAGAAAAGCCAACATATCATCACTAACAAAGTTTTCTAGTTTTGCAGGAACATTGAAGACTTTATTTTCCTTTAATTTCTTGTATTTAAATTCAATAGTGATCTAAATTAAATTAAATTATATTTGGAATAAGAATTTAAATTTCAGCTTAGAATAGGATGCATTGCATATAGTTTAATTCTGCCGATATTAAATGTTTGATGAATGTATCATTCATGCACATTTTATCAATTCACTATGGTCTACACGAATGGCACATTCACTAGCTTTTATGAAGTTTATAAACTTGGTGGAATTTGTATTTATGGCCATAGTCAGAATACGAATGATACCCAAATTTATGATCTTCACATTAGCCACATTCAGCCTACACTCTTAGGCTAACTTCAAAATGCACTGCATTTCTCAAAAATACAAACAGTATTTCTCAATTCCTCAAATCCATATTCATTCATTTCATGCATTTACAAATTCTAATTTCAATTCAAAAAAATCAGTTTTTCTCAAATTTTTCTAAGTCATATTCAAAAATCGATTTTCTCAAAATATGGATTTGCCAATGATATTTCAAGTATTTCCCAAGTTCCAAATTCGATTTTCTAAGTTATATTTTCAATTTCAAAGTTTGAATTCAAAGAAATCAAGTTTTTCAAAGTTATTTCACATTTCTCAAAATCAATTTTCATAAAATCTCAAGATTCCTTCAGAAACCGATTTTACTTTTCTGAGAAGTATATTTCAAATCCCAAATCACGATTTTCCATGTGATATCTATTCTAAGTGTTTCAGTTATTCAAAGCAAACATCATGTTTTCAAATATGCATTTTTAGAAATTCATAGCACATGCCTGATTCTATGTGCATTTAGAAATTAGAATATGATTTAGATAAGTTGAATAGAGCAGAGCAGTAGATTGATCCTTGTTTCGATTACCCCTGTTAAAGGTGGCAGGAACGGTCGAACCTCGTACCGACAGGCGAGTCCCATTCTTCGAAATTATCCCGCATTTTAAAACGGAGGCGAGCTATTTTCAAAAACTATTTCAAAGGTCAGTTTGACTCGCAAAAAGTTAAAAATTTTGCGATGATAACAGTGATGGATGATGATTCCTGCATATTCAAACTCACTATGGTCTACACGAATGGCACATACACTAGCTTTTATGAAAGTATCAGTCAGGACCAAAGTTAAAATCAATATATTCAAGTCCGGATTGTCGGATGGGTATCTCCCTGGTTTTAAAGGCTTTTTCAGATCTGTAAAAAGGAAAAGTTCTGTTTTCTTGTCTATTTGTTCTCTGTAAAATTTCATAGATTTCCATGTAGGTTTGACCCCTGGTTCGGGTCCTGGACTCAGACTGGTTGGTGAACTAGGTCAAAAATAGCATATTTTTAGGGTTTGATGCTATTTTCGGATTAATTTAATGCCAAAAAAATATTTTTATAATTCTAATTTGATATTAGTGTTATAACAAGTGCAGGTACCAATTTTGAGGATTTTTAGAATCCGTTTGATGCTTTAATGGCTTGAATTGCAAAACAGGGCACCCGAAGAATTCCAAAATACTGCAAAAATCACAAAATTTGTGATATTCTTGGATTTTCGTGCATAAGCATATATTTTTAGGGTTTAATCATATTAATAATCATATTAGGATACTTTAGGTTAAATTTGATGTTCATTTGATTTCATTTAGTGCATAAAACCTAAGTTTTACCAAAATATTTTCTAAAAACCCTGATTTCAAGGCCATAGTCTTGCTATCGGGGGCAATTTGGTCATTTGACCTCAATTTCGAAATCTCTAACCTTAGTTTTCATGTGTTTAAGTATGTCATATCATATTTTAGTGTAGTTTATTTGCATTTGAATTTCAAAACTTGTATTTTACCAAATATCTTTCTGAAAACCCTAATTTCAAGGCCATAGTCTTGTTATTAGGGGTATTTTGGTCATTTTGACCCCAATTTCGAAATTTCATATCTTATCTTCCTTATTTATTCAATTTTATTTCATACTTTATCAATTTTATTTAAGGGAATCATGGAAAAGGCTTATATCTAGCAAGATCCAGTAATTTCTAGATATTACTGGATAAACCTAGAAAAGCCAACATATTTTCATTAATCAAGTTTTCTAGTTTTGCAGGTACCTTGAAGATTTTATTTTTCATGTATTTAATTTTCAATAGTGATGTAAAGTAAATTAAACTTTGGAATAAGAATTTACATTTCCTGCTTAGCTTAGGCAGCATTGCATATAGTTTATTTTTTTAAATAATGTTAATGTGTGATTGTAAACACCCCAAATTTTCCTCCTCATTCAGTATTCATCCATTTCATGTGTCATTGCATATCATTGCATGCATTCAGCATACCATTTCATTGCACTACATAGCATTGCATGTCATTGCATCTCATTTTCGAGATCCAGCACTCATGTTTTTAAAATATTTAATCCAGATTTGAGTTTTAAAGCTTTCTTTCAAAATCAATTTCAAAACCTGGGTTTTTAGTCAGCATTCTATCATTTTCCAACCCCAGGACCTCATATTTCAAAATATTTTGTTAGAAAACAATCTGGATTCATTTCAAACTCAATTTCAATTGATTTCAATTCTCAGATGAGACCCATTTAGGTGGTGTCACTTCTGGATTCCTTTACTTGTCAAAAATCTCCAAAAATTTCAGAGTCCTAGTTGGATCAGGACTCTTTTTCCAGAGTCCAGTCGGATCAGAACTCTACTTTTCACTACCTTTTTACCTGCTTTCGGAGAAAACCTTTCAAAATCTTCTGTTTTGGCCAAAATTTCAGAGTCCTAGTTGGATCAGGACTCTTCTTCAAGAATCCAGTCAGATCAGGACTCTTCTTTAGAGTTTCAATTGGATTGGGACTCTAATCTTTTACAACTATTTTATCTATTTTCAATCAAATCTTTCAAAATGAGTCAGAAACTCAGAGTTTTAGTCAAAACAGGACTCTGTTCAGAGAGTCCTAGTTGGATCAGGACTCTGATCCTGATTTCAATTTTGAGAGAATCTTTCAGAAATCTTTCAACATACCAAAACTATTACACTTTTATCAAAGAATTTCAAAATTTTGAGATTTTATCTCAAAGTCCTGATCAAATCAGGACTCTACCCCAGAGTCTTGATCGAAGCAGGACTCTATCCAAAATTGATGTTCTCGGTTCATTTTCACTGGTTTTCAAAAGCTTTGCCCAAATTTCATCATTTGCCTACCAGAAAAACCAAAATTCTTAGAGTTCTGATCGAATTAGGACTCTTTCTTAGAGTCCTAATCGTATCAAGACTCTCAACCAAAATTTGATTTTATCGTGTTTCTAACCGTTTTTCAAAATTCTTTCATTTGTTTTTCAGAAAATACCAAAAATCTAGAGTTTCAGTCCGATCAGGACTCTGTCCCAGAGTCCTAGTCCAGTCAGGAGTTTGTTTTTATTCCATTTGTTTTCAAAAATTAGGTCATTTTGTAGAGTCCAGTTAATCCAAGACTCTAATTTAGAGTTCTGATCGAGTTAGGAGTCTAACTCTGACTGTATTTTCTGACTTGTTTCACCATTTTCGATGAAATCTTTTCAAAAATTTCTTTATTTGGCTTTTAAAAACCAAAATCACAGAGTCCTAAGAGTTCAGGACTCTAATTCGGAGTTCCATTTCGCTTGAGACCCTATTTTCAAAGATCTTGAATTTCAAATACTGGTTTTAACCCCTTTTCAAAACCATTTTCAGTGTTTATTTTAAAATTCTTCAAAACTCGATGTGGGCCCACTCAGTTGGCAACATATCCAGAGGAGTTCTGACTCGGTTAGAACCCTATGCCATTTCAAAAATTCTAATTTTAAGTTTACTTTTGAAAATCTTTTGAAACTCCTTCAATTTCAAGTTCTAAAATCGTTTTTTGAAAAACTCAAGTAGGGCCCACTCAGGGTGGCGCCATATTCGAGTAAGTTAGGGCTAGACTAGGGTTAGTCAGTGTCTTAGTTAGTGTTAGGGGTTTAGAAGAGTTAATATCATTTTGAAAACCCATTTTGAAGTTTAGTTTTTAAAACTAGTGTTTTTCAAGGTTTTTAAAAAACCAAATGTGGAAGATGCCAAGTGGCATCACATTTGGACTTTCTAGGTTTTAATTAGGGGTTAATTAGGGATTAATTAGAGTCCCACCTAGGCTATAATTCTCGAAAAAATCATTGCCCCTTTATTGGATTTATTAGAAAGAGTTCTAAAAAAATAAAACTCCTTAATTAACCCTAATTAAGGAGCTTTTGAAACCTATAAATAGGGGACTTCAAGAGGTAAAAAAGGGCTCTTTTTCTCTCAAATTTTCGTGGCCTCTCTCTCCTCTCCAGCACCTCCACCTTCCTCCATTGCAGCTGCAGCCCCAAGGTGAGTTTATTTAATATTATTTTATTAGTTTTTATGATTTTTCAATAGATTTCACCAAGGAAACTCTTGTGTTCATGGATTTCATCCAAGAACCCCAAAATCGACCCAAGAAGATGATCTAACTCAGTTTGAGGGTGATTTCAAGGATTCTAATCCATTAGAATCGATGAGAGGTACGTTTTTCATGTTCTTAACCGACGAAACGTGAGATTTACCCGTTAAATGGGTTAAATCCATGATTTCAAAAGTGAAAGCAAATTCCATCCATGGATTCCCTGTATTTTATTTTTTTCTTTGCTTATTCATGTTTATTACACGTTTTCCAGCATAGAAATAATTTTTATTTTACTGTTTTATGGTTTATTTTATTGTTTTTTATTAGTTAATGCATATTTTCTCAAGTTTCTTAGATTTCTGTGTGTTTTTAGTTTAGAACAGAAAAGAGCATGCTGTTTTGGATTGAAATACTTGTTGTTAATGTCTGATTTTTTTATATGTGATGCATGCATATGTTATTGATCTACTGTAAAAAAATAAGAGTTTTTGAACTTCGGGAACCCTGTCAGAAAAATCAGACATCAAATCAGGTTTTTAAAACTTTAAAGTCGTTGTTAAAATCAAGAGGGTAACTTTCTGTGATGATATTTTTCTCATCTTATATTCGCTTTTAGATCTGTAAAGTGCCATGGATTCATATTGATTAGGTCTAGCTACTGTGAAATTTTTAAAAAATATTTTTATAATTCTAATTTGATATTAGGGTTATAAAAAGTGCAGCTACCAATTTTGAGGATTTTTAAAATCCGTTTGATGCTTGAATGGCTTGAATTACAAAACAGGGCACCCGAAGAATTCCAAAACACTGCAAAAATCACAAAATTTGTGATATTTTTTGGATTTTCGTGTATAAGCATATATTTTTAGGGTTTAATCATATTCATAATCATATTAGGATGCTTTAGATTTAATTTGATGCTCATTTGATTTCATTTAGTGCATAAAACCTAAGTTTTTACCAAGATCTATTTCAGAAAACCCTGATTTCAAGGCCATAGTCTTGCTATCAGGGGCAATTTGGTCATTTGACCTCAATTTCGAAATCCCTAACCCTAATTTTCATATTTTTAATCATGTCATTGCATATTTAGTTTGATTTATTTTCATTTGAACCTCAAAACTTGCATTTTATCAAATATCTTTCTAAAAACCCTAATTTCAAGGCCATAGTCTTGTTATTAGGGGTATTTTGGTCATTTTGACCCCAATTTCGAAATTTCATATCTTATCTTTGTTATTTATTCAATTTGATTTCATATTTTATCAAGTTTATATCAGGGAATCATGGAAAAAGGCTTATATCTAGCAAAATCCAATAATTTCTAGATATTACTGGATAAACCTAGAAAAGCCAACATATCATCACTAACAAAGTTTTCTAGTTTTGCAGGAACATTGAAGACTTTATTTTCCTTTAATTTCTTGTATTTAAATTCAATAGTGATCTAAATTAAATTAAATTATATTTGGAATAAGAATTTAAATTTCAGCTTAGAATAGGATGCATTGCATATAGTTTAATTCTGCCGATATTAAATGTTTGATGAATGTATCATTCATGCACATTTTATCAATTCACTATGGTCTACACGAATGGCACATTCACTAGCTTTTATGAAGTTTATAAATTTGGTGGAATTTGTATTTATGGCCATAGTCAGAATACGAATGATACCCAGATTTATGATCTTCACATTAGCCACATTCAGCCTACACTCTTAGGCTAACTTCAAAATGCACTGCATTTCTCAAAAATACAAAAAGTATTTCTCAATTCCTCAAATCCATACTCATTCATTTCATGCATTTATAAATTCTAATTTCAATTCAAAAAAATCAGTTTTTCTCAAATTTTTCTAAGTCATATTCAAAAATCGATTTTCTTAAAATATGGATTTGCCAATGATATTTCAAGTATTTCCCAAGTTCCAAATTCGATTTTCTAAGTTATATTTTCAATTTCAAAGTTTGAATTCAAAGAAATCAAGTTTTTCAAAGTTATTTCACATTTCTCAAAATCAATTTTCACAAAAATCTCAAGATTCCTTCAGAAACCGATTTTACTTTTCTGAGAAGTATATTTCAAATCCCAATTCACGATTTTCCATGTGATATCTATTCTAAGTGTTTCAGTTATTCAAAGCAAACATCATGTTTTCAAATATGCATTTTTAGAAATTCATAGCACATGCCTGATTCTATGCGCATTTAGAAATTAGAATATGATTTAGATAAGTTGAATAGAGCAGAGCAGTAGATTGATCCTTGGTTCGATTACCCCTGTTAAAGGTGGCAGGAACGGTCGAACCTCATACCGACAGGCGAGTCCCATTCTTCGAAATTATCCCGCATTTTAAAACGGAGGCGAGCTATTTTCAAAAACTATTTCAAAGGTCAGTTTGACTCGCAAAAAGTTAAAAATTTTGCGATGATAATAGTGATGGATGATGATTCCTGCATATTCAAACTCACTATGGTCTACACGAATGGCACATACACTAGCTTTTATGAAAGTATCAGTCAGGAAAAAAGTTAAAATCAATATATTCAAGTCCGGATTGTCGGATGGGTATCTCCCTGGTTTTAAAGGCTTTTTCAGATCTGTAAAAAGGAAAAGTTCTGTTTTCTTGTCTATTTGTTCTCTGTAAAATTTCATATATTTCCATGTAGGTTTGACCCCTGGTTCGGGTCCTGGACTCAGACTGGTTGGTGAACTAGGTCAAAAATAGCATATTTTTAGGGTTTGATGCTATTTTCGGATTAATTTAATGCCAAAAAAATATTTTTATAATTCTAATTTGATATTAGTGTTATAACAAGTGCAGGTACCAATTTTGAGGGTTTTTAGAATCCGTTTGATGCTTTAATGGCTTGAATTGCAAAACAGGGCACCCGAAGAATTCCAAAACACTGCAAAAATCACAAAATTTGTGATATTCTTGGATTTTCGTGCATAAGCATATATTTTTAGGGTTTAATTATATTAATAATCATATTAGGATACTTTAGGTTAAATTTGATGTTCATTTGATTTCATTTAGTGCATAAAACCTAAGTTTTACCAAAATATTTTCTAAAAACCTTGATTTCAAGGCCATAGTCTTGCTATCGGGGGCAATTTGGTCATTTGACCTCAATTTCGAAATCTCTAACCTTAGTTTTCATGTGTTTAAGTATGTCATATCATATTTTAGCGTAGTTTATTTGCATTTGAATTTCAAAGCTTGCATTTTACCAAATATCTTTCTGAAAACCCTAATTTCAAGGCCATAGTCTTGTTATTAGGGGTATTTTGGTCATTTTGACCCCAATTTCGAAATTTCATATCTTATCTTCCTTATTTATTCAATTTTATTTCATACTTTATCAATTTTATTTAAGGGAATCATGGAAAAGGCTTATATCTAGCAAGATCCAGTAATTTCTAGATATTACTGGATAAACCTAGAAAAGCCAACATATTTTCATTAATCAAGTTTTCTATTTTTGCAGGTACCTTGAAGATTTTATTTTTCATGTATTTAATTTTCAATAGTGATGTAAACTAAATTAGACTTTGGAATAAGAATTTACATTTCCTGCTTAGCTTAGGCAGCATTGCATATAGTTTATTTTTTTAAATAATGTTAATGTGTGATTGTAAACACCCCAAATTTTCCTCCTCATTCAGTATTCATCCATTTCATGTGTCATTGCATATCATTGCATGCATTCAGCATACCATTTCATTGCACTACATAGCATTGCAAGTCATTGCATCTCATTTTCGAGATCCAGCACTCATGTTTTTAAAATATTTAATCCAGATTTGAGTTTTAAAGCTTTCTTTCAAAATCAATTTCAAAACCTGGGTTTTTAGTCAGCATTCTATCATTTTCCAACCCCAGGACCTCATATTTCAAAATATTTTGTTAGAAAACAATCTGGATTCATTTCAAACTCAATTTCAATTGATTTCAATTCTCAGATGAGACCCATTTAGGTGGTCACTTCTGGATTCCTTTACTTGTCAAAAATCTCCAAAAATTTCAGAGTCCTAGTTGGATCAGGACTCTTTTTGCAGAGTCCAGTCGGATCAGAACTCTACTTTTCACTACCTTTTTACCTGCTTTCGGAGAAAACCTTTCAAAATCTTCTGTTTTGGCCAAAATTTCAGAGTCCTAGTTGGATCAGGACTCTTCTTCAAGAGTCCAGTCAGATCAGGACTCTTCTTTAGAGTTTCAATTGGATTGGGACTCTAATCTTTTACAACTATTTTATTTATTTTCAATCAAATCTTTCAAAATGAGTCAGAAACTCAGAGTTTTAGTCAAAACAGGACTCTGTTCAGAGAGTCCTAGTTGGATCAGGACTCTGATCCTGATTTCAATTTTGAGAGAATCTTTCAGAAATCTTTCAACATACCAAAACTATTACACTTTTATCAAAGAATTTCAAAATTTTGAGGTTTTATCTCAAAGTCCTGATCAAATCAGGACTCTACCCCAGAGTCTTGATCGAAGCAGGACTCTATCCAAAATTGATGTTCTCGCTTCATTTTCACTGGTTTTCAAAAGCTTTGCCCAAATTTCATCATTTGCCTACTAGAAAAACCAAAATTCTTAGAGTTCTGATCGAATTAGGACTCTTTCTTAGAGTCCTAATCGTATCAAGACTCTCAACCAAAATTTGATTTTATCGTGTTTCTAACCGTTTTTCAAAATTCTTTCATTTGTTTTTCAGAAAATACCAAAAATCTAGAGTTTCAGTCCGATCAGGACTCTGTCCCAGAGTCCTAGTCCAGTCAGGAGTTTGTTTTTATTCCATTTGTTTTCAAAAATTAGATCATTTTGTAGAGTCCAGTTAATCCAAGACTCTAATTTAGAGTTCTGATCGAATTAGGAGTCTAACTCTGACTGTATTTTCTGACTTGTTTCACCATTTTCGATGAAATCTTTTCAAAAATTTCTTTATTTGGCTTTTAAAAACCAAAATCACAGAGTCCTAAGAGTTCAGGACTCTAATTCGGAGTTCCATTTCGCTTGAGACCCTATTTTCAAAGATCTTGAATTTCAAATACTGGTTTTAACCCCTTTTCAAAACCATTTTCAGTGTTTATTTCAAAATTCTTCAAAACTCGATGTGGGCCCACTCAGTTGGCACCATATCCAGAAAAGTTCTGACTCGGTTAGAACCCTATGCCATTTCAAAAATTCTAATTTTAAGTTTACTTTTGAAAATCTTTTGAAAACTCCTTCAATTTCAAGTTCTAAAATCGTTTTTTGAAAAACTCAAGTAGGGCCCACTCAGGGTGGCGCCATATTCGAGTAAGTTAGGGCTAGACTAGGGTTAGTCAGTGTCTTAGTTAGTGTTAGGGGTTTAGAAGAGTTAATATCATTTTTAAAACTCATTTTGAAGTTTAGTTTTTAAAACTAGTGTTTTTAAAGGTTTTTAAAGGTTTTTAAAAAACCAAATGTGGAAGATGCCAAGTGGCATCACATTTGGACTTTCTAGGGTTTAATTAGGGGTTAATTAGGGATTAATTAGAGTCCCACCTAGGCTATAATTCTCGAAAAAATCATTGCCCCTTTATTGGATTTATTAGAAAGAGTTCTAAAAAAATAAAACTCCTTAATTAACCCTAATTAAGGAGGTTTTGAAACCTATAAATAGGGGACTTCAAGAGGTAAAAAAGGGCTCTTTTTCTCTCAAATTTTCGTGGCCTCTCTCTCCTCTCCAGCACCTCCACCTTCCTCCATTGCAGCTGCAGCCCCAAGGTGAGTTTATTTAATATTATTTTATTAGTTTTTATGATTTTTCAATAGATTTCACCAAGGAAACTCTTGTGTTCATGGATTTCATCCAAGAACCCCAAAATCGACCCAAGAAGATGATCTAACTCAGTTTGAGGGTGATTTCAAGGATTCTAATCCATTAGAATCGATGAGAGGTACGTTTTTCATGTTCTTAACCGACGAAACGTGAGATTTACTCGTTAAATGGGTTAAATCCATGATTTCAAAAGTGAAAGCAAATTCCATCCATGGATTCCCTGTATTTTATTTTTTTCTTTGCTTATTCATGTTTATTACACATTTTCCAGCATAGAAATAATTTTTATTTTACTGTTTTATGGTTTATTTTATTGTTTTTTATTAGTTAATGCATATTTTCTCAAGTTTCTTAGATTTCTGTGTGTTTTTAGTTTAGAACAGAAAAGAGCATGCTGTTTTGGATTGAAATACTTGTTGTTAATGTCTGATTTTTTTATATGTGATGCATGCATATGTTATTGATCTACTGTAAAAAAATAAGAGTTTTTGAACTTCGGGAACCCTGTCAGAAAAATCAGACATCAAATCTGGTTTTTAAAACTTTAAAATCGTTGTTAAAATCAAGAGGGTAACTTTCTGTGATGATATTTTTCTCATCTTATATTCGCTTTTAGATCTGTAAAGTGCCATGGATTCATATTGATTAGGTCTAGCTACTGTGAAATTTTCAAAAAATATTTTTATAATTCTAATTTGATATTAGGGTTATAAAAAGTGCAGCTACCAATTTTGAGGATTTTTAAAATCCGTTTGATGCTTGAATGGCTTGAATTACAAAACAGGGCACCCGAAGAATTCCAAAACACTGCAAAAATCACAAAATTTGTGATATTTTTTGGATTTTCGTGTATAAGCATATATTTTTAGGGTTTAATCCTATTCATAATCATATTAGGATGCTTTAGATTTAATTTGATGCTCATTTGATTTCATTTAGTGCATAAAACCTAAGTTTTTACCAAGATCTATTTCAGAAAACCCTGATTTCAAGGCCATAGTCTTGCTATCAGGGGCAATTTGGTCATTTGACCTCAATTTCGAAATCCCTAACCCTAATTTTCATATTTTTAATCATGTCATTGCATATTTAGTTTGATTTATTTTCATTTGAACCTCAAAACTTGCATTTTATCAAATATCTTTCTAAAAACCCTAATTTCAAGGCCATAGTCTTGTTATTAGGGGTATTTTGGTCATTTTGACCCCAATTTCGAAATTTCATATCTTATCTTTGTTATTTATTCAATTTGATTTCATATTTTATCAAGTTTATATCAGGGAATCATGGAAAAAGGCTTATATCTAGCAAAATCCAATAATTTCTAGATATTACTGGATAAACCTAGAAAAGCCAACATATCATCACTAACAAAGTTTTCTAGTTTTGCAGGAACATTGAAGACTTTATTTTCCTTTAATTTCTTGTATTTAAATTCAATAGTGATCTAAATTAAATTAAATTATATTTGGAATAAGAATTTAAATTTCAGCTTAGAATAGGATGCATTGCATATAGTTTAATTCTGCCGATATTAAATGTTTGATGAATGTATCATTCATGCACATTTTATCAATTCACTATGGTCTACACGAATGGCACATTCACTAGCTTTTATGAAGTTTATAAATTTGGTGGAATTTGTATTTATGGCCATAGTCAGAATACGAATGATACCCAGATTTATGATCTTCACATTAGCCACATTCAGCCTACACTCTTAGGCTAACTTCAAAATGCACTGCATTTCTCAAAAATACAAAAAGTATTTCTCAATTCCTCAAATCCATACTCATTCATTTCATGCATTTATAAATTCTAATTTCAATTCAAAAAAATCAGTTTTTCTCAAATTTTTCTAAGTCATATTCAAAAATCGATTTTCTTAAAATATGGATTTGCCAATGATATTTCAAGTATTTCCCAAGTTCCAAATTCGATTTTCTAAGTTATATTTTCAATTTCAAAGTTTGAATTCAAAGAAATCAAGTTTTTCAAAGTTATTTCACATTTCTCAAAATCAATTTTCACAAAAATCTCAAGATTCCTTCAGAAACCGATTTTACTTTTCTGAGAAGTATATTTCAAATCCCAATTCACGATTTTCCATGTGATATCTATTCTAAGTGTTTCAGTTATTCAAAGCAAACATCATGTTTTCAAATATGCATTTTTAGAAATTCATAGCACATGCCTGATTCTATGCGCATTTAGAAATTAGAATATGATTTAGATAAGTTGAATAGAGCAGAGCAGTAGATTGATCCTTGGTTCGATTACCCCTGTTAAAGGTGGCAGGAACGGTCGAACCTCATACCGACAGGCGAGTCCCATTCTTCGAAATTATCCCGCATTTTAAAACGGAGGCGAGCTATTTTCAAAAACTATTTCAAAGGTCAGTTTGACTCGCAAAAAGTTAAAAATTTTGCGATGATAATAGTGATGGATGATGATTCCTGCATATTCAAACTCACTATGGTCTACACGAATGGCACATACACTAGCTTTTATGAAAGTATCAGTCAGGAAAAAAGTTAAAATCAATATATTCAAGTCCGGATTGTCGGATGGGTATCTCCCTGGTTTTAAAGGCTTTTTCAGATCTGTAAAAAGGAAAAGTTCTGTTTTCTTGTCTATTTGTTCTCTGTAAAATTTCATAGATTTCCATGTAGGTTTGACCCCTGGTTCGGGTCCTGGACTCAGACTGGTTGGTGAACTAGGTCAAAAATAGCATATTTTTAGGGTTTGATGCTATTTTCGGATTAATTTAATGCCAAAAAAATATTTTTATAATTCTAATTTGATATTAGTGTTATAACAAGTGCAGGTACCAATTTTGAGGGTTTTTAGAATCCGTTTGATGCTTTAATGGCTTGAATTGCAAAACAGGGCACCCGAAGAATTCCAAAACACTGCAAAAATCACAAAATTTGTGATATTCTTGGATTTTCGTGCATAAGCATATATTTTTAGGGTTTAATCATATTAATAATCATATTAGGATACTTTAGGTTAAATTTGATGTTCATTTGATTTCATTTAGTGCATAAAACCTAAGTTTTACCAAAATATTTTCTAAAAACCTTGATTTCAAGGCCATAGTCTTGCTATCGGGGGCAATTTGGTCATTTGACCTCAATTTCGAAATCTCTAACCTTAGTTTTCATGTGTTTAAGTATGTCATATCATATTTTAGCGTAGTTTATTTGCATTTGAATTTCAAAGCTTGCATTTTACCAAATATCTTTCTGAAAACCCTAATTTCAAGGCCATAGTCTTGTTATTAGGGGTATTTTGGTCATTTTGACCCCAATTTCGAAATTTCATATCTTATCTTCCTTATTTATTCAATTTTATTTCATACTTTATCAATTTTATTTAAGGGAATCATGGAAAAGGCTTATATCTAGCAAGATCCAGTAATTTCTAGATATTACTGGATAAACCTAGAAAAGCCAACATATTTTCATTAATCAAGTTTTCTATTTTTGCAGGTACCTTGAAGATTTTATTTTTCATGTATTTAATTTTCAATAGTGATGTAAACTAAATTAAACTTTGGAATAAGAATTTACATTTCCTGCTTAGCTTAGGCAGCATTGCATATAGTTTATTTTTTTAAATAATGTTAATGTGTGATTGTAAACACCCCAAATTTTCCTCCTCATTCAGTATTCATCCATTTCATGTGTCATTGCATATCATTGCATGCATTCAGCATACCATTTCATTGCACTACATAGCATTGCAAGTCATTGCATCTCATTTTCGAGATCCAGCACTCATGTTTTTAAAATATTTAATCCAGATTTGAGTTTTAAAGCTTTCTTTCAAAATCAATTTCAAAACCTGGGTTTTTAGTCAGCATTCTATCATTTTCCAACCCCAGGACCTCATATTTCAAAATATTTTGTTAGAAAACAATCTGGATTCATTTCAAACTCAATTTCAATTGATTTCAATTCTCAGATGAGACCCATTTAGGTGGTCACTTCTGGATTCTTTTACTTGTCAAAAATCTCCAAAAATTTCAGAGTCCTAGTTGGATCAGGACTCTTTTTGCAGAGTCCAGTCGGATCAGAACTCTACTTTTCACTACCTTTTTACCTGCTTTCGGAGAAAACCTTTCAAAATCTTCTGTTTTGGCCAAAATTTCAGAGTCCTAGTTGGATCAGGACTCTTCTTCAAGAGTCCAGTCAGATCAGGACTCTTCTTTAGAGTTTCAATTGGATTGGGACTCTAATCTTTTACAACTATTTTATTTATTTTCAATCAAATCTTTCAAAATGAGTCAGAAACTCAGAGTTTTAGTCAAAACAGGACTCTGTTCAGAGAGTCCTAGTTGGATCAGGACTCTGATCCTGATTTCAATTTTGAGAGAATCTTTCAGAAATCTTTCAACATACCAAAACTATTACACTTTTATCAAAGAATTTCAAAATTTTGAGGTTTTATCTCAAAGTCCTGATCAAATCAGGACTCTACCCCAGAGTCTTGATCGAAGCAGGACTCTATCCAAAATTGATGTTCTCGCTTCATTTTCACTGGTTTTCAAAAGCTTTGCCCAAATTTCATCATTTGCCTACTAGAAAAACCAAAATTCTTAGAGTTCTGATCGAATTAGGACTCTTTCTTAGAGTCCTAATCGTATCAAGACTCTCAACCAAAATTTGATTTTATCGTGTTTCTAACCATTTTTCAAAATTCTTTCATTTGTTTTTCAGAAAATACCAAAAATCTAGAGTTTCAGTCCGATCAGGACTCTGTCCCAGAGTCCTAGTCCAGTCAGGAGTTTGTTTTTATTCCATTTGTTTTCAAAAATTAGATCATTTTGTAGAGTCCAGTTAATCCAAGACTCTAATTTAGAGTTCTGATCGAATTAGGAATCTAACTCTGACTGTATTTTCTGACTTGTTTCACCATTTTCGATGAAATATTTTCAAAAATTTCTTTATTTGGCTTTTAAAAACCAAAATCACAGAGTCCTAAGAGTTCAGGACTCTAATTCGGAGTTCCATTTCGCTTGAGACCCTATTTTCAAAGATCTTGAATTTCAAATACTGGTTTTAACCCCTTTTCAAAACCATTTTCAGTGTTTATTTCAAAATTCTTCAAAACTCGATGTGGGCCCACTTAGTTGGCACCATATCCAGAGGAGTTCTGACTCGGTTAGAACCCTATGCCATTTCAAAAATTCTAATTTTAAGTTTACTTTTGAAAATCTTTTGAAAACTCCTTCAATTTCAAGTTCTAAAATCGTTTTTTGAAAAACTCAAGTAGGGCCCACTCAGGGTGGCGCCATATTCGAGTAAGTTAGGGCTAGACTAGGGTTAGTCAGTGTCTTAGTTAGTGTTAGGGGTTTAGAAGAGTTAATATCATTTTTAAAACTCATTTTGAAGTTTAGTTTTTAAAACTAGTGTTTTTAAAGGTTTTTAAAGGTTTTTAAAAAACCAAATGTGGAAGATGCCAAGTGGCATCACATTTGGACTTTCTAGGGTTTAATTAGGGGTTAATTAGGGATTAATTAGAGTCCCACCTAGGCTATAATTCTCGAAAAAATCATTGCCCCTTTATTGGATTTATTAGAAAGAGTTCTAAAAAAATAAAACTCCTTAATTAACCCTAATTAAGGAGGTTTTGAAACCTATAAATAGGGGACTTCAAGAGGTAAAAAAGGGCTCTTTTTCTCTCAAATTTTCGTGGCCTCTCTCTCCTCTCCAGCACCTCCACCTTCCTCCATTGCAGCTGCAGCCCCAAGGTGAGTTTATTTAATATTATTTTATTAGTTTTTATGATTTTTCAATAGATTTCACCAAGGAAACTCTTGTGTTCATGGATTTCATCCAAGAACCCCAAAATCGACCCAAGAAGATGATCTAACTCAGTTTGAGGGTGATTTCAAGGATTCTAATCCATTAGAATCGATGAGAGGTACGTTTTTCATGTTCTTAACCGACGAAACGTGAGATTTACTCGTTAAATGGGTTAAATCCATGATTTCAAAAGTGAAAGCAAATTCCATCCATGGATTCCCTGTATTTTATTTTTTTCTTTGCTTATTCATGTTTATTACACATTTTCCAGCATAGAAATAATTTTTATTTTACTGTTTTATGGTTTATTTTATTGTTTTTTATTAGTTAATGCATATTTTCTCAAGTTTCTTAGATTTCTGTGTGTTTTTAGTTTAGAACAGAAAAGAGCATGCTGTTTTGGATTGAAATACTTGTTGTTAATGTCTGATTTTTTTATATGTGATGCATGCATATGTTATTGATCTACTGTAAAAAAATAAGAGTTTTTGAACTTCGGGAACCCTGTCAGAAAAATCAGACATCAAATCTGGTTTTTAAAACTTTAAAATCGTTGTTAAAATCAAGAGGGTAACTTTCTGTGATGATATTTTTCTCATCTTATATTCGCTTTTAGATCTGTAAAGTGCCATGGATTCATATTGATTAGGTCTAGCTACTGTGAAATTTTCAAAAAATATTTTTATAATTCTAATTTGATATTAGGGTTATAAAAAGTGCAGCTACCAATTTTGAGGATTTTTAAAATCCGTTTGATGCTTGAATGGCTTGAATTACAAAACAGGGCACCCGAAGAATTCCAAAACACTGCAAAAATCACAAAATTTGTGATATTTTTTGGATTTTCGTGTATAAGCATATATTTTTAGGGTTTAATCCTATTCATAATCATATTAGGATGCTTTAGATTTAATTTGATGCTCATTTGATTTCATTTAGTGCATAAAACCTAAGTTTTTACCAAGATCTATTTCAGAAAACCCTGATTTCAAGGCCATAGTCTTGCTATCAGGGGCAATTTGGTCATTTGACCTCAATTTCGAAATCCCTAACCCTAATTTTCATATTTTTAATCATGTCATTGCATATTTAGTTTGATTTATTTTCATTTGAACCTCAAAACTTGCATTTTATCAAATATCTTTCTAAAAACCCTAATTTCAAGGCCATAGTCTTGTTATTAGGGGTATTTTGGTCATTTTGACCCCAATTTCGAAATTTCATATCTTATCTTTGTTATTTATTCAATTTGATTTCATATTTTATCAAGTTTATATCAGGGAATCATGGAAAAAGGCTTATATCTAGCAAAATCCAATAATTTCTAGATATTACTGGATAAACCTAGAAAAGCCAACATATCATCACTAACAAAGTTTTCTAGTTTTGCAGGAACATTGAAGACTTTATTTTCCTTTAATTTCTTGTATTTAAATTCAATAGTGATCTAAATTAAATTAAATTATATTTGGAATAAGAATTTAAATTTCAGCTTAGAATAGGATGCATTGCATATAGTTTAATTCTGCCGATATTAAATGTTTGATGAATGTATCATTCATGCACATTTTATCAATTCACTATGGTCTACACGAATGGCACATTCACTAGCTTTTATGAAGTTTATAAATTTGGTGGAATTTGTATTTATGGCCATAGTCAGAATACGAATGATACCCAGATTTATGATCTTCACATTAGCCACATTCAGCCTACACTCTTAGGCTAACTTCAAAATGCACTGCATTTCTCAAAAATACAAAAAGTATTTCTCAATTCCTCAAATCCATACTCATTCATTTCATGCATTTATAAATTCTAATTTCAATTCAAAAAAATCAGTTTTTCTCAAATTTTTCTAAGTCATATTCAAAAATCGATTTTCTTAAAATATGGATTTGCCAATGATATTTCAAGTATTTCCCAAGTTCCAAATTCGATTTTCTAAGTTATATTTTCAATTTCAAAGTTTGAATTCAAAGAAATCAAGTTTTTCAAAGTTATTTCACATTTCTCAAAATCAATTTTCACAAAAATCTCAAGATTCCTTCAGAAACCGATTTTACTTTTCTGAGAAGTATATTTCAAATCCCAATTCACGATTTTCCATGTGATATCTATTCTAAGTGTTTCAGTTATTCAAAGCAAACATCATGTTTTCAAATATGCATTTTTAGAAATTCATAGCACATGCCTGATTCTATGCGCATTTAGAAATTAGAATATGATTTAGATAAGTTGAATAGAGCAGAGCAGTAGATTGATCCTTGGTTCGATTACCCCTGTTAAAGGTGGCAGGAACGGTCGAACCTCATACCGACAGGCGAGTCCCATTCTTCGAAATTATCCCGCATTTTAAAACGGAGGCGAGCTATTTTCAAAAACTATTTCAAAGGTCAGTTTGACTCGCAAAAAGTTAAAAATTTTGCGATGATAATAGTGATGGATGATGATTCCTGCATATTCAAACTCACTATGGTCTACACGAATGGCACATACACTAGCTTTTATGAAAGTATCAGTCAGGAAAAAAGTTAAAATCAATATATTCAAGTCCGGATTGTCGGATGGGTATCTCCCTGGTTTTAAAGGCTTTTTCAGATCTGTAAAAAGGAAAAGTTCTGTTTTCTTGTCTATTTGTTCTCTGTAAAATTTCATAGATTTCCATGTAGGTTTGACCCCTGGTTCGGGTCCTGGACTCAGACTGGTTGGTGAACTAGGTCAAAAATAGCATATTTTTAGGGTTTGATGCTATTTTCGGATTAATTTAATGCCAAAAAAATATTTTTATAATTCTAATTTGATATTAGTGTTATAACAAGTGCAGGTACCAATTTTGAGGGTTTTTAGAATCCGTTTGATGCTTTAATGGCTTGAATTGCAAAACAGGGCACCCGAAGAATTCCAAAACACTGCAAAAATCACAAAATTTGTGATATTCTTGGATTTTCGTGCATAAGCATATATTTTTAGGGTTTAATCATATTAATAATCATATTAGGATACTTTAGGTTAAATTTGATGTTCATTTGATTTCATTTAGTGCATAAAACCTAAGTTTTACCAAAATATTTTCTAAAAACCTTGATTTCAAGGCCATAGTCTTGCTATCGGGGGCAATTTGGTCATTTGACCTCAATTTCGAAATCTCTAACCTTAGTTTTCATGTGTTTAAGTATGTCATATCATATTTTAGCGTAGTTTATTTGCATTTGAATTTCAAAGCTTGCATTTTACCAAATATCTTTCTGAAAACCCTAATTTCAAGGCCATAGTCTTGTTATTAGGGGTATTTTGGTCATTTTGACCCCAATTTCGAAATTTCATATCTTATCTTCCTTATTTATTCAATTTTATTTCATACTTTATCAATTTTATTTAAGGGAATCATGGAAAAGGCTTATATCTAGCAAGATCCAGTAATTTCTAGATATTACTGGATAAACCTAGAAAAGCCAACATATTTTCATTAATCAAGTTTTCTATTTTTGCAGGTACCTTGAAGATTTTATTTTTCATGTATTTAATTTTCAATAGTGATGTAAACTAAATTAGACTTTGGAATAAGAATTTACATTTCCTGCTTAGCTTAGGCAGCATTGCATATAGTTTATTTTTTTAAATAATGTTAATGTGTGATTGTAAACACCCCAAATTTTCCTCCTCATTCAGTATTCATCCATTTCATGTGTCATTGCATATCATTGCATGCATTCAGCATACCATTTCATTGCACTACATAGCATTGCAAGTCATTGCATCTCATTTTCGAGATCCAGCACTCATGTTTTTAAAATATTTAATCCAGATTTGAGTTTTAAAGCTTTCTTTCAAAATCAATTTCAAAACCTGGGTTTTTAGTCAGCATTCTATCATTTTCCAACCCCAGGACCTCATATTTCAAAATATTTTGTTAGAAAACAATCTGGATTCATTTCAAACTCAATTTCAATTGATTTCAATTCTCAGATGAGACCCATTTAGGTGGTCACTTCTGGATTCCTTTACTTGTCAAAAATCTCCAAAAATTTCAGAGTCCTAGTTGGATCAGGACTCTTTTTGCAGAGTCCAGTCGGATCAGAACTCTACTTTTCACTACCTTTTTACCTGCTTTCGGAGAAAACCTTTCAAAATCTTCTGTTTTGGCCAAAATTTCAGAGTCCTAGTTGGATCAGGACTCTTCTTCAAGAGTCCAGTCAGATCAGGACTCTTCTTTAGAGTTTCAATTGGATTGGGACTCTAATCTTTTACAACTATTTTATTTATTTTCAATCAAATCTTTCAAAATGAGTCAGAAACTCAGAGTTTTAGTCAAAACAGGACTCTGTTCAGAGAGTCCTAGTTGGATCAGGACTCTGATCCTGATTTCAATTTTGAGAGAATCTTTCAGAAATCTTTCAACATACCAAAACTATTACACTTTTATCAAAGAATTTCAAAATTTTGAGGTTTTATCTCAAAGTCCTGATCAAATCAGGACTCTACCCCAGAGTCTTGATCGAAGCAGGACTCTATCCAAAATTGATGTTCTCGCTTCATTTTCACTGGTTTTCAAAAGCTTTGCCCAAATTTCATCATTTGCCTACTAGAAAAACCAAAATTCTTAGAGTTCTGATCGAATTAGGACTCTTTCTTAGAGTCCTAATCGTATCAAGACTCTCAACCAAAATTTGATTTTATCGTGTTTCTAACCGTTTTTCAAAATTCTTTCATTTGTTTTTCAGAAAATACCAAAAATCTAGAGTTTCAGTCCGATCAGGACTCTGTCCCAGAGTCCTAGTCCAGTCAGGAGTTTGTTTTTATTCCATTTGTTTTCAAAAATTAGATCATTTTGTAGAGTCCAGTTAATCCAAGACTCTAATTTAGAGTTCTGATCGAATTAGGAATCTAACTCTGACTGTATTTTCTGACTTGTTTCACCATTTTCGATGAAATATTTTCAAAAATTTCTTTATTTGGCTTTTAAAAACCAAAATCACAGAGTCCTAAGAGTTCAGGACTCTAATTCGGAGTTCCATTTCGCTTGAGACCCTATTTTCAAAGATCTTGAATTTCAAATACTGGTTTTAACCCCTTTTCAAAACCATTTTCAGTGTTTATTTCAAAATTCTTCAAAACTCGATGTGGGCCCACTCAGTTGGCACCATATCCAGAAAAGTTCTGACTCGGTTAGAACCCTATGCCATTTCAAAAATTCTAATTTTAAGTTTACTTTTGAAAATCTTTTGAAAACTCCTTCAATTTCAAGTTCTAAAATCGTTTTTTGAAAAACTCAAGTAGGGCCCACTCAGGGTGGCGCCATATTCGAGTAAGTTAGGGCTAGACTAGGGTTAGTCAGTGTCTTAGTTAGTGTTAGGGGTTTAGAAGAGTTAATATCATTTTTAAAACTCATTTTGAAGTTTAGTTTTTAAAACTAGTGTTTTTAAAGGTTTTTAAAGGTTTTTAAAAAACCAAATGTGGAAGATGCCAAGTGGCATCACATTTGGACTTTCTAGGGTTTAATTAGGGGTTAATTAGGGATTAATTAGAGTCCCACCTAGGCTATAATTCTCGAAAAAATCATTGCCCCTTTATTGGATTTATTAGAAAGAGTTCTAAAAAAATAAAACTCCTTAATTAACCCTAATTAAGGAGGTTTTGAAACCTATAAATAGGGGACTTCAAGAGGTAAAAAAGGGCTCTTTTTCTCTCAAATTTTCGTGGCCTCTCTCTCCTCTCCAGCACCTCCACCTTCCTCCATTGCAGCTGCAGCCCCAAGGTGAGTTTATTTAATATTATTTTATTAGTTTTTATGATTTTTCAATAGATTTCACCAAGGAAACTCTTGTGTTCATGGATTTCATCCAAGAACCCCAAAATCGACCCAAGAAGATGATCTAACTCAGTTTGAGGGTGATTTCAAGGATTCTAATCCATTAGAATCGATGAGAGGTACGTTTTTCATGTTCTTAACCGACGAAACGTGAGATTTACTCGTTAAATGGGTTAAATCCATGATTTCAAAAGTGAAAGCAAATTCCATCCATGGATTCCCTGTATTTTATTTTTTTCTTTGCTTATTCATGTTTATTACACATTTTCCAGCATAGAAATAATTTTTATTTTACTGTTTTATGGTTTATTTTATTGTTTTTTATTAGTTAATGCATATTTTCTCAAGTTTCTTAGATTTCTGTGTGTTTTTAGTTTAGAACAGAAAAGAGCATGCTGTTTTGGATTGAAATACTTGTTGTTAATGTCTGATTTTTTTATATGTGATGCATGCATATGTTATTGATCTACTGTAAAAAAATAAGAGTTTTTGAACTTCGGGAACCCTGTCAGAAAAATCAGACATCAAATCTGGTTTTTAAAACTTTAAAATCGTTGTTAAAATCAAGAGGGTAACTTTCTGTGATGATATTTTTCTCATCTTATATTCGCTTTTAGATCTGTAAAGTGCCATGGATTCATATTGATTAGGTCTAGCTACTGTGAAATTTTCAAAAAATATTTTTATAATTCTAATTTGATATTAGGGTTATAAAAAGTGCAGCTACCAATTTTGAGGATTTTTAAAATCCGTTTGATGCTTGAATGGCTTGAATTACAAAACAGGGCACCCGAAGAATTCCAAAACACTGCAAAAATCACAAAATTTGTGATATTTTTTGGATTTTCGTGTATAAGCATATATTTTTAGGGTTTAATCCTATTCATAATCATATTAGGATGCTTTAGATTTAATTTGATGCTCATTTGATTTCATTTAGTGCATAAAACCTAAGTTTTTACCAAGATCTATTTCAGAAAACCCTGATTTCAAGGCCATAGTCTTGCTATCAGGGGCAATTTGGTCATTTGACCTCAATTTCGAAATCCCTAACCCTAATTTTCATATTTTTAATCATGTCATTGCATATTTAGTTTGATTTATTTTCATTTGAACCTCAAAACTTGCATTTTATCAAATATCTTTCTAAAAACCCTAATTTCAAGGCCATAGTCTTGTTATTAGGGGTATTTTGGTCATTTTGACCCCAATTTCGAAATTTCATATCTTATCTTTGTTATTTATTCAATTTGATTTCATATTTTATCAAGTTTATATCAGGGAATCATGGAAAAAGGCTTATATCTAGCAAAATCCAATAATTTCTAGATATTACTGGATAAACCTAGAAAAGCCAACATATCATCACTAACAAAGTTTTCTAGTTTTGCAGGAACATTGAAGACTTTATTTTCCTTTAATTTCTTGTATTTAAATTCAATAGTGATCTAAATTAAATTAAATTATATTTGGAATAAGAATTTAAATTTCAGCTTAGAATAGGATGCATTGCATATAGTTTAATTCTGCCGATATTAAATGTTTGATGAATGTATCATTCATGCACATTTTATCAATTCACTATGGTCTACACGAATGGCACATTCACTAGCTTTTATGAAGTTTATAAATTTGGTGGAATTTGTATTTATGGCCATAGTCAGAATACGAATGATACCCAGATTTATGATCTTCACATTAGCCACATTCAGCCTACACTCTTAGGCTAACTTCAAAATGCACTGCATTTCTCAAAAATACAAAAAGTATTTCTCAATTCCTCAAATCCATACTCATTCATTTCATGCATTTATAAATTCTAATTTCAATTCAAAAAAATCAGTTTTTCTCAAATTTTTCTAAGTCATATTCAAAAATCGATTTTCTTAAAATATGGATTTGCCAATGATATTTCAAGTATTTCCCAAGTTCCAAATTCGATTTTCTAAGTTATATTTTCAATTTCAAAGTTTGAATTCAAAGAAATCAAGTTTTTCAAAGTTATTTCACATTTCTCAAAATCAATTTTCACAAAAATCTCAAGATTCCTTCAGAAACCGATTTTACTTTTCTGAGAAGTATATTTCAAATCCCAATTCACGATTTTCCATGTGATATCTATTCTAAGTGTTTCAGTTATTCAAAGCAAACATCATGTTTTCAAATATGCATTTTTAGAAATTCATAGCACATGCCTGATTCTATGCGCATTTAGAAATTAGAATATGATTTAGATAAGTTGAATAGAGCAGAGCAGTAGATTGATCCTTGGTTCGATTACCCCTGTTAAAGGTGGCAGGAACGGTCGAACCTCATACCGACAGGCGAGTCCCATTCTTCGAAATTATCCCGCATTTTAAAACGGAGGCGAGCTATTTTCAAAAACTATTTCAAAGGTCAGTTTGACTCGCAAAAAGTTAAAAATTTTGCGATGATAATAGTGATGGATGATGATTCCTGCATATTCAAACTCACTATGGTCTACACGAATGGCACATACACTAGCTTTTATGAAAGTATCAGTCAGGAAAAAAGTTAAAATCAATATATTCAAGTCCGGATTGTCGGATGGGTATCTCCCTGGTTTTAAAGGCTTTTTCAGATCTGTAAAAAGGAAAAGTTCTGTTTTCTTGTCTATTTGTTCTCTGTAAAATTTCATAGATTTCCATGTAGGTTTGACCCCTGGTTCGGGTCCTGGACTCAGACTGGTTGGTGAACTAGGTCAAAAATAGCATATTTTTAGGGTTTGATGCTATTTTCGGATTAATTTAATGCCAAAAAAATATTTTTATAATTCTAATTTGATATTAGTGTTATAACAAGTGCAGGTACCAATTTTGAGGGTTTTTAGAATCCGTTTGATGCTTTAATGGCTTGAATTGCAAAACAGGGCACCCGAAGAATTCCAAAACACTGCAAAAATCACAAAATTTGTGATATTCTTGGATTTTCGTGCATAAGCATATATTTTTAGGGTTTAATCATATTAATAATCATATTAGGATACTTTAGGTTAAATTTGATGTTCATTTGATTTCATTTAGTGCATAAAACCTAAGTTTTAACAAAATATTTTCTAAAAACCCTGATTTCAAGGCCATAGTCTTGCTATCGGGGGCAATTTGGTCATTTGACCTCAATTTCGAAATCTCTAACCTTAGTTTTCATGTGTTTAAGTATGTCATATCATATTTTAGCGTAGTTTATTTGCATTTGAATTTCAAAGCTTGCATTTTACCAAATATCTTTCTGAAAACCCTAATTTCAAGGCCATAGTCTTGTTATTAGGGGTATTTTGGTCATTTTGACCCCAATTTCGAAATTTCATATCTTATCTTCCTTATTTATTCAATTTTATTTCATACTTTATCAATTTTATTTAAGGGAATCATGGAAAAGGCTTATATCTAGCAAGATCCAGTAATTTCTAGATATTACTGGATAAACCTAGAAAAGCCAACATATTTTCATTAATCAAGTTTTCTATTTTTGCAGGTACCTTGAAGATTTTATTTTTCATGTATTTAATTTTCAATAGTGATGTAAACTAAATTAAACTTTGGAATAAGAATTTACATTTCCTGCTTAGCTTAGGCAGCATTGCATATAGTTTATTTTTTTAAATAATGTTAATGTGTGATTGTAAACACCCCAAATTTTCCTCCTCATTCAGTATTCATCCATTTCATGTGTCATTGCATATCATTGCATGCATTCAGCATACCATTTCATTGCACTACATAGCATTGCAAGTCATTGCATCTCATTTTCGAGATCCAGCACTCATGTTTTTAAAATATTTAATCCAAATTTGAGTTTTAAAGCTTTCTTTCAAAATCAATTTCAAAACCTGGGTTTTTAGTCAGCATTCTATCATTTTCCAACCCCAGGACCTCATATTTCAAAATATTTTGTTAGAAAACAATCTGGATTCATTTCAAACTCAATTTCAATTCTCAGATGAGACCCATTTAGGTGGTCACTTCTGGATTCTTTTACTTGTCAAAAATCTCCAAAAATTTCAGAGTCCTAGTTGGATCAGGACTCTTTTTGCAGAGTCCAGTCGAATCAGAACTCTACTTTTCACTACCTTTTTACCTGCTTTCGGAGAAAACCTTTCAAAATCTTCTGTTTTGGCCAAAATTTCAGAGTCCTAGTTGGATCAGGACTCTTCTTCAAGAGTCCAGTCAGATCAGGACTCTTCTTTAGAGTTTCAATTGGATTGGGACTCTAATCTTTTACAACTATTTTATTTATTTTCAATCAAATCTTTCAAAATGAGTCAGAAACTCAGAGTTTTAGTCAAAACAGGACTCTGTTCAGAGAGTCCTAGTTGGATCAGGACTCTGATCCTGATTTCAATTTTGAGAGAATCTTTCAGAAATCTTTCAACATACCAAAACTATTACACTTTTATCAAAGAATTTCAAAATTTTGAGGTTTTATCTCAAAGTCCTGATCAAATCAGGACTCTACCCCAGAGTCTTGATCGAAGCAGGACTCTATCCAAAATTGATGTTCTCGCTTCATTTTCACTGGTTTTCAAAAGCTTTGCCCAAATTTCATCATTTGCCTACTAGAAAAACCAAAATTCTTAGAGTTCTGATCGAATTAGGACTCTTTCTTAGAGTCCTAATCGTATCAAGACTCTCAACCAAAATTTGATTTTATCGTGTTTCTAACCGTTTTTCAAAATTCTTTCATTTGTTTTTCAGAAAATACCAAAAATCTAGAGTTTCAGTCCGATCAGGACTCTGTCCCAGAGTCCTAGTCCAGTCAGGAGTTTGTTTTTATTCCATTTGTTTTCAAAAATTAGATCATTTTGTGGAGTCCAGTTAATCCAAGACTCTAATTTAGAGTTCTGATCGAATTAGGAGTCTAACTCTGACTGTATTTTCTGACTTGTTTCACCATTTTCGATGAAATCTTTTCAAAAATTTCTTTATTTGGCTTTTAAAAACCAAAATCACAGAGTCCTAAGAGTTCAGGACTCTAATTCGGAGTTCCATTTCGCTTGAGACCCTATTTTCAAAGATCTTGAATTTCAAATACTGGTTTTAACCCCTTTTCAAAACCATTTTCAGTGTTTATTTCAAAATTCTTCAAAACTCGATGTGGGCCCACTCAGTTGGCACCATATCCAGAGGAGTTCTGACTCGGTTAGAACCCTATGCCATTTCAAAAATTCTAATTTTAAGTTTACTTTTGAAAATCTTTTGAAAACTCCTTCAATTTCAAGTTCTAAAATCGTTTTTTGAAAAACTCAAGTAGGGCCCACTCAGGGTGGCGCCATATTCGAGTAAGTTAGGGCTAGACTAGGGTTAGTCAGTGTCTTAGTTAGTGTTAGGGGTTTAGAAGAGTTAATATCATTTTTAAAACTCATTTTGAAGTTTAGTTTTTAAAACTAGTGTTTTTAAAGGTTTTTAAAGGTTTTTAAAAAACCAAATGTGGAAGATGCCAAGTGGCATCACATTTGGACTTTCTAGGGTTTAATTAGGGGTTAATTAGGGATTAATTAGAGTCCCACCTAGGCTATAATTCTCGAAAAAATCATTGCCCCTTTATTGGATTTATTAGAAAGAGTTCTAAAAAAATAAAACTCCTTAATTAACCCTAATTAAGGAGGTTTTGAAACCTATAAATAGGGGACTTCAAGAGGTAAAAAAGGGCTCTTTTTCTCTCAAATTTTCGTGGCCTCTCTCTCCTCTCCAGCACCTCCACCTTCCTCCATTGCAGCTGCAGCCCCAAGGTGAGTTTATTTAATATTATTTTATTAGTTTTTATGATTTTTCAATAGATTTCACCAAGGAAACTCTTGTGTTCATGGATTTCATCCAAGAACCCCAAAATCGACCCAAGAAGATGATCTAACTCAGTTTGAGGGTGATTTCAAGGATTCTAATCCATTAGAATCGATGAGAGGTACGTTTTTCATGTTCTTAACCGACGAAACGTGAGATTTACCCGTTAAATGGGTTAAATCCATGATTTCAAAAGTGAAAGCAAATTCCATCCATGGATTCCCTGTATTTTATTTTTTTCTTTGCTTATTCATGTTTATTACACGTTTTCCAGCATAGAAATAATTTTTATTTTACTGTTTTATGGTTTATTTTATTGTTTTTTATTAGTTAATGCATATTTTCTCAAGTTTCTTAGATTTCTGTGTGTTTTTAGTTTAGAACAGAAAAGAGCATGCTGTTTTGGATTGAAATACTTGTTGTTAATGTCTGATTTTTTTATATGTGATGCATGCATATGTTATTGATCTACTGTAAAAAAATAAGAGTTTTTGAACTTCGGGAACCCTGTCAGAAAAATCAGACATCAAATCTGGTTTTTAAAACTTTAAAATCGTTGTTAAAATCAAGAGGGTAACTTTCTGTGATGATATTTTTCTCATCTTATATTCGCTTTTAGATCTGTAAAGTGCCATGGATTCATATTGATTAGGTCTAGCTACTGTGAAATTTTCAAAAAATATTTTTATAATTCTAATTTGATATTAGGGTTATAAAAAGTGCAGCTACCAATTTTGAGGATTTTTAAAATCCGTTTGATGCTTGAATGGCTTGAATTACAAAACAGGGCACCCGAAGAATTCCAAAACACTGCAAAAATCACAAAATTTGTGATATTTTTTGGATTTTCGTGTATAAGCATATATTTTTAGGGTTTAATCATATTCATAATCATATTAGGATGCTTTAGATTTAATTTGATGCTCATTTGATTTCATTTAGTGCATAAAACCTAAGTTTTTACCAAGATCTATTTCAGAAAACCCTGATTTCAAGGCCATAGTCTTGTTATCAGGGGCAATTTGGTCATTTGACCTCAATTTCGAAATCCCTAACCCTAATTTTCATATTTTTAATCATGTCATTGCATATTTAGTTTGATTTATTTTCATTTGAACCTCAAAACTTGCATTTTATCAAATATCTTTCTAAAAACCCTAATTTCAAGGCCATAGTCTTGTTATTAGGGGTATTTTGGTCATTTTGACCCCAATTTCAAAATTTCATATCTTATCTTTGTTATTTATTCAATTTGATTTCATATTTTATCAAGTTTATATCAGGGAATCATGGAAAAAGGCTTATATCTAGCAAAATCCAATAATTTCTAGATATTACTGGATAAACCTAGAAAAGCCAACATATCATCACTAACAAAGTTTTCTAGTTTTGCAGGAACATTGAAGACTTTATTTTCCTTTAATTTCTTGTATTTAAATTCAATAGTGATCTAAATTAAATTAAATTATATTTGGAATAAGAATTTAAATTTCAGCTTAGAATAGGATGCATTGCATATAGTTTAATTCTGCCGATATTAAATGTTTGATGAATGTATCATTCATGCACATTTTATCAATTCACTATGGTCTACACGAATAGCACATTCACTAGCTTTTATGAAGTTTATAAACTTGGTGGAATTTGTATTTATAGCCATAGTCAGAATACGAATGATACCCAGATTTATGATCTTCACATTAGCCACATTCAGCCTACACTCTTAGGCTAACTTCAAAATGCACTGCATTTCTCAAAAATACAAAAAGTATTTCTCAATTCCTCAAATCCATACTCATTCATTTCATGCATTTATAAATTCTAATTTCAATTCAAAAAAATCAGTTTTTCTCAAATTTTTCTAAGTCATATTCAAAAATCGATTTTCTTAAAATATGGATTTGCCAATGATATTTCAAGTATTTCCCAAGTTCCAAATTCGATTTTCTAAGTTATATTTTCAATTTCAAAGTTTGAATTCAAAGAAATCAAGTTTTTCAAAGTTATTTCACATTTCTCAAAATCAATTTTCACAAAAATCTCAAGATTCCTTCAGAAACCGATTTTACTTTTCTGAGAAGTATATTTCAAATCCCAATTCACGATTTTCCATGTGATATCTATTCTAAGTGTTTCAGTTATTCAAAGCAAACATCATGTTTTCAAATATGCATTTTTAGAAATTCATAGCACATGCCTGATTCTATGCGCATTTAGAAATTAGAATATGATTTAGATAAGTTGAATAGAGCAGAGCAGTAGATTGATCCTTGGTTCGATTACCCCTGTTAAAGGTGGCAGGAACGGTCGAACCTCATACCGACAGGCGAGTCCCATTCTTCGAAATTATCCCGCATTTTAAAACGGAGGCGAGCTATTTTCAAAAACTATTTCAAAGGTCAGTTTGACTCGCAAAAAGTTAAAAAATTTGCGATGATAATAGTGATGGATGATGATTCCTGCATATTCAAACTCACTATGGTCTACACGAATGGCACATACACTAGCTTTTATGAAAGTATCAGTCAGGAAAAAAGTTAAAATCAATATATTCAAGTCCGGATTGTCGGATGGGTATCTCCCTGGTTTTAAAGGCTTTTTCAGATCTGTAAAAAGGAAAAGTTCTGTTTTCTTGTCTATTTGTTCTCTGTAAAATTTCATAGATTTCCATGTAGGTTTGACCCCTGGTTCGGGTCCTGGACTCAGACTGGTTGGTGAACTAGGTCAAAAATAGCATATTTTTAGGGTTTGATGCTATTTTCGGATTAATTTAATGCCAAAAAAATATTTTTATAATTCTAATTTGATATTAGTATTATAACAAGTGCAGGTACCAATTTTGAGGGTTTTTAGAATCCGTTTGATGCTTTAATGGCTTGAATTGCAAAACAGGGCACCCGAAGAATTCCAAAACACTGCAAAAATCACAAAATTTGTGATATTCTTGGATTTTCGTGCATAAGCATATATTTTTAGGGTTTAATCATATTAATAATCATATTAGGATACTTTAGGTTAAATTTGATGTTCATTTGATTTCATTTAGTGCATAAAACCTAAGTTTTACCAAAATATTTTCTAAAAACCCTAATTTCAAGGCCATAGTCTTGCTATCGGGGGCAATTTGGTCATTTGACCTCAATTTCGAAATCTCTAACCTTAGTTTTCATGTGTTTAAGTATGTCATATCATATTTTAGCGTAGTTTATTTGCATTTGAATTTCAAAGCTTGCATTTTACCAAATATCTTTCTGAAAACCCTAATTTCAAGGCCATAGTCTTGTTATTAGGGGTATTTTGGTCATTTTGACCCCAATTTCGAAATTTCATATCTTATCTTCCTTATTTATTCAATTTTATTTCATACTTTATCAATTTTATTTAAGGGAATCATGGAAAAGGCTTATATCTAGCAAGATCCAGTAATTTCTAGATATTACTGGATAAACCTAGAAAAGCCAACATATTTTCATTAATCAAGTTTTCTATTTTTGCAGGTACCTTGAAGATTTTATTTTTCATGTATTTAATTTTCAATAGTGATGTAAACTAAATTAAACTTTGGAATAAGAATTTACATTTCCTGCTTAGCTTAGGCAGCATTGCATATAGTTTATTTTTTTAAATAATGTTAATGTGTGATTGTAAACACCCCAAATTTTCCTCCTCATTCAGTATTCATCCATTTCATGTGTCATTGCATATCATTGCATGCATTCAGCATACCATTTCATTGCACTACATAGCATTGCAAGTCATTGCATCTCATTTTCGAGATCCAGCACTCATGTTTTTAAAATATTTAATCCAAATTTGAGTTTTAAAGCTTTCTTTCAAAATCAATTTCAAAACCTGGGTTTTTAGTCAGCATTCTATCATTTTCCAACCCCAGGACCTCATATTTCAAAATATTTTGTTAGAAAACAATCTGGATTCATTTCAAACTCAATTTCAATTCTCAGATGAGACCCATTTAGGTGGTCACTTCTGGATTCTTTTACTTGTCAAAAATCTCCAAAAATTTCAGAGTCCTAGTTGGATCAGGACTCTTTTTGCAGAGTCCAGTCGAATCAGAACTCTACTTTTCACTACCTTTTTACCTGCTTTCGGAGAAAACCTTTCAAAATCTTCTGTTTTGGCCAAAATTTCAGAGTCCTAGTTGGATCAGGACTCTTCTTCAAGAGTCCAGTCAGATCAGGACTCTTCTTTAGAGTTTCAATTGGATTGGGACTCTAATCTTTTACAACTATTTTATTTATTTTCAATCAAATCTTTCAAAATGAGTCAGAAACTCAGAGTTTTAGTCAAAACAGGACTCTGTTCAGAGAGTCCTAGTTGGATCAGGACTCTGATCCTGATTTCAATTTTGAGAGAATCTTTCAGAAATCTTTCAACATACCAAAACTATTACACTTTTATCAAAGAATTTCAAAATTTTGAGGTTTTATCTCAAAGTCCTGATCAAATCAGGACTCTACCCCAGAGTCTTGATCGAAGCAGGACTCTATCCAAAATTGATGTTCTCGCTTCATTTTCACTGGTTTTCAAAAGCTTTGCCCAAATTTCATCATTTGCCTACTAGAAAAACCAAAATTCTTAGAGTTCTGATCGAATTAGGACTCTTTCTTAGAGTCCTAATCGTATCAAGACTCTCAACCAAAATTTGATTTTATCGTGTTTCTAACCGTTTTTCAAAATTCTTTCATTTGTTTTTCAGAAAATACCAAAAATCTAGAGTTTCAGTCCGATCAGGACTCTGTCCCAGAGTCCTAGTCCAGTCAGGAGTTTGTTTTTATTCCATTTGTTTTCAAAAATTAGATCATTTTGTAGAGTCCAGTTAATCCAAGACTCTAATTTAGAGTTCTGATCGAATTAGGAGTCTAACTCTGACTGTATTTTCTGACTTGTTTCACCATTTTCGATGAAATCTTTTCAAAAATTTCTTTATTTGGCTTTTAAAAACCAAAATCACAGAGTCCTAAGAGTTCAGGACTCTAATTCGGAGTTCCATTTCGCTTGAGACCCTATTTTCAAAGATCTTGAATTTCAAATACTGGTTTTAACCCCTTTTCAAAACCATTTTCAGTGTTTATTTCAAAATTCTTCAAAACTCGATGTGGGCCCACTCAGTTGGCACCATATCCAGAAAAGTTCTGACTCGGTTAGAACCCTATGCCATTTCAAAAATTCTAATTTTAAGTTTACTTTTGAAAATCTTTTGAAAACTCCTTCAATTTCAAGTTCTAAAATCGTTTTTTGAAAAACTCAAGTAGGGCCCACTCAGGGTGGCGCCATATTCGAGTAAGTTAGGGCTAGACTAGGGTTAGTCAGTGTCTTAGTTAGTGTTAGGGGTTTAGAAGAGTTAATATCATTTTTAAAACTCATTTTGAAGTTTAGTTTTTAAAACTAGTGTTTTTAAAGGTTTTTAAAGGTTTTTAAAAAACCAAATGTGGAAGATGCCAAGTGGCATCACATTTGGACTTTCTAGGGTTTAATTAGGGGTTAATTAGGGATTAATTAGAGTCCCACCTAGGCTATAATTCTCGAAAAAATCATTGCCCCTTTATTGGATTTATTAGAAAGAGTTCTAAAAAAATAAAACTCCTTAATTAACCCTAATTAAGGAGGTTTTGAAACCTATAAATAGGGGACTTCAAGAGGTAAAAAAGGGCTCTTTTTCTCTCAAATTTTCGTGGCCTCTCTCTCCTCTCCAGCACCTCCACCTTCCTCCATTGCAGCTGCAGCCCCAAGGTGAGTTTATTTAATATTATTTTATTAGTTTTTATGATTTTTCAATAGATTTCACCAAGGAAACTCTTGTGTTCATGGATTTCATCCAAGAACCCCAAAATCGACCCAAGAAGATGATCTAACTCAGTTTGAGGGTGATTTCAAGGATTCTAATCCATTAGAATCGATGAGAGGTACGTTTTTCATGTTCTTAACCGACGAAACGTGAGATTTACCCGTTAAATGGGTTAAATCCATGATTTCAAAAGTGAAAGCAAATTCCATCCATGGATTCCCTGTATTTTATTTTTTTCTTTGCTTATTCATGTTTATTACACGTTTTCCAGCATAGAAATAATTTTTATTTTACTGTTTTATGGTTTATTTTATTGTTTTTTATTAGTTAATGCATATTTTCTCAAGTTTCTTAGATTTCTGTGTGTTTTTAGTTTAGAACAGAAAAGAGCATGCTGTTTTGGATTGAAATACTTGTTGTTAATGTCTGATTTTTTTATATGTGATGCATGCATATGTTATTGATCTACTGTAAAAAAATAAGAGTTTTTGAACTTCGGGAACCCTGTCAGAAAAATCAGACATCAAATCTGGTTTTTAAAACTTTAAAATCGTTGTTAAAATCAAGAGGGTAACTTTCTGTGATGATATTTTTCTCATCTTATATTCGCTTTTAGATCTGTAAAGTGCCATGGATTCATATTGATTAGGTCTAGCTACTGTGAAATTTTCAAAAAATATTTTTATAATTCTAATTTGATATTAGGGTTATAAAAAGTGCAGCTACCAATTTTGAGGATTTTTAAAATCCGTTTGATGCTTGAATGGCTTGAATTACAAAACAGGGCACCCGAAGAATTCCAAAACACTGCAAAAATCACAAAATTTGTGATATTTTTTGGATTTTCGTGTATAAGCATATATTTTTAGGGTTTAATCATATTCATAATCATATTAGGATGCTTTAGATTTAATTTGATGCTCATTTGATTTCATTTAGTGCATAAAACCTAAGTTTTTACCAAGATCTATTTCAGAAAACCCTGATTTCAAGGCCATAGTCTTGCTATCAGGGGCAATTTGGTCATTTGACCTCAATTTCGAAATCCCTAACCCTAATTTTCATATTTTTAATCATGTCATTGCATATTTAGTTTGATTTATTTTCATTTGAACCTCAAAACTTGCATTTTATCAAATATCTTTCTAAAAACCCTAATTTCAAGGCCATAGTCTTGTTATTAGGGGTATTTTGGTCATTTTGACCCCAATTTCGAAATTTCATATCTTATCTTTGTTATTTATTCAATTTGATTTCATATTTTATCAAGTTTATATCAGGGAATCATGGAAAAAGGCTTATATCTAGCAAAATCCAATAATTTCTAGATATTACTGGATAAACCTAGAAAAGCCAACATATCATCACTAACAAAGTTTTCTAGTTTTGCAGGAACATTGAAGACTTTATTTTCCTTTAATTTCTTGTATTTAAATTCAATAGTGATCTAAATTAAATTAAATTATATTTGGAATAAGAATTTAAATTTCAGCTTAGAATAGGATGCATTGCATATAGTTTAATTCTGCCGATATTAAATGTTTGATGAATGTATCATTCATGCACATTTTATCAATTCACTATGGTCTACACGAATGGCACATTCACTAGCTTTTATGAAGTTTATAAATTTGGTGGAATTTGTATTTATGGCCATAGTCAGAATACGAATGATACCCAGATTTATGATCTTCACATTAGCCACATTCAGCCTACACTCTTAGGCTAACTTCAAAATGCACTGCATTTCTCAAAAATACAAAAAGTATTTCTCAATTCCTCAAATCCATACTCATTCATTTCATGCATTTATAAATTCTAATTTCAATTCAAAAAAATCAGTTTTTCTCAAATTTTTCTAAGTCATATTCAAAAATCGATTTTCTTAAAATATGGATTTGCCAATGATATTTCAAGTATTTCCCAAGTTCCAAATTCGATTTTCTAAGTTATATTTTCAATTTCAAAGTTTGAATTCAAAGAAATCAAGTTTTTCAAAGTTATTTCACATTTCTCAAAATCAATTTTCACAAAAATCTCAAGATTCCTTCAGAAACCGATTTTACTTTTCTGAGAAGTATATTTCAAATCCCAATTCACGATTTTCCATGTGATATCTATTCTAAGTGTTTCAGTTATTCAAAGCAAACATCATGTTTTCAAATATGCATTTTTAGAAATTCATAGCACATGCCTGATTCTATGCGCATTTAGAAATTAGAATATGATTTAGATAAGTTGAATAGAGCAGAGCAGTAGATTGATCCTTGGTTCGATTACCCCTGTTAAAGGTGGCAGGAACGGTCGAACCTCATACCGACAGGCGAGTCCCATTCTTCGAAATTATCCCGCATTTTAAAACGGAGGCGAGCTATTTTCAAAAACTATTTCAAAGGTCAGTTTGACTCGCAAAAAGTTAAAAATTTTGCGATGATAATAGTGATGGATGATGATTCCTGCATATTCAAACTCACTATGGTCTACACGAATGGCACATACACTAGCTTTTATGAAAGTATCAGTCAGGAAAAAAGTTAAAATCAATATATTCAAGTCCGGATTGTCGGATGGGTATCTCCCTGGTTTTAAAGGCTTTTTCAGATCTGTAAAAAGGAAAAGTTCTGTTTTCTTGTCTATTTGTTCTCTGTAAAATTTCATAGATTTCCATGTAGGTTTGACCCCTGGTTCGGGTCCTGGACTCAGACTGGTTGGTGAACTAGGTCAAAAATAGCATATTTTTAGGGTTTGATGCTATTTTCGGATTAATTTAATGCCAAAAAAATATTTTTATAATTCTAATTTGATATTAGTGTTATAACAAGTGCAGGTACCAATTTTGAGGGTTTTTAGAATCCGTTTGATGCTTTAATGGCTTGAATTGCAAAACAGGGCACCCGAAGAATTCCAAAACACTGCAAAAATCACAAAATTTGTGATATTCTTGGATTTTCGTGCATAAGCATATATTTTTAGGGTTTAATCATATTAATAATCATATTAGGATACTTTAGGTTAAATTTGATGTTCATTTGATTTCATTTAGTGCATAAAACCTAAGTTTTACCAAAATATTTTCTAAAAACCCTGATTTCAAGGCCATAGTCTTGCTATCGGGGGCAATTTGGTCATTTGACCTCAATTTCGAAATCTCTAACCTTAGTTTTCATGTGTTTAAGTATGTCATATCATATTTTAGCGTAGTTTATTTGCATTTGAATTTCAAAGCTTGCATTTTACCAAATATCTTTCTGAAAACCCTAATTTCAAGGCCATAGTCTTGTTATTAGGGGTATTTTGGTCATTTTGACCCCAATTTCGAAATTTCATATCTTATCTTCCTTATTTATTCAATTTTATTTCATACTTTATCAATTTTATTTAAGGGAATCATGGAAAAGGCTTATATCTAGCAAGATCCAGTAATTTCTAGATATTACTGGATAAACCTAGAAAAGCCAACATATTTTCATTAATCAAGTTTTCTATTTTTGCAGGTACCTTGAAGATTTTATTTTTCATGTATTTAATTTTCAATAGTGATGTAAACTAAATTAAACTTTGGAATAAGAATTTACATTTCCTGCTTAGCTTAGGCAGCATTGCATATAGTTTATTTTTTTAAATAATGTTAATGTGTGATTGTAAACACCCCAAATTTTCCTCCTCATTCAGTATTCATCCATTTCATGTGTCATTGCATATCATTGCATGCATTCAGCATACCATTTCATTGCACTACATAGCATTGCAAGTCATTGCATCTCATTTTCGAGATCCAGCACTCATGTTTTTAAAATATTTAATCCAGATTTGAGTTTTAAAGCTTTCTTTCAAAATCAATTTCAAAACCTGGGTTTTTAGTCAGCATTCTATCATTTTCCAACCCCAGGACCTCATATTTCAAAATATTTTGTTAGAAAACAATCTGGATTCATTTCAAACTCAATTTCAATTCTCAGATGAGACCCATTTAGGTGGTCACTTCTGGATTCTTTTACTTGTCAAAAATCTCCAAAAATTTCAGAGTCCTAGTTGGATCAGGACTCTTTTTGCAGAGTCCAGTCGAATCAGAACTCTACTTTTCACTACCTTTTTACCTGCTTTCGGAGAAAACCTTTCAAAATCTTCTGTTTTGGCCAAAATTTCAGAGTCCTAGTTGGATCAGGACTCTTCTTCAAGAGTCCAGTCAGATCAGGACTCTTCTTTAGAGTTTCAATTGGATTGGGACTCTAATCTTTTACAACTATTTTATTTATTTTCAATCAAATCTTTCAAAATGAGTCAGAAACTCAGAGTTTTAGTCAAAACAGGACTCTGTTCAGAGAGTCCTAGTTGGATCAGGACTCTGATCCTGATTTCAATTTTGAGAGAATCTTTCAGAAATCTTTCAACATACCAAAACTATTACACTTTTATCAAAGAATTTCAAAATTTTGAGGTTTTATCTCAAAGTCCTGATCAAATCAGGACTCTACCCCAGAGTCTTGATCGAAGCAGGACTCTATCCAAAATTGATGTTCTCGCTTCATTTTCACTGGTTTTCAAAAGCTTTGCCCAAATTTCATCATTTGCCTACTAGAAAAACCAAAATTCTTAGAGTTCTGATCGAATTAGGACTCTTTCTTAGAGTCCTAATCGTATCAAGACTTTCAACCAAAATTTGATTTTATCGTGTTTCTAACCGTTTTTCAAAATTCTTTCATTTGTTTTTCAGAAAATACCAAAAATCTAGAGTTTCAGTCCGATCAGGACTCTGTCCCAGAGTCCTAGTCCAGTCAGGAGTTTGTTTTTATTCCATTTGTTTTCAAAAATTAGATCATTTTGTAGAGTCCAGTTAATCCAAGACTCTAATTTAGAGTTCTGATCGAATTAGGAGTCTAACTCTGACTGTATTTTCTGACTTGTTTCACCATTTTCGATGAAATCTTTTCAAAAATTTCTTTATTTGGCTTTTAAAAACCAAAATCACAGAGTCCTAAGAGTTCAGGACTCTAATTCGGAGTTCCATTTCGCTTGAGACCCTATTTTCAAAGATCTTGAATTTCAAATACTGGTTTTAACCCCTTTTCAAAACCATTTTCAGTGTTTATTTCAAAATTCTTCAAAACTCGATGTGGGCCCACTCAGTTGGCACCATATCCAGAAAAGTTCTGACTCGGTTAGAACCCTATGCCATTTCAAAAATTCTAATTTTAAGTTTACTTTTGAAAATCTTTTGAAAACTCCTTCAATTTCAAGTTCTAAAATCGTTTTTTGAAAAACTCAAGTAGGGCCCACTCAGGGTGGCGCCATATTCGAGTAAGTTAGGGCTAGACTAGGGTTAGTCAGTGTCTTAGTTAGTGTTAGGGGTTTAGAAGAGTTAATATCATTTTTAAAACTCATTTTGAAGTTTAGTTTTTAAAACTAGTGTTTTTAAAGGTTTTTAAAGGTTTTTAAAAAACCAAATGTGGAAGATGCCAAGTGGCATCACATTTGGACTTTCTAGGGTTTAATTAGGGGTTAATTAGGGATTAATTAGAGTCCCACCTAGGCTATAATTCTCGAAAAAATCATTGCCCCTTTATTGGATTTATTAGAAAGAGTTCTAAAAAAATAAAACTCCTTAATTAACCCTAATTAAGGAGGTTTTGAAACCTATAAATAGGGGACTTCAAGAGGTAAAAAAGGGCTCTTTTTCTCTCAAATTTTCGTGGCCTCTCTCTCCTCTCCAGCACCTCCACCTTCCTCCATTGCAGCTGCAGCCCCAAGGTGAGTTTATTTAATATTATTTTATTAGTTTTTATGATTTTTCAATAGATTTCACCAAGGAAACTCTTGTGTTCATGGATTTCATCCAAGAACCCCAAAATCGACCCAAGAAGATGATCTAACTCAGTTTGAGGGTGATTTCAAGGATTCTAATCCATTAGAATCGATGAGAGGTACGTTTTTCATGTTCTTAACCGACGAAACGTGAGATTTACCCGTTAAATGGGTTAAATCCATGATTTCAAAAGTGAAAGCAAATTCCATCCATGGATTCCCTGTATTTTATTTTTTTCTTTGCTTATTCATGTTTATTACACGTTTTCCAGCATAGAAATAATTTTTATTTTACTGTTTTATGGTTTATTTTATTGTTTTTTATTAGTTAATGCATATTTTCTCAAGTTTCTTAGATTTCTGTGTGTTTTTAGTTTAGAACAGAAAAGAGCATGCTGTTTTGGATTGAAATACTTGTTGTTAATGTCTGATTTTTTTATATGTGATGCATGCATATGTTATTGATCTACTGTAAAAAAATAAGAGTTTTTGAACTTCGGGAACCCTGTCAGAAAAATCAGACATCAAATCTGGTTTTTAAAACTTTAAAATCGTTGTTAAAATCAAGAGGGTAACTTTCTGTGATGATATTTTTCTCATCTTATATTCGCTTTTAGATCTGTAAAGTGCCATGGATTCATATTGATTAGGTCTAGCTACTGTGAAATTTTCAAAAAATATTTTTATAATTCTAATTTGATATTAGGGTTATAAAAAGTGCAGCTACCAATTTTGAGGGTTTTTAGAATCCGTTTGATGCTTTAATGGCTTGAATTGCAAAACAGGGCACCCGAAGAATTCCAAAACACTGCAAAAATCACAAAATTTGTGATATTCTTGGATTTTCGTGCATAAGCATATATTTTTAGGGTTTAATCATATTAATAATCATATTAGGATACTTTAGGTTAAATTTGATGTTCATTTGATTTCATTTAGTGCATAAAACCTAAGTTTTACCAAAATATTTTCTAAAAACCTTGATTTCAAGGCCATAGTCTTGCTATCGGGGGCAATTTGGTCATTTGACCTCAATTTCGAAATCTCTAACCTTAGTTTTCATGTGTTTAAGTATGTCATATCATATTTTAGCGTAGTTTATTTGCATTTGAATTTCAAAGCTTGCATTTTACCAAATATCTTTCTGAAAACCCTAATTTCAAGGCCATAGTCTTGTTATTAGGGGTATTTTGGTCATTTTGACCCCAATTTCGAAATTTCATATCTTATCTTCCTTATTTATTCAATTTTATTTCATACTTTATCAATTTTATTTAAGGGAATCATGGAAAAGGCTTATATCTAGCAAGATCCAGTAATTTCTAGATATTACTGGATAAACCTAGAAAAGCCAACATATTTTCATTAATCAAGTTTTCTATTTTTGCAGGTACCTTGAAGATTTTATTTTTCATGTATTTAATTTTCAATAGTGATGTAAACTAAATTAAACTTTGGAATAAGAATTTACATTTCCTGCTTAGCTTAGGCAGCATTGCATATAGTTTATTTTTTTAAATAATGTTAATGTGTGATTGTAAACACCCCAAATTTTCCTCCTCATTCAGTATTCATCCATTTCATGTGTCATTGCATATCATTGCATGCATTCAGCATACCATTTCATTGCACTACATAGCATTGCAAGTCATTGCATCTCATTTTCGAGATCCAGCACTCATGTTTTTAAAATATTTAATCCAAATTTGAGTTTTAAAGCTTTCTTTCAAAATCAATTTCAAAACCTGGGTTTTTAGTCAGCATTCTATCATTTTCCAACCCCAGGACCTCATATTTCAAAATATTTTGTTAGAAAACAATCTGGATTCATTTCAAACTCAATTTCAATTCTCAGATGAGACCCATTTAGGTGGTCACTTCTGGATTCTTTTACTTGTCAAAAATCTCCAAAAATTTCAGAGTCCTAGTTGGATCAGGACTCTTTTTGCAGAGTCCAGTCGAATCAGAACTCTACTTTTCACTACCTTTTTACCTGCTTTCGGAGAAAACCTTTCAAAATCTTCTGTTTTGGCCAAAATTTCAGAGTCCTAGTTGGATCAGGACTCTTCTTCAAGAGTCCAGTCAGATCAGGACTCTTCTTTAGAGTTTCAATTGGATTGGGACTCTAATCTTTTACAACTATTTTATTTATTTTCAATCAAATCTTTCAAAATGAGTCAGAAACTCAGAGTTTTAGTCAAAACAGGACTCTGTTCAGAGAGTCCTAGTTGGATCAGGACTCTGATCCTGATTTCAATTTTGAGAGAATCTTTCAGAAATCTTTCAACATACCAAAACTATTACACTTTTATCAAAGAATTTCAAAATTTTGAGGTTTTATCTCAAAGTCCTGATCAAATCAGGACTCTACCCCAGAGTCTTGATCGAAGCAGGACTCTATCCAAAATTGATGTTCTCGCTTCATTTTCACTGGTTTTCAAAAGCTTTGCCCAAATTTCATCATTTGCCTACTAGAAAAACCAAAATTCTTAGAGTTCTGATCGAATTAGGACTCTTTCTTAGAGTCCTAATCGTATCAAGACTCTCAACCAAAATTTGATTTTATCGTGTTTCTAACCGTTTTTCAAAATTCTTTCATTTGTTTTTCAGAAAATACCAAAAATCTAGAGTTTCAGTCCGATCAGGACTCTGTCCCAGAGTCCTAGTCCAGTCAGGAGTTTGTTTTTATTCCATTTGTTTTCAAAAATTAGATCATTTTGTAGAGTCCAGTTAATCCAAGACTCTAATTTAGAGTTCTGATCGAATTAGGAGTCTAACTCTGACTGTATTTTCTGACTTGTTTCACCATTTTCGATGAAATCTTTTCAAAAATTTCTTTATTTGGCTTTTAAAAACCAAAATCACAGAGTCCTAAGAGTTCAGGACTCTAATTCGGAGTTCCATTTCGCTTGAGACCCTATTTTCAAAGATCTTGAATTTCAAATACTGGTTTTAACCCCTTTTCAAAACCATTTTCAGTGTTTATTTCAAAATTCTTCAAAACTCGATGTGGGCCCACTCAGTTGGCACCATATCCAGAGGAGTTCTGACTCGGTTAGAACCCTATGCCATTTCAAAAATTCTAATTTTAAGTTTACTTTTGAAAATCTTTTGAAAACTCCTTCAATTTCAAGTTCTAAAATCGTTTTTTGAAAAACTCAAGTAGGGCCCACTCAGGGTGGCTCCATATTCGAGTAAGTTAGGGCTAGACTAGGGTTAGTCAGTGTCTTAGTTAGTGTTAGGGGTTTAGAAGAGTTAATATCATTTTTAAAACTCATTTTGAAGTTTAGTTTTTAAAACTAGTGTTTTTAAAGGTTTTTAAAGGTTTTTAAAAAACCAAATGTGGAAGATGCCAAGTGGCATCACATTTGGACTTTCTAGGGTTTAATTAGGGGTTAATTAGGGATTAATTAGAGTCCCACCTAGGCTATAATTCTCAAAAAAATCATTGCCCCTTTATTGGATTTATTAGAAAGAGTTCTAAAAAAATAAAACTCCTTAATTAACCCTAATTAAGGAGGTTTTGAAACCTATAAATAGGGGACTTCAAGAGGTAAAAAAGGGCTCTTTTTCTCTCAAATTTTCGTGGCCTCTCTCTCCTCTCCAGCACCTCCACCTTCCTCCATTGCAGCTGCAGCCCCAAGGTGAGTTTATTTAATATTATTTTATTAGTTTTTATGATTTTTCAATAGATTTCACCAAGGAAACTCTTGTGTTCATGGATTTCATCCAAGAACCCCAAAATCGACCCAAGAAGATGATCTAACTCAGTTTGAGGGTGATTTCAAGGATTCTAATCCATTAGAATCGATGAGAGGTACGTTTTTCATGTTCTTAACCGACGAAACGTGAGATTTACCCGTTAAATGGGTTAAATCCATGATTTCAAAAGTGAAAGCAAATATCATCCATGGATTCCCTGTATTTTATTTTTTTCTTTGCTTATTCATGTTTATTACACGTTTTCCAGCATAGAAATAATTTTTATTTTACTGTTTTATGGTTTATTTATTGTTTTTTATTAGTTAATGCATATTTTCTCAAGTTTCTTAGATTTCTGTGTGTTTTTAGTTTAGAACAGAAAAGAGCATGCTGTTTTGGATTGAAATACTTGTTGTTAATGTCTGATTTTTTTATATGTGATGCATGCATATGTTATTGATCTACTATAAAAAAATAAGAGTTTTTGAACTTCGGGAACCCTGTCAGAAAAATCAGACATCAAATCAGGTTTTTAAAACTTTAAAATCGTTGTTAAAATCAAGAGGGTAACTTTCTGTGATGATATTTTTCTCATCTTATATTCGCTTTTAGATCTGTAAAATGCCATGGATTCATATTGATTAGGTCTAGATACTGTGAAAGTTTTAGAATTTTTTATTACTGTTTAGTATTTTTCCTCTGTCAGAGACTCTGATTTTCAATTTAAAACTCGTTAGGGTTTTCCAAAACCCTAATCAGACTGGTGTAGTTTATAAATCCAAAAATACAGATCCGATTCATGATCTGTAAAAAATGAGTATTATTATTTTTCTGTCAACTATGCACGGGTAAAATCTCAGATATTTTGGAATAGTATTGATATTTATCCCGGAATTTGTAATCTGCAGTGTCTGTTTTAACTCATGTTTGGTTTGCAATATTCAGGCCCGGATTGCCGGAAGGGGATCTCCTTGATCCTAAGTGCTTTTTCAAATCTGTAAAAAGGAAAAGTTCTGTTTTCCTGTCTATTTGTTTTCTGTAAAATGTCATAGATTTCCATGGAGTTTTGACCACTGATTCGGGTCTTGGACTGAGACTGGTTGGTGAGCTAGGTCAAAAATAGCATATTTTTAGGGTTTAATGCAATTTTCGGATTAATTTAATGCCAAAAAAATATTTTTATAATTCTAATTTGATATTAGGGTTATAAAAAGTGCAGCTACCAATTTTGAGGATTTTTAGAATCCGTTTGATGCTTGAATGGCTTGAATTACAAAACAGGGCACCCGAAGAATTCCAAAACACTGTAAAAATCTCAAAATTTGTGATATTTTTTAGATTTTCGTGTATAAGCATATATTTTTAGGGTTTAATCATATTCATAATCATATTAGAAAGCTTTAGATTTAATTTGATGCTCATTTGATTTCATTTAGTGCATAAAACCTAAGTTTTTAACAAGATCTATTTCAGAAAACCCTGATTTCAAGGCCATAGTCTTGCTATCAGGGGCAATTTGGTCATTTGACCTCAATTTCAAAATCCCTAACCCTAATTTTCATATTTTTAATCATGTCATAGCATATTTAGTTTGATTTATTTTCATTTGAACCTCAAAACTTGCATTTTATCAAATATCTTTCTAAAAACCCTAATTTCAAGGCCATAGTCTTGTTATTAGGGGTATTTTGGTCATTTTGACCCCAATTTCGAAATTTCCTATCTTATCTTTGTAATTTATTCAATTTTATTTCATATTTTATCAAGTTTATATCAGGGAATCATGGAAAAAAGCTTATATCTAGCAAAATCCAATAATTTCTAGATATTACTGGATAAACCTAGAAAAGCCAACATATCATCACTAACAAAGTTTTCTAGTTTTGCAGGAACATTGAAGACTTTATTTTCCTTTAATTTCTTGTATTTAAATTCAATAGTGATCTAAATTAAATTAAATTATATTTGGAATAAGAATTTAAATTTCAGCTTAGAATAGGATGCATTGCATATAGTTTAATTCTGCCGATATTAAATGTTTGATGAATGTATCATTCATGCACATTTTATCAATTCACTATGGTCTACACGAATGGCACATTCACTAGCTTTTATGAAGTTTATAAACTTGGTGGAATTTGTATTTATGGACATAGTCAGAATACGAATGATACCCAAATTTATGATCTTCACATTAGCCACATTCAGCCTACACTCTTAGGCTAACTTCAAAATGCACTGCATTTCTCAAAAATACAAACAGTATTTCTCAATTCCTCAAATCCATATTCATTCATTTCATGCATTTACAAATTCTAATTTTAATTCAAAAAAATCAGTTTTTCTCAAATTTTTCTGTTATATTCAAAAATCGATTTTCTCAAAATATGGACTTGCCAATGATATTTCAAGTATTTCCCAAGTTCCAAATTCGATTTTCTAAGTTATATTTTCAATTTCAAAGTTTGAATTCAAAGAAATCAAGTTTTTCAAAGTTATTTCACATTTCTCAAAATCAATTTTCCTAAAATCTCAAGATTCCTTCAGAAACCGATTTTACTTTTCTGAGAAGTATATTTCAAATCCCAATTCACGATTTTCAATGTGATATCTATTCTAAGTGTTTCAGTTATTCAAAGCAAACATCATGTTTTCAAATATGCATTTTTAGAAATTCATAGCACATGCCTGATTCTATGTGCATTTAGAAATTAGAATATGATTTAGATAAGTTGAATGGAGCAGAGCAGTAGATTGATCCTTGGTTTGATTACCCCTGTTAAAGGTGGCAGGAATGGTCGAACCTCGTACCGACAGGCGAGTCCCATTCTTCGAAATTATCCCGCATTTTAAAACGGAGGCGAGCTATTTTCAAAAACTATTTCAAAGGTCAGTTTGACTCGCAAAAAGTTAAAAATTTTGCGATGATAATAGTGATGGATGATGATTCCTGCATATTCAAACTCACTATGGTCTACACGAATGGCACATACACTAGCTTTTATGAAAGTATCAGTCAGGACCAAAGTTAAAATCAATATATTCAAGTCTGGATTGTCGGATGGGTATCTCCCTGGTTTTAAAGGCTTTTTCAGATCTGTAAAAAGGAAAAGTTCTGTTTTCTTGTCTATTTGTTCTCTGTAAAATTTCATAGATTTCCATGTAGGTTTGACCCCTGGTTCGGGTCCTGGACTCAGACTGGTTGGTGAACTAGGTCAAAAATAGCATATTTTTAGGGTTTGATGCTATTTTTGGATTAATTTAATGCCAAAAAAATATTTTTATAATTCTAATTTGATATTAGTGTTATAACAAGTGCAGGTACCAATTTTGAGGATTTTTAGAATCCGTTTGATGCTTTAATGGCTTGAATTGCAAAACAGGGCACCCGAAGAATTCCAAAACACTGCAAAAATCACAAAATTTGTGATATTCTTGGATTTTCGTGCATAAGCATATATTTTTAGGGTTTAATCATATTAATAATCATATTAGGATACTTTAGGTTAAATTTGATGTTCATTTGATTTCATTTAGTGCATAAAACCTAAGTTTTACCAAAATATTTTCTAAAAACCCTGATTTCAAGGCCATAGTCTTGCTATCGGGGGCAATTTGGTCATTTGACCTCAATTTCGAAATCTCTAACCTTAGTTTTCATGTGTTTAAGTATGTCATATCATATTTTAGCGTAGTTTATTTGCATTTGAATTTCAAAACTTGCATTTTACCAAATATCTTTCTGAAAACCCTAATTTCAAGGCCATAGTCTTGTTATTAGGGGTATTTTGGTCATTTTGACCCCAATTTCAAAATTTCATATCTTATCTTCCTTATTTATTCAATTTTATTTCATACTTTATCAATTTTATTTAAGGGAATCATGGAAAAGGCTTATATCTAGCAAAATCCAGTAATTTCTACATATTACTGGATAAACCTAGAAAAGCCAACATATTTTCATTAATCAAGTTTTCTAGTTTTGCAGGTACCTTGAAGATTTTATTTTTTATGTATTTAATTTTCAATAGTGATGTAAAGTAAATTAAACTTTGGAATAAGAATTTACATTTCCTGCTTAGCTTAGGCAGCATTGCATATAGTTTATTTTTTTAAATAATGTTAATGTGTGATTGTAAACACCCCAAATTTTCCTCCTCATTCAGTATTCATCCATTTCATGTGTCATTGCATATCATTGCATGCATTCAGCATACCATTTCATTGCACTACATAGCATTGCATGTCATTGCATCTCATTTTCGAGATCCAGCACTCATGTTTTTAAAATATTTAATCCAGATTTGAGTTTTAAAGCTTTCTTTCAAAATCAATTTCAAAACCTGGGTTTTTAGTCTGCATTCTATCATTTTCCAACCCCAGGACCTCATATTTCAAAATATTTTGTTAGAAAACAATCTGGATTCATTTCAAACTCAATTTCAATTGATTTCAATTCTCAGATGAGACCCATTTAGGTGGTGTCACTTCTAGATTCCTTTACTTGTCAAAAATCTCCAAAAATTTCAGAGTCCTAGTTGGATCAGGACTCTTTTTGCAGAGTCCAGTCGGATCAGAACTCTACTTTTCACTACCTTTTTACCTGCTTTCGGAGAAAACCTTTCAAAATCTTCTGTTTTGGCCAAAATTTCAGAGTCCTAGTTGGATCAGGACTCTTCTTCAAGAGTCCAGTCAGATCAGGACTCTTCTTTAGAGTTTCAATTGGATTGGGACTCTAATCTTTTACAACTATTTTATTTATTTTCAATCAAATCTTTCAAAATGAGTCAGAAACTCAGAGTTTTAGTCAAAACAGGACTCTGTTCAGAGAGTCCTAGTTGGATCAGGACTCTGATCCTGATTTCAATTTTGAGAGAATCTTTCAGAAATCTTTCAACATACCAAAACTATTACACTTTTATCAAAGAATTTCAAAATTTTGAGGTTTTATCTCAAAGTCCTGATCAAATCAGGACTCTACCCCAGAGTCTTGATTGAAGCAGGACTCTATCCAAAATTGATGTTCTCGGTTCATTTTCACTGGTTTTCAAAAGCTTTGCCCAAATTTCATCATTTGCCTACCAGAAAAACCAAAATTCTTAGAGTTCTGATCGAATTAGGACTCTTTCTTAGAGTCCTAATCGTATCAAGACTCTCAACCAAAATTTGATTTTATCGTGTTTCTAACCGTTTTTCAAAATTCTTTCATTTGTTTTTCAGAAAATACCAAAAATCTAGAGTTTCAGTCCGATCAGGACTCTGTCCCAGAGTCCTAGTCCAGTCAGGAGTTTGTTTTTATTCCATTTGTTTTCAAAAATTAGGTCATTTTGTAGAGTCCAGTTAATCCAAGACTCTAATTTAGAGTTCTGATCGAGTTAGGAGTCTAACTCTGACTGTATTTTCTGACTTGTTTCACCATTTTCGATGAAATCTTTTCAAAAATTTCTTGATTTGGCTTTTAAAAACCAAAATCACAGAGTCCTAAGAGTTCAGGACTCTAATTCGGAGTTCCATTTCGCTTGAGACCCTATTTTCAAAGATCTTGAATTTCAAATACTGGTTTTAACCCCTTTTCAAAACCATTTTCAGTGTTTATTTTAAAATTCTTCAAAACTCGATGTGGGCCCACTCAGTTGGCACCATATCCAGAGGAGTTCTGACTCGGTTAGAACCCTATGCCATTTCAAAAATTCTAATTTTAAGTTTACTTTTGAAAATCTTTTGAAAACTCCTTCAATTTCAAGTTCTAAAATCGTTTTTTGAAAAACTCAAGTAGGGCCCACTCAGGGTGGCGCCATATTCGAGTAAGTTAGGGCTAGACTAGGGTTAGTCAGTGTCTTAGTTAGTGTTAGGGGTTTAGAAGAGTTAATATCATTTTGAAAACTCATTTTGAAGTTTAGTTTTTAAAACTAGTGTTTTTAAAGGTTTTTAAAGGTTTTTAAAAAACCAAATGTGGAAGATGCCAAGTGGCATCACATTTGGACTTTCTAGGGTTTAATTAGGGGTTAATTAGGGATTAATTAGAGTCCCACCTAGGCTATAATTCTCGAAAAAATCATTGCCCCTTTATTGGATTTATTAGAAAGAGTTCTAAAAAAATAAAACTCCTTAATTAACCCTAATTAAGGAGGTTTTGAAACCTATAAATAGGGGACTTCAAGAGGTAAAAAAGGGCTCTTTTTCTCTCAAATTTTCGTGGCCTCTCTCTCCTCTCCAGCACCTCCACCTTCCTCCATTGCAGCTGCAGCCCCAAGGTGAGTTTATTTAATATTATTTTATTAGTTTTTATGATTTTTCAATAGATTTCACCAAGGAAACTCTTGTGTTCATGGATTTCATCCAAGAACCCCAAAATCGACCCAAGAAGATGATCTAACTCAGTTTGAGGGTGATTTCAAGGATTCTAATCCATTAGAATCGATGAGAGGTACGTTTTTCATGTTCTTAACCGATGAAACGTGAGATTTACTCGTTAAATGGGTTAAATCCATGATTTCAAAAGTGAAAGCAAATTCCATCCATGGATTCCCTGTATTTTATTTTTTTCTTTGCTTATTCATGTTTATTACACGTTTTCCAGCATAGAAATAATTTTTATTTTACTGTTTTATGGTTTATTTTATTGTTTTTTATTAGTTAATGCATATTTTCTCAAGTTTCTTAGATTTCTGTGTGTTTTTAGTTTAGAACAGAAAAGAGCATGCTGTTTTGGATTGAAATACTTGTTGTTAATGTCTGATTTTTTTATATGTGATGCATGCATATGTTATTGATCTACTGTAAAAAAATAAGAGTTTTTGAACTTCGGGAACCCTGTCAGAAAAATCAGACATCAAATCTGGTTTTTAAAACTTTAAAATCGTTGTTAAAATCAAGAGGGTAACTTTTTGTGATGATATTTTTCTCATCTTATATTCGCTTTTAGATCTGTAAAGTGCCATGGATTCATATTGATTAGGTCTAGCTACTGTGAAATTTTCAAAAAATATTTTTATAATTCTAATTTGATATTAGGGTTATAAAAAGTGCAGCTACCAATTTTGAGGATTTTTAAAATCCGTTTGATGCTTGAATGGCTTGAATTACAAAACAGGGCACCCGAAGAATTCCAAAACACTGCAAAAATCACAAAATTTGTGATATTTTTTGGATTTTCGTGTATAAGCATATATTTTTAGGGTTTAATCATATTCATAATCATATTAGGATGCTTTAGATTTAATTTGATGCTCATTTGATTTCATTTAGTGCATAAAACCTAAGTTTTTACCAAGATCTATTTCAGAAAACCCTGATTTCAAGGCCATAGTCTTGCTATCAGGGGCAATTTGGTCATTTGACCTCAATTTCGAAATCCCTAACCCTAATTTTCATATTTTTAATCATGTCATTGCATATTTAGTTTGATTTATTTTCATTTGAACCTCAAAACTTGCATTTTATCAAATATCTTTCTAAAAACCCTAATTTCAAGGCCATAGTCTTGTTATTAGGGGTATTTTGGTCATTTTGACCCCAATTTCGAAATTTCATATCTTATCTTTGTTATTTATTCAATTTGATTTCATATTTTATCAAGTTTATATCAGGGAATCATGGAAAAAGGCTTATATCTAGCAAAATCCAATAATTTCTAGATATTACTGGATAAACCTAGAAAAGCCCACATATCATCACTAACAAAGTTTTCTAGTTTTGCAGGAACATTGAAGACTTTATTTTCCTTTAATTTCTTGTATTTAAATTCAATAGTGATCTAAATTAAATTAAATTATATTTGGAATAAGAATTTAAATTTCAGCTTAGAATAGGATGCATTGCATATAGTTTAATTCTGCCGATATTAAATGTTTGATGAATGTATCATTCATGCACATTTTATCAATTCACTATGGTCTACACGAATGGCACATTCACTAGCTTTTATGAAGTTTATAAACTTGGTGGAATTTGTATTTATAGCCATAGTCAGAATACGAATGATACCCAGATTTATGATCTTCACATTAGCCACATTCAGCCTACACTCTTAGGCTAACTTCAAAATGCACTGCATTTCTCAAAAATACAAAAAGTATTTCTCAATTCCTCAAATCCATATTCATTCATTTCATGCATTTATAAATTCTAATTTCAATTCAAAAAAATCAGTTTTTCTCAAATTTTTCTAAGTCATATTCAAAAATCGATTTTCTTAAAATATGGATTTGCCAATGATATTTCAAGTATTTCCCAAGTTCCAAATTCGATTTTCTAAGTTATATTTTCAATTTCAAAGTTTGAATTCAAAGAAATCAAGTTTTTCAAAGTTATTTCACATTTCTCAAAATCAATTTTCACAAAAATCTCAAGATTCCTTCAGAAACCGATTTTACTTTTCTGAGAAGTATATTTCAAATCCCAATTCACGATTTTCCATGTGATATCTATTCTAAGTGTTTCAGTTATTCAAAGCAAACATCATGTTTTCAAATATGCATTTTTAGAAATTCATAGCACATGCCTGATTCTATGTGCATTTAGAAATTAGAATATGATTTAGATAAGTTGAATAGAGCAGAGCAGTAGATTGATCCTTGGTTCGATTACCCCTGTTAAAGGTGGCAGGAACGGTCGAACCTCATACCGACAGGCGAGTCCCATTCTTCGAAATTATCCCGCATTTTAAAACGGAGGCGAGCTATTTTCAAAAACTATTTCAAAGGTCAGTTTGACTCGCAAAAAGTTAAAAATTTTGCGATGATAATAGTGATGGATGATGATTCCTGCATATTCAAACTCACTATGGTCTACACGAATGGCACATACACTAGCTTTTATGAAAGTATCAGTCAGGACCAAAGTTAAAATCAATATATTCAAGTCTGGATTGTCGGATGGGTATCTCCTTGGTTTTAAAGGCTTTTTCAGATCTGTAAAATAGGAAAAGTTCTGTTTTCTTGTCTATTTGTTTTCTGTAAAATTTCATAGATTTCCATGGAGGTTTGACCCCTGGTTCGGGTCCTGGACTCAGACTGGTTGGTGAACTAGGTCAAAAATAGCATATTTTTAGGGTTTGATGCTATTTTCAGATTAATTTAATGCCAAAAAAATATTTTTATAATTCTAATTTGATATTAGTGTTATAACAAGTGCAGGTACCAATTTTGAGGGTTTTTAGAATCCGTTTGATGCTTTAATGGCTTGAATTGCAAAACAGGGCACCTGAAGAATTCCAAAACACTGCAAAAATCACAAAATTTGTGATATTCTTGGATTTTCGTGCATAAGCATATATTTTTAGGGTTTAATCATATTAATAATCATATTAGGATACTTTAGGTTAAATTTGATGTTCATTTGATTTCATTTAGTGCATAAAACCTAAGTTTTACCAAAATATTTTCTAAAAACCCTGATTTCAAGGCCATAGTCTTGCTATCGGGGGCAATTTGGTCATTTGACCTCAATTTCGAAATCTCTAACCTTAGTTTTCATGTGTTTAAGTATGTCATATCATATTTTAGCGTAGTTTATTTGCATTTGAATTTCAAAGCTTGCATTTTACCAAATATCTTTCTGAAAACCCTAATTTCAAGGCCATAGTCTTGTTATTAGGGGTATTTTGGTCATTTTGACCCCAATTTCGAAATTTCATATCTTATCTTCCTTATTTATTCAATTTTATTTCATACTTTATCAATTTTATTTAAGGGAATCATGGAAAAGGCTTATATCTAGCAAGATCCAGTAATTTCTAGATATTACTGGATAAACCTAGAAAAGCCAACATATTTTCATTAATCAAGTTTTCTATTTTTGCAGGTACCTTGAAGATTTTATTTTTCATGTATTTAATTTTCAATAGTGATGTAAACTAAATTAAACTTTGGAATAAGAATTTACATTTCCTGCTTAGCTTAGGCAGCATTGAATATAGTTTATTTTTTTAAATAATGTTAATGTGTGATTGTAAACACCCCAAATTTTCCTCCTCATTCAGTATTCATCCATTTCATGTGTCATTGCATATCATTGCATGCATTCAGCATACCATTTCATTGCACTACATAGCATTGCAAGTCATTGCATCTCATTTTCGAGATCCAGCACTCATGTTTTTAAAATATTTAATCCAGATTTGAGTTTTAAAGCTTTCTTTCAAAATCAATTTCAAAACCTGGGTTTTTAGTCAGCATTCTATCATTTTCCAACCCCAGGACCTCATATTTCAAAATATTTTGTTAGAAAACAATCTGGATTCATTTCAAACTCAATTTCAATTGATTTCAATTCTCAGATGAGACCCATTTAGGTGGTGTCACTTCTGGATTCCTTTATTTGTCAAAAATCTCCAAAAATTTCAGAGTCCTAGTTGGATCAGGACTCTTTTTCCAGAGTCCAGTCGGATCAGAACTCTACTTTTCACTACCTTTTTACCTGCTTTCGGAGAAAACCTTTCAAAATCTTCTGTTTTGGCCAAAATTTCAGAGTCCTAGTTTGATCAGGACTCTTCTTCAAGAGTCCAGTCAGATCAGGACTCTTCTTTAGAGTTTCAATTGGATTGGGACTCTAATCTTTTACAACTATTTTATTTATTTTCAATCAAATCTTTCAAAATGAGTCAGAAACTTAGAGTTTTAGTCAAAACAGGACTCTGTTCAGAGAGTCCTAGTTGGATCAGGACTCTGATCCTGATTTCAATTTTGAGAGAATCTTTCAAAAATCTTTCAACATACCAAAACTATTACACTTTTATCAAAGAATTTCAAAAATTTGAGGTTTTATCTCAAAGTCCTGATCAAATCAGGACTCTACCCCAAAGTCTTGATCGAAGCAGGACTCTATCTAAAATTGATGATCTCGCTTCATTTTCACAGGTTTTCAAAAGCTTTGCCTAAATTTCATCATTTGCCTACCAGAAAAACCAAAATTCTTAGAGTTCTGATCGAATTAGGACTCTTTCTTAGAGTCCTAATCGTATCAGGACTCTCAACCAAAATTCGATTTTATCGTGTTTTTAACTATTTTTCAAAATTCTTTCATTTGTTTTTCAGAAAATACCAAAAATCTAGAGTTTCAGTCCGATCAGGACTCTGTCCCAGAGTCCTAGTCCAGTCAGGAGTTTGTTTTTATTCCATTTTTTTTATTCAATTTGTTTTAAAAAATTAGGTCATATTGTAGAGTCCAGTTAATCCAGGACTCTAATTTAGAGTTCTGATCGAGTTAGGAGTCTAACTCTGACTGTATTTTCTGACTTGTTTTACCATTTTCGATGAAATCTTTTTTAAAATTTCTTTATTTGGCTTTTAAAAACCAAAATCACAGAGTCTTAAGAGTTCAGGACTCTAATTCGGAGTTCCAGTTCGCTTGAGACCCTATTTTCAAAGATCTTGAATTTCAAATACTGATTTTAACCCCTTTTCAAAACCATTTTCAATGTTTATTTCAAAATTCTTCAAAACTCGATGTGGGCCCACTCAGTTGGCACCATATCCAGAGGAGTTCTGACTCGGTTAGAACCCTATGCCATTTCAAAAAATCTAATTTTAAGTTTACTTTTGAAAATCTTTTGAAAACTCCTTCAATTTCAAGTTCTAAAATCGCTTTTTGAAAAACTCAAGTAGGGCCCACTCGGGGTGGCGCCATATTCGAGTAAGTCAGGGCTAGACTAGGGTTAGTCAGTGTCTTAGTTAGTGTTAGGGGTTTAGAAGCGTTAATATCATTTTGAAAACCCATTTTGAAGTTTAGTTTTTAAAACGAGTGTTTTTAAAGGTTTTTAAAAAACCAAATGTGGAAGATGCCAAGTGGCATCACATTTGGACTTTCTAGGGTTTAATTAGGCGTTAATTAGGGATTAATTAGAGTCCCACCTAGGCTATAATTCTCGAAAAAATCCTTGCCCCCTTTATTGGATTTATTAGAAAGAGTTCTAAAAAAATAAAACTCCTTAACTAACCCTAATTAAGGAGGTTTTGAAACCTATAAATAGGGGACTTCAAGAGGTCAAAAAGGGCTCTTTTTCTCTCAAATTTTCGTGGCCTCTCTCTCCTCTCCAGAACCTCCACCTTCTTCCATTGCAGCTGCAGCCCCAAGGTAAGTTTATTTAATATTATTTTATTAGTTTTTATGATTTTTCAATAGATTTCACCATGGAAACTCTTGTGTTCATGGATTTAACCATGAATTTCATCCAAGAACCCCAAAATCTACCCAAGAAGATGATCTAACTCAGTTTGAGGGTGATTTCAAGGATTCTAATCCATTAGAATCGATGAGAGGTACGTTTTTCATGTGCTTAACCGACGAAACGTGAGATTTACCCGTTAAATGGGTTAAATCCATGATTTCAAAAGTGAAAGCAAATTCCAGCCATGGATTCCCTGTATTTTATTTTTTTATTTGCTTATTCATATTTATTACACGTTTTCAAGCATAGAAATAATTTTTATTTTACTGTTTTATGGTTTATTTTATTGTTTTTTATTAGTTAATGCATATTTTCTCAAGTTTCTTAGATTTCTGTGTGTTTTTAGTTTAGAACAGAAAAGAGCTTGCTGTTTTGGATTGAAATACTTGCTGTTAATGTCTGATTTTTTTATATGTAATGCATGCAAATGTTATTGATCTACTATAAAAAAATAAGAGTTTTTGAATATCAGGAACCCTGTCAGAAAAATCAGACATCAAATCGGGTTTTTAAAACTTTAAAATCATTGTTAAAATCAAGAGGGTAACTTGCTGTGATGATATTTTTCTCATCTTATATCCGATTTTAGATCTGTAAAGTGCCATGGATTCATATTGATTAGATCTAGCTACTGTAAAATTTTCAGAATTTGGTATTACTGTTTAGTATTTTTCCTCTGTCAGAGACTCTGATTTTCAATTTGAAACTCGTTAGGGTTTTCCAAAACCCTAATCAGACTTGTGTTGTTTATAAATCCCAAAATACAGATCCGATTCATGATCTGTAAAAAGTGAGTATTATTATTTTTCTGTCAACTATGCACTGGTAAAATATCAGATATTTTGGAATAGTATTGATATTTATCCAGGAATTTGTAATCTGCAGTGTCTGTTTTAACTCATGTTTGGTTTGCAATATTCAGGCCCGGATTGCCGGAAGGGGATCTCCTTGATCCTAAGTTCTTTTTCAAATCTGTAAAAAGGAAAAGTTCTGTTTTCCTGTCTATTTGTTCTCTTCAAAATGTCATAGATGTCCATGGAGGTTTGAAACCCTGGTTCGGGTCTTGGACTGAGACTGGTTGGTGAGCTAGGTCAAAAATAGCATATTTTTAGGGTTTAATGCAATTTTCGGATTAATTTAATGCCAAAAAAATATTTTTATAATTCTAATTTGATATTAGGGTTATAAAAAGTGCAGCTACCAATTTTGAGGATTTTTATAATCCGTTTGATGCTTGAATGGCTTGAATTACAAAACAAGGCACCCGAAGAATTCCAAAACACAGCAAAAATCACAAAATTTGTGATATTTTTTGGATTTTTGTGTATAAGCATATAGTTTTAGGGTTTAATCATATTCATAATCATATTAGGATGCTTTAGATTTAATTTGATGCTCATTTGATTTCATTTAGTGCATAAAACCTAAGTTTTTACCAAGATCTATTTCAGAAAACCCTGATTTCAAGGCCATAGTCTTGCTATCAGGGGAATTTGGTCATTTGACCTCAATTTCGAAATCCCTAACCCTAATTTTCATATTTTTAATCATGTCATAGCATATTTAGTTTGATTTATTTTCATTTGAACCTCAAAACTTGCATTTTATCAAATATCTTTCTGAAAACCCTAATTTCAAGGCCATAGTCTTGTTATTAGGGGTATTTTGGTCATTTTGACACCAATTTCAAAATTTCATATCTTATCTTTGTTATTTATTCAATTTGATTTCATATTTTATCAAGTTTATATCAGGGAATCATGGAAAAAGGCTTATATCTAGCAAAATCCAATAATTTCTAGATATTACTGGATAAACCTACAAAAGCCAACATATCATCACTAACAAAGTTTTCTAGTTTTGCAGGAACATTGAAGACTTTATTTTCCTTTAATTTCTTATATTTAAATTCAATAGTGATCTAAATTAAATTAAATTATATTTGGGATAAGAATTTAAATTTCAGCTTAGAATAGGATGCATTGCATATAGTTTAATTCTGCCGATATTAAATGTTTGATGAATGTATCATTCATGCACATTTTATCAATTCACTATGGTCTACACGAATGGCACATTCACTAGCTTTTATGAAGTTTATAAACTTGGTGGAATTTGTATTTATGGCCATAGTCAGAATACGAATGATACCCAGATTTATGATCTTCACATTAGCCACATTCAGCCTACACTCTTAGGCTAACTTCAAAATGCACTGCATTTCTCAAAAATACAAAAAGTATTTCTCAATTCCTCAAATCCATATTCATTCATTTCATGCATTTATAAATTCTAATTTCAATTCAAAAAAATCAGTTTTTCTCAAATTTTTCTAAGTCATATTCAAAAATCGATTTTCTCAAAATATGGATTTGCCAATGATATTTCAAGTATTTCCCAAGTTCCAAATTCGATTTTCTAAGTTATATTTTCAATTTCAAAGTTTGAATTCAAAGAAATCAAGTTTTTCAAAGTTATTTCACATTTCTCAAAATCAATTTTCACAAAATCTCAAGATTCCTTCACAAACCGATTTTACTTTTCTGAGAAGTATATTTCAAATCCCAATTCACGATTTTCCATGTGATATCTATTCTAAGTGTTTCAGTTATTCAAAGCAAACATCATGTTTTCAAATATGCATTTTTAGAAATTCATAGCACATGCCTGATTCTATGTGCATTTAGAAATTAGAATATGATTTAGATAAGTTGAATAGAGCAGAGCAGTAGATTGATCCTTGGTTCGATTACCCCTGTTAAAGGTGGCAGGAACGGTCGAACCTCGTACCGACAGCCGAGTCCCATTCTTCGGAATTATCCCGCATTTTAAAACGGAGGCGAGCTATTTTCAAAAACTATTTCAAAGGTCAGTTTGACTCGCAAAAAGTTAAAAATTTTGCTATGATAACAGTGATGGATGACGATTCCTGCATATTCAAACTCACTATGGTCTACACGAATGACACATACACTAGCTTTTATGAAAGTATCAGTCAGGACCAAAGTTAAAATCAATATATTCAAGTCCGGATTGTCGGATGGGTATCTCCCTGGTTTTAAAAACTTTTTCAGATCTGTAAAAAGGAAAAGTTCTGTTTTCTTGTCTATTTGTTCTCTGTAAAATTTCATAGATTTCCATGGAGGTTTGACCCCTGGTTCGGGTCCTGGACTCAGACTGGTTGGTGAACTAGGTCAAAAATAGCATATTTTTAGGGTTTGATGCTATTTTCAGATTAATTTAATGCCAAAAAAATATTTTTATAATTCTAATTTGATATTATTGTTATAACAAGTGCAGGTACCACATTTGAGGGTTTTTAGAATCCGTTTGATGCTTTAATGGCTTGAATTGCAAAACAGGGCACCCGAAGAATTCCAAAACACTGCAAAAATCACAAAATTTGTGATATTCTTGGATTTTCGTGCATAAGCATATATTTTTAGGGTTTAATCATATTAATAATCATATTAGGATACTTTAGGTTAAATTTGATGTTCATTTGATTTCATTTAGTGCATAAAACCTAAGTTTTACAAAAATATATTCTAAAAACCCTGATTTCAAGGCCATAGTCTTGCTATCGGGGGCAATTTGGTCATTTGACCTCAATTTCGAAATACCTAACCTTAGTTTTCATGTGTTTAAGTATGTCATATCATATTTTAGCCTAGTTTATTTGCATTTGAATTTCAAAACTTACATTTTACCAAATATCTTTCTGAAAACCCTAATTTCAAGGCCATAGTCTTGTTATTAGGGGTATTTTGGTTATTTTGACCCCAATTTCGAAATTTCATATCTTATCTTCCTTATTTATTCAATTTTATTTCATACTTTATCAATTTTATTTAAGGGAATCATGGAAAAGGCTTATATCTAGCAAAATCCAGTAATTTCTAGATATTACTGGATAAACCTAGAAAAGCCAACATATTTTCATTAATCAAGTTTTCTAGTTTTGCAGGTACCTTGAAGATTTTATTTTTCATGTATTTAATTTTCAATAGTGATGTAAACTAAATTAAACTTTGGAATAAGAATTTACATTTCCTGCTTAGCTTAGGCAGCATTGCATATAGTTTATTTTTTTAAATAATGTTAATGTGTGATTGTAAACACCCCAAATTTTCCTCCTCATTCAGTATTCATCCATTTCATGTGTCATTGCATATCATTGCATGCATTCAACATACCATTTCAATTCACTACATAGCATTGCATGTCATTGCATCTCATTTTCGAGATCCAGCACTCATGTTTTTAAAATATTTAATCCAGATTTGAGTTTTAAAGCTTTCTTTCAAAATCAATTTCAAAACCTGGGTTTTTAGTCAGCATTCTATCATTTTCCAACCCCAGGACCTCATATTTCAAAATATTTTGTTAGAAAACAATCTGGATTCATTTCAAACTCAATTTCAATTGATTTCAATTCTCAGATGAGACCCATTTAGGTGGTGTCACTTCTGGATTCCTTTACTTGTCAAAAATCTCCAAAAATTTTAGAGTCCTAGTTGAATCAGGACTCTGAAATTTTCAATTTCAAAGTTTGAATTCAAAGAAATCAAGTTTTTCAAAGTGATTTCATATTTCTCAAAATCGATTTTCACTTTCTCAAATACAGTATCTCAATCATGATTCATGATTTCAAAAGGGTTTATTTTCCAAATATTTTCCAATCTTGAAGCAAACATCATGTTTTCAAATGTGCATTTATAGAAATTCATAGCACATGCCTGATTCTTTGTGCATTTAGTTATTGGAATATGGTTTAGACAAGTTGAACAAAGCAAAGCAGTAGATTGATCCTTGGTTCAATTACCCCTGTTAAAGGTGGCAGGAACGGTTGAACCTCGTACCAACAGGCGAGTCCCATTCTTCGGAATAATTCCGCATTTTAAAAACGGAGGCGAGTTATTTTCAAAATCTTTTTCAAAGGTCAGTTTGATTTGCAAAAGTAAAATTTTGCGATGATAACAGGTTTGGCGACCGTGATGGGACATGTCTTCGCCTGATCAATCTAATGCTCTACTTAGTTCAAATTGTCAAAATCAATTTCCATGGAATGTCAGCTTTGCTTTATGATATCATGTGAACCTAGGAGCCTAGACTTGAACCCAACTGACATGGAATGCATATAGACTAGGTATGGTTTGGTAGGACCATATTGAGGAGAATTATTCATGCTCACATAGACTTAGGTCTAATACAACACTCCTCAATTTAGGAATTGTATGAAAACAATGTTTGCTTCTTCAAATATTTCAAAATTCTATCTCTTTAGGACTTAGAGCCTTCTGTTTGATTGCATGTGCTCATGTTTTTCAAAAATCACCCTACCTATATTGTCCCGGTCTTCACGTTGCTGGGCTCTCTTCCAGAACCATAGTTCGGGACAGAGCCTCACAATTGGGCCACCTATTTGGGTGAAAACCCCCCTGCCACGTACCAAGGGCCATAGTCCAACGTATATTGGCAGGTGCTCAAGGATGTTGGAAAACTTGAACCTAGAACCGGAGAAATTGATTTTATGCCACGTACATCGAGCCTTGGCTTGAGTATATAGGCATAACTGGATTGGATACAGTTGATCTGAACCTTAGAGTTAGGATTAAGGTCCTACAGCCATTTCAAAATTTGTGCATCTAGAGTCAGCTTTTAGGGAATGTTGTATGTGCATACTTGTTTGTGCAAGATGTAATTGAATAGTCATTTCCTTTTTATTTTCCATATTTTTCCAATTTTCTAAAATACTGGACGATTTTCTCAAAATTCCCTAATCTATGTCCATGTACTGTCCATGTTTTAAACCTTGGACGATTTTCCAAATACTTAATTTTCCATTTATTTCTTCATATTTCATCAAACCTTGGACGATTTTCCAAATTTTCCTTAATTTCCTTCAAAACTCCAGGTGATTTCCCATCTTTCCTGTCTTATGGATCTCGAATTTCCTACTTTATTTTTATCCTTCCTGCATTTTCCTCAAATTTCCTGTATTTTCCCAAGTCTTATTCCAATTTTCCATGATTTCCAGTCCAATGGCATCCAGTCAGCTTGATTCAGTCTTCCCTGAGGGTCATATCTCCTACGAGGTGCGACAAAGTCTTCCTAAACATCGAGTCCTCAACACCGGATCCTTCTTTCCCCGGTGGTACTATTTATGGTTCAAGAATTTCTCTCGTATGTTTCCGGACCACTTGGACAATCGTGGGTTAGAACTGGCGTCCGCAGTGGGAAAGCAGACAGTCAACGACAATTTGATCCATGCACTAGCAGAACGGTGGAATCCGAGCACTTCTACCTTCTGGTTCCCGTGGGGCGAGATGACAATACTGATAGATGAATTTTCAGAGATTATGGGATTGCTCGAGTCAGCCGGTCAGCCTGGAGATCCATTGGAGAAACAATTTTTGATCAATGTCAAGGGTCTGGATCCCCGAGATGCTTTAGCTCGCATGACAGGACACAAGTCTTGGCCTTGACCGAGGAAGATGGAAATGAATATGTGGACCTGCTCGAAATCTACAGACAGTATGGAACATTTGCAGAAGTCAGCTCTTTGTCCAGGACAGCTCGAGAAAGAATTCAGCATGCGATGGTTCTGTGCACGGTGGGATTAGCTTTCTTTCCTGATGGGCGGAATTATATAGATATCAGAATAGTTCAGCTTCTAAGGAGATGGGGAAGTCGACAGACCAGCCACCTCTCCATTGCCATGGCCGCACTCGCTTTTCTATACCGAGGGTTGACCCGCTTCACACTTGGAGAATCGATTCTAGTCGAAGGGTGCACCTACACGTTGCAATCTTGGTTCCTCCGGCATGTACCAGCCTGAGCCAGTTCCTTTAGATACAATGGTAAAAAGCTTCTGCCAGTTGCGCGATACCGATTCTTGATCGACAACCTTCAGGAAGAAGAAGTCGTATGGGTTTGATCGTCAGGAATCACCTCCCAGATATACTTATGCATACGGCAAGCGGTTCAGGCTACTTGGCCCATTCTTCTGCGCATACTACCATCCAGAGCGGTGTGTCAGACAGTTCTCTCAGAGGCAGAAGCGTGTAGAGATTCGTCCACTATCGAGGGTCTTGCCAGAGTTCGATCTCACATCAGATCAGTGGTCCGGAGCATACCATTCTGCCAGACATGGCTGGGATTCCTTTATTACTCTTACTATTTTCCTGGTCCTCGAGTGTCCTCTGATTATCAGGAGTGGTGGAAAATTGTCCGTCCCCCTCCCCTTTGTCGAGTCTATTATTAATAAATTCATGTCTTTTTTTCTTCTTCAATAAAATTCCTTTAAATTTCATCCTATCTTGATTTGACGACCTCGCCTAGGTAACAAGGCATATTTTCCAGTTGTTTATTTTGCAAAGAATAGCAACGCAATTGTCGTAAATCCAGCGATGACTCAATCCCTAGTAATGGGATATTATTTCAATTGTCTACCAAAATTCTCAATAAATATTTTCCTCCAAACCAAATTTCCTTCAAAAACCTAATTAATCAGTTCTACCTTACAGAGAGCATCAGAGACAAACCACACAACAGCGATGGTCCAATGGCAAGGACCACATTTCTTTAAGATCGGAGGTCGTCTTGATTATAGTACTTTCAAAGACCATCCTCTTTTCCCGCAGTTTGTTAGAACCAAGAAAGGATTTGACCTATTACTGAAGCATGGTTATCAGCCTTTCAGAGGATTGGGCAAGAACAGAGATGGCCGGCTAGAGCCAGTGATCCCTGATTATCATCCGCGCAGGGCAGGACTAGGATTCATGGGCAAAAGATCTCACAAAAATACTGTCTTCATTAAAGGGATCCATTAAAAATTTTCTACCATCTATCTTTTCTATTTCATTCATTTGATTTCTGCAGTTTATAGGGACAATGTCCCATTTCAGCTCATTTTAAATGTCCTTATTTCATTCCAAGTCTTCAATAAAGTTATCAATTTTCTCGTCTATCTGGATGTCATCTTTCTCTTATTCCTCTGTAATTTGTCTTCAAAATTCATTATTCTTATCTTTTTTATTCTCATATAATTTATGTCATAGTGAATGAACTTTTTCTAAAAGCTATTCTTTTTCAAAAATTTCAGAATGTCTTCTCAACCGATAAAAAGATTAGTCATCAATCCTTCAATCCTATCGAAACCGGCAAAGATACATCGGGTTCGGGTAAGAGCAGAGGACAGTAAGGTCACAAAGCAGTCAGAAGAAATGGAAGAATTTGATTCGTCGCTTCCAGAGTTGCCAGAATTTGCAGCGATTCAGAAACAAGATGAACCATCGACCCTAGTCCAGGATCCGACTGAGGACATCAATATTGGTTCAGAAGATAGTCCGAAAATTCTCAAGATCGGCACCAGCCTAAGTACAGATGAGAAGGAAAGGCTCATCGACTTTCTCAAGCAGTACCAAGAAGTATTTACATGGACTTATGAAGATATGCCAGGTTTAGATCCTAAATTGGTGGAACATCGACTCGTTCTGAAGCCTAATGCGAAACCTGTTAAGCAGAAGTTAAGAAAAATGGATCCTCGAATCGAGCAACAGGTCAAGGAAGGACTTGAGGACTTGCTTAAAGTAGGATTCATTCAAGCAATAGATTATCCAGACTGGTTGGCGAATATCGTTGCAGTTCCCAAGAAAAATGGCAAAGTGCGAATTTGTATTGACTTTCGCGATCTCAATAAAGCTACTCCGAAGGATGACTATCGACTCCCAAATATTGATCTCCTAGTTGATAGCACGGCTGGGCATGCCATGTTCTCCTTCATGGACGGATACTCCGGATATAATCAGATCATGTTGGCCGCTCGTGATCAATCCAAAACATCCTTCACTACGCCATGGGGCACTTTCTGTTATACAGTCATGCCGTTTGGGCTCAAGAATGCTGGGGCAACCTATCAGCGTGCAATGGCTGCCATTTTCCATGATCAGATGCACAAGACTATGAATGCATATGTTGATGACATCCTGGTCAAATCCAAAGAAGAAGAAGATCATATCGATGCTTTAAGTCAAGTCTTCAAGCGACTCATTCTTTACAAAATGAGACTCAATCCTCAGAAATGTGTCTTCGGGGTTGAATCAGGCAAATTGCTAGGCTTCTTGGTCAGCAAAAAGGGTATAAAAATGGATCCCGCTAAAGCAAAGGCCATCATTGACATGCCACCTCCAACTACTCTTAAGGAATTGCGTAGTCTTCAGGGACGTATGCAATCAATTCGGAGATTCATATCCAACCTTGCCATGAGATGTGAACCTTTCAATCATCTACTCAGAAAAGGAGTGAAATTTGAGTGGGGACCAGAGTGTCAGCAATCGTTTGAACGTATCAAGAAATATCTTCTTAATCCGCCCGTTCTGAAGCCACCAGAATTGGGAAAGCCTCTCTTGCTATATGTTTCAGTTAACCAAGCCGCTTGTGGTGGATTCTTGGCACAGTATGAGGAAGGCAGTTTGATTGAACATGCCATCTATTATGTAAGCAAGACTTTCATTGATTACGAGAAGAAATATTCTCAGATAGAAAAGACATGCCTAGCACTAGTATGGATGTGTCAGAAGTTGAGACATTACTTGTTAGCATCAGAAGTCAAGATTCTCTCAAAACTTAATCCTCTCAAGTATATTCTCGAACAACCATTTCTCAGTGGACGGATTGCTAAGTGGCAAGTCCTGTTAATGCAGTATGATCTGGGGTATGTTTCTCAGCAATCTATCAAAGGTCAAGCAATTGCAGACCAATTGGCAGATTTTCCTTTAGCAGAAGATGTTAAAATCGAGGATAGTTTTCCCGATGAACGGATCTGTAATGTTCAACAATCCCCAGTTTGGAATCTATTTTTTGATGGATCCAAGAACATGGCCGGCGTAGGGATCAGAATCTTGCTGATCACACCAGAGAAAGAGATGATCCCCTTTTCTCTGAAACTGGATTTTTAATGTACCCATAATATGGCTGAGTATGAAGCTTTAATACAAGGTATGAGAATTTTGCAAGACTTCAATGTTAAGAGGGTACACGCTTTCGGTGATTCATTGCTCGTAGTTAGCCACGTCAAAGCTGAATGGCAGGTAAAAGATCAGAAGTTGCTCCCTTACCAAAAGATCGTTTTAGCCCTTATCAACAATTTCGAGGAATTTCAGCTTTTCCATATCAAAAGAGAGTTTAATCAAATAGTTGATGGTTTGGCCAGTTTGGGCTCCATTATGTCTTTCAGAAATGGATAATCCTGTCGCTCTTTTGAAATCGGTAGACTTGACCAACCTGCCTTCGTTCCGGTAATGCAAGTCAACCAGGCGGAACAGAAAAAGAAGCCTTGGTACTAAGATATTAAAAACTTTATTAAAATTGGTGAGCTTCCACCAGAACTATCAAAGAAGGAGCAAAAAGCAATTCAACATATGTCCGCCCGCTATTTTATCCTTGCCAATGTTCTTTATAGTCGTGGGTTCAGTTCTGAGTATTCCAGGTGCTTAGATGAAGAAGAAGCCAAAGAAATCATACGAGAAGCGCATGAAGGTATTTGCGGTGGTCATGTCGGCTACCAAACCCTTGCTAAACAAATCATTCGGGCAGGATACTATTGGAGAACCATGCAGCAAGACTGCTATCGTTTTGTGAAGAAGTGCGTTCAGTGTCAGATACACGCACCTTCCATTCATGCGCCAGCCACGTACTTGCAATCAGTCGTGTCTGCATGGCCATTTTCTATGTGGGCCTTCGACGTCGTAGGACCCATCTCTCCTTCAGCTTCTAATGGTCATAAATATTTCCTGGCCGCAACAAAGTATTTCACCAAATGGGTTGAAGCCGTCACTCTGCGTACAGTGGAAGGTCGACATGTAGTTTCGTTCATTCATAAGAACATTCTTTGTCGTTTCGGTATACCGCACGACATCGTGTCAGATAATGGTACTCATTTCAAGAATGAGAGAATGAAGATCTTTTGTTCAAAATTCAGAATTCATCATCATTTTTCAGCTCCTTATTATCCACAAGGAAATGGTCAGGCAGAAGCAACAAACAAGAGTTTGATTCGCATCTTGGAAAGAACCGTTGAGACGGGTCGTGATTGGCACGAGAAAATCCATGATGCACTTTGGGCATATCGAACTACCATTCGAACCCCAACCAATGCGACTCCTTCAGAACTTGTTTATGGGACTGAGGTGGTGTTACCCCTTCATGTTCAGAAGCCCGCCCTTAAGTTCGCATCTCTTTTAGAGTTACCACTCGATCAATATCAGCAACAGAGATTGGTACAGTTAGATTTACTTGATGAGAAAAGACTCAAAGCAGTAGAGCACGCTCAGTCTTATCGTCAGAGGATAGCAAGGCAATATGCCAAGTCAGTCATTGAAAGGAGATTCCAAGTTAATGACTTGGTCTTTAGATCAACGGCTCATCTCAAGCATCGTCCACGTGGCAAATGCTCACCAAACTGGGAAGGTCCCTACATGGTGAAAGAAGCGTTGCCCCATAATTCATATCGTCTGATTAATGCAGACGGGGTAGAACTATCCGACCCCATTAATGCTCGACATATGAAGAAATTCTATACCTAGAAAATCTCTATTCTATCTTTTGTATTCTTCAAAAATTCCTTTCAATAAATGATCAATTATTCTTTTGTCAAAATATCTCTCTTCCCCAGAATATACTAGGGCATTCTTGTTAAAGTTGCCTTTTATCCAAAACAATCTGTGTGCAGGCAGGATCTAATAAATCTCTTATTTTGCACGCATGTGCACTCAGTTGCATCCATTTGCATTTGCATGCATTCATTCGCATTCATCTGCATCAATTTGCATTGAATTTCCCATTCAGGATAAGGGATAAATCCTGAGACCCCGGCAAGTCGTCCAAGTCATCATCAATTGATGACCCTTTAAAACCCAGTGCTCGTACTGGTAACCTTTTAAAACCCAGTGCTCGTACTGGTAATCTTTTAAAACCTAGTGCTCGTACTGGTAATCTTTTAAAACCCAGTACTCGTACTGGTAATCTTTTTTTTAAAAAAAAAACCTAGTGCTCGTACTGGTAACCTTTTAAAACCCAGTGTTCGTACTGGTAATCTTCCAAAATCTAGTGCTCGTACTGGTACTCTTCCAAAATCGGATGCTCGTACTAGTTGAACTAGTCCCAAATGTCATCTTTATACTTATCAACTTTTCTTTCCTTTAAATGTCTTGAATTGGTCTAGAAAATTCGAGTTCCGATACGAATCTTCTTCCAAATCCAATTCAGAATTGGTCTAGAAAATCCAAGTCCCGACTTGAATTTTCTTACAAATCCAATTCGTATAATTTTCTTTCCTCTAGATTCTAGAATTGGTCTAGAAGAGTCGAGTTCCGATTCGAATCTTCTTCCAAATCCAATTCAGAATTGGTCTAGAAAATCCAAGTCCCAACTTGAATTTTCTTACAAATCCAATTCATATAATTTTCTTTCCTCTAGATTCTAGAATTGGTCTAGAAGAGTCGAGTTTCGATTTGAATCTTCTTCCAAATCCAATTCAGAATTGGTCTAGAAAATCCAAGTCCCGACTTGAATTTTCTTACAAATCCAATTCGTATAATTTTCTTTCCTCTAGATTCTAGAATTGGTCTAGAAGAGTCGAGTTCCGATTCGAATCTTCTTCCAAATCCAATTCAGAATTGGTCTAGAAAAATCAAAGTTCCGACTTGAATTTTCTTACAAATCCAATTCGTATAATTTTCTTTCCTCTAGATTTTAGAATTGGTCTAGAAGAGTCGAGTTCCGATTCGAATCTTCTTCCAAATCCAATTCAGAATTGGTCTAGAAAATCCAAGTCCCGACTTGAATTTTCTTACAAATCCAATTCGTATAATTTTCTTTCCTCTAGATTCTAGAATTGGTCTAGAAGAGTCGAGTTCCGATTCGAATCTTCTTCCAAATCCAATTCAGAATTGGTCTAGAAAATCAGAGTTCCGACTCGAATTGTCTTTCAAAATCCAATTCATCAAGTCTTTCCTTGAAGATTTGAATTTCGATTCGAACCTTCAAACCGAACCCAGTCTTACACCGGTCCGGTTAAATCCAATTTTCAAAATTGGTCCTTTTATGAAATCCAATCTCGCCTTGGTTGCTTTACCAAATCTCGTATTGGTAATCTTTTAAAATCCAGTGCTCGTACTGGTAAACTTTTTAAATCCAGCACTCGTACTGGTAAATCTTTTGAAATCCAATGCTTATATTAGTGATCTTCCAAAATCCAGTGCTCGTATTGGTAATCCTTTAAAACCCAGTACTCGTACTGGTATTTTAATTCGGTCTTCATATTGGTCGCAACATGACTCTCACATTGAGGTTCAGACTCGTTGTTAATCTTCAAACCTGCGAACCAAACAATCTGTATCAGACCCTTGGGTCGTTCCATTCTGTTAATCTGACATTCGGGTTGCCAATTTTGTCAGACCTCTAGTCATTCGTGTTATCAAGCAGTTCTTTGAGTTATCAAAAGCTATCAAAATCAATCGTCAAGTATTTCTCTTGCGAGGGACCCTTTTTCCAGGGAGAGTTCGAGGGAGCTCGTTTCTTTTTGCATGTCTTTATTGTTTGTTCGTTGAACCCCTTTTTCTAGGGAGAGTTTGAAGGGACTCATGCTTCACGAACAGTTTGCAAAACAATCTTTATTGTCACACAAGGAACCCTTTTTCCAGGGAGAGTTTCGACGGAAGCTCATCCTCCTTGTAACCTTAAATGTCTTCTGTTAGGCCACCCCCGTCGTCGAGGACCCTTTTTCCAGGGAGAGTGTGATGGACTTGTTCCTCTATGATATCCTTTCAATCTTTGTTAGCGCCCCCATTTCCATAAGAGAAGCCTAGAAATAGGGAGTTTTGACGAAAACTCTATTTCTCTTCGAAAGTTTGTTTTGCAAACACCTCCTCTTCAGGGAAGAGAGGAGTATCTTTTGTTACCCGTTCAGGTAAGGGTCAAGCCTGAGTCTCTCCTTTGGGGAAAGGAGAATCTAGCCACAGATGTGTCATTTAGATCTCAAGTGATTTCTTTCACCAAGGATTTCAGGAATATTTTGCCAATTTGTCATGAAAAATAGTTGTTGATGTCAAAATCTTTACTGCATAAAATTGTACCTCAGAATACCTTTAGTATTACTTCCAAAAGGACAAAGCTTTTGTGAAAAAAGATTCAAAATTCAAAATCTTTCTATTGGCCAACCAAAAGGATGAAGAATAAATCCGCGATATGGCCAGCAAAGAAAATTCAATGTTGTTGCAAAGCCAGAAGTGATTGATATTGATCGCAATCAATGGCATATTTTTAAAGATCATTCTTAGAAAATAAGCAGTCGAAATATCCTGGGTGATACAGAAAAATCCACTCAATCTCCATGTCCCCTCAATCACCTAAGCTGCAATTAAATATCTGCAAAAAGGATCTCTCAACTGTCGTCAAGATGAAGGCAAATTAGACGAGTTGACCCCCGGGGCCAAAGAAGATTTGGATCATCTCCAAGATGACGGAGTTTGTGACGGATCCTTCTAGGAAAAGTTCAGATCACCGTCGAGATGAAGGCGAGTGTGATGAGCCTACCGACAAACCCTAAAAGATATTTAATTCCAGCTATCATCAAAAGATTTCCTACCAATGAGCCAATAATTGTCAAGATAATCCCTAAGAGAAAAGAAGGATTGGAACATCTCTGAGATGAAGGAGTTTGTGACGTACCCTTCCAAAAAAATAAAGAGAGAAAAAGCTAGGACATCTCCAAAATGAAGGATGATGTAATTCCCGAAAAATCCAAGAGAGCTCCAATTCTGTTAAAAAGAGAGTGCAGAAAGATCATCATGAGAAAAGAATCCCAGGATATCAGACTGTCGAATCTATCAAGAATCTTCTTTAATTTTGTGAAATTCTTTTATCAATATCCTTTCGCTAATAGCTCTCGCAATATCAAGAATACATTCTTTTCCGTCCATATCAAGGAAATTGATAGCCTCCTTGAAGGAAAGTCAATTGCAAGTAATTTAAATTCGAATCTTGATTCTACGAAGTTAAGTCCAATTGGAGGTAATACTTCAGGTAGAAAAGAGGGAATATTTTTCATATATATATGTGCTTATCATTCTTGAATTAACTACAATTTTTTATCTTATTGGCAATCTTTTCAAGTTATCCTGACATAAAGTGAGAACTTGATGTTTATTTTGATGTATCCAGGCGTTGTTGTTATCCCTTTTAGGATCGGATGATGGGAGTTGTCCAAGATCCTTCCCTTCTTGTTTTAATCTGAGTGCCTGGGCTCTCAGATTCGCACACTTCCCTGTGCTCCCCACTGTCCCACCATAGACAGTTCCCGTTCAGGTTAAGGGTTAAACCTGAATTTTCTGCAAAAAGGTCATCTGTCTTAAAAGCCATTCAGTCTCAGCGATGAGACGTCCAAGATCAATCCCTTTTCAAGCTTTAGGGAACCCCCTTTCTTCCTTTTGCAAACCCCTCTCGGATTTATTGTGCAAAATTCGAAGGTCCCATCATGGTTTCTTCATTCGAGGACTCCGTATATTGTCCCCTTTCAGGTTAAGGGTTAAGCCTGAGCCTCATTTTTCCATGAGGTATCGTCTCCCTTCAGGTTAAGGGTTAAGCCTGAGCCTCGTTTTTCCACGAGGTATCGTCCCCTTTCAGGTTAAGGGTTAAGCCTGAGCCTCATTTTTCCACGAGGTATCGTCCCCTTTCAGGTCAAGGGGTTAAACCTGAGCCTCATTCTGATGAGGTATTTCATTTGTCGTCCCATCCAGGTTAAGGGCTAAGCCTGAGCCTCATTTCGATGAGGTGAATCTTTTTCTTTATTCTTTATGCTATATCTACCACCATCATTTGAACTAATTCTTTCATACCCAGTCAAATCTATCTAACTGGGGCATTTTTATAGTCTGAATTTGGTGTGTTTTTCTTTGCCACTAAGCTCGGCTTACAACCGGCTTAGTAGCAAAGAGGGGCATCTGTAAACACCCCAAATTTTCACCCTTATCCAGTGCTTACATTTCATGTGTCATTGCTTATCATTGCATGAATTCAGCATATCATTGCATTGCATAGCATAGCATTGCATGTCATTACATCTCATCTTCGAGATCCAACACTCCTGTTTTCAAAATATTCAATCCAGATTTGAGTTTTACAACTTTTCTTTCAAAATTTAATTTTAAAACCTGGGTTTTTAATCAACATTGTGTCATTTGCCAACCCCCAGGACCTTATATTTTGAAGTATTTTCTTAGAAAACAATCTGGATTCATTTCAAACTCAATTTCAATTGATTTCAATTCTCAGATGAGACCCATTTAGGTGGCGTCGCTTCTGGATTCCTTCATTTATCAAAAATCTTAAAAATTTTAGAGTCCTAATTGGATCAGAACTCTTTTTCTAGAGTCCTAGTCGGATCAAAACTCTACTTTTTACTACCTTTTTATCTGTCTTTGAAGAAAACCTTTTAAAATCTTCTGTTTTGGCCAAAATCCCAGAGTCCTGGTTGGATCAGGACTCTTCTTCAAGAGTCCAGTCGGATCAGGACTCTTTTTCAGAGTTTTAATTGGATTAGAACTCTAATCTTTCACAACCATTTTCAATCAAATCTTTCAAAATCTTTCAAAATGAGTCAGAAACTCAGAGTTTTAGTCAAAACAGGACTCTGTTCAGAGAGTCCTAGTTGGATCAGAACTCCGATCCTGATTTCAAATTTTGAAAGAATCTTTCAAAAATCTTTTCATCTATCAAAACTGTTGCGCTTTTATCAAAGAATTTTAAAATTCTGAGGTTTTATCTCAGAGTCCTGATCAAATCAGGACTCTTTCCCGGAGTCCTGATCAAAGTAGGACTCTATCCAAAACTATTTTTTTTACTTCATTTTCACTGGTTTTCAAAAGCTTTGCTTAAATTGCATCACTTACTTATCAGAAAATCCAAAAATATAAAAGTCCTAGTTCAATCATGACTCTGTTCTCAGAGTCTCAGTTGAATCAGAACTCTGGTTTGTTCCAATATTTGTTATTATTTTAACTGTTTTCACAAGTTCTTTCAACTATTTTTCAGAAAATACCAAAAAAAAATCTAGAGTTTTAGTCCGATCAGGACTCTGTCCCAGAGTCCCAGTCCAGTCAGGAGTCTGTTTTGAAGTCTGTTTTTATTCCATTTTCATTTATTTCCATTTGTTTTAAAAAATTAGGTCATTTTGCATAGTCCAGTTAGTTCAGGACTCTATTTCAGAGTTCTGATCGAGTTAGGAGTCTAACCGTGACTGTGTTTTTTTGACTCATTTCACCATTTTCTGATAAAATCTTTCAAAAACCTTTCATTTGGTTTTTAAAATCTAAAATCTTAGAGTCCTGAGAGTTCAGGACTCTAACTCGGAGTTCCAGTTCGCTTGAGACCCTATTTTCAAAGATTCTGAATTTCAATTATTGATTTTAACCCCTTTTGAAAGTTATTTTTAGTGTTTATTTCAAATTTCTCAAAACCTGATGTGGGCCCACTCACTCGGCGCCACATACAGAGGAGTTCAAACCCAGTTGGAACTCTATGTCATTTCAAAACTTTTAATTTCAAGCTTACTTTTGAAAATCTTTTGAAAACTTTCTCAATTTCAAGTTTTAAAATCAATTTTTTTTTTTTTGAAAAACTCAAGTAGGGCCCACTCGGAGTGGTGCCATATTCGAGTAAGTCAGGGCTAGACTAGGGTTAATCAGTGTCTTGGTTAGTGTTAGAGGTTTAGAAGGGTCAAAAGTTATTTTAAAAACTCATTTTGAAGTTTGGATTTTAAAACTAGTGTTTTTAAAGGTTTTTAAAGAACTTTAAAAACCCAAATGTGAAAAATGCCAAGTGGCATCACATTTGGGGATTTTTTTAGGATTAGCTAGGGGTTAATTAGGCATTATTTAGGATAATTTAGGCTAGGGGTATATAGGTCATTCCACCCCAAAATCGCCCCCCCCTTTAGAAGTCCAAAAATTTCAAAATTGCTAATTTTCAAAACCTAAAAAGTTTCTATAAATTGAGACCCATAGGGGGTCAATTTTTCCAGCCACCTTTAGAGCAAGTCTTGGAGCTCCTCTCTCCTCTCCATCCCTTCCTCCATTGCTGCAACTCCAAGGTGAGAAATTTTATTAATTTCTTTAGTTTTATTTAATTTTTTTCATGATTTAATGCTAGTTTAACCATTGGTACCATATATTTCATGGATTCAACCTCAAGAACCATCAAGAACGGTCCAAGAAGATGATCTAACACTGTTTTTAGTGTTTTCCAGGGATTCTAATCCATTAGAATTGATTTTAGCACTATTCTTTTTATTATTAACCAATAAAACATGTGATTTACCCTTCTTATGGGTTAAATCCGTGTCTTTAAAGGTAAAATTGAATTCCAGCCATTGATTCCCTGATTTTATTTTATTTTTATGTTTATTCATGCTTATGTTACGTCATATAACATAAAAATAATCTTTATTTACTGTTTTAGTGTTTATTTTATTGTTTTTCATTAATTAATGCATGTTTTCTCAAGTTTCTTAGATTTCTGTGTGTTCTTTAGTTTAGAACAGAAAAGAGCATGCTGTTTTGGATTGAAATATATGCTGTTAATTTCTGATTTTTTTATATGTGATGCATGCATATGCTATTGATCTACTGTAAAAAAATCAGAGTTTTCGGATCTCGGGAACCCTGTCAGAAAAATCAGACATCAAATCGGGTTTTTAAAACTTTAAAATCGTTGTTAAAATCAAGAAGGTAACTTGCTGTTATGATATTTTTCTCATCTTATATCCGATTTTATATATGTAAGGTGCCATGGATTCACATTGATTTGATCTATCTACTGTAAAATTTTCAGAATTTTTGGTTACTGTTTAGTATTTTTCCTTTGTCAGAAACTCCGATTTTCAATTTAAAATTCGTTAGGGTTTATCAAAACCCTAATCAGACTTGTGTTGTTTATAAATCCCAAACCACAGATCCGATTCATGATCTGTAAAAAGTGAGTATTTTTATTTTTATGTCAAATGTTTACTGTTAAAATTTCAGATATTTTAAATGAGTTATTCTATTTATCCCGGAATTTTCAATTGAAAGTATCAGTCAGGACCAAAGTTAAAATCAATATATTCAAGTCCGGATTGTCGGATGGGTATCTCCCTGGTTTTAAAGGCTTTTTCAGATCTGTAAAAAGGAAAAGTTCTGTTTTCCTGTCTATTTGTTCTCTGTAAAATGTCATAGATTTCCATGGAGGTTTGACCCCTGGTTTGGGTCCTGGACTGAGACTGGTTGGTGAACTAGGTCAAAAATAGCATATTTTTAGGGTTTGATGCTATTTTCGGATTAATTTAATGCCAAAAAAATATTTTTATAATTCTAATTTGATATTAGTGTTATAATAAGTGCAGGTATTAATTTTGAGGATTTTTAGAATCCGTTTGATGCTTGAATAACTTGAATTGCAAAACAGGGCACCCGAAGAATTCCAAAACACTACAAAAATCACAAAATTTGTGATATTCTTGAATTTTCGTGCATAAGCATATATTTTTAGGGTTTAATCATATTAATAATCATATTAGGATACTTTAGGTTAAATTTGATGTTCATTTGATTTCATTTAGTGCATAAAACCTAAGTTTTACCAAAATATTTTCTAAAAACCCTGATTTCAAGGCCATAGTCTTGCTATCGGGGGCAATTTGGTCATTTGACCTCAATTTCGAAATCCCTAACCTTAGTTTTCATGTGTTTAAGTATGTCATATCATATTTTAGCCCAGTTTATTTGCATTTGAATTCCAAAACTTGCATTTTACCAAATATCTTTCTGAAAACCCTAATTTCAAGGCCATAGTCTTGTTATTAGGGGTATTTTGGTCATTTTGACCCCAATTTCGAAATTTCATATCTTAACTTTCTTATTTATTCAATTTTATTTCATACTTTATCAATTTTGTTTAAGGGAATCATGGAAAAGGCTTATATCTAGTAAAAGCCAGTAATTTCTAGATATTACTGGATAAACCTAGAAAAGCCAACATATTTTCATTGATCAAGTTTTCTAGTTTTGCAGGTACCTTGAAGATTTTATTTTTCATGTATTTAATTTTCAATAGTGATGTAAACTAAATTAAACTTTGGAATAAAAATTTACATTTCCTGCTTAGCTTAGGCAGCATTGCATATAGTTTATTTTTTTAAATAATGTTAATGTGTGATGGATGATGATTCATGCATATTCAAACTCACTATGGTCTACACGAATGGCACATACACTAGCTTTTATGAAATTTATAAACTTGGTGGAATTTGTATTTATGGCCATAGTCAGAATACAAATGATACCTAGATTTATGATCTTCACATTAGCCACATTCAGCCTACACTCTTAGGCTAACTTCAAAATGCACTGCATTTCTCAAAAATACAAAAAGTATTTCTCAATTCCTCAAATTCATATTCATTCATTTCATGCATTTGCCAATTCCAATTCAAATTTCAATTCAGAGAAATAAGTTTTCTCAAATTTTTCTAAGTCTTATTCAAAATCGATTTTCTCAAAATATTGATTTGCCAATTATATTTCAAGTATTTTCCAAGTTCCAAATTCAATTTTTCTAAGTTATATTTTCAATTTCAAAGTTTGAATTCAAAGAAATCAAGTTTTTCAAAGTTATTTCATATTTCTCAAAATCGATTTTCACAAAAATCTCTTGAATACTTCAGAAATCGATTTTCACTTTCTCAAATACAGCATCTCAATCATGATTCCTGATTTCAAAAGGGTTTATTTTCCAAATATTTTCCAATCTTGAAGCAAACATCATGTTTTCAAATGTGCATTTATAGAAATTCATAGCACATGCCTGATTATTTGTGCATTTAGGAATTGGAATATGGTTTAGACAAGTTGAACAAAGCAAAGCAGTAGATTGATCCTTGGTTCAATTACCCCTGTTAAAGGTGGCAGAAACGGTTGAACCTCGTACCGACAGGCGAGTCCCATTCTTCGGAATAATCCCGCATTTTAAAAACGGAGGCGAGCTATTTTCAAAATCTTTTTCAAAGGTCAGTTTGATTTGCAAAAGTAAAATTTTGCGATGATAACAGTGGTATGCAGAGCACATCAACCCTGTCGAGCTGCGAGATTTCGATAAAGTTGTCAACCTGTTTGTAGAGATATTCATGTTCAATACTGAGGCACGGCCAACCCTCAATCACTTATGCAATTTGAGGCAGGATGACAAGGAAAAGGTCATAGATTTCATCCGTAGGTGGAGAGATACCTGCAACAAGATGAAAACCCCCATTTCAGAGGAGCATGCCCTTCAACTCATCCTCATTAACTTCTCTCAACCCCTGAAAAGCCTCATTTTCCCATACCCTTCCAAGTCATTTATTGAGTTGACTGAGTGAGCTGAATGACTCGAGATGGGAATAGATAACGGAGTCTATGATGGTACCACCCTGGCAAGGAGCAATCAAGATGCAAAGAAGAAAGCCTATTTCACTCTTTCCGTTGGTCCCTCATCCAAAAACAAGGGTAACAAGGATGATCATGTCAGCAATTTAGAAGGATTCAGAGGTCAAAAAGGAAGGTCTTCCAACAACAATAAGCCTTCCCAACCCAATCCTCAGCATCGGAAAAAGGATCAGGAAAAACCAAAGCGCAAGGACTGGAGTGTTGACCGTGAATTCACCCCTTTGGAGCAGACACTCGAGGAGGTTCTGGAATATATGCTAAAAAAGAATATGATTCATCTGTCAAAAGTTGCCAATCTTTCAGTAGTCTTGGGCAGCTTCAAGGAACAGTTCTGCAAGTATCACCGAGCAGTAGGGCACGACACAGAGCACTGCTTCATTCTAAAAAATATCGTCCAGGACTGCATCGATAAACACCTTCTGATAGAAGAGAAAACTGAAGAGCAGCCCGTCGTCCGAACATAGCCTTTTCCAGATCATTCAAAAAACTGACAATGCTAGAGTCTTTCTCTTCCCTTTTCTTTACCAAAACCATCCTGTAAGGGCAAGTCAGCCCGAGTCTTTTGCGACCTTCTGGTCAAAGATACTTGTAAATATTTCAGTCTTTGCTATCAATTTTTGCTTATAAATGAAATGTCAATTTCCTTCTTGTCTTTAAGGTTCAATTCTTATTTCTTTTCGCAATATTGGGGCATCTTTTATTGTTTAAATTTTCATTTACACTTCAAAGTATTTTTTTGCCACCAAATTTCTATTCTTTTCAAAAATACGGGACAATCCTGACATCATTCATGAGAGAAATGATATTATCTATGAGGGTCTTTCAAAAATCATGAATATTTTAGTCCAAACCTTTTTCAAAGATCAACCCTCGTGTTGATCATCTTTTCCAAAAAATTGGTTTTCGAACCATTGCATTTCAAAGATCAACCCTTGTGTTGATCATATTGATTTTGAATCATTACATTCAAAGATCAACCCTTGTGTTGATCATATTTTCAAAAGATTTGGTTTTCGAACCTTTGCATTTCAAAGATCAACCCTTGTGTTGATCATATTTTCTAAAAATTTGGTTTTCAAACCATTGCATTTCAAAGATCAACCCTTGTGTTGATCATATTTTCTAAAGATTTGGTTTTCGAACCATTGCATTTCAAAGATCAACCCTTGTGTTGATCATATTTTCTAAAAATTTGGTTTTCAAACCATTGCATTTCAAAGATCAACCCTTGTGTGGATCATATTGATTTTGAACCATTGCATTCAAAGATCAACCCTTGCGCTGATCATATTTTTCTGAAAATTGGTTTTCAAGCCATTGCATTCAAAGATCAACCCTCGTGTTAATCATATTTTCTAAAAATTGATTTTGAATCATTACATTTCAAAGATCAACCTTCGTGTTGATCATATTTTCTAAAAAAATGGTTCTCAAATCATTGCTTCGAAAAATTAACCTTCATGATGATCTCTTGTGAATGATCCCCTTTTAAAGATCAGCTCTCGCAGAAAATCTTTCTTTCCAAAAATGATTTTCTCATATTCTTCTCTCATTTTGAAGATCCCACATGCAGGCAGGATCAAACTCTTTTTCTCAATTTTTATCAACTTTTTGTTTATCAATCTTTATCAGTTTTATCAACTTTTATTCATTTTTATTAATTGTTCATCCATTTTATTAATTCTTCTTGTCAATTCTTATTTCAGAAATACCCTTTCAGGTTAAGGGATAAACATGATGCCTCTTTCCCATGAGGTATTTCTTTTTCCTTTTTCTTTTCCCCCTTCAGGTTAAGGGATAAAACCTAAAACCTCATCCTACGAGGTCCTTATTTCTTCAAAACAAGGGATAGTCCTGAATGTCTTTCTTCCTCTTTTAAAGCTTCATTAATCTCTGCCAAATCTTTTCTCTATCAATTTTTTAAGTTTTGCTGATTCTTTTGATTCTTTATCAAGCTTTTTATCAATTCTTGCCAAAATTCTATTTTCTTTCCCATTCAGGATAAGGGTAAATCCTGAGACCACTCATAGGGGCAACAATGCTACCTGTGAGAATTCTGTTACAAAGATAATTTCCATAAAATTTCCTTGATTCCTCTCTTTTGTAAAATCTTACATCAATTTCTATCTTTTCTTGTCAGTTCTTCACAAATCTTATATCTTCCTCGTTCAGGATAAGGGGTTAATCCTGAAAAATCAGGCCACATACAGCTTAACTATGATGGTCTATTTTAATCCACAAGTTGAATCCTTTCTTCTTAAAATCAAGATCTTTTAGGTCGAATTCCTATACAATCAAAAGCATGTAGGTTGAACCCCTGTCAAACCAATATGGCTCATAGGTTAAACCCCTTCTTGAACCAAAATTCCTTCTCAACTCAGTCGATCTTTAGGTTGAAATCCTACTGATCAGCGAGCTTTAGGCTGAACTCTTATTGATTCGCAGTCCTTAGGTTAAAATCCTTTAGGACCATTCCTTTCATCAATCTTTAGGTTGAAATCCTACTGATCAACGAGCTTTAGGCTGAACTCCTATTGATTCGCAGTCCTTAGGTTAAAATCCTTTAGGACCATTCCTTCCATCGATCTTTAGGCTGAACTTCTACTGATCAACGAGCTTTAGGTTGAAATCCTTTAGGACCCTTTTCTTCCATCGATCTTTAGGCTGAACTCCTACTGATCAGCGATCTTTAGGTTGAAATCCTACTGATTCGCAGTCCTTAGGTTGAAATCCTTTAGCACATTTTCTTCCATCGATCTTTAGGATGAACTCCTACTGATCAGCGATGCTTTAGGTTGAAATCCTACTGATTCGCAGTCCTTAGGTTGAAATCCTTTAGGACCATTTCTTTCAATCTTTAGGCTGAACCCCTACTGATCAGCGAGCTTTAGGTTGAAGTCCTACTGATTCGCAGTCCTTAGGTTGAAATCCTACTGATTCGCAGTCCTTAGGTTGAAATCCTTTAGGACCATTTCTTTCGATCTTTAGGCTGAACCCCTACTGATGAGCGAGCTTTAGGTTGAAGTCCTACTAATTCACAGTCCTTAGGTTGAAATCCTTTAGGACCATTTCTTTCGATCTTTAGGCTGAACCCCTATTGATCAACGAGCTTTAGGTTGAAGTCCTACTGATTCGCAGTCCTTAGGTTGAAATCCTTTAGGACCCGTTCTTCTAGTTGATCTTTAGGTTGATCCCCTACTGATCCGCGATCTTTAGGTTGAATTCCTACTAATTCACAGTTCTCATTTGGAATCCCCTTCAGACCATTCATAAGTCAATCTGTAGGTTGAATTCCTACTAATCTATATTCTTTTGCGGTTCTTAGGTTGAACTCCTATTAAACCAGAATTCGTTTTTCCAAAATTTTAATCTGTAGGTTGAATTCCTACTAATCCATATTCTTTTACGGTTCTTAGGCTGAATTCCTATCGAACCACATTCATTCTTCAAAAAGTAAATTTGTAGTTTGAATTCCTACTAATGTATATTCTTTAGCGGTTCTTAGGTTGAATTCCTATTGAACCAAAATTCAAAAGAATCAATCTGAAAGATGAAGTCCTACTGACCTATATTCCTTCGCAGTTCTTAAGTTGAATTCCTATCAAACAAAATTCATTTTTGTAGGCTGAATTTCTACTGATCTATTTTGTTTTGTTGAATTCCTATTAAACCAAAATTCATTTTTCAAAAATCCAATTTGTAGGTTGAATTCCTACTGATCCATATTTCTTTTTGCTGTTCTTAGGTTGAAATCCTATTGAACCAAATTCATTCTTCGAAAATTCAGTCTATAGATAAATTCTTATTAGTCACAAATTCTTTTACAAATTTTTTAGGTTGAAATTCCTATTAAATTAAAATTCATTTTTTCAAAAATTTCAATCTGTAGGATGAATCCCTACGGATCCAATATTCTTTACGGCTCTTAGGTTGAGTCTCTGTTGAGCCAATGTTGTGTGATAAAACCAATATTTTCATGTTATTTCCTCCAAAATTTTAGCTAAAGGATGTATCAAAATCTATATTGAGCGATTATTTCATAAAAGAATTCTGGAACATTATGCCAATTTGCTAAAAACAGTTGTTGACTCCAATATTCTTACTACACAAAAGAATCACCTCAGATTACCTCTAGTATTTCTTTTCAAAAGTGTAAAGCTTCTTTGCGAAAAAGAAGTAAGATTCAAAATCTTTTCCTGTTGATCAACCAAAAGGATGTGAGAAATATCCTCGATATGATCAGTAAAAGAAATCTTCAATGATGTTGAAAAGCCAGAAGCGAGTTGATATTGATTATGGCTATGGCACATGTTTAAAAATGGCTATCTGGCAATTAGGCAGTGGAAATATCTTGAAAAGAATCCACTCAACCCATAACTTCTCATTCGTTTAAAGTTGCAATCAAATATCCGCAAAAGAGATCTCTCAACTGTCGTCAAGATAAAGACGAATAGGCGAGCTAGACCCCCGGGGCCAAAGAAGATTCGGATCATCTCCGAGATGAAGGAGTTTGTGAAGGATCCTTCCAGGGAAAGTTCAGATCATCGTCGAGATGAAGGCGGATGCGATGAACCTACCGACAAACCCTAAAAGATATTTGATTTCTGCTATCATCTAAAGACCTTTTGAGCCAATATCTAGAATCCCTGAGATAAAAGAAGGATCAGAACATCTCCAAGATGAAGGAGTTTGTGACGTACCCTTCCCCTAAAAAAGAGATAAAAGTCAAGACACATCCAAATGAAGGATGATGTGAAAAACCGAGAAAGTTCAATGACTCAAAAAGAGTGCAAAAAGATCATCGTGGGAAAACACCCAGATATCAAACTGCCAAAGTTGCTAGAAGTCATCTCTTCTCATGCAAAATTCTTTTATCAATATCTTCTCACTACTTGTTTTTATGAAATTAAGAATATTTCTTCTCTTCCCATATCAGGGAAATGGATAGCTTCCTTGAAGAAAATCATCAACACTAAAATCTTTTGAATTTGACTCTTAAAACCGAGGAGTTAACCCCGATGGAGGAAATACTCTAGGTAAAAGAGGGAATATCTTTGCACATACGTGCACATTTTAAAGCATTTTGTGTCAACTATAATTTTATCTTATTGGCAAAATGTTCTAGCTATTCCAGGAATGAAATAAGTATTCAATATCCATTTCGATGCAACCTAGCATTGTTTATATTTCCCAAAAGAGTTGCCTCATTCAATTATAGTATCTCTTTCTGTCCCATCACGGTTTCTTTAAGTCAAAAATTCGTATGTTCGTACCCACTCAGGTTAAGGGTCAAACCTGAATTCTCTGTGAGAAGTCATTAATTTCAAAAGCTATTTCAGTCTCAGCAATGAGACACCCAATTTCTTCCCTTTTCAAAGCTTTAAGAAACCCTATATTTCTCATTTCGCAAAACCTCTTTCGGATTTGTTCGTCCAAATTCTGAAGGTCCCATTATGGTTTCTCCATTTGAGAAACTCGTATGGTAGATTTCCTATTCAGGTTAAGAGTTAACCCGGAACCTCGCTTCGTGAGGTATCTTCCTTGCAGGTTTGAGTTAAACCTGAGTCTCGTTCCAACGAGATTCCTCGTTTTGACGTGATGTTTTCTTCCAGTGCCATCATGGCTCTTCCCATCGAGGAATCCATGCTTTGTATGTCCATCCAGGATAAGATCCTACTTGAGCTTCATTTCACGAGGCATTTTCCAAAAATGTCCCATCAAGGTTCTCATGTCTTCCTTTCCTCATCTAATTCATCTTAATATATCTTCGTCCCATCCAGGTTAAGGGCTAAACCTGAATCATTCCAAAAAGAGTATATTGTCTCACCCATGAGACCTGATCAAAATTCTGATTTTCCACCATTTCAGGATTTTCACCCAAAGTCCCATCACGATTTCCTCATTTTCTACTCGATCACATCATTCTCGAGGATTTCATCCCCCCAAAACCATTCAGGATAAGGTTTTAAGCCAGAAAAGCCATATTTTTCAAAATAATTCTTTCACACCCAGTTCAGATCTGCTGACTGGGGCATTTTCAAAATTTGGAGTGTTATCTTTGCCACTAAGCTCGGCTTTCAACCGGCTTAGTAGCAAAGAGGGGCATCTATGAACACCCCAAATTTTTCAAAATCTAGTGAAAATGATCCTTTTGCCCCTGGCCCCATTTTTCTGAGAAAATCGAAGCCAAATTTCAATTATTCTTCAGATCTTCCGGGTTAAAATATCCAACTCAATTCCGGATCTGAATCCAGTGTTTTAAATCCAAACCTCAGCCTCGTTGTCCAATTTTCAAATTAAAATTACAAAAATACCCAAAATGGTTTTGAATGACTTGGGCAGATCACCCGACATAATCTTGGATCCACGACCCTATATTTTTCAGTTCGAGGTTGTAAACCTCAAATATTTCCAAAAAAATCTAGATGTAAACCCATTTTCTGAAGAAATTTTCTCAAAATAGCTTTTAATTCTCAGAAAAAAACCTTTTTGTAAATATTTTTGCAAAAACACAAAAAAAATAGTTTTAATCTTTGTTTTCTCGCAAATCTTAGGATTTTTTTTTATATAAAAATACAAAAAAATGGAAAAATAACACAAAAACAAAAAAAAATGGGAAAATTACGAGAAAAGCAAATGATTTTGAGCCTTTTTTAATTTAATTTTTCTAAAAACCTCGGGAGCCCCCTCTTTGTAAAATCTCAAAAATCAGAGGTGCTCCTCTGCGAAACATTTTTTAGGGTTTGAAAAACCCTTCGTAAACAAGGAAAGAGGCCAACCGGGATTCACTCTGTTAATCAGAGGGATTCGCTACAAAATATTTAGCAAATTACCCGCCTCCGTTTTGAAAATATTTGCGAGAAAATGGAGAGACGGATTCGCTCGTCGGTACAAGGTTCGACCGTTCCTGGCGCCTTTACCAGGGATAATCGAACCAAGGGTCGAATCTATGCCTTTTGCTTTGCCTAAATATTATCTAAGAATTTATCCTAAGTCTAAATGCACAAAGAATCATGCTTGTGCAATGCAAGGATGTATGCTCTTTTTGAAAAGGTATTTTGAAATTTTCCAAGTATTCTGAGATGAACTTGGTAAAAAAAGTGAAAAAGATGATTGATTTAGAACTTGAGATAGATCAGAGAATTTCTAAGTCTTTGAAGTAAATCAGAGTTGGAAGAATAAATCTTTTGACTTTGAGAAAGAATGATTTAAAGCTTTGAAATGAAAGGAAAATGAAGTTTTAAAGTCAGAAATGGACTTTGAATTTAATCATGGATTTAGGAGAAGAAGATGAAATTTTGAAGTGATATTGAATTTGAATCTTAGAATGGATCTGAGAAAATCAAATGGTATATAGAAATGGATTTAGGGAGCTCAAATGAGATCTGGAAATGAACTTGTATTTGAAATCTAAATTTTGAAATGGAATTGGATTTTAAAATGGATTTAAGATCTAGGATCTGAGATCCGATGTAAAATTGGGTTCTGGATCCTAAGATGGATTTGGATCTGAAGTCTGAGATCCAATGTAGAGTTGGACTTTGGACCCTAAGATGGAATTTGGATCTGAAGTCTAAGATCAAAGTGGAAGTTGAATTTTGGATCCTAAAATGGATTTGGATCTAAGATTTGAGATCCAATGTAGATTTGGACTATGGACCCTAAGATGGATTGTGGACATGAGGTCCACGGTGGAATTGAATCCTGGATCCTAAAATGGGTTTGGATCTGAAGTCTGGGATCCAAAGTGTGATTAAATTCTAAACCCTAAAAATGGATTTGGATCTAAAGTCTAAGATCCAAAAGGTGGAATCAGGTTCTAAATCCTAGAATGGAGTGGATCTGAAGTCTGAGATTCAATGTAGAATTGGGTTCTAGATCCTAAAGTGGATTTTGGATCTGAAACCTGAGATCTAAAATAGGGTTGGCTTCTGGATCCTAAAGGAGAATTGGATCTGAAGTCTGAGATGAATGTTGAATCCTGGATCCAAAAATGGATTTGGAGTTTGTTAAACTCAGAAGATGAATCAAGAACTTCTAAGTTTGAATTGAAGCTTGAAAATTTGAATTCTAGAATTTGAACCTTAAATATACAAATGAATTTCAACGTTGAATTGGACTTGAGTTTGGAGCTTGAATTTGGAATTTTTAGAAAAATGAATCAAGAATCTCAAAGTTAAATTTAACTTTTGAGTTTGGTTGGAGTTTTGAATATAAACTGAACTTGGAATTTCAAAGCCAAATTTGAACTTTGAAATCTGATTTGAATTGGAAATTTTGAAATCTCAAAGTCAAATTGGACTTTGAATTTGAAATCTACATCTTTGAAATAAAAGAATAAATAAAAATAGAGATTGAAGAAGGATAATTGAGATCACTTGGATTTTTTAAAAGAATTTCGAAAATATGATATAGTTCTATTCTAAATGATGAATGAATTTAAATTCTTGAAATTGGATTTTGAAAAGCAATTCCATTCTTTAAATGAATTAAAATAAGATTGAAGATATAATACATCCTTGACTATGGTCATTGAATGTATTATATAATAATCTATATTTAGATTCAGGTGACGAATGAAACGCATTTGGTGCTTTTATAGAATTTAAAATGAAATTAACTCTCAATATACCCTGACTATAGCCATTGGTATATATTTTGAGCCAATTTTAAGTTAAACTCTAATAAAAGAAGGAAATATTAGAAAATATGATGATTTTTGAAGAAGGATCCAATGTGGATCCAATGTTATTTTATAAAAGATAAAAATCTTAAGTCTTGTTTACATCCCGACTATGGCCGTTGATGTAAATCATCAACTTAGGATTAATTTACCTCTTACAAAATGGTGCACGTGCCATTCATGTTTCACCATTGTGAGATTTTGGAAAACAAAGAGGCAAAAGCATGAAAGATGAGCAATTTATGATATTTACAATGCTCATCTATTCTATTTAAAGTAGGAAATGCAGATTTTTATTAATATCTAACTATTACAGCACATAAAATTGAATTTACAACTCCAAGTAATGATATTTTCCACATGTTCCATCACATGGATTTCAGAGATGCGGGTGGTGGGATATTCATGTGCCATAATGTTCATGTAAGATGATGAGAGATAATGTATATTTACATACATATATATATATATGCATACCAATATATATACATATATATATATATATATATGTATATATATATGTGTGTATATCTATATATATATATATATATATATATATATATATATATATATATATATATGTATAGGTATATATCATGTATGTGACATAGGTGATACTAACACAGGTGGTAGTATGTGCACAATGGGAGTGTCAAGTATGAGTGGTGGATAGCAAATTGCAGGAGGTAAATGGTGATTACACATGGCTGGACCAAGTAAAGGGGCTGTGCAGGAAGTGAATGTCAACAGGGTGTTGAGTGAAGGGATGAAGTGGGAGGTAGCTAGGTGGTAAGGGGTGCGAAGAAGTATTGTTGATGGCAACAATAGAGGGCTGTTGAGAGTAGTAAATGGAGAAGATAATTGTATAAGTGTAGGGAAAGGTGACAAAGGTGCACCTGTGCTAAAACACAGCTGTATTTACAATGTTAAGCAGCCCTAAAGACATAGCAGTGCTGACATGTGTTATGCAACAGATGTTAGGGAGGGTATGCTAGAGGGAACAGCAACATGCTGTGCTGTTATGAAACAGAATGGGACATTGGCTGCTATAGGTGTAGGGAAGTCACAGCCATGCTCAGCACTGCTGTGGCTGAATAGGAAATGAATGGAGGCTGTTCTGTAAAAAGCACAGCAGTGAAAGGTATACAGGTAGGAGAAGATAGCAAGTGAAATATGTGAGGTGGATAGCAGTAGGTGTTGTTATAAGTGATAGATGGAAAAATATGCAGTGAACAGTGGTAGTGGAGACAACATGATGGCCAGTGTGAAGTAACATAGTATGCTGAAAGTGGTCACACCTATGAGGTAAGTGCTAGGAATAAGAGTGAGGTAACCACTGTGTAGACATGAGTAACAGACGTGGTAGTGAAAACATGCGGCAAATAACCATTGACAAATGTTACAAGTTGATCTTGTGGAAAACAGCAGGTGGTTTATTGCTGCAAACAGTAGCAGCATGATGATACATAGTGGGGAGGGGCTGTTAGTAAGGTGATACAGGGTGGTAACAAAACACGAATATGAGGGCATGGAAGGATGTGTAATAGGGTGATTTGCAGGTGACGGTGTGGACTAATGACATGAATGTGCAGAAAAGTGGATGGCTGGTGATGAGATGATGCAAAGGAGCTGCTGGATAATAAGGTGTTGTGGCATTGAAAACGTGAGTGGTGATATTGTGAAGGTGTGGCTGTGACTGTTAGAAGCATAATAGGTAAATGGTGGATACGCTGATAAAGAAAATCTTCTTTAGCAGGTAATGCTAAAAATAGTAATGTGTTGTGCTGGAAATGAATGCTGCAAGATGATGTACTGAGGTGATGGATGCTACCGGGGCTATTATTGGTGGTTTCTCCTTTGAACAGAGTATTTCTGATGTATCCGAGCATGGGTCTCTAGATCAAGCTTTTTTTTTTTGCTGAAAGAGATAGTAATAAGTTGTGCAGCGAAAATAGCTTCTGCAGAAATTTTAACTTCAGAAGTGTTTCTCAGCATATCATTAGTGAATGCTTCAGTAACCTCGGGATGTTTCTCTCCAGATGCTTTAGCAGGATAACTCAAAAGGAACGTACCACTCCTCTCATCAAATTTGGAAGAAGGCATTTCGATCTCTTCGTCACTATTTCTCCTAATAGATCTTGTAGTGAACATTCTTGATGAATTTTACAAAGCTTCTATCACTTCTTCCTCAGTTTTTGTTACAGCCACAGGGGTTGCTTTCCTTGGGGATATATCTATAGCATTTGCCAGATCCTGCAAAGGCCCTTTCTTGACTTCAAACGGTGGAGGCAAATAAGAGGTGTGAAGTTATGCTATGAAACAGGAGACAAATATGAGGATACCCTTCCGATGAACATAGATGCAACAGTACCCATGGTTTTTACTGCCTTATGCTTATGACCTCATTATGTAAATCTCTATGTACTGCCATCAGGGGCATATAACCTCCCTCACATGAGAAAGCTCAATTACCAACCAGCCTACTTGTTACTAACAACAAACAGGTTGAAGGAACAATAAGGCCAGATTAATATTTCCTCCAGTCATTGTCGTGGCTGATTCTATAAAACTCCAGTCATGGATAACCAACCAACTCAAAATCACACGTAAGGGACAATACACATTTGGGAGGCATATTTGATAAATAAATAAAAAAAATGAAGCACATACCTTAATTGAAGATTTCAAGGGTAACAACATAACCATTCTGCCAATTGAATGAAACCTGAGAAGATATTATGCTTGTGACTTCCAAATGAATAGGAAAGAAGAAGAAAAAAAAATGAATACCTTACCAATATACCTTAACGGTGATGCTGCAACATAAGATCAATTGAGTGATAATGCAAAAGCATATTACCAAAACCCTTTGGGTCATTGTACAAACCAAACGAATATGATATATAAACCGAATGTGTATAACACAGAATGATCCTTTTATCAATTAAAGTGGCAACATCATCAGACATGGCTTACTGTGTGAACTAAAATTAGGGTGGTATTATAATATAACCCATATTAATGCAAATGTTTGGGAATATACAAGAATCATAAGAGATGCAAGAGAAAAAAAAAAATACCTGAAACGAGGTTACCGTATGTTAAAGAGGAGGCTGTAGTAATGGATGCTTGATGGAACAGTTGATCATAAGACAATCTCCTCCTCTCATATGTGAGTGAATCCATTTAGACTCTGAGGATGACTTGATCACACAGGAATACTTGGAGCACATCCGATACAGGAGAGGTTCAAGGAAGCCAGTGGAAGCAGGGCATTTTGGATATCTTATTGAAACAAAATATATAGAGTAAAAAAAAAATGATATCACAAGTAAAATATATAACTCGTGCCCCCCAGATCAGATACGACTGTAATGAAATGGGGATGTGAGGATCACATATGATACAACAAGAAAGGGGGTGCGTCGAATGAAGCCGAGAGAACTAATTAGACCATAAGGTGCTTAACTAAAAAAAATGACCGAAGATGCAGTAGAAACAAAGATGATAGATGGAATGCCAAATGTAGGAAATATATGGTGATCTAACGGATCGGATGAGAAAAAATGGAAGATGCCTTATAAAATACAGAAATTCACAGAAATAAGAATGATGAGAACAAATGGGAAAATCAGAAATCAAATTAAAAAAAAAGCTTACAGGCAACGAACAATGATACATTATATGTAAAATGAGCAAATCAAATATCGTCTGAAATCGAAATGTCAAAAAAAAAAAATAGAAATGCAGATGTTGGAAGCAGAGATTCCCTTGCTATTGCACAGGGATGGGTCAAAATTGCAAAAGCAATTCGACACAACCGATGGTGCGTAAAACAGAGCAAAAAAAAAGGGAAAATTAAAAAGAGGAATATAGGAGAGGAATGCTTACCAGACTTGTTGATCGAAGCAGGTTTTTTTGAAGGAGGAGGGGGGTTTTCCTCTGATTGTTGTGGGTTGATCCCCCTTCGACTACTATTGAGGAGGCGCCTTGCAGAGAGGGGCGGAATTCTTAATTCTGTAGAGGTTCTGAAGGAGGGAGTCACGCTCTTCTCTTTTACTATGGAGGTCTTCTGCCCCTGGAGTAAAGGAGATGATCCGAGGGAAGAGGGCGATCAGCAAAAGATGGATGATGTGCGCCACCACCAAGAAATGGGGATGAATCGTTGAAAATGGCGGAAGATGATGGAGGGATGATGCACAGTGGAGGGGCAGAGACGGATTGAAGAATAAGATGCAAATGGGGAGGTGAAGAAGCGATCCCGAAAAAGTGCCTTGGGGGTTTCTCTTAAAGGGAGAAGAGAAGGATTCAGTTGGGGGATGGAAGGCTTGGGTGAGGCCTCTGGAGGGTTCGGTGAAAGCCATGGAGGAGTGCGGCTGAAAGAGGAAGAAAGGGGAGAAGGCGAGAGTTAGGGTTTTCAAAACCCTAACTCGTCTTTTAAACATTGAAACTAAGGTTTTTCCACAAAAGGGCCTCTTTAAAAAGTTTTTTCTAAAACGGGTTTCCGAAAAACCACTTTTTTGCAATTTTCTTCATTTGTTATTATTTTTATTTTTATTATTTTTTTTTCTTTTCTTTTCTCGGTATTTTTATTTTTTTGTATTTATGGAATAAAATCCTAAAATGTACGGCAAAACGAGGATTTAAACTATTTTTTTTTTTGTATTTTTGAGAAATATTTACAAAAAGAAGGTTTTCAAGACTATTTTGAGGAAATTTCTTTAGAAAATGGGTTTGGACCCAAGTTTTGAGAAAATGTTCGAGTTTTGAAACTTGAATCGAGAAATACAACACAATGAATCCATACGGAGGTCGGAGGGACTGTCCGAGCTATTTAAAAACTATTTTTGGTATTTTCTGTAATTTTTAATTAAAAAGTTGGACAACGAGACTCAAATTTGGATCTGGACTATGGATCCGGATCCGAAATCAAGTAAAAAAATATATAAAATGAATTTAATTTCAATAAAACTTGAGAAATGAACTGGAATTTTAGATTTAAAAAATGACCCATTTGCTCAAAAATGAATTTAGGGGCAAGAAGGGAATATTTAAAAGATTTTGAAAAATTTGGGGTGTTTACAGATGCCCCTCTTTGCTACTAAGCCGGTTGAAAGCCGTGCTTAGTGGGAAAGATAACACTCCAAATTTTGAACATGCCCAGTCAGCAGATCTGAACTGGGTGTGGAAGAATTTATTTGAAAGACATGGTTTTTCAGGTTTAAAACTTTATCCTTGAATAGTTTGGGGAGATGAAATCCTCGAAAATGATATGACTGAATAATAGAAATGAGGAAATCGTGATGGGACTTTGGGCGAAGATCCCGAAATGGTGAAAGATAAGAATTTTGATCAAGTCTCATGGGTGAGACAAGATTAGCTTTTTGAATGAGTCAGGTTTTAGCCCTTAACCTGGATGGTACAAAGATATATCAAGATAACCTGAATGGGGAAGGGAATATATGATGACACTTGATGGGACATTTTTGAGAAAATGCCTCATGAGATGAAGCTTAAGCAAGATCCTGTCCTAGGTGGATATACAAGGCATGAATTCCTCGATGGGAAGAACCATGATGGGATTGGAGGGAAACACCTCGTCGAGACGAGGGAAACTCGTTGGAACGAGATTCAGGTTTAACCAAAACCCGAAAAAGGAAGATACCTCGAGGGGCGAGGTTCAAGCTTATCCCTTAACCTAAAGGGGACTACCAAATGGAATCCTCAGTTGAAGAGACCATGATGGGACCTTCAGAGTTTGGACGAACAAATCCGAAAGGGGTTTGCGAAAGGAGGAAGATGGAATTCTTTGAAGCTTTGAAAAAGGAATGGTCTTGGGCGTCTCATTGCTGAGACTGAAAATAGCTTTTGAATTTAATGACCTCTCGCAGAAAATACAGGTTTTGACCTTTAACCTGAGTGGGAACAACCATACGGGTTTCTCGAAACCGTGATGGGACAGGAGAGATACTTCAACTGAATGGGGTAACTCTTCTAGAAGATATAAACAATACTAGGTTGCACCAAAATGGATATTGAATATTTATTTCATTCTTAGAATATCTAGAAAATTTTGCCAATAAGATAAATTTATAGTTGACTTCAACGCTTGAAAAATGTGCATGTGTGTGCAATAGACATTCCCTCTTTTACCTAGAGTATTTCCTCCAACGAGGTTAACTCCTCGGTTTTAAGAGTCAAATTCAAAATTTTAGCGCTGATGATTTTCTTCAAGGAAGTTATCCATTTCCCTGATATGAGGAGAAAAAGATATATTCTTAATTTCATAAAAGCAAGTAGTGAAAAGATATTGATAAAAGATATTTTTGCATGAGAGAAGATGACTTCTGGCAATTTAGGCAGTTTTGATATCTGAGTATTTTCCCGCGATGATCTTTTTGCATTCTTTTTTAGTCATTGGGCTTTTTCGGGCTTTTTTTTACATTGTCCTTTATTTTGGAGATGTCCTGACTTTTCTCTCTTTTTTAGGGAAGGGTACGTCACAAGCTCCTTCATCTCGGAGATGCTCTGATCCTTCATTTTCTCAGGGATTATATATGATGGTATTGGCTCAAAAAGGTCTTTAAATCATAGCCGGAATCAAATATCTTTTAGGGTTTTTCGGTAGGTCCATCACATCCACCTTCATCTCGACGGTGATCCGAACTTTCCCTAGAAGGATCCTTCACAAACTCCTTCATCTCGGTAGATGATCCAGATCTTCTTTGGCCCCAGGGATCTGCTCGCCTATTCGTCTTCATCTTGACGACAATTGAGAGATCTCTTTTGCAGATATTTGATTGCAACTTTAAATGAATAAGGAGATATGGGTCGAGTGGATTCTTTTTATTGCTCAGGATATTTCTACTGTCTAATTGCTAGAAAATCATTTTTAAACATGCGTCATAGCCATGATCAATATCATTTCGGTTATGGCTTTTCAACGTCATCGAATATTTCTTTCGCCAATCATACCGAGGATATTTCTCTCATCCTTTTGGTTGATCAACAAGAAAAAGATTTGAATTTTACCTCTTTTTCGCAAAAAGTTTCACCCTTTTGGAAAGAAATACTAGAAGTAATCAAAGGTGATTCTTTTGTGCAGCAAGATTTATTGGAATCAACAAGTATTTTTAGCAAATTGGCAAATTTTTCATGATTTTATGTGAAATATTTACTCAATATAGATTTTGATGCGACCTTTAGTTGCAACTTTTGGGAAGGAATATTTAGATTTTTGTTTTGATCGACCAGCTCGAAAGCAGTATTTTTTGGAAGCACCAGCTCGAAAGTAGGATTTTGATTGCCCGACCAGCTCGAAAGCAGGATTTTTGGAAGTACCAGCTCGAAAGCAGGATTTGATTGCCCGACCAGCTCGAAAGCAGGATTTGTTTGACCGACCAGCTCGAAAGCAGGATTTTGTTTGGAAGTACCAGCTCGAAAGCAGGATTTGTTTGACCGAATAGCTCGAAAGCAAGATTTTTGGAAGTACCAGCTCGAAAGCAGGGTTTTGTTTGGAAGTACCAGCTCGAAAGCAGGATTTGTTTGACCGACCAGCTCGAAAGCAGGATTTTTGGAAGTACCAGCTCGAAAGCAGGGTTTTGTTTGGAAGTACCAGCTCGAAAGCAGGATTTGTTTGACCGACCAGCTCGAAAGCAGGATTTTTGGAAGTACCAACTCGAAAGTTGAATTTTATTGCCCGATTAGCTCGAAAGCAGGATTTTGATTGCCCGACCAGCTTAAAAGCAGGATTTTTGGAAGTACCAGCTCGAAAGCAGGATTTTAATTGACCGACCAGCTCGAAAGCAGGATTTGATTGCCCGACCAGCTCGAAAGCAGGATTTGTTTGACCGACCAGTTCGAAAGCAGGATTTGTTTGACCGACCAGCTCGAAAGCAGGATTTGATTGCCCAACCAGCTCGAAAGCAGGATTTGTTTGCCCGACCAACTCAAAAGCAGGATTTGATTGGTAAGAATGATTGACATTGATAGAGTTGTGACCCGAAAGTTTTGAGAATGATGGATATTTGATGAGATCGTAACCCGAAGGCTTGAAAAGGAATTTGTAACCCAAAGGCTTGAGATTTTGAGAGATATAGACAAAATTGTGACTCGAAGGCTTGAAAATGATATGCTTTGATGAAGTTGTGACCCGAAGTCTTGAAGATGATAGACATTGATAAAATGGTAACCCGAGGGCTTGATAATGAAAGACATTTGGTGAGAATTTATGATATAATAGACAATGATTCAGGTTTATCCCTTAACCTGAAATGGAAGAGGGAGATTTTTGAGGATATACTTGAGACTTGAATTTTAGAAGAGATATGACAAGATTTATGATTTATGATCTAGGATTTAGATGGACCAGCACATTTGGCTGTATGCGGTCCAATTTTTAGGATTAACCCCTTGTCCTGAACGAGAAAAAGAATAAAACAGATAGAAGGAAAATAAAAATTTGATGAAATATTGATAAAAAAAATGGAGAAAATTCTGAGGAAATTTATTTACTTTGCAAAAGAATTCTCACAAGTAGCATTTGTTGCTCCTATGAGCGATCTCAGGATTATCTCTTATTCTGAGAAAGAACACCTCGAATGACGAGGTTCAGGTTTATCCATTAACCTGAAAGGGGAAAGAATAGAATTTAAGAAAATTAATATAAATTTAGAAAATCAATTTGATAAAACTTGTATTTGCAAAAAGAGTTCTCATAGGTAACATTATTGCCCCTACGAGAGGTTTTCAGGATTATCCCTTATCCTGAATGGGAAAGACAAATTTAGTGAAGAGAAATTGATATAAATCTAGAAAATCAATAAAGATTGATAAAACTTGTATTTACAAAAGAATCCTCATAGGTAGCGTTATTGCTCCTACAAGGGGTCTCAGGATTTTCCCTTATCCTGAATGGGAACACCTCGGACAACGAGGGTCAGGTTTATCCCTTAACCTGAAAGGGAGAATAAGAATAAAGAAATTACCTCATGGGAAAGAGGCATCAGGTTTATCCCTTAACCTGAAAGGGTAATGTGAATTGATAAAATTTAATAGAATTGAGGAGAATTTGATAAAACTTGATAAAAACTTGATAAAATTGATATAAACTTGATAAAAACAAAAATGAATGAAACTGATATAAATATCAAATTTAACTGAAAATTTATAAGATTTAAGAGAAAAAGGAATTCTTCTGATCCTGCCTGCATATGGGATCTTGAAAGAAAAATGTTTATTTAAAAGATAGGTGAAAAATCATTTTTGGGAAGAAAGTCCACTATAAGGAGAATGATCAATGTGAGATCTGATCCTTTTAAAAGGAATCATCATGAGAGATCATCATGAGGGTTAATTTTGAAGATAATGGTTTAAAAACCTATTTTGAAAAAGGAAAATCGATGTGATAGTTTATTTTGAAGAAAATTAGATCAAAATATTTGAACTTTTGGTGATCATGAAGAAGTTTTTACAGAAATTCTCAAGATTTTTATGATTTTGAAAATCCCTCATAGGTAATATCATTTCTCTCACGATGACGTTTTGGGATTGTCCCTTATTTAAAAAAAAAATAGGAGAAATACAATTTTTTCCAAAATAAATGCCCCATCGTGGCGAAGGATAGAAGTGTTTGATATCAACATATACGAAGAAAAGTGATATTTCATTGATAGAAAATATTAATAACAACTGAAATATTTACAAGTTTGTTGACCAAAGGTCACAAAAGACTGGGACTGAGTTGTCCCTATTAGGTGGCTGAAAAAGAGAGAAAGCAGAAAAATATTGACATGGTTCGGGAAGCTAGGCCAGGACGGGTAGCTACTCTTCTTCTTAATCTTCCACCAGCAGCTTTTTGTCAATGCAGTCTTGGACGATGTTTTTGAAAACAAAGCAGTGCTCGATGTCATGCCCCATCGCCCGATGAAATTTGCAGAATTGATCCTTGAACCTTCCCATAGTCACAGGTGGATCTGCTACCTTGGGAACTTTAACCATCTCTCTTGTTGTCATATACTCAAGAACTTCCTCAAGTGTTTGCTCCAAGGGTGTAAACTCACGGTCATATCCCCAACCATCATGCTTTGGTTTCCCTTGAGGCTTTGATTCTAACTGGATGCTCGAGGGAGTGATGTTATTCTGCCTGTTGATCTCATTCTTTTGACCGAAGCAATCATCTCTGCCTGACCCGCTAGTGTGGTTCTTTCTGCCACCTCTTTTGCTTTTGCCATTGTTGTTATTAGAGGAACTGGTGGAGAAGGTGAAGTTGGTTTTCTTTTTCACGTCCTGACTGCCTCCTGCCAAGGCGAGGCCATGATAGGTTCCATTCTCTAATCCCATTTCGAACCATTCGACTCGCTCTATTAACTTGATGAAAGATTTAGACGGAGAAGTAGAGATCAGACCCTTCAGAGGTTGAGAGAAATTGTTCAAAATTATTGAGAGTGCATGCCCCTCTGATATTGGATCCTTCATTCTGTTGCAAGTGGATCTCCGTCTATGAATGAAATCTTTTGCCTTCTCATTGTCATTTTGCTTTAGGTTGAAAAGATGGTTGAGGGTAGGCGGAGCCTCAGTATTGAAGAGAAACCTTTCAATGAACAAGTTGATGACTTTGTCAAATTCTCGCAGTTCAATCGGGTTGATATGGTCGGCATACCATCTTGCTGCAACTCCCTCCAGACTGCGTGGAAAACACAGGAATAAAGCCCTATTGTTCTTCTTGAATCGGTTGCACTCGGCGAAAAATGTGGCTAGATGAGCCTTGGGGTTGCCGGTCCCATCAAACTTTATGAATTTACGAGGAAGATCTTCCCAATTGTCATCTCCTTCTAGGCCATCATAGAAATCTGCACCGGTGTAAATCTTTTTGCCTTTGTCCTGGGTTTGTAAGTCTTTGATTGCACGAGTCATTTCTCTCATTTGCTTATGCATCGTATCTTCTGCTGGGATCTGAAACTTGGTTTTGCTTGCTGACTCATGCCCCTCATTGATTTTCTTGGACCGATATAAGGGGTTGTGAAAATATGTTGGTTGCTCTTCCTCTGAGTCCTCCTCTGCTGACTCTGAAATGCTGTCATACTGAACTTGCTTCTTGCTGACTTTTCCCTTGGCTTTGCTTTTAGAAGATATTTTCTCAGGGTTTTCCTCAGCCTGTTCAGACATCATTTTGGCCATCACTTTCTGAAACAACTTGTATGTAGCTGAGTCAACATTGCTATCTGCTTCTTGGCCTTGCTGTTTGGATGACCTGATGAAGTTCATTTCTTCTCCTTCACTGTCGCTTTGCTGGGGCACTGTTTCTTTTCCAGTCCTCATCTTAACCATGATGAAATGTCAATGTCCTCTCTGAAGGTAAGAATGGGATATTTAGAAAAATTTTGGAGGAAATTATGATAAAGGAGGAAATCAAAGTCTGATAATGAAAATATCCCATTATGAGGGGTTGGGTTGTCACCAAAAATTTGTGACAATTGTTTTTCTGAAAAAGGATAAACAAATACTTAATTTTGAAAGGGACATATCCTGACAAAAATTTATTTTATCACAAAAGAATTTGAAAGAGGATATTTTGAAGAAAAATTTGAAGAATTGCAGGCAGGATCAAAGAATTTGAAGAAATCAGAAGAATAAAGGGAAAATACATCTGGGTTTAAAAAAGAGAAGATTTTGAACAATATATACCCAGGGTTTTGAAGAATATAGGGAAGATATAAAATATCATACAATCACAGGTATACAAACAAGGATGTACAAACAGCATTCCCTAGAGCTGACTCTATATGCAATATTTGAAATGGCAAATAGGACCTTAATCATGACTCTAAGATTTAGATCATCTGATTCCAATCAAGGTAAGTCGATATACTCAAGCCGAAGCTCGAAGTACGTGCATATAAGATATCACTCTCCGGTTCTAAGGTAAAGGTTTCCCAACATCCTTGAGCACCTACCGATATACCTCAGACTATGGCCCTTAGGTACGTGGTAGGGGGGCGCGAACCCAAATAAGTGGTCCAGTTGTGAGGCTCTCTCCCAAACTATGGTTCAGTGAGACAACCCAGCAACGTGAAGACCAGGACAATATAGGTAGGGATGTTTTCAAAATATGATCAACATGCAATAAAACCAGAAGGCTCTAATGCAAGTCCTAAAGAGATAGAATTTAAATGAAAAGAAGCATACACTTGCATACATTGTTTGCATTCAATCCCTAAAATTGAGGAGAGTTGCATTTAAGACCTAAATCTAATATGAACATGGATATAATCTCCTCAATATGGTCCTACCAAACCATACTTAGATCCTATATGCAATGATGTCAGCTTTAGGACAAAGTCTAGGCTCCTAAGGTTTGCATGAAAATGAAGCTGACATAGAAGAATAAAGACTTAGATAATATTAGAGCAAAGCAAAGGCATAGATCCGACCGGACGAAGACGGGTCCCATCTCGGTCGCCAAAACTGTGATCATCGCAAAATTTTTCCTCTTTCGTGGTTTCTCTCTCTTCCTTCTCTTTTCCTTTTCTAACCTCTATTCTTCTCCTTTTTGAGGGGAAAAGAAAATAAAAGAGAGAAAAGAGAAAGAGAAGAGAAAAGAAAAGAAAGAAAAAGAGAAGAGGAACTCTTTTGCGGGTTTTCACTTGACCTTGATTTAAAAATATTTAATAAATTACTCGCCTCCGTTTTGAAAATATTTGCGAGAAAATGGAGAGACGGGATTCGCTCGTCGGTATAAGGTTCGACCGTTCCTGGCGCCTTTACCAGGGGTAATCGAACCAAGGGTCGAATCTATGCCTTTTGCTTTGCCTAAATATTATCTAAGAATTTATCCTAAGTCTAAATGCATAAAGAATCATGCTTGTGCAATGCAAGGATGTATGCTCTTTTTGAAAAGGTATTTTGAAATTTTCCAAGTATTCTGAGATGAACTTGGTAAAAAAAGTGAAAAAGATGATTGATTTAGAACTTGAGATAGATCAGAGAATTTCTAAGTCTTTGAAGTAAATCAGAGTTGGAAGAATAAATCTTATGACTTTGAGAAAGAATGATTTAAAGCTTTGAAATGAAAGGAAAATGAAGTTTCAAAGTCAGAAATGGACTTTGAATTTAATCATGGATTTAGGAGAAGAAGATGAAATTTTGAAGTGATATTGAATTTGAATCTTAGAATGGATCTGAGAAAATCAAATGGTATATAGAAATGGATTTAGGGAGCTCAAATGAGATCTGGAAATGGACTTGTATTTGAAATCTAAATTTTGAAATGGAATTGGATTTTAAAATGGATTTAAGATCTAGGATCTGAGATCCGATGTAAAATTGGGTTCTGGATCCTAAGATGGATTTGGATCTGAAGTCTGAGATCCAATCTAGAGTTGGACTTTGGACCTTAAGATGGAATTTGGATCTGAAGTCTAAGATCAAAGTGGAAGTTGAATTTTGGATCCTAAAATGGATTTGGATCTAAGATTTGAGATCCAATGTAGATTTGGACTATGGACCCTAAGATGGATTGTGGACATGAGGTCCAGGATGAAATTGAATCTTGGATCCTAAAATGGGTTTGGATCTGAAGTCTGGGATCCAAAGTGTGATTAAATTCTAAACCCTAAAAATGGATTTGGATCTAAAGTCTGAGATCCAAAAGGTGGAATCGGGTTCTAAATCCTAGAATGGAGTGGATCTGAAGTCTGAGATTCGATGTAGAATTGGGTTCTAGATCCTAAAGTGGATTTTGGATCTGAAACCTGAGATCTAAAATAGGGTTGGCTTCTGGATCCTAAAAGGGAATTGGATCTGAAGTCTGAGATGAATGTTGAATCCTGGATCCAAAAATGGATTTGGAGTTTGTTAAACTCAGAAGATGAATCAAGAACTTCTAAGTTTGTATTGAAACTTGAAAATTTGAATTCTAGAATTTGAACCTTGAATATACAAATGAATTTCAACATTGAATTGGACTTGAGTTTGGAGCTTGAATTTGGAATTTTTAGAAAAATGAATCAAGAATCTCAAAGTTAAATTTAACTTTTGAGTTTGGTTGGAGTTTTGAATATAAACTGAACTTGGAATTTCAAAGCCAAATTTGAACTTTGAAATCTGATTTGAATTGGAAATTTTGAATATAAAATTGAAATTTTGAAATCTCAAAGTCAAATTGGACTTTGAATTTGAAATCTACATCTTTGAAATAAAAGAATGAATAAAAATAGAGATTGAAGAAGGATAATTGAGATCACTTGGATTTTTTAAAAGAATTTCGAAAATATGATGTAGTTCTATTCTAAATGATGAATGAATTTAAATTCTTGAAATTGGATTTTGAAAAGCTATTCCATTCTTTAAATGAATTAAAATAAGATTGAAGATATAATACATCCTTGACTATGGTCATTGAATGTATTATATAATAATCTATATTTAGATTCAGGTGAAGAATGAAACGCATTTGGTGCTTTTATAGAATTTAAAATGAAATTAACTCTCAATATACCCTGACTATGGCCATTGGTATATATTTTGAGCCAATTTTAAGTTAAACTCTAATAAAAGAAGGAAATATTTGAAAATATGATGATTTTTGAAGAAGGATCCAATGTGGATCCAGTGTTATTTTATAAAAGATAAAAATCCTAAGTCTTGTTTACATCCCCACTATGGTTGTTGATGTAAATCATCAACTTAGGATTAGTTTACCTCTTACGAAATGGTGCACGTGTCATTCGTGTTTCACCATTGTGAGATTTTGGAAAACAAAGAGGCAAAAGCATGAAAGATGAGCAATTTATGATATTTACAATGCTCATCTATTCTATTTAAAGCAGGAAATGCAAATTTTTATTAAGATCTAACTATTACAACACATAAAATTGAATTTACAACTCCAAGTAATGATATTTTCCACATGTTCCATCACATGGATTTCAGAGATGCGGGTGGTGGGATATTCATGTGCAATAATGTTCATGTAAGATGATGAGAGATAATGTATATTTACATACATATATATATATATATATATGCATACCAATATATATACATATATATATATATGTATATATGTATATATATATATGTGTATATCTCTCTCTCTCTATATATATATGTATAGGTATATATCATGTATGTGACATAGGTGATACTAACATAGGTGGTAGTATGTGCACAATGGGAGTGTCAAGTATGAGTGGTGGATAGCAAGTTGCAGGAGGTAAATGGTGATTACACATGGCTGGACCAAGTAAAGGGGCTGTGCAGGAAGTGAATGTCAACAGGGTGTTGAGTGAAGGGATGAAGTGGGAGGTAGCTAGGTGGTAAGGGGTGCGAAGAAGTATTGTTGATGGCAACAATAGAGGGCTGTTGAGAGTAGTAAATGGAGAAGATAATTGTATAAGTGTAGGGAAAGGTGACAAAGGTGCACCTGTGCTAAAACACAACTGTATTTACAATGTTAAGCAGCCCTAAAGAGATAACAGTGCTGACATGTGTTATGCAGCAGATGTTAGGGAGGGTATGCTAGACGGAACAACAACATGCTGTGCTGTTATGAAACAGAATGGGACATTGGCTGCTATAGGTGTAGGGAAGTCACAGCCATGCTCAGCACTGCTGTGGCTGAATGGGAAATGAATGGAGGCTATTCTGTAAAAAGCACAGCAGTGAAAGGTATACAGGTAGGAGAAGATAGCAAGTGAAATATGTGAGGTGGATAGCAGTAGGTGTTGCTATAAGTGATAGATGGACAAATATGCAGTGAACAGTGGTAGTGGAGACAACATGATGGCCAGTGTGAAGTAACATAGTATGCTGAAAGTGGTCACACCTATGAGGTAAGTGCTAGGAATAAGAGTGAGGTAACCATTGTGTAGACATGAGAGTAACAGACGTGGTAGTGAAAACATGCAGCAAATAACCATTGACAAATGTTACAAGATGATCTTGTGGAAAACAGCAGGTGGTTTATAACAGGGTATGCTGCTGCAAACAGTAGCAGCATGATGATACATAGTGGGGAGGGGCTGTTAGTAAGGTGATATAGGGTGGTAACAAAACACGAATATGAGGGCAGGGAAGGATGTGTAATAGGGTGATTTGCAGGTGACGGTGTGGACTAATGACATGAATGTGCAGAAAAGTGGATGGCTGGTGATGAGATGATGCAAAGGAGCTGCTGGGTAATAAGGTGTTGTGGCATTGAAAACGTGAGTGGTGATATTGTGAAGGTGTGGCTGTGACTTGTCAGAAGCATAAAAGGTAAATAGTGGATACACTGATACAGAAAATCTTCTTTAGCAGGTAATGCTAAAAATAGTAATGTGTTGTGCTGGAACTGAAAGCTGCAAGGTGATGTACTGAGGTGATGGATGCTACCGGGGCTATTATTGGTGGTTTCTCCTTTGAACAGAGTATTTCTGATCTATCCGAGCATGGGACTCTAGATCAAGCTTTTTTTTTTTGCTGAAAGAGATAGTAATAGGTTGTGCAGCAAAAATAGCTTCTGCAGAAATTTTAACTTCAGAAGTGTTTCTCAGCATATCATTAGTGAATGCTTCAGTAACCTCAGGATGTTTCTCTCTAGATGCTTTAGCAGGATAACTCAAAAGGAACATACCACTCCTCTCATCAAATTTGGAAGAAGGCATTTCGATCTCTTCGTCACTATTTCTCCTAATAGATCTTGTAGTGAACATTCTTGATGAATTTTACAAAGCTTCTATCACTTCTTCCTCAGTTTTTGTTACAGCCACAGTGGCTGCTTTCCTTGGGGATATATCTATAGCATTTGCCAGATCCTGCGAATGCCCTTTCTTGACTTCAAACGGTGGAGGCAAATCAGAGGTGTGAAGTTATGCTATGAAACAGGAGACAAATATGAGGATACTCTTCCGATGAACATAGATGCAACAGTACCCATGGTTTTTACTGCCTTATGCTTATGACCTCATTATGTAAATCTCTATGTACTGCCATCAGGGGCATATAACCTCCCTCACATGAGAAAGATCAATTACCAACCAGCCTACTTGTTACTAACAACAAGCAGGTCGAAGGAACAATAAGGCCAGATTAATATTTCCTCCAGTCATTATCGTGGCTGATTCTATAAAACTCCAGTCATGGATAACCAACCAACTCAAAATCACACGTAAGGGACAATACACATTTGGGAGGCATATTTGATAAAAAAATAAAAAAATGAAGCACATACCTTAATTTAAGATTTCAAGGGTAACAACATAACCATTCTGCCAATTGAATGAAACCTGAGAAGATATTATGCTTGTGACTTCCAAATGAATAGGAAAGAAGAAAAAAAAAATGAATACCTTACCAATATACCTTAACGGTGATGCTGCAACATAAGATCAATTGAGTGATAATGCAAAAGCATATTACCAAAACCCTTTGGGTCATTGTACAAACCAAACAAATATGATATATAAACCGAATGTGTATAACACAGAATGATCCTTTTATCAATTAAAGTGGCAAGATCATCAGACATGGCTTACTGTGTGAACTAAAATTAGAGTGGTATTATAATATAACCCATATTAACGCAAATGTTTGGGAATATACAAGAATCATAAGAGATGCAAGAGAAAAAAAAAGAAATACCTGAAACAAGGTTACCGTATGTTAAAGAGGAGGCTGTAGTAATGGATGCTTGATGGAACAGTTGATCATAAGACAATCTCCTTCTCTCATATGTGAGTGAATCCATTTAGACTCTGAGGATGACTTGATCACATAGGAATACTCGGAGCACATCCGATACATGAGAGGTTCAAGGAAGCCAGTGGAAGAAGGGCATTTTGGATATCTTATTGGAACAAAATATATAGAGTAAAAAAAAAATGATATCACAAGTAAAATATATAACTCGTGCCCCCCAGATCAGATACGACTGTAATGAAATGGGGATGTGAGGATCACATATGATACAACAAGAAAGGGGGTGCGTCGAATGAAGCCCAGAGAACTAATTAGACCATAAGGTGCTTAACTAAAAAAAATGACCAAAGATGTAGTAGAAACATAGATGATAGATGGAATGCCAAATGTAGGAAATATATGGTGATCTAACGGATCGGATGAGGAAAAATGGAAGATGCCTTATAAAATACAGAAATTCACAGAAATAAGAATGATGAGAACAAATGGGAAAATCAGAAATCGAATTAAAAAAAAAAACTTAAAGGCAACGAACAATGATACATTATATGTAAAATGAGCAAATCAAATATCGTCTGAAACCGAAATATCAAAAAAAAAAAAAATAGAAATGTAGATGTTGGAAGCAGAGATTCCCTTGCTATTGCACAGGGATGGGTCGAAATTGCACAAGCAATTCGACACAACCGATGGTGCATAAAACAGAGCAAAAAAAAAAGGGAAAATTAAAAAGAGGAATATAGGAGAGGAATGCTTACCAGACTTGTTGATCGAAGCATGTTTTTTTGAAGGAGGAGGGGGGTCTTCCTCTGATTGTTGTCGGTTGATCCCCTTTCGACTACTATTGAGGAGGCGCCTTGCAGAGAGGGGCAGAATTCTTAATTCTGTAGAGGTTCTGAAGGAGGGAGTCACGCTCTTCTCTTTTATTATGGAGGTCTTCTGCCCCTGGAGTAAAGGAGATGATCCGAGGGAAGAGGGCGATCAGCGAAAGATGGATGATGTGCGCCACCACCAAGAAATGGGGATGAATCGTTGAAAATGGCGAAAGATGATGGAGGGATGATGCACAGTGGAGAGGCAGGAGACAGATTGAAGAAGAAGATGCAAATGGGGAGGTGAAGAAGCGATCCCGAAGAAGTGCCTTGGGGGTTTCTCTTAAAGGGAGAAGAGAAGGATTCGGTTGGGGGATGGACGGCTTGGGTGAGGCCTCTGGAGGGTTCGGTGGAAGCCATAGAGGAGTGCGGCTGAAAGAGGAAGAAAGGGGAGAAGGCGAGAGTTAGGGTTTTCAAAACCCTAACTCGTCTTTTAAACATTGAAACTAAGGTTTTCCACAAAAGGGCCTCTTTAAAAAGTTTTTTCTAAAACGGGTTTCCGAAAAACCACTTTTTTGCAATTTCCTTCATTTGTTATTATTTTTATTATTATTATTTTTTTTCTTTTCTTTTCTCAGTATTTTTATTTTTTTGCATTTGTGGAATAAAATCCTAAAATGTACGGCAAAACGAGGATTTAAACTAATTTTTTTTTTGTATTTTTGAGAAATATTTACAAAAAGAAGGTTTTCAAGACTATTTTGAGGAAATTTCTTCAAAAAATGGGTTTGGACCCAAGTTTTGAGAAAACGTTCGAGTTTTGAAACTTGAATCGAGAAATACAACACAATGAATTCATACGGAGGTCAGAGGGACTGTCCGAGCTATTTAAAAACTATTTTTGGTATTTTCTATAATTTTTAATTAAAAAGTTGGACAATGAGACTCAAATTTGGATCTGGACTATGGATCCGGATCCGAAATCAAGTAAAAAAATATATAAAATGAATTTAATTTCAATAAAACTTGAGAAATGAACTGGAATTTTAGATTTAAAAAATGACCCATTTGCTCAAAAATGAATTTAGGGGCAAGAAGGGAATATTTAAAAGATTTTGAAAAATTTGGGGTGTTCACACACCCCTATCTCTTCCCTTCAACGAAGTCTTTCATCGTTGGTTGCTCTTTTTAAAACAATTATTTTCAATGAAACTTTGGAAAATCGTCATCCAAAAGTATAAAAATCGACTTTCTACAAAGTGGTAAGTTCGGGTCGAATCCTCAGGGAACAGGAATTAATCAAGATATTTCTGTAAAATTAAATTTATTAAGTACAAATATCAATCTACAATTACAAAGCTAATACAACTACAATTAATCACTAAAATGAAAAGGGAAAAGCAACTAAGTCTTCTGATCCACGCCAAGGGTATTTCCGTCTTTTCACCAATTATCCACTCTTCGCACTTGGACAATAACCCTGGATAATGATTATGCTTTTCAACCTAAAAACAAAGGAAAATGCAGAGTTAGCAATTTATTCTAATAATGCAAGTTAAAAATGCAACTAAACCTAATTTCCAAGCAATTAGCAAAATAATTCCTAATTATACTAAAACAATTAATTAAAATATTAAACTAATTCAAAAATCAACTAATTTAATTCTAACAATGCTATATGATGCAGATGCAGCTTCTACAATGCAGAAAATACTGAAAACAGTATTAAAATGCCGAAACTAAGGAAATTACGAAAATGCCCCTAACTAGTGTAAAATAGATTTCTGACAGGTTCTTGGAAAACCACTGTTTGATAAGGCAAACAATGTCCGATTTTCCCGAAACTTGTTCTGTTCTGTAACTGACAGATCAAACAATCTGACAGTTTTTACAAAATGAAAAAACTATATATGGAACTCCAGATATAAGCGTTTCAAAACTGGGAAAAATCAGGATATTGAAAGTCCCGAAATTTAAAAACCAGAAAAAGCGGTTTTCACAAAACGCTTAAAAATCAAACCAAATCAACTCCAAAAGAGCTAAAATTGGGTCTGAAGTCAGATAACACGTCAATAAAGTGAACAGAAAAAGAATGTTTGGAAAACTCGAAATTTTTGCACATAAAATAACGCTTGTGCGACAGGGTAAAAATTGGGTTTTTCTTTGAGTACACTATTCAGTTTATAAATCTATTTAAACTCTAAAAAATGCAGATTAAACCTAATGAACTCTAAATGACACTGAATGATAGTGTATATGCAGATGATGATTACACTTATGCTAAATGCATTACAAACGAAACACGAGAAGCAAATTATGGCTAAAGCTACGTTAACTAATGATGCAAATGCAACTAAGCTACTCAATGAAATGCACTTCTAATTAACTATGTTAAATACTAAATAACTACGAATAAACTAATCACAATACACAACTCACACACACAAAACAAGTACAATTTACGCACATACACTTCTACACGATAACTAAATCAAATAACTAAACTAATTAGTCTAAAATAAAAATAAATTACAATTAAATGAAATTAATCTACTAAAGAACAAAGGTTGCGGGTTTAGGATGGGGTTAGGGCTAGGTTTACTCGTTTGACTCAACTAGGCTCGGTCTTAACTTGACTAGGTTCGGGTTGACTTGGCTAAGGTCGGTTTGGTTTAGGTGGGATCGGTTTGGGTTAAGTACACGACTCCTATGCTTAGTCAAGGGAATTCACTATGTTAGGTTGGGTGAGGTAGACTCAGACTAAGGTTGACTCGACCTAGGTTTGACTTAGGTTAGGACTCGATTAAGGTTAGGTACACGACTCACCTAACCAAGTTAATTAGCTTGACTAGGTTAGGTTAGGTTTCAATACGTAGGCTCGGTTGACCTAAGCTTGGGTTAGGTTTGGTCTATGACTTAACTTAGGCTAGGCTTGGTTTTGACTAGACTAGGTTTTGACTTAGGTTAGGTCTTGGTTTAGGCTAAGTTGACTCAGTTTGACTAACTATAATAAAAATATAAAAATTAAAACCTAATTAATTAATAACACTAATTACTCTCTACCCTTACACGCCTAATATTTATAACCCTAATTAGAACTTATCTAACTATTAACCTACTTACTAACCTAAGGTTAACATCATTAACTATGTTATTTAATTCTCAGTTATGCTAACTCACTAGGGACGGTTAGAAGGATAGGCACACAATAAAGATTCAAAGATAATTTTGGAAATTGAGAATTCCAAAAATCGTCCTTCTAATGGGGAGTTATAACCTTAATTAGCTTTTAAATCCAATTTGGAAACTTGGATCAATGCAATTTCCAAACCCAAGGTAAGTGAAAGTCTTTAATTGCTATTAATTCCTTTTTGAGAAGCCAAACCGTCCAACCTAGATAGATACACGATTTTGGCTTTCCAAACAAGAAATTAAGTGCAATTACTTCTTTCTTGAAACCATACACACCCACTTTGGAAATCTAATTGATTTTCAAAATCCCTTTTCAAAGCTCAATTCGTAACTCCCTATTAATAGACAATCAAGACTTAATTCCTTCTTTAAATACCCCACACGATTTTTAAAACTTAACTCTTTCCAAAAAATTTCCAAACTTCAATGCATTAATTGCCCTCCTTCCTAAAACTCGCCAACCCTAATTTAAGACTTTCTAAACTAAAGAATTTAAAACCTACCTAGGGTAATGAAAAGACCTAATTGAAAAACACGATTTTCTAGAATTAAATGCTACCCTAATTCCCAAAACTAACTTAAATGGATTCTAAAAACGGCTAAGGCAATAAAACCTAATACATTGAACCTAGACACCTTCCTAACCTACCTAATTGGAATCCTAAAAACGTCTAAGGCATTAAACACCTAATACATTGAATGTAGACAACCGAATTAAACCTACCTAATTGCAATTAATAATTACCAAAAACAGCCGTGGAGCTCAAGTGACCTCTAATGGCTGCTGCCCCTCCTTGGGGAAGAAGAAGAATAACTAAACTAAAAAAAAATTTGATTTAACCTAAATAACAAGCAAATTGCGAAAATTAAAATAATACCTAATCAAAACTCCTAATTACACAAATGAAACATGAATAAAACTATGCATCATCAACATATTACTGAAATAAACATCAAACAATAACCTAAACTAAAAATCATAAGACACCTAACAACACAATTTAGCTAAACGACTATTCTAATGAATAAAACATTAAAAATTACAACTACTAAACCTCTTTCAAAAACAAGATCTAACTAACATCATATGACAAACCAAAATGACATAAAATTCTGATATAACAAACTATGTACTACTCTACAGCCGGCTGGACAAGTCAATCAAACTTGCACAAAGAATAGAAACTCTAAAAAAAAAATTCTTTTTCTTTTTCAATGAAATAAACTACCAAAAACACTTAAATATCAAAACTAAATTCGCAAAGACTCACACATAATGAACATGACGCTCACAACTTTACAAACTGACCAACTATCAAAAATGAAAAACAATTTACACGACATTCACAATGGACTCACACACGATTTACTAAATTCCAACTCTTATTCACCGATTTTAGGATAAACTCTCACACACCACCTATGAAATCCAATTTACCTTAAATCACAAATGAATGGTACTGGAATCAACAAAATACACACAGAACGAACAACAACACCATTAAAAAAAAAGAAAAACACAACACGTAATTTTGTAAAACACAAGAATCGGCTAGAAGTATTCTAGCCGATATTTTTTTTTTCTTTTCTTTTCAACTGAACACAAAACCAACAACGAAGGTGAATCAAAATGAACCCTTTTTAGATTGATTTTTCAGTAGAACAGACCCACAAACCCAATAGAAACCCTTGAAAAGTCGGCTAGATAAAGATCTAGCCGATTTTCACAAGTTGGGTGAAAAATCTAAAAAAAAACGAGATGCAAACACATCAACCAATCAAGCAAACCTAATCTAATGTGCTGGTCTATGCACAAGATCTATGCTAAGGTTGAAAACAAAAAGAAAAATGAGAAACACTCAGAAAAAAAAGAAAATGAAATCAACACACAATTCGGTTTTAGCTAGAAGAGAAGGAAGAAGAAGACCTACCTCTTGGGTGATCCGACGACCGAGGGGATGAAGAAGAGTGGACCGTGGCTTGATCTTGACGTCCCAAACGGTTCGAGAATGCTGGAACTTCACCAAAAACAACACTTTTGCAGCTGCTACACATTGGAGATCCACCGAAGATGGAGTATGCGCCGATTCTTGATCGGAGGGTGTAGAAAACCGGATGGAGGTAGGGCCGGCTCACCTTGTTGGTGTGTGTCGCACTCCCACACAAGGTTAGTAGTCTCCACCTCTGCTACACCTGCAAAAACACAGAAAAATGGTGAAAACGCAGCAAGGAAAAAGGAAGAAACGTATAGAAATCACAAGAGAGATCGAAATATGCTTGAAACCCAAGCATAAACCGGTCTTCAATGGCCAAAACGTGGGAGAATGGAGAGGAAGGAGGTGCTGGAGCTAGAGGCACTACAGGAGGTGTCAATTCAAGCCAAAGACGCCTAGGGTTCCTGTGATCATCGCAAAAATTTTCCTCTCTTGTGGTTTTCTCTCTCTTCCTTCTCTTTTCCTTTTCTAACTTCTATTTTCCTCCTTTTTGAAGGGAGTGAAATAAAAGAAAGAAAAGAAAGAGAGAAGAGAAAAGAAAGGAAGAAAGAGAGAAGATGAACTATTTTGCGCAGTCTCACTTGACCTTAATTTGAAAAATATTTAGAAATTTAACTCGCCTCCGTTTTGAAAATATTGCGGGAAAAAATGGAGATACGGGATTCGCTCGTCGGTACGAGGTTCGACAGTTCCTGGCGCCTTTACCAGGGGTAATCGAACCAAGGATCGAATCTATGCCTTTTGCTTTGCCTAAATATAATCTAAGAATTTATCCTAACTCTAAATGCACAAAGAATCATGCTTGTGCAATGTAAGGATGTATGCTCTTTTGAAAATTTGATTTAGAAATTTCCAAGTATTCTAAGATGAACTTGGTAAAGGAGTGAAGAAATGATTGAATCTAACTTAGAACTTGAGATAGATCAGAGAAGTTATAAGTTTTTGAAGTAAATCAGGATTGGAAGAATAAATGAGAAAGAATGACTTGAAGCTTTGAAAATGAAAGGAAATGAAGTCTCACAGTCAAAAATGGGCTTTGAATTTGAATTTGAATTTAGGAAAGGAAATGAATGCTTGAGATGGAATTGAATTTGGATTTTTAAGTTTGGAATGGATCTGAGATGATCAAATGGTATTTAAGAATAGAAATGGGTTTAGGGAGTTTAGATGAGATCTGAAAATGGATTTGAATTTGAAATTTAGAATTGGGAATGAAATTGGATCTAAAAAATGGATTTAAGATCTGAGATCCGATATAAAATTGGGTTCTGGATCCTAAGATGGATTTGGATCTGAAGTCTGAAATCCAAATATAGAATTGGGTTCTGGATCCTAAGATGGATTTGGGTCTGAAGTCTGAGATCCAAATGTTGAGTTGGGTTCTGGATCCTAGAATAGATTTTGGATCTGTAATCTGAGATCCAAGGTAAAGTTGGATTCTGGACCCTAAGATGGATTTTGGATCTGAGGTCTGAGATCCAAAGTAGATTTGTATTTAGAAAACTGGATTCAATGTTGATCTAATTTTGGATTTGAGTTTTTGAAAGTCCAAAAATGGGACTCTTGAGTATGGATCTGGGTTTTGAAAACCCAGATTGAATTTAAAACTTAGAAAAGGCCAAGCTTTTTGAGATTCAGGAACGATCTCAAAATTTGATTTTGGATTTGGAAGATGAACTTGGCTTTGAATTTGAGGATGAATTAGAAGTTTCAAAGTTAATTTGAACTTTGAAATTTCATTTAGTTTTGGAGTTTTGGATATACAAAATGAATTTCAAAGTCAATTTGAATTTTGAATTTGAAGTTTAGAATTTGAATTTTGGATATACAAATGGATTTCAAAGTCAAATTGGATTTTTGAATCTTGAAGTTAGAATTTGGGATCAGGAGATGAATCAGAATTTCCAATTGAATTTAGAAATTGAATTTTGAATATACAAATGAATTTCAAAGTCAATTTAGACCTTGAAGTTTGAATTTGGAACTTTAGAAAATAAATCAAGAATCTCAAAGTTAAATTAAACTTTGAGTTTGATTGGAGTTTTGAATAAAATGAATTTGGAATTTTAAAGTCAGTTTGAACTTTGAAATCTGATTTGAATTTTGAATATAAAAATGTATTTTGAGACCTCAAAGTTAAATTGAACTTTGAGATTGAAAATGAGATTGAATTTCTAAAATGATGGATGAATTGGATTTTATAAGAATTGAAGATAGATTGAGGGAGATATTTATATCACTTGGAGCTTTTAAAAAAGGAATTTTGAAAATATGATGCAGTTCTATCCTAAATGATGAATGAATTTAAAGAATTTTGAAATTGGATTTTGAAAAGCTATCTTATTTTTAAACTGAATTAAAATAAGATTGAAGATATAATACATTCTTGACTATGGTCATTGGATGTATTATATAATAATCTATATTTAGATTCAAGTGAAGAATAAAATACATTTTGGTGCTTTTATAGAGTTTAAAATGAAATTAACTCTCAATATACCCTGACTATGGCCATTGGTATATATATTGAATTAATTCTAAGTTAAACTCTAATAAAAGAAGGAAATATTTGAAAATATGATGATTTTTGAAGAGGATCCAGTGTGGATCCAATGTTATTTTATAAAAGATAAAAATCTTAAGTCTTGTTTACATCCCGACTATGGCCGTTGATGTAAATCATCAACTTAGGACTAGTTTACCTCTTATGAAATGGTGCACGTGCCATTCGTGTTGCCATTTGTGAGAATTTTGAGAAATAAAGGAAAAATGCATGAAGAACAAGTAATTCATGATATTTACAATGCTCATTCATTCTATCTAAGACAGGAAATGTAAATTCTCATTAAAATCTAACTATTACAACTCATAAAATCAAATTTACAACTTCAAATGATAACTTTATCCACATATTTCCTGCAAAATGGAATTAGTGAAATGTACGGCATGAAAGAATGCTATCTTAGAAGTGAGATGTTTATATACATGTGAAGAAAGAAATATATATATATATATATACATATATATATATATACCTGTACATATATGTACATGTATATATATATATATATATATATAATCTTATCTAGACATGAATGCTTATGCCAGGAGATACATCAATGCTTAGAAAGGTTAAGGCTGGGATAAAATGGAATACCCACACAGGACTAGACTGAAGATGTACATGTTGAAGCACCCATATCGATGAGTAATCATAGAATACAAATCCATCAGAAGACAGGATATATGACAGGGTAAACTTGGGCAACTATGATAGTGACAACATAGGTACATGTGCATTGTGAAGGGAAAATATGGGAGAATGCAAGTGAGGTATTAATGGTGGCACTTCAATAAGAAGGGGAACATGTGTTAGGTGTAAACACAGGTTTAGGTGCAGCAAAAAACTGCATTTAGTGACAACATAGGTACATGTGCATTGTGAAGGGAAAATATGGGAGAATGCAAGTGAGGTATTAATGGTGGCACTTCAATAAGAAGGGGAACATGTGTTAGGTGTAAACACAGGTTTAGGTGCAGCAAAAAACTGCATTTAGACATTATTATGATAAATGATGGAATGAGGTAGTGTGTGCAGGAGATATGATGTGAAAGAGGAGCTGGATGGAGGTAAATGTGGCAATGACAGGAGGCTATGCTGTGGGGTATGAAGTAATAGAAAACTTTGCAAAAGACTGTAGGAAATGCTAATGGTGTGCAGGGTGTGTGAAGTTTGGGCGGCCTAGCTGTGTGGTGAAGTGGATAGTATTGTTGTGGTGAACAGGTTGTAGATGCTGCGTATCTACAGCGAAGAATAGTGACACAGGAAATGTAATGAAGGGTAGGCTGTGATAATGCTGGAGCCAATATGAGACTCGTGCAACAGGAAATAATGGTAAGGTGTAGGTGGAAATGTTGCTGGAATTACAGCTACCGTGGACATAACAGGATAAGGATGTTGTAGGTTATGACATGGAGGTAGAGTGAAAAATGCAGCAAGGTGCTGCTGTAAGTAATGGTTGAAGTGCATAGGTGCTATGGAGGTAGATGAGATATACAGGAAATTTTAGCAAGAAGAAAGGAGATGGAAACGTGCTGTGTAAAGTGGCTGAAAGTGGGTGCTAAAAAAAATATAATAATATATGACGTCAAATGATATACAGTGGGTGGTGAGCATGGCATGCATAGCAGTAGTGAAGGTATATGACAGTTTGTGAAAGCACAAAACAAGCTAGAGAGGATGATTAGCTGCTGCAGAAATGCTGGAGGTAACGAAGTTTTGTTGTTCAACATAGCACCGAAGGACTTCAAGCCAACTTCAGTAGCAAGTTTCTGCTGCTCGAAAGTCAATTATCACCATCTCCTGTTTTGCTTTGGTGATTGCATTCTATCCATATCCAGGATGTTTTTATGTTATTTCACTGATATTGTTTACCTTCTTTCAGCAAATGAACATGGAGGAGTCCACCGTACTACCTTCACAGTGAACTTAAATATATTGACTTCAATCAGATCTTCCCAGCATTCACTACCTGTCAAAACTCTTTCAGAGTTTCTAACTTAACAACCCAACTACTTTTCTCTCTTTTTTTTTTTAGTCAGCAATATAAGCATATGATTAAACCATCAGTTGAAAAGATTTCATATCCTGAAAGTCACTTGCAGGGTGATCTGACCAGGTAGAGCCAGCGTCTACCCTGATTACCATCAAAAGGAAAACCGATTCTCTGGAATGGTTCCAGAGGGTCTATGGATGCCAAAGATCAGGCACGAGACGCAGATCAGCACACAGAGAGAGAGAGAGCTGACGATGTTGGGTGGATTTAAATGACAACAAAGTATATGGTAAATGACAAAATGCAGTTACAATAAAGAAAATAACTATGGTGCATGAGTAATTCTGCAAGGAAATTGCTGAGAAGAGATATAGAATGTACAGGTGCAAGGCACCAGAGGTAATATGCTGAGTAAAACCAAGCAAGGTTACACAGATGATGATGTAGAAAAGAAAAAAAAAAGGGGGAAAACGCAGTAAGCAAAATGCATCGAGCTTGAGCACAGATAAAATGTGAAATCCTGTGAAGGATGGTTGTAGAGTGAATCCAATCTAACAATGGATTAGACCGGATGCCACAATGAAGGTCATTACATATATGATACAGATATTAATTGAATAATCATGATGCAAAATAAGAAATTCAAATCAAAATAAGAATCATAGTTCAGAAAATAAAACAGGAAAATGAAATGACTATCAAAAGATGAAAATAAGAAGCTGAGTTTTTGGAAATGTTACTGAACCATCCATCAATGATCGCAAATGAACCCAGCTGCTGGAAAGAAAAAAAAAATGAATCTCTGAACCTGCACACAAAATCGAATCCTGATTTTCCTTGATTGCCATCAGCGCTGGTGGCTGTTTGATAACCAGTGACACAGAAAAATTCTATCTGGATATTTCCTCATCATTCTCACGCATATAAGGCAAAGAGATGTAGATATGGTGGGCAATGTGTGAGATGTGGCCTTGAGGATAAAGACCCCTGCCGTAATGGGAATTACTGTGCAGGCACAAGTGAAAGAGCTTTCAGCAACAAAAATCGTAGTGCAGAACATATCAGGATGAACACATGTAACAGGATGATTCACACAGAATTTGGAACCCATGCTATGTGAAACGATATATAGAAATAAAAGAATGATATAAAAAAAAATGAGTAATACAATAGAACCTAATGAAACACTATGAGTGAACTAAACTGACATTTGATGCTGTTGAATGCAAAAGACGGTGATAAAGTAAAAAAAGAAGAAGTATAAATCAGATGTTAATAGAATCAAACGCAGTTTAGATCTCAAAGGAGGAAGTACATATCGAATTTCCTGCTAAAATTATACTCAATCCCAAGGGGGGACATCAAATCTGTGCACAGGCCCTGCACCTCCTCTTTAAATACTTCATCGTGTAGAGGTTTAGCAATGATAAATTAGGCTTTTAGGTAGGATATTTCTTAGTGATGAAGCCATAGCAGGATGCTGAAAGCCCAATAGATTGAAGATCATAAAATTTTCCATTAAAGGGAAGATCGAACACATGCCGAAACGAAAGATCAAAATAAAAAAAAAAATAAAAAAAAAAAACTAAAAGAGAATTTAAATGCTAATCATGATCCTGAGGAAACATGAAGAGATGTTAACACAAAAAAAATGTTGGGGTACGAGAGTCCCCTTTTCTGTCGCAAAGGAGTGAATCGGTTCTGCTACATACAGATCGATTGCACAATTTTGCTGAGAAAAAAAAAAGGAAATGAAGAAAACGAAAACAACCGATAGATGAAATTTAGAAAAAGAAATTTCTATGAAAAACCAAAAAGGGGAAAAAAATTTTCTTACCTGATATGAAGGAGGAAGGAGGAAAGAAAGGGATGGCGTCGTGGAGAGGTGGGAGACGGATGCTTTTGATTCTTGATTCCCTGGAAATCCTCTTCTGCTGTAACTCTGCAAAGGTCCTGGATGAGAGGGGAGCCTGGCTGCGAGGAATGAATCGTGAAAAATGGATGAAGTGGAGAGGTGAAGAATGAATCAAAGAAGTTGAAGAAGGGGCAAAGCCATCGTGAAAGAGGGGTGCGAGGGTGATAACGGATCCGGAATGGGGCGTCCTGCATGCCCTTTTAAGGAGGAGGAGAGGGTTCTGTAAGGACCGATGGTTGCGCGTCGTTTGAAATCGAGGGTGGAGGATTTAGGAGGTTGATCCAATGGTAGAGATGGAGGGAGCGACGCCATGGCTGAGGTGTAGAGAGGAAGAAAGTTCTAGAGAGGGGAGGGAGCCGCCTCTGTAACTCTCTTCTACGAAGAGTCTTCATCAAAACCCTAAAAAAAAGACAAATTGCAAAGGGACCCCTCATTTTTCAGGTTTTTTGCACATAGGGGGTTCCCTAACAAATTTTTGCAAAAAGAAGTTTTCTAAAAAACCCGATTTTTCAAAAAGGGTGTTTTCAAAAAGATTATTTTGCAAAGAATGGTTTTTCAAAAGAGGTTTTCTTCAAAAACTAATTTTTTGTTTCTTTTCTATTTTGTATTTTCCATTTTTTTTGTATTTTTGTAGTAGAAAACTAAAATTTTAAAAGAAAACAAAGTTTTAAACACTAAATTTTTGTATTTTTCTGAGAAATATTTACAAAGAGTATTTTTCTGAGAGTTTCAGACCATTTTGGAGAAATTTCTTCAGAAAGTGAGTTTGGACCCAAGTTTTGAGAAAATGTTCGAGTTTTTTTAAAACTCAAATAAAGGAATACAACGTAATGGATCCAAACGGATGTCGGATGGACTGTCCGAACTATTTAAAGGCTATTTTTGGTATTTTCTATAATTTTAATTTAAAATTTGAACAAGGAAACTCAGATTTGGATCTGGACATTGGATCCAGATCCGAAATCAATTTAAACATATGAAATGAATTTAATTTCAATAAAACTTGAGAAATGAACTGGAATTTATATTTAAAAATGACACATTTGCTCAAAAAATGAATTTAGGGGCAAGAAGGGAATATTTAAAAGATTTTGAAAAATTTTGGGTGTTCACAATTCCTCTAAAAAATCTATTTATACTTTTTTGAAAATTCAGAAACAGGGTTAAAAAAAACTATTTTGCTAGGCGCCACTTTTTGGGGGGTTTTCTGCAAAACTTTTTGAAATGGATATGGATAGGCGTGTGGGTTGGGTTTTGGGCTTTCTAAGGGTTGATCCAAAGTCCAAATAACCTAATTGGGTCGGATATGGATCCGATCCACCTCGAAATCCGTGCCAAAACACTGAAATAGCCATAACTCTCTCATTTTAACTCTGATTTTTCTGAAATTCGAACCATAACCCCTTACTATCAAAATACATCTAAACATGGGTTTAAAACCTTAAACTTGTTACAAAATGCTTGAAAAACTTATTAACATGATGTGCATTTCATGCATCATCAAATACCCCCATGCTTGAATGTTTGTTAGTCCCCTTAACAAACCCTGATTATGCTATACAACAGAGACAAGAAATGCTAAATATGAATGCATAAAAACTAACTCACTTTCGTAGGAATCACGGTTGCATTTAGCATATGCAACAAGCCCTTTAAACCCCTAGCTTACACTAGTGGACGAGTAAGGTCTCGTGAGGGTTTGCAGAGATGCTACCCATAAACATCAATGAAATGCAAGGATGAGTTTTTCAAAAATATAAGGCTCTTAAGAATGCAGTTTGAACAAATATTTCATGTAATTGACATTCTCAAAACAAGTTTAAAATCTCATGCCACCACAGGTAAAATTCTTTTTCCTTCACTTTTCTAATATTGTAGCTATTTTATGATTTTTCTCAGAAAGTCAAGTATTCTCAAGTTTTACTCATTTATTCTCACTTGTATATTTTCTGCACAGTAATACTCCTATATGCCTAAGTAATGAAAATTTTCTCATTCAGCACATTCTTTTTCTTTCATTTTCACTCATTTTTTTTCAACTTTGTTCTCTTGAGCATTCTTCTCACATGAGCACTATTTCGAATAGTCCATTTTCGTGACCCGTGTAGCGAGCTTTGGGTTAGTGACTCCCAGGCTGGCCAACCTTAGGGCACTAGATACAAAGTATCCCTCGAACTTAATTGCTCGAGTCACTAGACCTTCTATTCTAATAGTTTACGTATAGTCTTCCTCTCGTCATGTGCAATGTCTCTATCTCTTAGGCTTTCTATGCAGTCCATGTAACGAGCTTTCGAACCGGTGGCACCCAAACCAGCTAGCTTTGGGGCACCAGGTGTAAAACACCCTTCAGATTCTACTTACTCGAACTACAAAGGCCACATATATCAACTAGACAAGAGGATGATCTTCTTCGTTATCCTTTTCGTTAAGAGACTCAAACACTTCATCTCGTGTCTGAGTTCTACTACTAGGATTCACGAAGACATCAACAACTAAACGTAGCTCTATTCTTTTTAAACTCATTTTTCAAAAACATCTTTCCATTGCTTATTTCTTTCACAAAACATATTGTGCATACTTATACTTAAGTGATTCAAAATTTTCTAACAATCAAATACTATCTTTTCTTTGAATTTTCTCATAAATAACTACTCTATTTGACTCAGTTCAGGAAAAAAAAAATTCATGGGGCTTAAAAATTTATAAACTGTTAGATTATGCCAAAAACAATCATATATGCTACAACTTGTTCTCAAATGCCTACTTTAATTACCAGTCATAAAAAAAAAATTGAAATTTTTTGTGTGCATGCATCTAAACCACCACCTCATGCTTGAATGACACTGTCCCTAGTGGCATACAAAATATATAACAATATGATGCACATGCACACTAAAAGACAATAAGAATATGGGAGAGAGGATAGATACAACCTGATCTGGTCTGAGCTTCTGAAGTTGAATTTCATCTGATCTTTGAATTCTTTGAAAGCTCTTCTATATACCTGGTAACTTGATATACTAAGTGTTAGATTCATCCTGCATACATCAAAACAAATGTTAGCACATATGAAATGAAATACGGAATAAAGAAAAATACTGAAATGAAAAATAAACTAGTGTACATATGATACATCCCTCTGGTTGAATCCTCATGCCTTCGTGAGATGCACTATCTCACACTCACCATCCTGCAAGGAATCTGAAATAAAGGGCTTCAATCTTTGCCCATTCACCTTGAATGTACCTTGGGTCATAGGATCGAATAATGTCACTGCTCCATGGGGAAATACTTCTTTCACAATGTAAGGACCTGTCCATCTCGATCTCAACTTCCCTGGGAATAAATGCAAACGAGAATTGTATAGCCACACTTTCTGATCTGGCTCAAACACTTTCCTGACAATATGCTTATCATGAAATGCTTTCGTGCGAGCTTTGTATAATTTAGCATTCTCATATGCATCATTCCTGAGTTCCTCTAATTCTGAGAGCTGGAGTGCTCTCTCTTTGCCAGCCTGGGTGAGGTCAAAATTCAACTTCTTGATAGCCCAATACGCTCTATGCTCTAGCTCGACAGGAATATGGCATGTTTTCCCGAATACAAGGCGATACGGGGACATGCCAATGGGAGCCTTAAATGCAGTTCTATATACCCAAAGTGCATCATCTAAGCGCTGGGACCAATCCTTGCGGTCCGGGCGAACTGTCTTTTCTAAAATTCGCTTAATCTCCCTATTGGACACTTCAACCTACCCACTAGTCTGCGGATGATATGGAGTGGTGAATCTATGATTGACAGAATGTCTTCTCAGCAGAGAAGCTATTTGTACATTCCTAAAATGCTTGCCACCATCGCTAATCATCGCACGTGGTATACCAAAACGACTGAAAATGTTGTGCTTAATGAACTTAAGCACTGCTCTGTGATTATTGGTCTTGGTTGCCACAACCTCGACCCACTTGGACACATAATCCACTGCCACCAGAATGTATAAATTTCCAAATGAAGGCGGAAATGGTCCCATGAAATCAATGCCCCAAACATCAAAAATCTCGACTATCAAAATCGGAAGCAAGGGCATCATGTCCCTCTTGGACATGTTCCCAATCTGCTGACATCGAATACAACGCCTACAGAACTCATGAGCATCCCTGTGGAGTGTGGGCCAATAAAATCCAGACTGCAAAATCTTTGCAGCCGTCTTCCTACTGCTAAAATGCCCTCCACAGGCTCTCGAATGGGAAAAACTAAGAATGGACTGGTACTCCTCTTCCGGAACACATCTCCTAATGATCTGATCTGCACAGTATTTGAACAACTCTGGTTCATCCCAATAATAGTGCCTCACCTGAGATAGGAATCTCTCACGCTCATTCTTGTTCCAATGCTCAGGTATCTGCCTCGAAACCAGATAGTTCACAATATCTGCAAACCAAGGTAACTGCGATGTCCTAACTGTCATGATCTGCTCGTTGGGGAAAGAATCACTGATCGGCCTCTGATCCTGCGTGGTCTCCACGATCAGTCTGGAAAGATGGTCTGCTACTACATTTTTGCTTCCCTTCTTATCTCGAATCTCGAGATCAAACTCCTGTAGTAGTAGAACCCAATGAATCAATCTCGGTTTGGTGTCTTTCTTATTCAACAAATATTTCAATGCAGCATGGTCAGAATAGACAACCACCTTTGAACCGAGTAAATAGGACCTAAATTTGTCCAATGCGAAAACTATCACAAGTAGCTCCTTCTCTGTCGTAGTATAATTCATCTGAGCATCAGACAGAGTTCTACTCGCATAGTAGATCACATAGGGCTTCCTATCAATGCTTTGTCCTAAAATAGCCCCCATAGCATAATCAGATGCATCACACATAATCTCAAATAGGAGAATCCAATCCGGAGGTCTCAAAATGGGTGCAGTAATCAAGGCCTCTTTGAGAATCTCAAAGGCCTTCATACAATCCTCGCTAAACACAAAGGGCTGATCTTTCTCCAATAAAGTACATAGCGGTCGAGAGATTTTACTAAAATCTTTTATGAACTGCCTATAAAATCCTGCATGCCCTAAGAATGACCAAATCTGCCTCACAGAGGTGGGTGGAGTCAAACGAGAAATGGATTTCACCTTCGCTCTGTCAACCTCAATGCCACGCTTGGACACAATGTGTCCAAGCACAATCCCCTCTTGGACCATAAAATGGCTCTTTTCCCAACTCATGACAAGATTTGTCTCCGCACACCTACTTAGTACTCGAGTAAGTTTTTGGAGGAAATCTTCAAAAGAAGAGCCATAAACTGAAAAGTCGTCCATGAAAACTTCCATCACATCATCAATCATGTCCAAGAAGATAGCAAGCATGCACCTCTGAAAAGTGGCCTGGGCATTACAGAGCCCAAACGGCATACGTCTAAACGCGAAGGTGCCATAAGGACATGTAAACGTAGTCTTCTCCTGGTCGTCAGGAGGGACAGCTACCTGATTGTAACCTAAGTATCCATCTAAAAAGCAGTAGTAGCTCTGTCCTGCGAGTCTCTCTAAGATCTGATCAATGAATGGCAATGGGAAATGATCATTCCTAGTTGCCACATTCAGCTTCCGATAATCGATACAGACTCGCCATCCTGTGGTGGTTCTCATCGGAATTCTCTCACCCTTCTTGTTCTCGACCACAGTGAGTCCTGACTTCTTCGGCACAACCTGAATCGGACTGACCCACTGGCTATCAGAAATAGGGTAAATGATTCCGGCATCCAACCACTTCACCACCTCGTTCTTCACCACTTCCTTTATGTTGGGATTTAGCCTTCTCTACATATCTCTCACTGGCTTAACTTCCTCATCGCAATGAATTCTATGCATGCAGAATGGAGGATCAATCCCGTTCAGATCAGCAACTCCCCAGCCAATCGCTGCCTTGTGCTCTCGAAGAATAGTCAGCAATCTCTGCTCCTGCTCCTACTCCTGCTCCTCAGTGAGCAGGGACGAGATGATCACAGGCAGAGTCTCATCATCTCCGAGGTATGCATACTTGAGTGAATCCAGTAAGGGTTTCAACTCAAGTTTCGGAGGTGACTCGATCGAAGATTTGGCGGGGGTCTCCGCAAGTGGTGGGAGAGTCTCAATGATGGCTCCCCAAGGTGGTCTCTCTGACGACACTCTAGACACATCTACACTATCTACACCACTATTCTTCTCTATATAGTACAAATCTAAAGAATCCTCAGTGATATACAACTCGGGCTACTCCTCCACTAACTCCTGCGCAATATCTACATGAAAGCAGTCAATGTCTCCCGCTGGTCCCATCGCGGCATTGAAAATATTCAGCTTGACCTTCCTATTGCCGAATGAGAGATCCATGGCTCTTGTCCTACAGTTGATGCACGCATTGGCAGTCGCCAAGAATGGTCAGCCCAAAATGATCGGAGTTTGGTGCTGGCTATCCACTCCTTCCATATCCAGAATAATGAAATTGACGGGGAAATAAAAGTCATCCACTTTAACTAGCACGTCCTCCAAGACACCTCTTGGTACCTTGACAGAACGATCTGCCAGCTGAAGTGTAATAGGAGTCAATCTCATCTCTCCTAGCCCGAAAGAATCAAAGAAATACCCGGGCAGAATGTTCACACTTGCTCCAAGATCGAGCAATGCACGTTCTATCCGAATGTTCCCTATGGTACAGGCAATAATCGGGGCTTCAGGGTCCTTGAGCTTTGGTGGTGTCTGATGCTGAAGTACTGAACTCACCTGCTCAGTAAGATGGACCCTGTTAGGAACTCTCTCTCTAGATTTCCGCTTCTGCGTACATAGTTCCTTTAGGAATTTGGCATATGTCGGCACCTGCTGAATCACATCAAGCAAAGGTAAGTTGATCTGCACATGCTTAAAGATGTCAAGCATGTCCTGGATCTTCGCACCCTGCTTCCCTCTAAACCCGGGAGACTCTAATGCTTTGGGATAGGGTGGCGGGGGAATATACTCGGCTGGCTCCTCCTCTTTATGAGAAGGCTCACTCCTATCCTTCTTCTGCACCGAGGATGAAGATGATGATGATGAGGATGAGGATAATGAAGATGATGATGGGGATGGGGATGATAATGATGGCTGAGCCGACGTAGGTGAAACAATGGTCTCTGGCTCCTCTATCCTCTCTCTACTCTCTCTCTCTGCTCTCGACGTGATACTCACGTTCACTCCTCAGAGCCATAACAGATTTGGCCTGCTGCTGTGTCTCAGTGTGAAACAGGCCTCCAGTCATCTGGTCCTTACCCTTCGGGTTCATGACAGCCTGACTCGGCAATGTACCCTCGGGTCTCCTACTAATAGCCTCAGCTAACTGTCCCATTTGCGACTCTAACTTCGCAATGGACTGCGTATGTGAGCTCAAAATCTGGCTACACTTCTCGAAGGCGTTCTGATTAGAGGTTTTCACCTCTTGGAATGCCTGGAGAAGTCTCTCCTCAAAAGATGTCTGCGGGGCAGACTCCTGCTGAATCGGGGGAGTAACAGAAGAAGAAGAAGACTGAGCATAGTTTGGTCTTTGAAATGACTGAGTAAAAGATGGCTGCCGAACTGGCTGAGAGGATGTAGGCATCTGCATGGAAGACTGTGGATTCTTCCATGAAAAATTGGGATGGTTACGCCAACCCGGATTGTATGTCGATGAAAATGGGTTATTCGGCGGTCTGACGTAACCCTGAGCTGCCTGAACTTGTTCTTGAACAAATTCAGGGTACTGAGCTGCCGAAGGGCACTCAGTGATCTCGTGTGCCGGACTGGCACAAAGAGTACACACCTGCTGTGTAGTGGATGGTCCTGAAAGAAGCTGGTCCAACTTCTGAGCAATCATGTCTACCTTGCACTGTAGTGCAGTAGATGGACCAATTTCAAGAACACCAGCTTTCTTCTGAATGCTGGGTGTGGCTCTATCAGAATGAGAGCTCGAAGCATGGTGGAGAGAATTCTCGGCTAATGTATCAAATAACCTCCATGCTTCATCCTCGCTCTTCAGCATGAATGTCCCTCCACATGAAGAGTCGATCATCTGACGATTCTTGTCAGACAATCCATCATAGAAGCTCTGCACCAGTTGCCATTTCGGCACCTGATGATGGGGACATTTCCTGAGGAGATCCTTCATTCTCTCCCAGGTCTCATGAAAGCACTCACCATCTAGCTCTGAAAAGCTAGTGATGGCTCTACGATATTGGTTCGTACGACCAATGGGAAAATATTTCCGAAGAAACTCCTGTTGCAATTGATCCCATGACTCTATTTCTACAGAATCTAAGGACTTTAGCCAATACTTGGCTTTGTCCTTCAATGAAAAGGGGAATAGAGTCAACCTCAACGCATCATCATCGAAATTCTGTATCTTAACAGTAGAACAGATTTCGAGGAATTCATCTAAGTGTCGGTAGGGATCCTCATGACTAAGGCCATAAAAGGATGGAAGCATTTGAATAATGCTGGCCTTAATCTCATAATGTGGCGCTCCTACATCGGGTCTCCGAATGCAGGATGCCTGAACATAGTCTGTGGGAATGAAGTATTCCCGCAGAGGGCGTGAAAGAACTGGGGGTGGAGGTGGAGGATCCATGTCAGCCATTGTTGCCGAACGTCGATGAGAATGTAAAATTCTCTCTGGGTTGTCAACAAATGGGTGTAATGGGGTTCCTAGACCTCGTCGACCCTGCATACACTGGTACTACGACCAGATGTAAGCCAATGACCTAACTAACTAAAAAAAATATATATAAACTAACACAAAAACTAAAATGGAAATACACAAAATAAACAACTACTAAACACTATGCTAAACTAACTATGTCAGAATGATTTAACTAAGTAAATGAAATAACAAATTAAACTATTCTAAAGTACTGAAAAGATAAATACAGGAAATCACAACTAAGTTTTTCTAAAACCCACCTGTCTACTCGCTCCTTGCAGAATGAATTTTAAGTGAATCTTAGAAAGAACAGAACGTGAATCCTTTATTTACTAACTATGTTAATCCTATATTCACTTACTAATCCTACTAACTAAAAATAAAACGACTAATTAACTAACTAAAACAAATTAATAAATCAAACTCTAAGAAATAAAGTAATTAATTCGCCGTTCCCCGGCAACGGCGCCAAAATTTGGTTGATATTTTGGAATGCTCTTTTTAAAACAAGTATTTTCAATAAAACTTTGGAAAATCATCAACCAAAAATTTAAAAACCGACTTTCCACAAAGTGGTAAGTACGGGTCGAATCCACAGGGAACAGGAATTAACCACAATATTTCTATAAAATTCAATTTATTAATGACAAATGTCAACCTACAATTATAAAGTTAATACAACTGCAAATAATCACTAAAAGAAAAACATTGTGTATTGCCTCAGCTAACTGTCCCATTTGCGACTCTAACTTCGCAATGGACTGCGTATGTGAGCTCAAAATCTGGCTACACTTCTCGAAGGCATTCTGATTAGAGGTTTTCACCTCTTGGAATGGCTGGAGAAGTCTCTCCTCAAAAGATGTCTGCGGGGCAGACTCCTGCTGAATCGGGAGAGGGACTGAAGAAGAAGACTGAGAATAGCTCAGCCTCTGGAATGGCTGAGTAAAAGATGGTTGCCGAGCTGGCTGAGAGGATGTAGGCATCTGCATGGAAGACTGTGGATTCTTCCATGAAAAATTGGGATGGTTACGCCAACCCAGATTATATGTCGATGAAAATGGGTTATTCGGCGGTCTGACGTAACTCTGAGCTACCTGAACTTGTTCTTGAACAAATTCAGGATACTGAGTTGCCGACGGGCACTCAGTGATATCGTGTGCCAGACTGGCACACAGAGTACACACCTGCTGTGTAGTGGGTGGTCCTGAGAGAAGCTGGTCCAGCTTCTGAGCAATCATGTCTACCTTGCACTGTAGTGCAGTAGATGGACCAATCTCAAGAACACCAGCTTTCTTTTGAATGCTGGGTGTGGCTCTATCAGAATGAGAGCTCGAAGCATAGTGGAGGGAATTTTCAGCCAATGTATCAAATAACCTCCATGCTTCATCCTTGCTCTTTAGCATGAATGTCCCTCCACATGAAGAGTCGATCATCTGACGATTCTTGTCAGACAATCCATCGTAGAAGCTCTGCACCAGTTGCCATTTCGGCACCTGATGATGGGGACATTTCCTGAGGAGATCCTTCATTCTCTCCCAGATCTCATGAAAGTGCTCACCATCTAGCTCCGCAAAGCTAGTGATGGCTCGACGATACTGGTTCGTATGACCAATGGGAAAGTATTTCCGAAGAAACTCCTATTGTAACTTCTCCCAAGACTCTATTTCTACAGAATCTAAGGACTTTAGCCAATACTTGGCTTTGTCCTTCAATGAAAAAGGGAATAGAGTCAACCTCAAGGCATCATCATCGAAATTCTGTATCTTTACCGTAGAACAGATTTCGAAGAATTCATCTAAATGGCGGTAGGGATCCTCGTGACTAAAACCATAAAAAGATGGGAGCATCTGAATAATGCTGGCCTTAATCTCATAATGCGGCGCTCTTACCTCGGGTCTCCAAATGCAGGATGCCTGAACATAATCTGTGGGAATAAAGTATTCCCGCAGAGGACGTGGATGAACTGGGGGTGGAGGTGGAGGATCCATGTTAGCCATTGTTGTCGAACTTCGATGACAATGTAAAATTCTCTCTAGGTTGTCAACAAATGGATGTAATGGTGTTCCTAGACCTCGTCGCCCCTGCATACACTGGTACTAAGACCAGATGTAAGCAAACGACCTAAATCTAAAACTAAACTAACACAAATACTAAAACGTAAATAAAACAAATAACAACAACTAAGAAACAGATATACTAATTATCTATGTCAGAATTCTATAACTAAATAAATAAATAACAAAGTAACTATTCTAAAATACTAAAACAAATAAATACAGGAAATCACAAACTAAGTTTTTCTAAAACCCACCTGTCTAATTGCTCCTTGCAGAATGAAAATTAAGTGAATCCTAGAAAGAACAGTACGTGAATCCTATATTTACTAACTATGTTAATCCTATATTCACTTACTAATCCTACTAACTAAACATACAATAATTAATTAACTAACTAAAACAAATTAATAAATCAACTCTAAGAAATAAAGTGATTAATTCGTCGTTCCCCGGCAACGACGCCAAAATTTGGTTGCGCTTTTTAAAACAATTATTTTCAATGAAACTTTGGAAAATCGTCAACCAAAAGTATAAAAACCGACTTTCCACAAAGTGGTAAGTACGGGTCGAATCCTCAGGGAACAGGAATTAATCAAGATATTTCTGTAAAATTTAATTCATTAAGTACAAATATCAATCTACAATTACAAAGCTAATACAACTACAATTAATCACTAAAATGAAAAGGGAAAAGCAACTAAGTCTTCTGATCCACGCCAAGGGTATTTCTGTCTTTTCACCAATTATCCACTCTTCGCACTTGGACAATAACCCTGGATAATGATTATGCTTTTCAACCTAAAAACAAAGGAAAATGCAGAGTTAGCAATTTATTCTAATAATGCAAGTTAAAAATGCAACTAAACCTAATTTCCAAGCAATTAGCAAAATAATTCCTAATTACACTAAAACAATTAATTAAAATATTAAACTAATTAAAAAATGAACTAATTTAATTCTAACAATGCTATATGATGCAGATGCAGCTTCTACAATGCAGAAAATACTGAAAACAGTCCTAAAATGCCGAAAGTAAGGAAATTACGAAAATGCCCCTAACTAGTGTAAAATAGATTTCTGACAGGTTCTCGGAAAAACACTGTTTGACAGGGCAAACAACGTCCGATTTTCCCTAAACTTGTTTTGTTCTGTAACTGACAGATTAAACAATCTGACAGTTTTTACAGAATGAAAAAACTATATATGGAACTCCAGATATAAGCGTTTCAAAACTGGCAAAAATCAGGATATTGAAAGTCCCGAAATTTAAAAACCAGAAAAAGCGGTTTTCACAAAACGCTTAAAAATCAAACCAAATCAACTCCAAAAGAGCTGAAATTTGGTCTACAGTCAGATAACACGTCAATAAAGTGAACAGAAAAAGAATTTTTGGAAAACTCGAAATTTTTGCACATAAAATAACGCTGGTGCGACAGGGCAAAAATCGGGTTTTTCTTTTAGTACACTATTCACTTTATAAGTCTATTTAAACTCTAAAAAATGCAGATTAAACCTAATGCACTCTAAATGACACTGAATGACAGTGTATATGCAGATGATGATTACACTTATGCTAAATGCATTACAAACGAAACACGAGAAGCAAATTATGGCTAAAGCTACGTTAACTAATGATGCAAATGCAACTAAGCTACTCAATGAAATGCACTTCTAATTAACTATGTTAAATACTAAATAACTACGAATAAACTAATCACAATGCACAACTCACACACACGAAACAAGTACAATTTACGCACATACACTTCTACACTATAACTAAATCAAATAACTAAACTAATTAGTCTAAAATAAAAAATAAATTACAATTAAATGAAATTAATCTACTAAGGAACAAAGGCTGCGGGTTTAGGATGGGGTTAGGGCTAGGTTTACTCGGTTGACTCAACTAGGCTCGGTCTTAACTTGACTAGGTTCGGGTTGACTTGGCTAAGGTCGGTTTGGTTTAGGTGGGATCGGTTTGGGTTAAGTACACGACTCCTATGCTTAGTCAAGGGAATTGACTATGTTAGGTTGGGTGAGGTAGACTCGGACTAAGGTTGACTCAACCTAGGTTTGACTTAGGTTAGGACTCGAGTAAGGTTATGTACACGACTCACCTAACCAAGTCAAATAGCTTGACTAGGTTAGGTTAGGTTTCAATACGTAGGCTCGGTTGACCTAAGCTTAGGTCAGGTTTGGTCTATGACTTAACTTAGGCTAGGCTTGGTTTTGACTAGACTAGGTTTTGACTTAGGTTAGGTCTTGGTTTAGGCTAAGTTGAGTCGGTTTGACTAACTCTAATAAAAATATAAAAATTAAAACCTAATTAATTAATAACACTAATTACTCTCTACCCTTACACGCCTAATATTTATAACCCTAATTAGAACTTATCTAACTATTAACCTACTTACTAACCTAAGGTTAACATCATTAACTATGTTATTTAATTCTAAGTTATGCTAACTCACTAGGGACGGTTAGAAGGATAGACACACAATAAAGATTCAAAGATAATTTTGGAAATTGAGAATTCCAAAAATTGTCCTTCTAATGGGGAGTTACAACCTTAATTAGCTTTTAAATCCAATTTGGAAACTTGGATCAACGCAATTTCCAAACCCAAGGTAAGTGAAAGTCTTTAATTGCTATTAATTCCTTTTTGGGAAGCCAAACCGTCCAACCTAGATAGATACACGATTTTGGCTTTCCAAACAAGAAATTAAGCGCAATTACTTCTTTCTTGAAACCATACACACCCACTTTGGAAATCTAATTGATTTTCAAAATCCCTTTTCAAAGCTCAATTCGTAACTCCCTATTAATAGACAATCAAGACTTAATTCCTTCTTTAAATACCCCACACGATTTTTAAAACTTAACTCTTTCCAAAAAATTTCCAAACTTCAATGCATTAATTGCCCTCCTTCCTAAAACTCGCCAACCCTAATTTAAGACTTTCTAAACTAAAGAATTTAAAACCTACCTAAGGTAATGAAAAGACCTAATTGAAAAACACGATTTTCTAGAATTAAATGCTACCCTAATTCCCAAAACTAACTTAAATGGATTCTAAAAACGGCTAAGGCAATAAAACCTAATACATTGAACCTAGACACCTTCCTAACCTACCTAATTGGAATCCTAAAAACGTCTAAGGCATTAAACACCTAATACATTGAATGTAGACAACCGAATTAAACCTACCTAATTGCAATTAATAATTACCAAAAACAGCCGTGGAGCTCAAGGGGAGCTCTAATGGCTGCTGCCCCTCCTTGGGGAAGAAGAAGAAGAACTAAACTAAAAAAAAAATTTGATTTAACCTAAATAACAAGCAAATTGCAAAAATTAAAATAATACCTAATCAAAACTCCTAATTACACGAATGAAACATGAATAAAACTATGCATCATGAACATATTACTGAAATAAACATCAAACAATAACCTAAACTAAAAATCATAAGACACCTAACAACACAATTTAGCTAAACGACTATTCTAATGAATAAAACATTAAAAATTACAACTACTAAACCTCTTTCAAAAATAAGATCTAACTAACATCATATGACAAACCAAAATGACATAAAATTCTGATATAACAAACTATGTACTACTCTACAGCCGGCTGGACAAGTCAATCAAACTTGCACAAAGAAAAGAAACTCTCAAAAAAAAATTCTTTTTCTTTTTCAATGAAATAAACTACCAAAAACACTTAAATATCAAAAATAAATTCGCAAAGACTCACACATAATGAACATGACGCTCACAACCTTACAAACTGACCAACTATCAAAAATGAAAAACAATTTACACGACATTCACAATGGACTCACACACGATTTACTAAATTCCAACTCTCATTCACCGATTTGAGGATAAACTCTCACACACCACCTATGAAATCCAATTTACCTTAAATCACAAATGAATGGTACTGGAATCAACAAAACACACACAGAATGAACAACAACAACATTAAAAAAAAAGAAAAACACAACACGTAATTTTGTAAAACACAAGAATCGGCTAGAAGTATTCTAGCCGATATTTTTTTTTCTTTTCTTTTCAATTGAACACAAAACCAACAACGAAGGTGAATCAAAATGAACCCTTTTTAGATTGATTTTTCAGTAGAACAGACCCACAAACCCAATAGAAACCCTTGAAAAGTCGGCTAGATAAAGATCTAGCCGATTTTCACAAGTTGGGTGAAAAATCTAAAAAAAATGAGATGCAAACACATCAACCAATCAAGCAAACCTAATCTAACATGCTGGTCTATGCACGAGATCTATGCTAAGGTTGAAAACAAAAAGAAAAATGAGAAACACTCAAAAAAATAAGAAAATGAAATCAACACACAATTCGGTTTTAGCTAGAAGAAAAGGAAGAAGAAGACCTACCTCTTGGGTGATCCGACGACCGGGGGGATGAAGAAGAGCGGACCGTGGCTTGATCTTGACATCCCAAATGGTTCGAGAATGCTGGAACTTCACCAAAAACAACACGTTTGCAGCTGCTACACGTTGGAGATCCACCGAAGATGGAGTATCCGCCGATTCTCGATCGGAGGGTGTAGAAAACCAGATGGAGGTAGGGTCGGCTCACCTTGTTGGTGTGTGTCGCACTCCCACACAAGGTTAGTAGTCTCCACCTCTACTACACCTGCAGAAACACAGAAAAATGGTGAAAACGCAATAAGGAAAAAGGAAGAAACGTATAGAAATCACAAGAGAGATCGAAATATGCTTGGAACCCAAGCATAAACCGGTCTTCAATGGCCAAAACGTGGGAGAAGGAGGAAGGAAGTGCTGGAGCTAGAGGCACTGCAGGAGGCGTCAATTCAAGCCAAAGACGCCTAGGGTTCCTCTAAAAAATCTATTTATACTTTTTTGAAAATTCAGAAACAGGGTTAAAAAAACTATTTTGCTAGGCGCCACTTTCTGGGGGGTTTTCTGCAAAACTTTTTGAAATGGATATGGATAGGCTTGTGGGTTGGGTTTTGGGCTTTCTAAGGGTTGATCCAAAGTCCAAATAACCTAATTGGGTCGGATATGGATCTGATCCACCTCGAAATTCATGCCCAAACACTAAAATAGCCATAACTCTCTCATTTTAACTCCGATTTTTCTGAAATTCGAACCATAACCCCTTACTATCAAAATACATCTAAACATGGGTTTAAAACCTTAAACTTGTTACAAACTGCATGAAAAACTTATTAACATGATGTGCATTTCATGCATCATCAAGCGTCTCCATCCCACCCTCTTCTATAGACCACTTCTTGCGTCTTGATCCTTCCTCCCTGAAGGTCTTTCCATTCAATCGGCTGAAGGTCGATCATTGCTCAAGAGAACAAATATTATCCTGTGGTGCCACCTCTGCACCGATCTGAGGATCTGCAACAAGATCGAACCAGATTCGAATTTCCCTCCCTTAATATTTTTTGGGGCAATGTTAAATCCAGTATGAGGATGGCCCTCCAGCTTCTCCTGCTCTTATTGCAAGGCCGACCTTAGGTGGTGTGGTGTCTCCTTCTTCACTTTGAGGTAAAACCAAAGTTACAGGGACAACATCGGGTGTGAGGAACCAAATTGGAAGAAGGCCCAACCAAAGAACCTCCTGTGTGGATCCAATCTCCAAAAAATCCTATTGAAGCATAATGTTTGAGATTATCCTCATTATTAATGTTTTCTTTCTCTTTTGAAATCGCAGGTCCCATCTAATCTAGCGAAATATTCTGCATCAGATCCTCTTTTCCTGTATTGCATTTTATATACCAGATGTTAGGTGGTGATAATGACTCAGAATCAATGATTCATGGTCAAAGTGTTCATATATCAGATAGACTCAAACATCATCAAAGTGCGACGCAAGTGTATCCCTCAGGTGATCCTGGGGATGGATATCATCTGTCAAGCAAAGTCTGGGATGAACTGTTGTCTCTACACTCTCCACCTGACAGCAGATTGAGCCTATTGCAGTGATGGAGCACCAAGGAATGGAATAGCAAAAGAGTGATACCCCAAGCTGGATTTGCCAGAGTTGTTTTGATAGTTGAGCTGAAACATAAGGTATATGTAACCGCTGCACAAAGTTGGTCAATATCATTTGGTTTTCATCTTTCAATTTTTATTAAGTTTTCACTGAGTGTATTTGCTTTATTGCTTAAACAGATGATCGAAATTTCTATATCTCTTAAATGTTGTAATTGCCATTTTTCATACTCGTTCATTCTCTGTAAATGTGCACGTTCATTGTTTATCACTTGTATATCACATATTATCCACCTTCAGCCACTGTATTTAGCACTCACATTTCCACATTCTTACACTTGTTGAAAGCCAGTGGCTGCTACATTTTATTAAATTTGTGAAAGTTCAGTGGCATGTGGGTCTGGCACCTCCCTAAAAACTGTAAAATCAACTAATTGACCTCACACAACTGTCAAAGCCCCTCTGCATTTATTTAGTTTAGTTTTTTGCTCGCAATCACTAAGCTTAGCCCAATGTATCGCTGCCTGGTATAGAGGAGATTTTTTTTTTTAATGAGTCTAGATTTGCTGTAAGTCACACCACCTATACACTTCACTATTCACCATGTACCCCCCTCCCTTTCAGTTTCTTCACTATTTCACCCTTGTAACTTACAACCATATCACCCTTGTAACTTACAACCACAACATTTACGAGAAATCGGATGTTGTGGTTGTAAGTTACAACCATATCACCCTTGTAACTTACAACCATATCACCCTTGTAACTTACAACCATATCACCTTTTCAGTTTCTTCACTATTTCACCCTTGTAACTTACAACCACAACATTTACGAGAAAATAAAAAAAAAAAGAAGAAAAGAAAATAACAGAGATGTCACAGATGTAACAATTCTAGAACGAAAGAAATGCTCTTTTGAAGTTGTTCAAAGCGGGAATCGAAATAAAAAAAAATAGAACAAGAAATCGGATGTGGGAGTCAGGGACTCCGTTAATTTTGCACTGTTGTGGATCGATTTGCTATAGGCGAATCGATACCACAGGGGGGTGCTTGGAGGGGGATGGACAAATCAAAAGGAAATTCAAAGCAAAATCGAAGAAATCAGTAAGAAGAAAGAATACTAACTACGGACTAATGGGAGTTCTGGCTTTTACATGAAATTGTCATTGTCCTTCTGATATCCTTAACATCCTATGATTCTGCTGAGATTTTCAGAAGGTGGGGTTTTCTTCAGGCCCACGCAAAAGGAGCCTTGATTGCTGCAGAGATTTTGAGATGGAGACGACGCTCGGCTGTAGGGCTTTTTGTAGCTCTGCTGCCAGAATGATCAACCAAATGGGAAAAAACCAAAAAAGAAGAAGAAGAGGAAAAGGGGAAGAAAGAAGCAGAGGAAGAAGGAAAGGCCGGGTGGAGGGGTGAAGCGCGATGGCTGGAAGGGTTTTCGTTTGCCTCTTTTAAAGGGGAAGAAGGAGGATGCGGTTGGGGATGGATGGCTGGAGAGGAAAGGTGCCACGGTTTCTGCGATGAAGGGTTTCCCATGGAGAGAATCGGGAGAGAGTGAAGAGACAATGGAAGGGGCTGAGGGTTTCAGCTTTCTCCTTTTTCCTTACGAAGGAAAACCCTAAAAGAGGGTTTTCGAGGAGGAGCCCCTCTAATTTTTGATATTTTGCCTAGAGGGGGCTCTTGAGGCTTTAGCAAAAATTGGTTTCCTTAAAAGTTTAAACTCATTTGCTTTTCTCGAATTTTTTCTAATTTTTTTGGTCTTTGGTGTTATTTTCATTTTTTTTTATTTTTAGATAAAAAATCCTAAGATTTGCGAGAAAACAAAGATTAAAACTAATTTTTTTGTGTTTTTGCAAAAATATTTACAAAAGGGAATTTTCCTGAGAATTTAAAAGCTATTTTGAGAAAATTTCTTCAAAAATGGGTTTGGATCCGGATTTTGAGGAAATATGGATTTGAAGTACTGGATTCGGATCTGGGATTTAATTTTGAATATACCAATATAGAATTTAATTCAGAAAATCTGAAGTTTAGCTTTGAAATTGCTTTGATTTTCTCAGAAAATGGGGTTAGGGGCAAAAGGGTCATTTTTATAAATTTTGAAAAATTTGGGGTGTTCACAGATGCCCCTCTTTGCTACTAAGCCGGTTGAAAGCCGAGCTTAGTGGCAAAGATAACACTCCAAATTTTGAAAATGCCCAAGTCAGCAGGTCTGAACTGGGTGTGGAAGAATTATTTTGAAAATATGGCTTTTCAGGCTTAAAACCTTATCCTGAATGGTTTTGCGGAGACAAAATCCTCGAAAATGATATGATTGAGTAGAAGATGAGGAAATCGTGATGGTACTTTGGATGAAAATCCCGAAATGGTGGAAAATCAGAATTTTGATCAGGTCTCATGGGTGAGACGAGATAATCTTTTTGGAATGATTCAGGTTTAGCCCTTAACCTAGATGGGACGAAGATATATCAAGATGAATTAGATGAGGAAAGGAATACATGAGAACCTTGATGTGACATTTTTGGAAAATGACTTGTGAAATGAAGCTCAAGTAGGATCCTATCCTGGATGGATATACAAAGCATGGATTCCTCGATGGGAAGAGCCATGATGGGACTGGAAGAAAACATCTCGTCAAAACGAGGAATCTCGTTGGAACGAGACTCAGGTTTAACCCAAACCTACAAGGAAGATACCTCGTGAAGCGAGGTTCCGGGTTTAACTCTTAACCTGGATAGGAAATCTACCATACGGGTTTCTCAAATGGAGAAACTATAATGGGACCTTCGGAATTTGGACGAACAAATCTGAAAGGGGTTTTTGCGAAAGGAGAAATATAGGGTTCCCTAAAGCTTTTGAAAAGAGAAAGGAAATGGGGCGTCTTATTGTTGAGACTGAAATAGCTTTTGAAATCAAATGATCTTTCGCAGAAGGTTCAGGTTTGACCCTTATCTTGAGTGGGGGGAAATCTACCATATAGGTTTCTCAAAAATGGAGAAAGCATGATGGGACCTTCGGAATTTGGATGAACAAATCCGAAAGTTTTGCGAAAGGAGGAAATATAGGGTTCCCTAAAGCTTTTGAAAAGGGAGAAGAAATTGGGCGTCTCATTGCTGAGACTGAAATAGCTTTTGAAATCAAATGATCTTTTGCAAGTGGTTCAGGTTTGACCCTTATCCTGAGTGGGGGAAATCTACCATACAGGTTTCTCAAAAATGGAGAAAGCATGATGGGACCTTTGAAATTTGGATGAACAAATCCGAAAGGGGTTTTTGCGAAAGGAAAAAATATAGGGTTCCCTAAAGCTTTGAAAATGGGAAGAAATTGGGCGTCTCATTGTTGAGACTGAAATAGCTTTTGAAATCTAATGATCTTTCGCAAGAAATTTCAGGTTTTTGACCCTTATCCTGAGTGGGTCGTCCATACGAAATTCTTTTAATGAGAAAACCGTGATGGGACAGGAAGAGATACTTCCTTCAGAGGAAACTCTTTTTGGGAAATATAAACAATGCTAGGTTGCATCAAAAATGGATATTGAATGTTTATTTCATTCCTGAAATAGCTAGAAAATTTTGCCAATAAAATAAAATTATAGTTGATTTCAAACGCTTGGAAATGTGCACGTATGTGCAAAAGATATTCCCTCTTTTACCTAGAGTATTTCCCCCAAATGAGGTTAACTCCTCAGTTCTAAAAGTCAGATTCAAATTTTTAGCGCTGATGATTTTCTTCAAGGAAGCTATCCATTTCCCTGATAAGAGAATAGAAGAAATATTCTTAATTTCATAAAAGCAAGTAATGAAAAGATATTGATAAAAGAATTTTGCATGAGAAAAGATGACTTCTGACAACTTTGGGAGTTTGATATCCGGGTGTTTTCCCATGATGATTCTTTTTCACTCTTTTTGAGTCACTGCACTTTCTCGGGCTTTTACATCATCCTTCATTTGGATGGGTCCTGACTTTTCTCTCTTTTTTCAGGGAAGGGTACATAACAAACTCCTTCATATTGGAGATGTTCCGATCCTTCTTTTGTTTCAGGTATTATATAGGCTCAAAGGGTCTTTAGATGATAGCAGAAATCAAATATCTTTTAGGGTTTGTCGGTAGGCTCATCACACTTGCCTTCATCTCGACGGTGATCTGAACTTTCTCTGGAAGGATCCTTCACAAACTCCTTTATCTCGGAGATGATTCAAATCTTCTTTGGCCCCGGGGGTCTGCTCGCATATTCGTCTTCATCTTGATGACAGTTGAGAGATCCCTTTGCGGATATTTGATTGCAACTCTAAACAAATGAGAAGATATGGGTCGAGTGGATTCTTTCTATAACTCGAGATATTTTTACTGCCTGATTGCCAGAAAGTCATTTTAAAACATGCGCCATAGCCAAGATCAATATCAATTCGCTTCTGGCTTTTCAACATCATTGAGGATTTCTTTCATTGATCATATCGAGGACATTTCTTACATCCTTTTGGTTGATCAACAGGAAAAGATTTGAATTTTATCTCTTTTTCGAGAAAAGTTTCACCTTTTTGGAAGGAAATACTGGAGGTAATCTGAGAAAATTCTTTTTGTGCAGTAAGAATATTTAGAATCAACAAATGTTTTTTAGCAAATTGGCAAAGTTTTCACGAATTCTTTATGAGATAATCACTCAATATAGATTTTGATGAGATCTTGAGTTGCAATCTTTGATTTTGAAAATACATGACCAGCAAAAAGCTGGAACCTTTGAAATACATGACCAGCAGAAGCTGGAACGTTTGAAATATATGACCAACAGAAAGCTGAAACATTTGAAATACTTGACCAGCAACAGCTGAAACGTTTGAAATATATGACCAACGAGTGTTGGATCTTTTTGGAAATGCCTGACCAGCAAAAAAAAAGCTGGAACGTTTGAAATACCTGACTAGCAAGAGGCTGGGACGTTTGAAATACATGCCCAATGAGTGTTGGATCTTTTGAAATACCTGACCAGCAAAAGCTGGAACGTTTGAAATACCTGACCAGCGAGAAGCTGGAACGTTTGAAATATATGACCAACGGGTGTTGGATCTTTTTGGAAATACCTAACCAGCAAAAGGCTGAAACGTTTGAAATACCTGACCAGCAAGAGGCTGGAACGTTTGAAATACCTGCCCAACGAGTGTTGGATCTTTTTGAAATACCTGACCAGTAAAAGCTGGAACGTTTGAAATACCTGACCAGTGAGAATCTGAACATTTGAAATACATGACCAATGAGTGTTGGATCTTTTGAAATACATGACCAGCGAGATGCTAGATCTTTTGGAAATACATCAGATTTAAGTCAGATCTTGAATTTTGTAAAAGGAAAGAATTTGATCAGAACACTGAATTTAAAAGGTTACCGGTGCGAGAACCGGATTTTCCAAATGAGCTCAACATATGATTGAAAAATTTGAGAAATAACCAGTGCGAGGATTGGATTGTGAAGATGAGCTAGGAAAGTAAAATTTGATGAGAGATTCTGAATTCAATGGACCACCACATTCTAACTGCAGGTGGTCTGTTTTCAGGATTTATCTCCTTATCCTGAACTGGGCAGGAAGGAAAGAAATACCTCGTTAGCAGGAGGCATCAGGTTTATCCCTTAACCTGAAGGGGACAGAAGGATTTTTAAAGAGAGTAAACCTGAATCTTTGAATTTTGGAAATGGACTAACCGAAAGGCTGGATTTTGGAAGAGGGTCCCGCCTGGCAGTTGGGTTTTTTTTTTTTTTAAAAAGAAGAAAGTCCGAGTTGGGACTTGAATATTCAGAAAATAAAAGATAAAGAGAAAACCCGAGTTTTGAAAACTTGAATTTCTAAAGAAATGATTATTTTCCAATGCGAGGATTGGATTCAGAAGGAAGTCCTGGTCAGAACTCAGAACTTCAAACAAAAATAAATAGAGGAAAAACCCGAGCTGGAACTCGGATTTCTAAAGAAATGATTGATTTCCAATGCGAGGATTGGATTCAGAAGGAAGTCCTGGTCGGAACTCAGAACTTCAAACAAAAATAATGGAGGAAAAACCCGAGCTAGAACTCGAATTTCTAAAGAAATGATTGATTTCCAATGCGAGGATTGGATTCAGAAGGAAGTTTTGGTCGGAACTCAGAACTTCAAACGAAAAATAATAGAGGAAAAACCAGAGCAGGAACTCGGATTTCTAAAGAAATGATTGATTTCCAATGCGAGGATTGGATTCAAAAGGAAGTCCTGGTCGGAACTCAGAACTTCGAACGAAAAATAATAGAAGAAAAACCCGAGCTGGGACTCGGATTTCTAAAGAAATGATTGATTTCCAATGCAAGGATTGGATTCAAAAGGAAGTCCTGGTCGGAACTCAAAACTTCGAACGAAAAAATAATAGAGGAAAAACCCGAGCTGGGATTCGGATTTCTAAAGAAATGATTGATTTCCAATGCGAGGATTGGATTCAAAAGGAAGTCCTGGTCGGAACTCAGAACTTCGAACGAAAAATACAACAACAACAACAACAACTACGCCTTCATCCCAAAACAATTGGGGTCAGCGATATGAACCAAAAAAGAAATTCATTTTGGGTCTTCCACATGAATCCTTTTCCTCCAATCATTTCTATCCAATGCCATGTCCTCGGTGAGGTTCAAAGCATTCATATCCTTTCCTATCATCTCCATCCAAGTCTTCCTAGGCCTACCCCGACCTCTTTTAACTAATATATTTTCCCATTTCTCCAACCTTCTAACTGGAGCATCATTAGGCCTTCGCCGAATATGTCCAAACCACCGTAAACGATTCTCTCGCATCTTATTTTCAATGGGTGCAACACCTACCTTCTTACGTATCTCCTCGTTCCGAATCTTATCTTTTATTGTATTTCCACACATCCATCTAAGCATCCGCATCTCAGCTACACTCATTTTTTGAATATGATGTCTCTTGGCAGCCCAACATTCCGTACCATATAATAAAGCGGGTCTAATAGTCGTCCTATAAAACTTTCCCTTCAACCGCAATGGCATTCTACGATCGCACAACACTTCAGTTGCACTTTTCCATTTCATCCACCCAACCTTTATCCTATGATTTACATCTCCATCAATTTCTCCATACTTTTGAATGATGGATCCCAAATATTTGAAATAATCATTCACCGATATTTCTTGCTCACCAAGCTTCACTACACTCCCATCACTACTTCGTTGCTTACTAAACCAACATTCCATATATTCAGTCTTACTCTTACTCAACTTAAAACCTCTAGCTTCCAATGTCTGTCTCCATAATTCTAACTTAGCATTAACCCCAGCTCTAGACGCATCAATCAAAACAATATCATCAGCAAACAACATACACCACAGTACATTTTCTTGAATTGATCTCGTAAGCTCATCCATCACTATCGCAAATAGGAAAGGGCTTAAAGCAGATCCTTGATGTACTTCGAACGAAAAATAATAGAAGAAAAACCCCTGCTGGGACTCGGATTTCTAAAGAAATGATTGATTTCCAATGCGAGGATTGGATTCAAAAGGAAGTCCTGGTCGGAACTCAGAACTTCGAACGAAAAATAATAGAGGGAAAACCTGAGCTGGAAACTCGGTTTTCTAAAAAAATGATTGATTGTCAATGCGAGGATTGGATTCAAAAGGAAGTCCTGGTCGGAACTCAGAACTTCAAATGAAAGAATAAAGGGAAAAGCCCAAGTGAGAATTCAGGTTTTTGACAGAAAGTTTTTAATCAAAAGATTTGAGTTTTGAAAATTTTGCCAGTGCCAGGACCGGACCTGGGATTAAGAATGACCATTTAGAGGACTGAATTTATTTGCATGTGATCTGATTGCCCCCTTATCTTGACTGGGGAGGAAATAAAATCTGAGAAGGATAGAAATTGATGGAAGTTTTGACAAAAGAGAAGAATCAAGGAAATTTTATGGAATTTTATTTTTGTAAAAGAATTCTCACAGGTAGCATTGTTGCTCCTATGAGGGGTTTCAGGATTATCCCTTATCCTGAATGGGAAAGGAATAAAATTTAGGCCAAAGTTGATGAAAAGCTTTGATAAAGATTTGGAAGAATTAAAATTTAATTAAGAAATAAAATTGATAAAATTGGATGAAGAAAAAGATTTAGCAGAGATTAATGAAGCTTTAAAAGAGAAAGACATTCAGGACTATCCTTTATCCTGAAGAAAGAAGAACCTCGTAGGATGAGGTTTCAGGTTTATCCCTTAACCTGAAGGGGGGGAAAGAAGAAAGAAAAAGAAATACCTCATTGGGAAGAGGCATCAGGTTTATCCCTTAACCTGAAAGGGAAATTTTGAAACAAGAATTAAGAAGAATTAATAAAATAGATGAATAATTAATAAAAATGAATAAAATTGATAAAACTGATAAAGATGGATAAACAAAAAGGTTGATAAAAGTTGAGAAAAAGAGTTTGATCCTGCCTGCATGTGGGATCTTTAAAATGAGAGAAGAAGATGAGAAAACCATTTTTGGAAAGAAAGATTAACCGCGAGAGCTAATCTTTGAAAGGGGATCATTCATGAGAGATCATCATGAGGGTTAATTTTTTGAAGCAATGATTTGAAAACCAATTTTTAGAAAATATGATCAACACGAGGGTTGATATTTAAATGCAATGATTCAAAATCAATTTTTAGAAAATACGATCAACATAAGGGTTGATCTTTAAATGTAATGATTCGAAATCAACTTTTTAGAAAATGTGGTCAACACAAGGGTTGATCTTTGAATGTAATGATTCAAAACCATCTTTTTAGAAAATGTGATCAACACAAGGGTTGATCTTTGAATGCGATGATTCGAAATCAATTTTTAGAAAATAGGATCAACACAAGGGTTGAAAACGAATGTAATGAAATCAAAATTTTCGAAAATGAGATCAACACAAGGGTTGATCTTTGAATGCAATGGTTCGAAACCAATTTTTAAAAAATATGATTAACACAAGGGTTGATCTTTGAATGTAATGATTCGAAACCATCTTTTTAGAAAATGTGATCAACACAAGGGTTGATGTTTGAATGTAATGAAATCAAAATTTTGGAAAATGAGATCAACACAAGGGTTGATCTTTGAATGCAATGGTTCGAAACCAATTTTTAGAAAATATGATCAACACAAGGGTTGATCTTTGAATGTAATGATTCGAAGTCAATTTTTTGGAAAATATGATCAACACAAGGGTTGATGTTTGAATGTAATGAAATCAATTTTTGGAAAATAAGATCAACACAAGGGTTGATCTTTGAATGCAATGGTTTGAAACCAACTTTTTAGAAAATATGATCAACACAAGGGTTGATCTTTGAAAAAGGTTGTAATAAAATATTTGAACTTAAAATCTTCATGATTTTTGAAAGACCCTCATAGGTAATATCATTTCTCTCATGAATGATGTCAGGATTGTCCCGCATTTTGAAAAAAGAAATTTAATGCCCCAATATAGCAAAAAGAAGAAAGTATTGCATATCAAAGATATAAAGAAAATCGGCATTTCATTGATAAGCAAAAGTTGATAACAAAGCTGAATATTTACAAGTATTTTAACTAAAAAGAGTCACAAAGACTGGGCTGACTTGCCCCTACAAAGCGACTGACAGAAAGGGATGAAAGCGAAAAACTCTAGGTACTTTCAACTTTCTGAGTAGTATGGAAACAGTTCGGGCGGAACTGCAGTTTGCTCTTCTCCTTCCTTTGGTACCAGAAGCTCTTTATCAATGTAGTCCTGCACAATGTTTTTGAGGACGAAGCAGCGCTCTGTGTCATGCCCCCTCGCTCGATGAAACTTGCAAAAGCGATTCTTCCATTTCCCTTTGGTGACAAAGGGATCATCCTACTTTGGGAGTTTGATCATTTCTTTCTCGAGCAGGTATTGGAGAACTTCTTCGATCGACTGACCTAGAGGAGTAAGCTGACGATCATAACCCCAACCTTCATGCTTTGCTTTCTTCGACTTGCTTGACTTCTGCCGAGTGCTGACCCCTGCCAGGTAGCTGGACTGAGCTTGCATGTTTAGGAGATCTGGATGCCTTTCTTCTTCGTTTTTTACGAAGAGATTCTTATCAAGGCAATCCTGAACGATATTCTTGAAGATGAAGCAATGCTCAGTGTCATGCCCTGTTACTTGATGGTATCTGCAGAACTGGTCTATATATTTTCCCATGAGTGTGGAAGGGCTGGCGGCTTTTGGGAGCCTGAGTAATCCGTTAGACATCATGTATTCGAGGATTTTGTCGAGCGGTTCATCTAAAGGAGTGAAATCTCGATCCTTGCTCCAATCCTTACGCTTTGGTTCTTCTTGCCTTTTGCCTCTTTGTAGAGGACTGTATTGAAGAGGTCTATCATGGTTTTTACAATATTTCCCAATCTGACCTTTATATTCTCCCAGGTTGCTGCCCTGGTTGCCTTGATTGCTGCCCCTGTTGGATTTAGAGTTTCCTGCACTGATATGGCTGTGTTTATTCATGGGGAAAGTAACAGGTGCCTTTCCTTTTGTGGGAGCTTTTCTGCAATTGGCTTCAGCTTGTTCAGACAATATTTTAACCAGCATCCTTTTGAATCGCGGGATCGATCTCACTTTTGCTGTCCTGAACTCCCTTTCTGACAGATTTTTGAGAATCCATTCTTTACTCTCTCTGCTTGTAACTGGGATGTTAGAGCAGTGTAATCTCTGAGCTTTGCCTGACTCAACTGATAGCGCCGATGCTCTCTGTAGAGTATAAATGGGTCTTTTTAGAAAAGATCTAGGAAGAAATTTTTAACAAAGGAGGAAATCATAATATTAATAAAAAAAATGAAAACATCCTATTACGAGGGATCGGGTTGTCACCAAAATTTGCGACAACCGCACTGTTTTTCTGAAAAAGGATAGACAAGTAAAATGTGAATAAAGATAAATTTTGAAAAGGACATATCCTGACAAAAGATGTTTTATTGTAAATGAAGGTAAGGAATAGAATATAGAAAAGGAAAATTTTGAAGAATTGCAGGCAGGATAAAAAAGAATTAGAAGAAATTAAGAGAAGAAAAGGAGAATACACCTGGGTTTTAAAATAAAGTGGAAATTTTGAATAACATATACCCAGGGTTTTGGAAAATATAGGGAATATAAAATATCATACAATCATAGATATATAAACAAGGATGCACAAACAACAATCCCTAGAGGCTGACTCTAAATGCATTATTTTGAAATGGCTTGTAAGACCTTAATCCTAATTCTAGGGTTTAGATCATCTGATTCCGATCAAAATATGTTGATATACTCGAGCCGAAGCTCGAAGTACGTGGCATAGAAATATTTCTCCAGTTCTAAGGTAATGGCTTCCCAACATCCTTGAGCACCTACCGATATACCTCGGACTATGGCCCTTAGGTACGTGGTAGGGGGGCGCGAACCCAAATAGGTGGTCCAGTTGTGAGGCTCTCTCCCGAACTATGGTTCAGTGAGACAGCCCAGCAACTTGAAGACTGGGACAATATAGGTAAGGAGGTTTTCAAAATATGTGCAACATGCAAGAAATCAGATGGCTCTAATGCAAGTCCTAAAGAGATAGATTAAAATGAAGAGAAGCATACACTTGCATACATTGTTTGCATTCAATCCCTAAAATTGAGGAGAGTTGTATTTCAGACCTAAGTCTAATGTGAACATGGAATAATCTCCTCAATATGGTCCTACCAAACCATACTTAAATCCTATATGCAATGATGTCAACTTAGGATAGAGTCTAGGCTCCTAAGGGTTGCATGAAAATGTAGATGACATTTTGGAGAATAAAGACTTAGATAAATGTCAAAGCAAAAGAAAAGGCATCAAATTCGATCGGACGAAGACGAGTCCCATCACGGTCGCCAAAACTGTGATCATCGCAAAATTTTTCCTCTCTTGTGGTTTCTCTCTTCCTTTCCAGCCTCTATTTCCTCCTTTTTGAAGGGAGAAGAATAAAAGGCAGAAAGAAAGAGAGAAGAGAAAAGAAAAAAGAAGAGAGAGAGAAACTCTTTTGTGGGGTCTCACTTGACCTTAATTTTGAAAGTATTTGAGAAAATAACTCGCCTCCGTTTTAAAATATTTGTGGGAAAACTGGGAGATAGGATCCGCTCGTCGGTACGAGGTTCGACCGTTCCTGGCGCCTTTACCAGGGGTAATCGAACCAAGGGTCGAATTTTATGCCTTTTTGCTTTGCTAAGAAATTATCTAAGAATTTATTCTAAGTCTAAAAATGCACAAAGAATCATGCTTGTGCAATGCAAAGATGTATGCTCTCTTTTCAAAGATGTTTTTGAAATTTTCCAAGTGTTTCTGAGATGAATTTGATAATATAGTGAAGAAATGGTTTCTAACTTAGAATTTAAGATTAAAGTTCTAAGTTTTTGAAATAATCAGAGCTTGGGAAAATAAATCTGGATTTTGAGAGGAATGATTTTGAATTTGAGATAAAAGGAGAAGAAAGGAAATTTCAAAGTCATAAATGGACTTTGAATTTAGAATTTTGAATTTGGATGAATGTTTGAAAACTGAATTGAATTCTAGCTTTAAAGCTTTAAAATCAGAAGGAAATTTAGGAAATATAAATAGATTTGAAAAAGATGGGATTGATTTGAAAGTTAGGATGAAATGGAATTGGATTTAAGGATTGGAATTGGAAATAGAAGTTGATTTTGAAATCTGGAATTTCAAGATAGAATTTGAATCCAAAGTTTGGATTCAAAATAAAGTTCAAAATCGAATTCTGGATTTAGAACCTGGACATAGGAATTAGATTTGAAATCTGAGATGAAAATGGAATTGGATTCTGAATCCAAAGATGGATTTTGGATTTAAAATCTGAGATCCAAAATGGAATTGGATTCTGAATCCTAAGATGGATTTTGGATCTGAAATCTGAGATCCGAGATTGGATTCTGGATCCTAGAATGGATTTGGATCTAAAGTCTGAGATTCGAGATTGGATTCTGGATCCTAGAATGGATTTGGATCTGAAGTTTGAGATCCAAAAGTGAGGTTGGATTCTGGATCCTAAAATAGAATTGGATCTGAAGTCTGAGATCAAAGTGAAGTTGGATTCTGGATCCTAAAATAGAATTGGATCTGAAGTCTGAGATCTAAAGTAGAATTGGGTTCTGGATCCTAAAATGGATTTGGATCTAATGTCTGAGATCCAGAGTAGAATCAGGTTCTAGATCCTAGAATGGATTTTGTATCTAAAATCTGAGATCCAAAGTAGAACTGGGTTCTGGATCCTAAATGGAATTTGGATCTGTAATCTGAGATCCAATGTAGAATTGAGATCTAGATCTTAAATGGAATTTGGATCTTAAGCCTGAGATCCAAATTGGAATGGAGATCTAGATCCTAGAATGGATTTTGGATCTGAAGTCTGAGATCCAAAATGAAGTTGGATTCATACTTGGAAATCTGAATCCAAGTTGAGATTAGGATCTAACTTTGGTTTTTGGAATTTCAAAGTTGATTTGAGAATAAATTTCAAAGTCAGATTGGACTTTGAATTTGAAACTTGAATTTGGAATTTAGAAAATGAATCAAGAAATTCAAAGTTAAATTGAACTTTGAATTTGGTTTCAAAGTCAAAATTTGGACTTTGAAGAGGAGATAGAATTGATGAGTTTGAAGTAGAAATTGAAGAAAAGATGTTCAAAATCACTTGGGTTTTTTAAAAAACATTTGAAAATATGATGTAATTCTATCCTGAATGATGAAATAAAATAATTTTGAAATTGGATTTTGAAAAGCTATTTCATTCTTTAAATGAATTAAGAATGAGGTTGAAGATATAATACATCCCAGACTATGGTCATTGAATATATTATATAATAACCACATTTAAATTCAAGTGAAGAATAAAATACATTTTTGGTGCTTTTATAAAATTTAAAATGAAATTAACTCTTAATATACCCTGACTATGGCCATTGGTATATATATTGAATTAATTTTAAATTAAATTCTGATAAAAGAGGGAAATATTTACAGAAAATATGATGATTTTTTAATAGGATCCAGTGTTTATTTTATAAAAGATAAAAATACTAAGTCTTGTTTACATCCTGACTATGGCCATTGATGTAAATCATCAACTTAGGATTAATTACCTCTTACGAAATGGTGCACGTGCCATTCGTGTTTCACCATTGTGAAAATTTGAGAAATAAAGGTAAAAATGTATGAAAACAAGTAATTCATGACGTTTACAATGCTCATTCATTCTACCTAAAAGCTGGAAATATAAATTCTTATCAAGTTATTACATCAATTAAAATGATAAAATCCTAATCTGAGAGAGAAAATCGATATTTCACACATCCCTGCAAGATAAGGTTTATATGGCAAAACACCAAGTATGGATAGAAATTCAGATGTTATGATAGTACTAGAATGTATTCGATATTACCTAAGTGTTTAATGGGAGAACATCAAAAGAAATGTACATATGATGCTTTATAAGGATGAGAATACATATATATACACATATACATATATATAGGTTTTGGAGCACATGTGCAATATACCATGCTACCAATAAAGTGGCTGCTATCATAGTGAATAGTGTGTTGTGACAAAGGAAGTGCAAGTGAATACAGGTGCAGCTGAATGTGGGAGTGTTATAAAGTACTGGTGAAAAGGGTACGGGGAGTGTGAAACATGTGCTGGGTGTTTGTAGCATGATGAAGGGTATGTTAGCATGATGAAGGGTATGTACAGGAACATGAAGGTATGGCTAATGTATAAGTGCAATAAATGTGTAATGAAGGAATATACAGGAGATATTAAGGGAATGTAAGTAAATAGACTTTCACAGAATGTCAAATGTTTTTGTGAAATTGCCTTGCTGATGCTACATTATGAATAACTATAACATTGAAAAAGCTATTATTACAATGGGGAAATCTAGCAAATGAAGCAGTATATAGGAAATGTAATGCCATAAATGAAGGTGCGCAGAGATAAGGAGACAAAAGTGTCTACTTGTAATCAGACAAAACGAGTATACCTGTATATAATCACCAAGCCTTCTAAATAAAAGACCAAGCCAGAATTAAACAACTATGGTACTCATTCAAAATCATTAAGTTTTAACTAACCTCTGTTTAGCCTGCAGCCGCAGTTTAGTGTGGAGAGATGTAGCAATTAAGATAGCATGAATATGAATGTCGTCTCGGCCCAAAGTATTTTCATAGACAATTTTAACTACTGCTAATCCTTGTGATCATCATACTTACAAAAGGGATACCACTGCACTGTGATGGGCTGAAGTGGTTGTAGCAGGTGTTGACTCTGTTAGATTAGGCTTTTGATGAGGTGCAGAGACTGATCATACACAGATTTCTGGACCCTGCGAGCTGAACCTTACGTAGATCTACCTCCAAATCTAATTTTCCCATCTTAAAAATTCTCTGGAATGGCCATGCGAATGTGAGACTTCTAGGAGCTGCACCTAAATAAAATTCAAGTTTAGATAATGATGCCACAAACCTCATAGAGAGAGTCAGGTTCTCCCAGGATCAAAGCTTTCACGGGGCAAGACTGACAAGTTTTTCATTTTAGGAAATGCAAAGTTATAGCCACTAATGCTGACAAGGAATAGATACCCATTTCATTATGCCATTCATAACCTAAATATCATATTGAATTATTGCAGAAGAATGACTTATTTCCTGAAAATTTTACAACAATGGCTAACTTTATTTTCAAAATGGAATACTACTAGAACAGCCAACGAATGTAAGCAATGTATTTATTATAAAATATTTCCATATGATAATTGTTCTTTATGATCAAGATGAGAACCAGAATTCAGTAACCCATGTTGCAATCTCGGATGGTTGAAACTCCTACGATCGGCCTCCATGCTGTAGGTAAAGCCTCAGTCTCTAGAGTCTTTGACAAACTTTCATTAAGTTTGAAATGTCATTGCTTGGTATGGGATCTGATGCCTTGCTAACTCAATTGTAGGTACACGAATGACTGCTACACAATGGAGTGAATGCAATAGGTAGATGTTATGTAACACGCAAATTATGCACGATTTGCAGAATTCCATAACAAACAGAGTTTATGATGGACTGGATCCACTGCTACAAGTGAAAAATCGATATTATTTTTATAGCGACTTACCAATGAAGGTGTAGATCATGCCAGCCACACGTAGAGACAGCTAAGATGATAATCCTGAAAGTTTACTCAATAACAAAGATGATTTATAACAAAAATTTTAAAGGAGTAGTACCGATAAAAGTGAAATAGAAAGATAAAAGTAAATGATGCAATGTGGCAAAACAGGTGAAGGAAAACAGAAGTAAAGAAAAGAAAGGGAAGAAAAAGAAAAAAAAAAGGTAAAACAGAATACATATATAAAGAACTGAAATTTGTAAAGCAAGCACATCAATCTGTGTTTTTATAAGGAGAACAAAACATGGCTCTCTGATGAATTCCCCAGACTGCAACACATGATTTATTGGCGAATGGGTATTCAATACCCATCTGCCTCAACGATATGACACAACCAGATGGGATTTATAGGAACAACATTTACGAGAAAATAAAAAAAAGAAGAAAAGAAAATAACAGAGATGGACAGATGTAACAATTCTAGAACGAAGGAAATGCTCTTTTGAAGCTGTTCAAAGCGGGAATCAAAATAAAAAAAAATAGAACAAGAAATCGGATGTGGGAGTCAGGGACTCCGTTAATTTTGCACTGTTATGGATCGATTTACTATAGACGAATTGATACCACAGGGTGGTGCTTGGAGGGGGATGGACAAATCAAAAGGAAATTCAAAGCAAAATCGAATAAATCAGTAAGAAGAAAGAATACTAACTGCGGACTAATGGGAGTTCTGGCTTTTACATGATATTGCCATTGTCCTTCCGATATCCTTAACATCCTATGATTCTGCTGAGATTTTCAGAAGGTGGGGTTTTCTTCAGGCCCACGCAAAAGGAGCCCTGATTGCTGCAGGGATTTTGAGATAGAGACGACGCTCGACTGTAGGGCTTCCTGTAGCTCTGCTGCCAGAATGATCAACCAAATGGGAAAAAACGAAAAAAGAAGAAGAAGAGGAAAAGGGGAAGAAAGAAGCAGAGGAAGAAGGAAAGGCCGGGTGGAGGGGTGAAGCGTGATAGCTGGAAGGGTTTTCGTTTGCCTCTTTTAAAGGGGAAGAAGGAGGATGCGGTTGGGGATGGACGGTTGGAGAGGAAAGGTGCCACAGTTTCTGCGATGAAGGGTTTCCCATGGAGAGAATCAGTAGAGAGTGAAGAGAGAATGGAAGGGGCTGAGGGTTTCAGCTTTCTCCTTTTTCCTTACGAAGGAAAACCCTAAAAGAGGGTTTTTGCGGAGGAGCCCCTCTAATTTTCGATATTTTGCCAAGAGGGGGCTCTTGAGGCTTTAGCAAAAATTGGTTTCCTTAAAAGTTTAAACTCATTTGCTTTTCTCGAAATTTTTCCAATTTTTTTGGTCTTTGGTGTTATTTTCATTTTTTTTGTATTTTTAGATAAAAAATCCTAAGATTTGCAATAAAACAAAGATTAAAACTATTTTTTTTGTGTTTTTGCAAAAATATTTACAAAAGGGAATTTTCCTGAGAATTTAAAAGCTATTTTGAGAAAATTTCTTCAAAAATGGGTTCGGATAAGGATTTTGAGGAAATATGGATTTAAAGTACTGGATTTGGATCTGGGATTTAATTTTGAATATACCAATATGGAATTTAATTCAGAAAATTTGAAGTTTAGCTTTGAAATTGCTTTGATTTTCTCAGAAAATGGGGTTAGGGGCAAAAGGGTCATTTTTACAAATTTTGAAAAAATTGGGGTGTTCACAGAAGGGAAACCACCCTAACAGTTTAAAGAGTTCACAAAATGTAGTACAAAAGTACAAGACAGGGAATACATCCCAACAACCAAAACCCCAAAATGGAGACCACCAGATACAGGAACTGCAGGTCAAGTGTGTGGGTCCCCCGAGCCTCCATCGTGTGTCATCGCATCCGCACTATACCTGTTTGTCACCTACATCCCCATAAAACGGGGCCAGTCCTCTTGCGTGGTGGTGAAGAAACAACCACAAGCAGATATATAAATCAATTCACAGGGAAACTGAAAGTAAGCTAATAAGTGGTAAGTGTAAAGTGACAAGTACTGGTCAAGTAACAAGTAACAAACTGAAGGAACAGTAGAGCAAGTACCACTACAAGAAAATTGTTAATTAGCGACGGATTTTTCCCGTCGCTACTTAGCGACAGATTAGCTAGAGATAGAATCTGTCGCTAATTCGCGACGGATTAGCGAGGAAACGACATTTATCGCTAATCTGTCGCTACTTAGCGACGGATTAGCGACTGCATGTTTTTGTCGCTACTTTTTATTACAAGAACACCATTTTAGCGACGGATTTAGAGAGGGAACTCGGTCGTCGCTAATTAGCGACGGAGTAGCGATAGAATATATTCCGTCGCTTTTTTGGTATTTTGGTTTCGCGACGGCTTAGCGACGGAAAATGTCGCGTAAATCCCTAATCCCATCCCTCTTTCTCTTTTCCCTGTTTCGCTGTATTGCTCCCTCCCGCCGCCCGTCGGCTCTCGCCACCGTCCGGCCGCCGCCGCTCGCCAGCCGCCGCTCCCCGTCCACCGCTCGCCAGCTGCCGCTACCCGTCAACCTCCCGCCACCGTCCGGCGACGCGCAGGTAATATTCTTCTTCTTCTTCTTCTTCTAAACGCAGGGGGTACGCCCCTTCCGTGCCGGAAACGCAGGGGGGGTAACCCCCTGCCGTGCTTTCCGACAGGGGGGGTCGACCCCCCTGCCGTAAAGGCACGGCAGGGGGGGTCGACCCCCTGCCGGAAAGGCATGGGTGGTCGACTCCCTGCCGGAAACGCAGGGGGTCGACCCCCCTGCCGTAAAGGCACGGCAGGGGGTCAACCCCCCATGCCGGAACTGCCTTTCCGGCAGGGGGTTTAACCCCCTTCCCTGCCGGAAAGGCAGGGGGTTTAACCCCCTGCCGTGCTTTCCGGCAGGGGGGGTCGACCCCCTGCGTTATGCTGCCTAAGTGACTTGTCAAAAAAAAAAAAATCTGTTTTTGAATGCCTATGCTGCCTATATGAATCGTTTGAAAAATAAAATCTGTAGTAGGAATAACATGCTGCCGATGTGTATTGCTTTTGAAAAAAACAATCTGTTATGAGATATATTATGATGTCTATGTGAATTGGTTTCAAAAAAATCTGTTTTTTAATGCATATGCTGCCTATGTAAATCAGTTTGAAAAAAAAAATCTTTAGTAGGAATACTATATTGCCTATGTGTTTGTTTGAAGAAAAAAAATTTGTTATGAGATACCTACATTGCCTATGTGATCTGTTTTGAAAAGAATTTTTGTTATGGATACCTATGCTGCCCATGTGATCTCTTTTTAAAAAAAAAAAAAGTTATTATGTGATCCCTATGTTGTCCATGTGATTAGCTTGAAAAAAAGTTTGTAATATGTGTATATAAGATGTCCATATGGTTTTAAGTGTAGTTTGCATATATGTTGTCCATATGGATTTTAAGTTGAAATTTTTTTTGTAATGTATATATACAAGTTGTCCATGTTGTTCAATTTGTTAGTTTGTTAATGTCTACTGGTAGTTAGTTTTACTTCAATTTGTTTTCTTGAAATCTGGTTAGTTAGAGTATTTCAATCTATTAGTCTTTTATAATTATATTTTTCTTATATAGATTGGTATTTAATGTTCTCACAATCAGTTAGTTAGATTAGAGCTATTTGAATTCTTTATGATAGTGGTGGTTAAACGGAGTTCACATCTTTTCTAGTAAACTAATTGATTGATTTACTATTCCTTTGCTAAGTAGTTCAATATTAGAAATTGTCTATGACTTTATGTTAGTCGACTGGTTCAACATGTTATAGCTGGTTTGTTAAATTAGCATCTTCTAGTTAGATTTGGCTTAACATATATACTATTTTTCTTTTCTCTTCTTTCAATTAGTTAGAGTTGTTTTAATTTGTTTTAATTTTTTTAGTTAGTGTTTCATCTTGTTTCATGATTAGTTAGTTTGTTACTTAATTTGTTTTGTTTTTGTGCAGATTTTTCAACGGAACCAACTCGTGCTCGGCCACCTGTGGTAAGTAAATGACAAAAACAATGCAAATCGGGTAAATACCCGTGGTGAGTAAGTGATGCAAACGTATCACATGTTGTTTAATTTATTGAATGCAACACTTTATTGTTCACACACTCACTTAGTTGTTGATATCTAGGACTGCTTTGTTGGAGTTCGGAGATCATGCTGAGCATGATTTTAATGTAGAAATATGGAAGTGTTCTTATTTTTGGAGTACAGAGTCCATGCTAAGCATGGTAGTAGTTAGTGAGATATTGAAGTGTGTTTGCTGCAGGTATATGTTTGCCATTTATTTGATATGAATGATTATGATGTATTGCAATGTTTGATGTAATTGTATCCATGCTTGCATGTAGTTACTTTCAATTTGATTTTGACTTCCATGTGAAATTTTATAATAAAAGCATGCTTCAAATGATTGTATCATGTCATTAATAGTTTGCACATGAAAATATTAAGTTATCAATGCATGCATCAAAATTCTTGTTATTGTTTGACATAGTATATTGCATGATAAATTTGATATTTTCTTCATCGTAGCATTCTGATTGTTTTTTTCTTAATTCGTTAGGATACTATTCGTAACATCATACGACAGAATGACTGCAAACCGTGAATGGATGTACCGTAGGATAGTGGACAATGAGTTATTGCATGAATATATGGATGGTGTCGATAGTTTTATTGAATTTGCAACGGCGAGTGTCAGTACGGTAGATCCCACAGGTCGGATTAGGTGTCCCTGCAAGATTTGTAAGAATAATCGATTTGTAGAACCTCATGGCGTTAGACATCACCTATACAGGAAGGGTTTTGTGAGTGATTATCAGAACTGGACGTTTCATGGAGAAGAATTTAGAAACGATTTTGATGCACGGGTGAATGTGGTGCACAATAATCCATATACGAATTTGATATTTGATGCTGCAGGAACAGAACTGGGTTCTGCTATGAGTTCTAGTGATGTAAGAACTGCCGTAGATGAAGAATCACCAAACGATACAGCTAGTAGATTTTATGATTTACTTAAAGATGCTGATGAGCCACTTTGGAACGGTTGTGAGAGTCACACTATCTTGTCTGCAGTTCTTCAACTAATGAATTTGAAGTCCGAGTATAATTTGAGTCAATCATGTTTTGACCGTTTGTGCATGATTGTGAAGAGTATGTTGCCTAAAGATGAGAAATTGCCACAAAATTTCTATCGTGCGAAAGTTATGGTCAACGCTCTAGGTATGGGTTACAAAAAGATTGATGCTTGTCCAAATCACTGCATGTTGTATTTCAAGGAGCAGGAAAACGACATATCATGCCCGTCATGTGGGCATCCTCGGTTCAAGCCAAAGACAAGAGGCAATGGTAGCACGAGATCAAAGGAAGTTTCATACAAGTCGCTCCGCTACTTTTCTATCACTCCTAGATTGCAGCGATTGTATATGTCTTCAAAGACAGCTAAACACATGAGATGGCATGCAAATAAAGTTCGACACGATGAAAACAAGATCACGCATCCTGTTGACGCTGAAGCTTGGAAGCACTTTGATCGTACTCATCAGAACTTCGCAATGGAAGTGCGAAATTTTAGACTCGGTCTATGTACAGATGGATTTAATCCATTTGGGGGTAGATCAACTCCATACTCATGCTGGCCAGTATTTGTAACTCCATACAACCTTCCACCAAGCTTGTGTATGAAACGTCCAAATCTTTTCTTGTCTCTGTTGATCCCTGGTCCGACCTCACCTGGCCAAAATCTTGATGTATATCTAAGGCCATTGATTGATGAATTAAAAATACTGTGGGATGACGGTGTTACCACGTATGATGCCCACAAAAAACAAAATTTCAACATGAAGGCCGCTGTTCTATGGACAATCAGTGACTTCCCTGCATATGGTATGTTATATGGTTGGAGCACACATGGGAGGTTGGCTTGTCCGTACTGCATGGAGGATTCCAAAGTGATGTTTTCTTGCAATCGTTGTAAATTTTGAAAAGATTTTTATATGAAAAGCATGTGAAAACCAGACATCAAATAATAAAAACCGGTTCTCACTAATGGATGAGACCGGGTCGAACTCAGGGAACGGGAATATATCGTATTCAAGTACACAAGTCTAAACTAATCTTTATTGCTGAATTATGGAAATGTAAAATGTTCAGAAAAGTAAACACAACTAGCTATTACAACAAATGAATACCCTTCGCAGAGGGCATAAAGTGCAATATTTACAAACCCAATTAAAATTCCTAATTCTAAAAATAAAAGCAAACAGACTTTATTCTTCGTACTTTGTGTCACGTAATCGCTTCCACTCCACTCCTGTGCTATCCTGCACAATTCAAAGGAACACGAGCAGTACCAGAAATAGAAGTAAAAAACAATATTAAACTAGCTAAATGCTAAGAACATTGAAATATAGCATCAAAAGAAACTAATGACCATTAAAACTATATTAAACTAATGTTAATTAACTGAGTAATTCTAAAACTAAGAGTAATATAAAAGACAACTAAGCAATTTTCACAAAATAGAGAATTCAATTAACTGACCAAATTAACAACACAGACAATTCAATCAACAACTATTACCTAATTAGCATAGGGAAATGCAATATCAAAAATACAGAAACTTAACTATATACTAAAAAAATGAATTGAAATGTATTAAAAAAATTAGACAATGCATGTAATGAAATAACAAGAGATTCAATAAAATGAAAAAACAAACAGAATTAGAAATGAAAGAGACAGGAATTAAAAAAAACAAAACAGGAAAATGACTGAATAATAAAAGAAACACAGAAATTTAATGCAATGAAAAGTATTGTAAAATTACTGAAAATTCAAGAAAAACAACATATGAAATGGAAACTGGAGAACAAGGAATCGGTTTCAAAAACTGAATTGTAAAACAAAATTTAAATCTACGATACTACAGATTATACTGGAAATACACTTGCAGATCTAAACTGAAAAATTAAAACAGGAAATGAGATGATCTAAACAACTACGATGAAATCTAAAAGATATACAAGGAAATCAAGAAATGAAAAATCAAAGAATGAATAAAACCAGAAAAAAAATTCATGAGACAATGGAATCAAACAAAGAATTGCTGAAATGAAAACATGAAAAAAAATTTGCATAATAGAAATTGAGATCAATCTAATGTATACTATAGCAAAAATGCAGCATAAACAAGCTAAAAACAACAAAGAATTTGAAAAAAAAAAATTGAAACTCACACAGATTGCATACAGAAAATCACAGAAAAAAATGCACGATATAACAGAATTTGTTGCAGAAAAAAAACAAATTTGCTGAATCAAGACAAATAAAAAACCGACAGATGAGAAAAACACCAGGAAAGAAGAAATCGAATCTGATGCATATATTTTTTTCATTTTTCTTTGCTGTAAACAAAAATCAAATGATCTATTTATTTATTATATTTTTTTCTTTTTCTTTTTTTCTGTAAACAATGGTAAACAAGAACGATTGAAAAGAAAGAAAGATGAGGATGAAGGTGAGGAACCGAAGATCGGAGGAAGAAGAAGAAGAAGACTGACTTACCGGAAAAAGATGTGGCTTCCACTTCAGGCGCCGCAATCGACTGGAAAATTCCTTGCTACCGGATGAGGATGATCGGCTGCTGCTGCTGCTGGAAAAAGAAGAAGAAGAAGAAGAAGAAGAAGAAGTAGAAGAAGATGAGGGAATCCGGCAATTAGGAAAAACAGAAGGAAGATGGGAAAATCAGAGGGGGAAAAGCATTCTGGCGCACAAAATTGGAGCCCCCTCCGATCTGTTGTACGCCCCTTTTTAAAAGGGTTTACACCAGTTGGAAGCGGTTTGAAACAACCCCTTTTTATTTTCAAAACTTCCAAACCGGTTCCAACCGGTTTGGTTTTTACTTTCTTCTTTTTATAAATACAAACCGGTTCCACCCGGTTTATATATTTATTTTTTATTTTATTTTTTATTTTTTTTTTATTTTTATTCTTTTCAAAAGTAAAGAAAACTGTGAAAATTTTCAAAAACAAAACTCTTTATAAAAGAACTTCAAAACTAATCTACTATATTTTTTCTTTTCTTTTCTAAAAAAAACACAACACTTAAAATGAATAAAACTATTTTTCTAATTTTTTTTCTTTTTAATAAAAACTAAAACCAACTAAAACTAAAATAGGCATAAGAATGTAAAATAAAACTATTTTTTTATTCATTTTCTAATTTTAAATTATTTTAGCACATTTACTCAAAAACTAACATAAAATTGGGTTTTTGAAACATTATTTCATAAAATCATGCATATTTAAATGTTAATAAACCCTGAATTATATGCATGATCAAATACCCCCATGCTTATGTTTTGCTAGTCCTCGAGCAAACTAGAAAAATGCAAGAAATCAAACTATCACCTAACTCACTTTCGTAGGAATCACGGTTGCATTTAGCTCATGCAACAAGCCCTTTCACCCCCTGGGTTACCCCAGTGGACGAGTAAGGTCTCGTGAGGGTTTGTAGTGATGCTACCCACAAACATCTCTGTCATGTATGCATAATATTACACATCCTCATAATCAGTAGGTAATCAAAGACTTTATTTTTACAAATATTTCCTGTTATTTCAAAATCAAAATATAATTAGAGTCTTTTATGTACCACCATAGAAAAAGAATTTCTTTCACTTTTCTAAAAATCACAATTATTTATGTTTTATTCTTAGAAAATCCAATAAAAACATATTATTATTTACTTATCCTCACTCATATGTTTTCTGCACAGGTTTTCTCAATCACACTTCTAAGCATTGAACTTTTCTTTTTAAGCTCTTTCCTTTCTTTTTTTCTTTTCACGCTTTTTCTTTTTGCGCACTTATTTTTCTCTTATAGCTTGCGTGTGGTCTGCTTTTATACCTTGTGCAATGTCAATATCTTCTATATTTTTTTTTCTTCATACCAAAAGATATCAACTAAGACATAAAAGTGACTTCCTTCATTCTCCCTTATAACATGAGAGTCAAACATTTCAACTTGTATCTGTTCTCAGTTACTTAGGATCACGAAGTTTTCCACTCTCCCTTATGCAAATGGACTTAAAAGTTTCAACTTACATCTAAGTTCCATCTATTAAGGATTGTGGAATTATCCAAACAACCTAACGCATGCTTTTTCTCACTTTTTGAGCTCATTTTTATGCTTTTGTTCATTTGCTTAGTTTTTCAAAAATAGAACTGTGCATATTCATATTTATGACTCAAAATAAATTCTAACATGTATCTATCATCATTTCCTCGAAATCCACATAAACAACCATAATTTTTAGATCTATGTCAGAAAAAAAAAATTTCGTGGGGCTTAAAAATCCTCTAAAAACATTAGATTTGAAATAACATTCATATAAGTTCAAACTCTTTCTTTAAAAATCTACTTTTTATGAGAGATGTGTAAACATGTGCAAGAACGTAGACAAAAATATTCTGGTGAGCTACTACACCCTCCCCCATGCTTGAATTACACTGTCCTAGTGGCATTCCCCCATGCTTATGTGAAACTAAGTGAATGCACATGAGATAAAATCAATGAGGGAAAGAAAGTAAACTCAATGAAATCTAAAATGTGAAAATATGCCTACCATGATTATGGTTTATGAATTATGCACATGAACTATATGAAAGTACTCTTAAAAAAAATTGTTTTTCTATGAATATTTACAAAATTTTTTAAAATATATACAAACATGTGTGAGTCCTAAACTTCTAAAAGATCAACATCCTAAATGTCTTGTTCTGTCACAATATCTGAGATATAAGGCTTCAGCCGTTGCCCATTTACTTTAAAAATAGCACCCGTACGAGGGTCAAAAAGATCTATCGCTCCATATGGAAACACCCTATGCACAACAAATGGACCATTCCATCTTGACTTCAACTTACCTGGAAAAAGATGAAGACGTGAATGATAAAGCCATACCTTTTGCCCAGGCTCGAACTGTTTCCTAACAATATATCGATCATGAAAATGCTTAGTTCGAGCTTTGTAAATCTTTGCACTCTCATAGGCTTCATTACACAATTCCTCTAGCTCACTCAACTATAATTTTCTCTCGACTCCAGCTTGGGTCATGTTGAAATTGAATTTTTTTATAGCCCAATATGCTCGATGTTCTAACTCAACAGGAAGATGGCAAGGTTTACCGAAAACTAATCGAAATGGTGACATACCAATCGGGGTCTTGAAAGCAGTCCTATAAGCCCACAAGGCATCATCAAGGCGCTGAGACCAATCCTTGCGGTCTGGTCTGACTGTCTTTTCAAGAATCCTCTTTATCTCCCTGTTAGATACCTCAACTTGGCCACTGGTTTGTGGGTGGTAAGGTGTAGCAATCCGATGATGCACAGAATATTTCCTAAGTAAGGAAGCTACCTGCACATTACGAAAATGTGTACCACCATCACTGATGATCGCTCTAGGAACTCCGAACCGACTAAAAATGTTGTGCTTAATAAACCGAAGCACCTCTTTATGATCGTTGGTCCGGGTGGCCACAGCCTCGATCCATTTTGAAACATAATCAACCGCCACTAAAATATATGTAAATCCAAATGATGGCGGAAAAGGACCCATGAAATCAATGCCCCAAACATCAAAAATTTCCACAATCAGAATAGGTAAAAGAGGCATCATGTCGCGCTTGGTAATGCGACCTGTTTGCTGACATCGTAAGCACTTCCTACAGAATTCGTGAGCATCTCTATGAAGTGTGGGCCACCAAAATCCAAACTGAAGGACCTTTGCAGCGGTCTTCCGACTAGAAAAATGACCTCCACAAGCTAAAGAATGACAAAAGGATAAAATGGAATGATACTCTTCTTCGGGCACACATCTCTGAATCATCTGGTCCGGGCAAGATCTAAATAATTCTGGTTCCTCCCAAAAATAATGTTTCACCTGCGCAAAAAATCTATCTTTTTCATTCCGGTTCCAGTGCGCAGGATACTCTCTAGTAACCAGAAAATTTACAATATCCGCGAACCAAGGTAAACGCTTGACATGAAATAACTGCTCATCCGGAAAAGAATCAACAATCTGTCCTTGATCAATAGATGAATCTATAGTCAGTCTAGACAGATGATCTGCTACAAGATTCTTACATCCACTCTTATCTCGAATCTCAATATCAAATTCTTGTAACAGAAGAATCCAACGAATGAGACGCGGTTTAGCATCCTTTTTACTCATCAAATATCTTAATGCAGCATGATCTGAGTAAATGATAACTTTGGAGCCTAACAAATATGATCGAAACTTCTCAAGTGCAAATACAACGGCTAGTAACTCCTTCTTAGTGGTAGTATAATGCATTTGTGTGTCAGAAAGAGTCCTACTAGCATAATGAATAACATGAGATCGTTTCTCAATTTTCTGTCCTAAAATAGCTCCAACCGCATAATCTGAAGCGTCACACATAATCTCAAAAGGCACTGACCACTCAGGAGATCTGAGAATAGGAGCAGTGGTCAATGCTTCCTTTAGGGCTAAAAATGCCTTCAGACAGGCATCATCAAACACAAACGACTGATCTTTCGACAGCAGGTTACACAACGGTCTAGAAATCTGACTAAAATCCTTAATGAACCGTCTATAGAAACCTGCATGCCCTAAAAATGAACGCACTTGCCTCACAGAGGTCGGTGGAGCTAATTTGACAATGGTCTCCACTTTTGCCTTATCGACCTCAATACCTTTCTCAGACACAATATGTCCAAGAACAATCCCCTGTTGTACCATGAAATGACTCTTTTCCCAACTCAACACTAGATTTGTCTCCCTACAGCGCTGAAGTACACGAGATAATTTTTGGAGACAATTATCAAAAGAAGAGCCATAAACCGAGAAATCGTCCATGAAAATCTCAAGGACATCATGCATCATGTCAGAGAAAATCGCCATCATACATCTTTGAAATGTAGCCGGGGCATTACAAAGCCCAAACGGCATCCTCCTATATGCAAATGTACCATAGGGACAGGTAAATGTCGTCTTATCCTGATCCTCGGGATGAACGGCCACCTGGTTATATCCGGAATATCCATCTAAAAAGCAATAATATTGCTGGCCTGCAAGTCTTTCTAAAATTTGGTCGATGAACGGTAACGGGAAATGATCTTTCCTAGTTGCACTGTTCAACTTCCTATAGTCAATACATACTCGCCATCCCGTAGTAATCCTCATGGGAATGCTCTCTCCTTTCTCATTCTTTTCCACAGTGAGCCCAGACTTTTTGGGAACAACCTGGGTAGGACTCACCCACTGACTATCGGAGATAGGATAAATAATCCCAGCATCTAATAATTTAACTACTTCCTTCTTCACCACTTCTTTCATGTGAGGATTTAATCTCCTTTGTGATTCTCTTGAAGGTTTAGCTCCCTCATCCATAATGATCCGATGCATACAAAAGGAGGGGTCAATCCCCTTTAAATCCGCCACAGACCATCCAATAGCTTCCTTGTGCTCATGCAAAACCTGTAACAACTGATGCTCCTGTGAATCTGTCAGGTTTGCAGAAATAATAACTGGGAGAGTCTGCTCTTTTCCTAAAAAGACATACTTGAGTGAAGCTGGTAAAGGCTTCAACTCCAACTCTGGGGGACTCTCTATTGATGGCTTTGCGGGCTTCTCAGCTAATTCTGGAAGTGGTTCAGGATGCCAAATCCCACTGACATTATCTGCCTCACTATCTATCATATCAAGGCGATCCTCTTTGAATGATTCATCAATCTCCTCTTGAGGTGGATCACTCAACAACCAATCATGTTCAGCTTCTATAATATCTTGAATGATATCAACCTCAAAAGAAGCTTCTTCAGTATCAGACTCCATCGATGCACAAAAAATGTTCATCCTCATTTTCCTATTTCCAAATGAAACATCCATTTCACCAGTGCGGCAATTAATGCACGCATTGGCGGTAGCTAGGAAAGGGCGACCAAGAATAATAGGAGTCTATCTGATGCTATCAACTCCCTCCATATCTAATATCACGAAGTCGACAGGGAAATAACAATCCTCCACCTTGACTAACACATCTTCAAGTATCCCTCTCGGGACCTTAATCGATCTATCTGCTAATTGAAGCGTCATAGGTGTAGATTTCATCTCTTTCAATCCAAATTTGTCATAGAAGAAACCCGGCAAAATGTTAACACTTGCCCCAAGGTCAAGCAAAGCACGCTCAACAGTAATGTTTCCTATGACACATGATATGATAGGGGTCCCTGGGTCCTTAAGTTTGGGTGGAGTCTGGTGTTGCAATACTGCACTGATCTGCTCCGTCAAATATATTTTCTTCTGCGCATGGGACCTCAACTTCTTTTTCTGCGTACAAAGCTCTTTGAGGAACTTTGCATATGCAGGGACTTGCTGGATGGCATCTAGTAAGGGAAGGTTTATATGGACGTGCTTGAATATCTCAAGCATCTCTTGCATGTTTACTCCCGACTTACCTAATGCTCTCGGTTTCTCTAACGCCTCAGGAAAGGGGGCTTTAGGAATATGGGTTGTGGAAGGCTCAAATGGAAGAACCTTCTCGCTTTCCTGGGGTACAACATTAGGGACAGGCTGCTTCTTACTTATCTTCTCTCTTTCTTCTGCAGCCTCCCTCGAATGGTACTGCTTCCCACTTCTAAGGGTTACTACTGCCTGAGCTTGCTCTTGATGTGTATCTGTCATATGCAAACTCTGCAGAGGTTCTTTACCCCTAGGGTTAACTATAGGCTGACTAGGCAATGCTCCCTCAGTTCTCCTGCTAAGTGCTTCAGCGAGCTGCCCTATTTGAGTTTCTAACTTTGCAATCGACTGGGTATGTGAGCTCAAAGCTTGCAAAATCTTATCCTCAAAAGATTGACTAGATGAAGGCTCCTGAAAATGGGGTTGAGTATAAGCAGGTTGGGCTGGAGGGTCATTGGATCTTTGAAATCCAGGTGTATAACCACCTTGTCTGGATTGACTATGGGAAGGGTTAGGGGCTTGAGCCTGTGAGTTACGCCATGAGAAATTTGGATGGTTTCGCCAGCCCGGGTTGTAAGTATTGGCAAATGGATTGGGTGCGGGCCTAGCGAAGTTTTGAGCTATCTGAGCTTGCTCTTGGACAAACTCAGGATACTGTGGCGCAGCTGGACATTAGAGAACATGGTGTGCAGGACTCGCACACAACACACCTGCATGGCAGGAGAGGGACCCAACAATAATTGATCTAATTTCTGGGATAGTTGGTCTACCTTGTTGCTTAACTCAAGGTTCATCCCTATTTCGAAAATACCTGCCTTCTTAGCACTATCATGTACAGGTGTAACTCTATCAGACCGTGAAGTTGTCGCGTGGTGCATCGAATTCTCGCTTAATGTCTCAAAGAGCAACCACGCTTCATCCTCACTCTTGAGCATGAAAGTGCCCCCACATGCGGCATCAACCATTTGACGATTCTTCTCAGTAAGACCGTCATAGAAATATTGCACCAGTTGCCATCGAGGCACCTGGTGGTGGGGACACTTGCGGAGAAGATCCTTCATCCTCTCCCAAGTCTCATGAAACAGTTCCCCCTCTATTTGCATAAAACTGGTGATGGCTTTTCGATACTGATTCGTCTTACCGATTGGGAAATATTTCTTTAAAAATTCTCTTTGCATATGTTCCCACGTGGTAATTCTAACTGTATCTAATGCCTTCAGCCAGTGTTTGGCTTTATCCTTCAGAGAGAAGGGAAACAGGGTCAACCTCATAGCATCATCTCCAAAGTTGTTTATTCTCACTGTAGAACAAATCTCTAAGAATTCGTCGAGATGACGATATGGATCTTCATTGCTAAGGCCATAAAATGAAGGTAACATTTGGATTACACTGGCCTTAATCTCAAATTGATTTGCTCCTACATCAGGTCTTGTGATGCAGGAGGCGGGAGTATAGGTGTTAGGCATGAAGTACTCCCTAAGGGGACGAGTAATCTGCTGATTCTCAGCCATGGTTGCAGATCTCTGGGCTCTCCTAATAAGGGACTCGGGGTCCTCAATCGGCTCTACCAGCTCAGGGTCAAGTGAGCGTCGCCCTTGCATACACCTAGAGTAGACCGGTGTAGCTCACGTCCTAACTTTGGGTTTTCTACCTAACTAACGCACTAAGCGGCCAAACCACGCAAACCACAAAACGAGTAAACTAAAAACAACAAAAACTAAACAAACACCACGCAGTTACACATAACAGAGATTATGCAAAGAAATATAAAATCTATGTGTACGGTACCAATCGTACACAGTCACCTCTAAGGGAATCCTAATAGGTGGGCTGTGCAGAAAAGTAAGCTCTTCTCTAAGATATGCACATACGTGGTTCTAAACCTAAATGCAAAGCAAACACTAGGCAATAAAGTGAATACTAAAATTACGCCGTTCCCCGGCAACGGCGCCAAAAATTTGATGTTTTCTTGCAATCGTTGTAAATTTTGAAAAGATTTTTATATGAAAAGCATGTGAAAACCAGACATCAAATAATAAAAACCGGTTCTCACTAATGGATGAGACCGGGTCGAACTCAGGGAACGGGAATATATCGTATTCAAGTACACAAGTCTAAACTAATCTTTATTGCCGAATTATGGAAATGTAAAATGTTCAGAAAAGTAAACACAACTAGCTATTACAACAAATGAATACCCTTCGCAGAGGGCATAAAGTGCAATATTTACAAACCCAATTAAAATTCCTAATTCTAAAAATAAAAGCAAACAGACTTTATTCTTCGTACTTCGTGTCACGTAATCGCTTCCACTCCACTCCTGTGCTATCCTGCACAATTCAAAGGAACACGAGCAGTACCAGAAATAGAAGTAAAAAACAATATTAAACTAGCTAAATGCTAAGAACATTGAAATATAGCATCAAAAGAAACTAATGACCATTAAAACTATATTAAACTAATGTTAATTAACTGAGTAATTCTAAAACTAAGAGTAATATAAAAGACAACTAAGCAATTTTCACAAAATAGAGAATTCAATTAACTGACCAAATTAACAACACAAACAATTCAATCAACAACTATTACCTAATTAGCATAGGGAAATGCACTATCAAAAATACAGAAACTTAACTATATACTAAAAAAATGAATTAAAATGTATTAAAAAAATTAGACAATGCATGTAATGAAATAACAAGAGATTCAATAAAATGAAAAAACAAACAGAATTAGAAATGAAAGAGACAGGAATTAAAAAAAACAAAACAGGAAAATGACTGAATAATAAAAGAAACACAGAAATTTAATGCAATGAAAAGTATTGTAAAATTACTGAAAATTCAAGAAAAACAACATATGAAATGGAAACTGGAGAACAAGAAATCGGTTTCAAAAACTGAATTGTAAAACAGAATTTAAATCTACGATACTACAGATTATACTGGAAATACACTTGCAGATCTAAACTAAAAAATTAAAACAGGAAATGAGACGATCTAAACAACTACGATGAAATCTAAAAGATATACAAGGAAATCAAGAAATGAAAAATCAAAGAATGAATAAAACCAGAAAAAAAATTCATGAGACAATGGAATCAAACAAAGAATTGCTGAAATGAAAACATGAAAAAAAATTTGCATAATAGAAATTGAGATCAATCTAATGTATACTATAGCAAAAATGCAGCATAAACAAGCTAAAAACAACAAAGAATTTGAAAAAAAAAAATTGAAACTCACACAGATTGCATACAGAAAATCACAGAAAAAAATGCACGATATAACAGAATTTGTTGCAGAAAAAAAACAAATTTGCTGAATCAAGACAAATAAAAAACCGACAGATGAGAAAAACACCAGGAAAGAAGAAATCGAATCTGATGCATATATTTTTTTCATTTTTCTTTGCTGTAAACAAAAATCAAATGATCTATTTATTTATTATATTTTTTTCTTTTTTTTTTTTCTGTAAACAATGGTAAACAAGAACGATTGAAAAGAAAGAAAGATGAGGATGAAGGTGAGGAACCGAAGATCGGAGGAAGAAGAAGAAGAAGACTGACTTACCGGAAAAAGATGTGGCTTCCACTTCAGGCGCCGCAATCGACTGGAAAATTCCTTGCTACCGGATGAGGATGATCGGCTGCTGCTGCTGCTGGAAAAAGAAGAAGAAGAAGAAGAAGAAGAAGAAGAAGATGAGGGAATCCGGCAATTAGGAAAAACAGAAGGAAGATGGGAAAATCAGAGGGGGAAAAGCATTCTGGCGCACAAAATTGGAGCCCCCTCCGATCTGTTGTACGCCCCTTTTTAAAAGGGTTTACACCGGTTGGAACCGGTTTGAAACAACCCCTTTTTATTTTCAAAACTTCCAAACCGGTTCCAACCGGTTTGGTTTTTACTTTCTTCTTTTTATAAATACAAACCGGTTCCACCCGGTTTGTATATTTATTTATTTATTTATTTATTTATTTATTTTTTATTTTTTTTTATTCTTTTCAAAAGTAAAGAAAACTGTGAAAATTTTCAAAAACAAAACTCTTTATAAAAGAACTTCAAAACTAATCTACTATATTTTTTCTTTTCTTTTCTAAAAAAAACACAACACTTAAAATGAATAAAACTATTTTTCTAATTTTTTTTCTTTTTAATAAAAACTAAAACCAACTAAAACTAAAATAGGCATAAGAATGTAAAATAAAACTATTTTTTTATTCATTTTCTAATTTTAAATTATTTTAGCACATTTACTCAAAAACTAACATAAAATTGGGTTTTTGAAACATTATTTCATAAAATCATGCATATTTAAATGTTAATAAACCCTGAATTATATGCATGATCACAAAGCTTTTAGATTGAGGCATGGAAGGAAGCCTTGCTCGTTTGATTGCCATCGTCGATTTCTACCCAGCGATCATCCGTTCCGACGTCAAAAGAATGCATTTACAGCAGGCACAACTGAAATGGAAGGTCCATCCTCAAGATTGTCTGGCATAGAGATTTTAAGAAGATTGCGATACTTTCTAGATGTATTAACAGATGCCCGCAGTCCTACACCCTTCCGTGGATTTGGGAAGGAACACAATTGGACGAAAAAATATATTTTTTGGGAACTACCGTATTGGCCGACCCTATTGATACGACATAATTTGGATGTGATGCATGTAGAGAAAAATGTGTTTGATAATGTGTTCAATACAATAATGAATATTAAAGGAAAAACGAAGGATAATCCGAAGGCTCGTATGGATTTAAAATTAATATGTAAAAGACCAGAATTGGAACTCAAAGAGTATAATGGCAAAGTACTGAAACCAAAGGCGAAGTACGTGCTCGGACCTGATCAAATAAAACATGTATGTCAATGGTTGAGACAACTGAGATTTCCAGATGGATATGTCTCTAACATTGCTCGGGCTGTGAAGATTGACGATGGACAGTTATATGGGTTGAAGAGCCATGATTGTCATATCTTTATGCAACGATTGATACCCCTAGCATTCCATGATATGTTAGACAAACCTATATGGGGGGTATTGTCTGAGTTGAGCGGATTTTTCAGAACATTGTGCGCATCGGAGGTCATTGTATCAGATGTAAAGAATCTCGAGGACTCTGTCATCACCACTGTTTGTCTGTTAGAAAAGATATTTACGCCAACATTTTTCGATGTTATGAAACATTTGATCATACATTTGCCATATGAACTAAGGGTTGGTGGCCCTGTGCAATATCGATGGATGTACCCATTTGAAAGGTATATGTTTTTTTATATTTGTCTCTTTAATGACAGATATTTAAAATTTGAAATGTATATTCTTGTCAGATGCATGTTCGACCTAAAAAAAAAGGTTCGTAATAAAGCAAGAGTAGAAGGCTCTATTTGTGAGGCGTACACTTTAGAAGAGATTTCAAATTTCTCATCTATGTACTTCGAACCTCATATTTCAACACGTTACACATGCCCGCCCCGTAACGATGATGGAGAACAAGTAACTGTAGCTGACAAGCTGACGATATTTCAACCACTTGGGCATGCATTTGGTAGTTGCCGATCAAGGCTATTGACAGATCGAGAGCAAGATGCAACACACATCTATATTCTTTTTAATTGCTCAGCGATCGACCCATACATCGAGTAAGTATATGTATATGCAACTCAATTATAAATCCTTTTATGTTCTATATGTGGATACATGACTCGGTAATATAAGTATTTGTGGTTTGCAGACGATTTGATCTAGAGTTGCGAAACGAAGTTTCACATCTCACTGATGCAGAAGTACAAAAAAAACGTGAAACTAAGTTTGTGGAGTGGTTGAAACAGTTGGTAAAGAAGCTAACATAAATTTTGTACTTATAAACAACACTAAGTTACTTAATTGATCGTGATCACAATCATTGTTTATGTTTGTGCGTAGGTTCGCAATGGTGATGTTAAAGATCAAGGAATATGTGATTTAGAAAATGGTCCGACCAAAGTTGTGCATGCCACAACGGGTATATCGTAAATGGTTATCGATTCCATACAAAAGACTACGGTATAAACAAATCAACGATAAATAGTGGCGTGTGTGTCAAGGGTAGCAGCTACGGTGAAAATGAACATGATTACTACGGTGTTATAGAGGAAATAATGGAGTTGACATACTTAGGCATGAATAACAGGGTTACGGTATTCAAGTGTCATTGGTTTGATCCAACTGCAACAAGACTCGACAAAGCTTCAGGCATTGTGGAGGTGAATCATAAATCCACGTTTGGAACATATGAACCATTCATATTAGCCTCGCAAGCTCAACAAGTTTATTATACTTCATATCCGAGTATAAAAAAGTCAGATAGAAATGAATGGTGGGCAGTTTGCAAGGTGAAATCCAAACTATACCCCGAGTATGATCAGTTACAGGAAGATGAGTTAGTTGAAGATAGTGATTACTATCAATCAGATGATGTCTGTGACTTCGCTTATGGTCACGATGTTGCGCATGATATGCATGTCATATCTCCATTGGCTGATGAAACATTCATAGAGGAATGTGATCCAAATGATGTACCAAGTGGATGGGCAAACAATGAAGAAGAAGAAGAAGAAGAAGAAGAAGAAAGTCAAACTAGTGACGAGGAAGAATTCTCAAGCTAGTGAGCAAAATCTTATACTACAAACCTCTATTTAAATGCATTGTAATACTTGATGTGAGTTGTATTGCAATACTTGGTGTGAATGATTAAAAATTTTATTTCAATGTATTGTAATACTTGATACGAATGATTTGAATGCATTGTAATACTTGATGTGAATGATTTCAATTATCTGAATGTATTATAATTTATGCAATTAACGAATGATTTGAATGCATTGCAATGCTTGATGTGAATGACTTGAATGCATTGTAATACTTGATGTGAATTATTTGAATATATTGTATGACATATGTTATTTGTTAGAATATGGTTCATGGAGGTTATAGTGGTCGCTCATCCAGTAGTAGCCAGGCTCAACCTTCATCTTCACGGGCTCCTGTGATAGGTATATCATATAACTAATTAGATGCTTGATTAGTTCAAATGCACATTCTGAGAACTTGGTGTGTATTTTTTTACAGATGATGTTGCGCCTGTACACGACCCACCTACACCAGTTGATCGCACAAGTCAACAGCCAACACAGGAAACAGGGTCTTCTCAGGCTGGCACAAGAAGACTCATTCGAATAGTGTATATCGATAATCGACCGTAAGTATTTTGTTTTCAATTATTGCATATCTTTTAAATATTTTATATTGATATTTACTGTGTAACAATTCATGTGCAGCACGAGGTTTGAGCCACAAGAAGTAGTACGGGAGATTAGGAATTCACTTCTTCAACATCTACCAGGACCAGTTGCTCAATGGAAAGAGTACCCAAAGGAGGTGTTAGACAGATTGTGGTCCTCATTCATGGTATACAGTTGTTCCTCATAGTTAATGTGTTTCATATTTAATTTATTTAAGCAATGTCTACTAACTTTCTGAAAATATTTGTAGGCTTCGAATCGCTTTGCAACTACGGTGGAAGAAAATGATGCAAGGAAGGTATGGCAGAAGGTGGCTGCCAATCGATTTGCAGACATGCTGCACACTATGAAGACTGCAGCAAAAAAAGCATCTGGCGTAGTAGATGATCCATTACTGTGGAAGGGCCATGGTCCTATTACTATCAGGAGAGATTACTGGGATGAAATGTGCGATATGTGGGCGGGAGATGCATTTAAAAATCGCTCTGCGAAGGCTTCACAAAATCGATCGAAGATGCCTGAAGCCCATCTACACACAGGTGGATCTAAGACATTTGGGAGCCACCTAAAGAAAATGGTAACTCATCAATATATAATATTAATTTTATAAGTATTGTTGCAAATTTGTGTACTAAATCTTTTGTCATTTAACTTCGCAGGAAGCAGAAAAAGGAGGCAGTGTACCATATAAGGATGTGTTTGTAGAAACACATAAACGGAAGACCACGGGAGTCTTCGTATCAGAGAAGGCGAGAACGACAACGGTATGTATTAATTCTATTAATAATCATTGCAATATATATATGCAAGTTATCATAATGTTATCATTAATTATTAATGAATACTTTAAACATTATTTTGTAGGAGGCATATGAGCAACAGATGGTAGAGCGATATGGCGAAGACGCTACTCAGCATCCATCATTTGATCCTACAGCATGGGTGACTGCAGCAGGTGAACCCAAAAAAGGTGGCGTGTTCGGGTTTGGGAGTAATATGAACACTTCACCAGTTATTGGTTCTTCCAGTTACGGCTCACCGACTTCTTGCGCCGACATAAGCTCCAAGCAGCCGACTATTCTTTCCGGTGATGATGTACGCGAGATCATTAATGAATCACTGAATAACTACTTCCAATACACCGTCGCCCCCTTTCTCCGAAATGAGATCAAGGCCGTTGTTCAGGATAGGGGATCTTCGATTCCAGGTCCCTCTCAGGTATAATCACATATATAGTTTTTTTTACTGTCTTAAAGCACATCTGAGCATGGTAGAATCACATATAGAGTTTTTCTAGATGCCTTAGAACACATATGAACATGCTATAATCACATATTCAATTTTTTTACTGCCTTAGCACACATATGAGCATGATAGAATCACATATAAAGTTGCTTTGCCTGCCTTAGAGCACATATGAGCATGCTATATTCACATATTCAATTTTTTTACTGCCTTAGCACACATACGAGCATGATCGAATCACATATATAGTTTTTTGCCTGCCTTAAAGCACATCTGAGCATGGTAGAATCACATATAGAGTTTTTTTATATGCCTTAGAACACATATGAACATGCTATAATCACATATTCAATTTTTTGACTGCCTTAGCACACATATGAGCATGATAGAATCACATATATATATATATTTAACTTTTTGTCTGTCTTAGAGCACATATGAGCATGATAGAATCACATATAAAGTTTTTTTGATTGCATTAGAACACATAAGCATGCTATAATCACATATTCAGTTTTTTTACTGCCTAAGAACACATGAGCATATTATAATCACATATTCTGTTTTTTGACTGCCTTAGCACACATATGAGCATGCTATAATAACATATAGAGTTTTTTAACTGCCTTAGAACACATATGAACATGTTATATATCATTTATGATAGAATCACATATAAAATTTTTGGCTTTGCCTGCCTTAGAGCACATATGAGCATGCTATATTCACATATTCAATTTTTTTACTGCCTTAGCACACATACGAGCATGATCGAATCACATATATAGTTTTTTGCCTGCCTTAAAGCACATCTGAGCATGGTAGAATCACATATAGAGTTTTTTTATATGCCTTAGAACACATATGAACATGCTATAATCACATATTCAATTTTTTGACTGCCTTAGCACACATATGAGCATGATAGAATCACATATAAAGTTTTTTTATTGCCTTAGATCACACATGATAGAATCACATATAGTGTGTAATTTATTTCATTATATTTTGTTTATCAATACTGACTGTTCTTTTCTTGTGTAGGCTGCTAGCGATAATCAGGGTAGTGGAGCTGAAGGGACAGATAAAGACAATGAACAAGAAGACGCACAAAATCTTGGCGATGATTAGAGGACTGTGTTGAAGAAGTTCTATTTTTTTTATTTTTCCTAATTGTAATTGTTGAATTGTAAATAATTAAACTTCTTAGTTTTAAGGTGGAACGATTAATTATTATAGATACTTGTTATATGAATTTTTTTGTGTGGTTTGTTTTTTATTTACAGGAAATATAAATTGTACAGGAAATATAAATTGTACAGTTCTCGGTAATTAATTTTTAAATAATTTTTTTTTTGATTTTTTTTCGTTTTTGTGACGGATTAGCGACGGATGATTCCGTCGCTATTCATATTAATCTAGCGACGGCTTAGCGACGGAATTAAATCCGTCGCCACGCCGTGGTCGCCGTTTAGTACCGGCGGATTGGCGACGGAATATAGCGCTCGTTATTCCGTCGCAATTAGCGACGGACTTGGCGACGGAATTATTCCGTCGCCAGTTAGCGTCGAAATATTCGCGACGTAAGCATACTGTCGCCGCGTTGTCGCTAATCCGTCGCTAACATGGTTAGCGACGGATTAGCGACGGAATGTGGTCGTCGCTAATCTACTGCTTTGTTGTAGTGTACTCAAGCAGTAACTAACTATAACAAGTGTCGTATAAGTAAGGTAATCCAATTATCAGCTGAAACAAGTAAAGTAACTGAAGTAGAATCTACAGAACAAGTAAAGTGGCAACTACAGTAAGTCAGTTGTTTGGTTAGTCTTTAAGTTCTTCTGATTACTCCTTCGGGTATGCGAAGGAACCTCGCATTCTGTGAGACATGCACCCAGTGTCTGTTATTCAAATTATAGCGTGGTAACTGGGGAAGCTACAGACCGAGTCAACCATATGCGAGCAGCACGCAGCTAGGAGAAAACACTCGCATAGGCAAGGATTGCAATCCATACTACTGCAGTAGTGAGGCCCTAAGAAGGTAACCTCGACCTCCCTGACTATGAGTGACTAGAGACCAAAGGAACACTACAGCTCTTGTCAAAACACGTGTCGTAGTAACGACAAGTCACTCAGGGTTGTACCATCCACCCTCTCCCAAGGTGAACCATTTTGTGAATGGGGCGAAGTAGGTTTATCTTTCTTAAGGCTCAAGTTTAATCATACCTCACAACGAGGAATCTACCTCGTGGTCCCCGTAGGGTACGCAAAACGAGGACTTGACCTGCCCATCCACGTGCTCAGCCTCACATGGCCAACGGAGCACACTGCTCGTAAAAGCAGTCAAAATGTCATATTATTTTTATTTTCTGTTAGGGTATATCATACAAGAGTCCACACAACACAAGGGTCACTGCCCGAAGACTCCAACTGAGCCCATAACAAATCATTTCAATACTCATACCCTATGGTGTTCCATTTTCTCTCTTTTCGTAAGTGCACCTAATGCGCTTACTGATGCCTCAGCAATGTACCTCCTCCGGGTACGTACTACTCACAACTGTGTCAAGATGTGCCAAGTGCAAAGTGTAAGAGTATCACAAATTCTATCTTTTGCACAAATGTAACCACAAAGACATTACATGATATTTAAACTGCACTATATTACGTATTTCAGTAGTATGATTGCATTTATCAACATTTTCATACTCAAGGGTCGAAATTGAATTTAACCCATCATCTTGTCTAATGGGAATAACATTGGTTTCCCCCAAGGTGAATCGTTGCTCTTATGCGGAAGATGCAACTGTGATCCAAAGGACCATTACACGTGGTTCAACGCACTTACATGTTTATGGTGAAATCTGGGATATTCCCGTCTTATGGGAACAACATTAGCTATTTCCATGGTATGAGGAGCCGCGCCTGCGGTCCCGAAACAAACCATTTGTCAAAATGAACGTAGGACAACATTAATTGATTCGAAGTGTAACATCATCAAGAGAAATATTTGGACGGGACACAAGAGTGTCGCATGTCCATTCGGTCATACCGAAACAATCATTTAAGTGTGTTTAACCTATATGTGTACATATATACATATATATATATATATATATATATATATATATATATATATATATATATATATATATATACATATATTCACGTTACAAAGATACTCAAAGTTCCACATACCTATACTTATATACACGTATGTATATACACACTCGCACTTATATATATATCGAACTCGATACAACCCAAGGCATGTGCACTGATGCCAAAAAACCTAGCCGAGGTGTGAAGGAGGTGTAGGCTAACTAAACCCAAAATTGGGTCTACTATGGTTCAGTTAGTAATGGAGACATGTTGGTTTTGAAAGAAAAGTGTTTGACAGCCATGATAGTTGGATTTTGGGGCTGCAAGGGTGTCAACGGGGAGTTTACACACTTGCGGTCAAAAAAAAAAAACAAAGAGGGTTCCAATCTCGAATGATGGTCTGGTCTTTCGGGCCATAATGTCATGCATACCACCCGGATCTGGTCCGACCCATAATTCGGGCCAGATCGACAAATGGGTTCGGTTGGGGCTAAATCCAGCCCCGACAAGGGTCAATGGCTATTCTTGTGAAAAGAGGCACTAAGGCTGATCAAGGCAAGGTCTGGTCCTTAGGACCAAACGACTGCTAAGACAGGGCAGGGTTTGAACTTCTCAGTTCAGTCCTGAGCCCAAAGTGGCTTAGCCAAAAAGGGAAGCTCGGGGTGTCCAGCACCAAGTGGCTGGCACCCGGCTCCAACATGGGTGAGTCGTGGCTAGCCATAGGCGCCAAGAGGTTTAGGTCTGAAATCTCGGTTCAGACCTGCACCCTCAAGGTGCTAACCGAATGTCATGGGTGCACAACACCCAAACGATCAAGACATACTGTAGTGCTGGTCTGAACCCATGGTTCAGACCGGCAACAGTCCAAGACAAAGAAAACAAAAAGAAAATCAAACAACAAAAGTTACCTCTGAAAGAAAAGAAAAGCTCATAGATGGCTTGTGCTGGGCGCGCATGCTACCCGCATGGCGTTCAGCTCCAGCTAAGGCGAAAACTGGTTGGCCAAAGGGTCGTGTCCGCTGGACCAAGTCTGATGCTCTTCCCAGCAACATGAGCAAGAGCTCAAAAGGGGCGGTCGAGCAGCCAACCCAAAGGGGTTTGGCTCTGAACAATAGGGTTCCTCTGGTCGGTTAGACCACTCGATGCCCTGGGTGCGCCAACCGAGTGAACAGACCCTTGAACCCAAAAGGTCGAAAATAAGGTAATAAAAAAAACAAATCAAGCATTACCTTGCTACGGAAAAAGGCCAGGGTTCCACGCTCAAACAGGGCTGGTCACGACGTGACCCAAGCCCAGATCGTTGCTGCAATACCAGTCCCAACGCGTGGGGGTCTGGATTGAGCCCAATCACCACAAGAAGAAACACCAGAAGCAAAAGAAAGAATGCTGATGGCTGGAATGCACCAACCGGCGTTCCAGCTTTCCAAGATCATGCCAAACGAAGTGGGTGTAGGCTGGGCTAGCCCAGCTCGGTCCAACACACCTGAAGAAATTGCTATAGCTGTGAACACACCATAAATACAGCAGGAAGGAAAAACGTAACAGCATTTTTGTTGAGATGGAAGACAACAATAAGCATGGAAGGTGATTAAAACTTAAATGAAATCGAGAGGAAAATAAAAAAAACAAAGATTGCAAATGCATGCTGCAAAATGATAATGCAGATCCATGGTGATTCAAGATTACAACTACAATCTTAGAGCTAATCCACCGTTTGGGCTTGGATGCCAAGATGCAAAGCCCCACCGGTTTCCTTTTCATACCGAAATCGTAAACAAGTAAGGTGAATCTTCACCTTAGCTACTTGAAGAAGAGGAAGGTGATGTTTCAGCTACACGTTGAGAGGTTTCCCACGGTTGGAGGGAGGAAACAAGTGAGAGGGAAAGAGAGGAATTTTGGGAGAGAGAGTATTCTTGAAAAAAATCGCCCAACAAGAGAGAGAGGGGCCCGTTTTTTTTCTAAGGGTTTTATAGGATGTACTTTAGGTTGGACAACTAGGATTTACCCCTCCAAGATGGAGGGCTGGGGTGCTCCACGCCCCCCCCCATAGCCAATGCATGTCAAGCTTTTAAACTTTTTAGAAAGACTTTCAAAAATACCATTTTGAAAAGCCATCAATGTTTTGAAAATTTTCAAGGGCTGCCCAAGGCTAGCCGCCCCTTAGGCCCAACCAGTTTTGAGTCTTTAAAAGCTTTTAAATTTGTTTCAAAATTGCCATGGGGTGCTAGCCCCATGCTCTCCTTTTGGAAAAGACGCCCCTCATGATGGGCTTTGGGCTCCATCATGAGGTTTTTGAAAAGATAAATGGCCAATAGAGGCCCTCTTTTTAAAACCATGCAACTTTCTTGCAAAAACGCCACCCAGCTGGTCCACCCTTGACCAGCTGGTCAACCATGGCTATGGATGTCCACTGTGGGGGTCGTCCATGGGTCTTGGATCCACTAGGTGCTCCGGATCAAAAACCAAAACTCGTTAATAATGCATGTCATAAGAAAATGCTTATTTAATGAAACAAAATAATAATTTAATCCCAACAAATTATTTCATTCTTTTTATAACCTTAGTTAATTTAGAATGGTCGAAGCCTCTTAAGGAAATCACCACTCGTTCGTTAAAATTAAGTGTTCTAAGATTCGGGTCCGAAATTAAGACAATACTCGTAATTCACATGCATTGACGAGGTTTCCTCGTCGTTCGGGTCTAAATTTCAGTGTGTATCACTACCACCCTATTCCAATCTTATCCTAAAAGTTTCAGGTGTTGATTCATTCTAGATTTCCCGAAATTGCTTTATTTACATACTATTACGCGATTTACCCAGTTCTCCAAATAAGCAAATCTTCAGAAATTGCCAAAACATAAAAATTCATCGATTTCCATATAATTACACATTAATCATCAAAATTAGAATCGTGGATCTTACAGTATCTTCCTTGGACTTGCCGGATTCTACCGGAAGTTCATACAAGACTTCTCCCGAATCATCGTACCCATGACAAAATTGATGAAAAAGGGAGTCCTTACACTTGCCGGAACGACCAGTGTAAGGAGTGCTTCGATATTCTCAAACAAAAGCTTACAACAGCTCCTGTCCTTACTCTACCTTCTGGTCAGAGAGGATTCGTTGCTTACATGGATGCCTCGAGAACGGGTCTGGGTTGTGTACTGATGTAGCATGGCAAAGTGATCGCCTATGCATCCCGACAGTTGAGAATCCATAAGAAAAACTATCCAACCCACGATCTTGAGCTTGCCGTGGTGGTGTTCGTGCTAAAAATCTGGCGACACTACTTTTATGGAGAAAAAATTGAGGTTATGTCGGACCATAAAAGCCTAAAATACCTCTTTTCTAAAAAAAAACTCAATATGCGGCAACGGCGATGGCTGGAATTCCTCAAAAACTATGAATTCACGCTTTCCTATCACCCTGGAAAGGCGAATGTCGTAGCAGATGCCCTTAGTCGCAAGACTGTTGGCACTCTGGCCAGCCTAACCGGACAATAGAAGTTGATGGAGGATTTTGCCAACTAGAAGCCATTTTTGGCTGATTCTAGCAGAATCTAATTGTCATGTTTGACGATCCACATTGAGTTCCTCGATCGAATTATAGCCAAACAGTTGAAGGACCCCCAGTACTTGAAATTAAAAGCTCGTGCTGAAAGGATGATACTATCTTCCATTTGAAAGAAGATGGAGGAATATGGATGGAAGAAAGGATTTGGGTTCCAAATAACCCTGAGCTAAGACAGGAAGTACTCCAGGAGGCTCATAGTAGCAAGTACACTATCCACTCTGGAGGTACAAAAATGTTTCGAGATTTACAGAGAAAGTACTGGTGGAGGGGTATGAAACATGATGTGGCTACGTTTGTCTCCAAGTGTTTGATCTGCCAGCAAGTCAAGATCGAACATCAGCGATCTGGTGGAAAAATGCAACGGGTCGAGATTACAGAGTGGAAATGGGAAGGTATTACGATGGATTTCATTGTAGGGTTACCTCAATCCAAGAGACAACACGATTTAATATGGGTGATTGTGGACAGACTCACCAAGTCTGCTCACTTTCTGCCAATCAACACTCGATATTCAACATAAAGGTTGGCAGAAATCTACATGCGGGAAATCGTCAGACTTCACGGAGTGCCGACCATGATCATATCTGATCGTGACCCGAAGTTCACCTCCCACTTTTGGGAGCAGCTGCAGAGAGCCCTAGTGACAAAGCTCAAGTTCAGCACAACTTTCCATTCCCAAACTGATGGGCAATCTAAACAAACCATACAAATTCTCGAGGATATGTTGAAAGCTTATATGCTGGAATGGAAAGGTGATTGGGATTCCTACCTAGCGTTGGCTGAATTTGCTTATAATAATAGCCACCACGCTAGCATTGGGATGGCACCGTATGAAGCCTTGTACGGACGACCCTGTCGATCACCAATCCATTTGGGTGAAGTGGGTGAGCGAACCTTGGACTCGCCCATTGTGTTGCAACACTACACTGAGCAGGTCCATATGATCAGAAAGAAGCTACTGACTGCTCAAAGTTGATAGAAGAGCTACGCAAATCAAAGGCGTAGGGAGCTCACTTTTGCGGTTGGAGATAAGGTTTTTATCAAGGTCTCTCCAACCAAGAGTGTGTTTCATTTTGGAAAGAAGGGGAAGCTCAGCCCCAGATTCGTTGGTCCCTTCAAAATTTTGAACCGGATCGGAGAGACTACTTACCAAGTAGCATTTCCACCACAATACGCGCAAATACATGATGTATTTCACGTATCAATGCTTAAGAAGTACATTCATGATCCTTCTCATGTCATTCAACATGAAGATATTGACATTTGAGAAGATATGACGGTAGAAGAAAGGCCAGTTGAGATCAGAGATCGTCGGGAGTAAGTGCTAAGGACGAAGGTCATTCCACTGGTGAAGGTGAAATGGCAACATCATGGGATCAATGATTGCACTTGGGAGCCCGAAGCTGATATGCGGGATAAGTACCCTCAGCTATTCACTTAGTACTCTTAACTGAATTTCGCGAACGAAATTCCTTTAAGGGGGTAATGATGTTAGACCCACAATTTTTCGGTTGATTTCTGAATAAATTCATGAGGCATTTACCGATAAAAATAGCATTTTCTCTCAGAATGCGAAACAAATCAATTTCTGTGAGCCAGTTATACTTAAGATATTCATCGCTTTGCGAATATATGTTCAAACACTCTGGAAGCCATAACTTCTTACTTAAACAAAATCAAGAGATTTCCTCCAGCCAACTTTCTTAGTTACGTCAATACGAAGAGAATTGCGTACTCAGAATTTTTCGAAAAAAAATCACAGAAAACCCGAATTTTTTGCGGGACCCACGGAAATATTGGTGGGACCCACAGAAATATTCCTTAGAAAAATATCTTGTGGGACCCACAAAAATATCCCATGGAATATCCATGTGGGACCCACACCAAGGAACCTCTTGGAATTAAAATGAAGCTAAGGGGCAAAATGGAGATGAAAAATCCCAAGAGGAGGTGGGCTTGGGATATAAATAGCCCTCCCCACTCTTTCTCTTCTCATAAAAATCGTCCCCCCCTCCCCTTTCTTTCTCTAGAACCTCCCATACCTAGCCTAGCCCACTTGAGCCCACCTGACCGGGTCTGAGCCTGCCTGACTTAGCCTGAGCCTGCCTGACATGGTCTTAACCCACCTGACCTAGGTCTGAACCTACCTAACCTAAGTTCAAACCCAGTTGACTTGACTTGAACTTGGTTTGGTTCAAAGTCAAAGTCCAAGTCCTTTTTCGTCCGAAGTTCGAAGTTGATCCTTTTTGGAGTCGAGCCTCGTTCGAAGCATCGAAGCGTTCCGGAGTCGTTTCTTCCTCAAAATCGAAGTAAGTTCGCTTCTTTAATCCATCTCTCTCAAGTATTTGATTGTTTGTATATAGCATATACTTTCTGAAGCAGTATCTTGCTTTAGTTCTTGGCTGAGCCCTTTTTGGACACTTCGGTGTTCACCCGCTTGCCTCATAACTATCGTTGGATATATGTGTTCAAACACACAGTATTTGCATTCTTAAAAATGGTATCTCACCCTAGTTCTTGGTTGAGCCATTTAGAACACTTCGGTGTTCACTCGCTCGCCTCGTAACTATCGTTGGATACAGATCTAGGTGTATATCTGTTGATACTGTCGACGCATCTTATATCGCACAGACTATGTAATTTACCTTTGCCGTCGCGTTGTATGATGCCAAGGCTCCCTGTTTTCTGCAATTTTCGATTAATGCACTTCCGATTATGCATTTACCTACGCCGTCGTGTTGAATGACACCAAGGCTCTTGTTTTGTTATATATGTAGAATATTTCGTTCAGTTTCACACCCTGAACAATAGTATATGCATTTCTTTACGTCGCCGTTGTATAAAGCACATGCTTCTGCTTATACTAAATATATGGTGCGTAAATGAGCGTTCAAATGGAGATTAACTCCAAATCACCAATGTGATTTCCTGACCGCTTCTCGTTCAAGATTCTGCTTGACGAATGAAGCCCCTATTGGAAAGGCTTCGCTTTTTGTCAAAATGCTTTTTACGTAAAGACTAAATCAATTACGTATGGCCTGGCTATGGCTCAGGGTTCCTGCAACCTTGATGGATGCAAAGTACGCACAACGGTGCACATCCATTTCCTGAGTTAAAGTGTAGAAATTTCCCACCAAAGAGGGGAGATGCCGCTGAAATGGATAAAAGAAACACACACTTTCTCCGTAAAAGAGAGGAAGTGCTGCTGAAAATTCTGAAGAAGCTAAGAATAGCTAAAAAAACGTAGCAGGATACTCTGACATCTAGCAGAGTGGTACCCAGTTCATGGTTTGCCTTCTACAACGCAGAAGGGTTCGTCGCACCGCTGCCGATATAGCAGGGGAGGTGCTGACGAAATGGTTTGCAGAAGAGCTGCCAGAACCAATGAAACGACATAATGATGTCCGTTGATGGAACGATGCTAGAACGGCTTGTTTCTCTGTGCCTGCAAGGGCACCTTGCTCGTAAGGGCCGCTGAGCCAGAGTAGAGGTTACGCCTTGACTAGGTTTGGACTCATTGCGTAAAAATATGTCGAGCAGCCGATCTATTTAGATCGAGTCATATGCATGCTCATTTAGAACGGTTACGCAACCAGACTCGTAAGGGCTAATGAGCCAGAGTGTGTTGTTTCCACCCAAAGAGGTGTGATGCTCACAGTGGCCGTAGTGCCAAGAGTGGTGTTCTGCATGCATATGAATAAGACTTAAGGTCGCACTTACCCCGCGGTTGAAAATCGTGTTAGGGGTACCCCCCTCAGTTAATGACTGGGTTGGGGCGGACTGAATGGGGTCGGATACATACTCTCGTAATGCTAAGGCATGGGCTGCCTAAATGGCATGCAAATATCTGTCCAACTAATTGTAAGACTGATAGACCCCTTCAGGAATTATGCTCATTGTAGAATGACAATGATGGTACAACCTTGAGTGACACGTATTTTACTTTGGACCTGATATAGTCCACGATGGCCTCAGTCACTCATGGGTTTTGGGGTCGTGGTTATCCTTAAGATCTAAGGATTGAACCCAACTACTGCAAGTAGAGGATGCATCCGAATATGGGCCTAGTAGGGTTCTCCTAGTTGAAACACACTGCCCTACTATGGATAGGGTCAACAGGCCTCTGGGGTATCTAAAATACATAGAATAATCAACCCCGAGAACGTCGAGTTGATGCCCGGACAATTGCTTCGCCCGCGTACCAAGGGTGGAAGAGGTTAAATATAAAAAAAAAACATTAGCTTAGGTACAACGATACTTTGAATGTATGAGTGTGTGGACGTTGTTGAGTCAGTCCTGTATAACCTTTGTGAAGGTGTCATGATTGGTATACGACTGAACCGACTGGGCAAAGACCCATGTTGTATCTGCACGACTAAGTAAAGCTCGAGGAGCTGTCCTTAGATGCGTGGGATACGGAGGTGCCAAGTATGAAGACTTGAGCATCATATTTGACCCGGAAGAGGTCAAGGATAAGTCATGGAGACTTGAGCAGTTATTTCAAATCACAGCCCTAAAAAAGGCTTACACGAAGTCATGAAGACTTGCGTGGATGTTCAACTCATAGCCCTGAGGAGGCTCTTGCGATATACGCTAAGTCGTGGAGACTGGAGCATCGTTATTGCGAACTGCGACCCTGAGTGGTTTATGCATTTACTTGAGTTGAATGGATTTATGATTGCTTGCTTACCAGACCATCAGTGGTTTTGACCCCGTTTTATGGGAATTTCAGGTGTTGGACCTGCGTTGCGATATGCGGAGCAAGGCGGCATCGAGTTCCAGGGTTTCTCTAGACAGAGTTGTACTGCTTCCTTTTATTGAACCTATACTACTTTTCCAAGCAGTGATGTTGTAATAGACATGTGGTTTTCGATAAAATGGAACACTTTGGTGGTCAATGAGTGGCTTGACCACATACCTGTAATGTGCTCGGAGTTTTCTAAAATTGACGACTCATTATCGTCTGATTCCGCTGCTAAAAGCTTTCTAAAGTTCCGCTGCAAAGAAAAAAAAATCATGAAAATTTTAACTTAGCTTTGTTTTGGAAATCTGGGGCGTTATAATACATGTGCCCATACCCTACGCATGGGAGCCGAACCCTTTCTCAGAAAGCTGACCCCTAGTGCATTATGTCAAACCTGGAAGACCAGAGAGTCGACCTTGGCATAACATGAGTCAGTCCTTTGTTGCCCGTGTTTGGGCATTATGCTTATTAGCTGAAATCGGGTGATATTATACATCAGTGAAAAACTGTGTTTAGATCTTTACTGCCATTAAGAATTGTGATTCACTATGAAAATTGCATATGAGCATTCTACTTGTAGTTGCAAATATGTGATGCTACCCATTTGTGAAACACTATGTTTCAATTGTAACTTGATATAAAATGGGCGTATGTGCAATTTGGTTATATCTGAAATTTTGTCATGTAAACTGCTGACATTCAAATCTGGAAATGTCTGAGTTTTGAGTCTTTTGACTGCTTTCTGTAGAAGAGCTATGAGACATATTAATGAAATGTCATTTATTGAAATTGTTTGTTCCATGCAGTCAAGTTATGTGAATTGCTTTCCTTTGTCCACTGTGAATTCAAAATGAATGATAGGGAGTTTGGGAATCTTGCCTAATTGGGCAATATGGATTGGGTACCTGATGCAGGTACTTTGGTTGATGAGCTTGCACTCAATGTCAATAACATTGGTGAGAAAATTAAAGGTTAATTTCTGTGAGCCTAACTGGTTTAAAGGTACCGGGCATTTGTGCTTGACTGGTTTAAAGGTATCAAAGCACTTTGGGTAATAACCATAACACTGATGAAAAACTTAAATTTAAATTTTGTGAACCTCATTGGTTTAAAGGTATCGGGGCTTGTGTGCTTGACTGGTTTAAAGGCACTGGAGCACTTTCAGTGAGTTTGTGTAATCAATATGAAAAAAATGGATGTATGTGTACCTTGGGAAAATGACTAAGGTTGGGAACTTACTACTATGGTAGTAAGAGGTAGATGGGGAAACGCCTGCATACTTTAGGAAAATAATTAAATGAAAAGATTAACCCACTTAGATTCGGACTTACCTTAGAGAGGGTAGGTGGTACAAAACTCTGGGGACATGTGTTTATTGTTTTGAGCTAAAATGACTCGTTGGTCTCCAATTCTCGGAGTTGGGGGGGGTGTTATCATCGCAAAATTTTTCCCCTCCCTTGCAAGAGAGAAACGAATTTGCGAGTCAAACTCGACCAAAGTTTTGAAAATTGTTTTAAAAATTTACTCGCCTCCGTTTTGAAAATTTGCGGGAAAATTCCATGGAATGGGATCCGCCTGTCGGTACGAGGTTCAACCGTTCTTGGCGCCTTTACCAGGGGTAATTGAATCAAGGACCAATTATGTGCTTTAACTTGACTCAAATATCTAAATTATGCTCTATTTTATCTAGAATGCACAAAGAATTAGGCTTGTGCTATGGAATTTTGAAAAATGCAATTTTGAGAAAATATGATGTTTGCTTTGGAAAATTGAAATGCATTTAGAAAAGGACTGGAAAATGCTTGAAAATGGAATTCCTGGGAAAATCATTGAATTTTATTGGAAATCAGAAATTTGCATTGGAAAGTGATTTCTTAGGAAAATTTGAACTTTAGAAAATCGATTTTGAAATTTGGAATTGCTTTTCTGAGAAAATGGATTTGAGAATTCAGAGAAAATCTAAGAAATTCATTGGAAAATGACTTTTGAAATGGAAAATGAATTCTCAGGAAAACTGAAAAATATGAGACAATCGATTTATGAAAACTTGGGATTTTGAAATTTGAGAATTTGAAAACATAGGAAAATCTTGATTTGAACTTGGGAAATGCTTTGAAATCTCATTTGAAAACTTAGGATTTTGAGAAAATCAGATCCTGAGAAAGAATTGGAAATTCTTGAGAAAACTGATTTTTTTTTAAATTGAAATTGGAAAATGAATTTGAAAACAATGCAATTTGAATAATATGAATGAATGAATATGAATTTAAAAAGGGAATTTCATTGAGGAATTGAGAAATCCTTTTGAAGTTTTGAAAAATGCAGTGCATTTTTTAAGTTAGCCTAAGTGTGTAGGCTGAATGTGGCTAATATGAAGATCATAAATCTTGGTTTTCTTCGTATTCTGACTATGACCATAAATACGAATCCCACCGAGTTTATAAACTCCATAAGAGCTTGTGCACGTGTCATTCGTGTAAACCATAGTGAATTTGAAATAATGTGCATGAATCATACATCACGTATTGAAATTTGCATAAATTAAACTATATGCAATGCAACCCTATTCTAAGCAGAAAAGTAACTCTTATTCCAAATTATTACATTTGAGGTTACATCGAATTTAAATAAAAAAAATAAAAGCTAAGTCTTCTTCTAGAATGTTCCTGCAAAACTAGAAAACAAGGTTAAAACAAAAATGTAGGTTTTTCTGAATTTATCCTAAAATATGAGAAATTATCGGATATTATTCAGATATAAACCCAAATTCATACCCCCTTTGATATAAACATGATAAATAATGAATAAATTTCGAAAATAAACTTGAAAATTCGAAATTGGGGTCAAAATGAACAAAATACCCCTGATGACCTTGAAATCAGGGTTTTCTGAAAGAATTTTTATAAATTTTGAAAATCAAATGAAATAAATCAAACATAATATAATAAAATATGATGATATGCATGAAATTTTGGAGAATTAGAAATTGAAATTTCGAAATTTAGGTCAAAATGACCAAAATACCCCCGATAACAAGACTATGGCGTTGAAACCAGGGTTTTCTGAAATAAATTTTGCAAAATTGAAAAATATGAAATGCAAAGGAGATTGAAATTAACCCTAATATGATTCTACATGCTTATGTACATGATAAAAACCCTAAAATGGCGAAAATATCATAAATATCAAATTTAACCTCATTTTCGCCTGATTTTCGCTTCTGAATTTAAAGATAAACTAACACATGGAGCAAATGAACTTGGAATTAAACCAAATTTGGCATGGACACCTAAAATAACCCTAGAAACATAATGGAGCCCGAAAATCTATTTTTTTTGTTTTTTTAAATATGGAAATTCAAATAAAAACCCTAAATTTTGTGATTTTTGCCTAAAATGTTGATTCTAAAGGGGATTTAGGATATCAAATTTCCATAAAAATTTCCCAATTTTTATGGGGTGACATAAGACAGTAGGACAAGGATTTTTTCCTTTTGCACTTTCTGGTTTTGACCTATGGTCGGAGCTGTGACACTCCGGCAAGTCGGATCGGAATCCGGCGACTCTAGGATTTAGGGGAAACAGACAGGTTTCGGTAGAAAACATGGAAAAAATGGAAGACAGATGGTAAAAAGGCTGAAATCGTGGGAACATATCCATGACAAACAGTGGAAGATTTGATCTTTTGACACCATTGGAATTCGGGTTATGGTTTGGAAAAGGCCAAACTGTTATCAGAGACCTAAATCTCTGAGATTTCTGGACATTGGAATCTGTTAGACAAAAAGAGAAAATCCGGGAAAAATAATTAAACATATTAAAAAATTCCCAAATTTTGGTAAATGACAGTAAATTATGTGAGGAACAACTTTTATGTTGAAAGTTTTTGCAAAAGGGTTACAGATTGGATGGACATGGTGCATTAGGGTCTGTCTATACCCTGACGAAAGAAAATTGATATTTTCCTAGGGGTCTGAGAAATCTGATTTTTTACAAAGATCAAAACTAATTAAAAAAAACTCAAAATTTCCAGATAATTAGTAGATTCAATCATGAATCTACTGTGATTTTTAGGGGAAAATCGAAATCTCCCACAAGGGTGATTTTGGAGGCACTTGTCTAATAATTTAAATTTGGATTTTCCAGGAGGCAAAAAACCCGATTTTGAGATTTGATTTGTTTAGAAGGATTCCAAAATCCCAATTGAACCAAGATTTTGACAGAATATCAAAAATAAATAAAGATGTTTCATAATAAATTTTTCAAGATTTATTGACACAAAATCAAACATAGCATCATAACTGGAATATGTAAAAAATCAAAGCTTAAGAAATTTTAGACGAAATTAGTAAAACCTATGCTATATGAAAATAATAACTACTTAAGACATGCAATGAGCCTAAATGTAATGCTAAAACATGAAACTTACATGAATTTAATAAAAATAAAAGAAATATCCAAGGGGAGGGGGTATGGTTTATATTTGATATGGGCCATTGAAATGAGAGGGATCCGATCCATTTATCGGATGAATCCCTTCTCTCACATGGCCAAAACACGAATTCCACAAAACTGTTTTAACTTGTACAAACCCAATTTAGGTTTCCCACAGCAACCATACAACGTTGACTCATTCTAAACTCATGTAAGAAAAATAAATGAAAGAGACTTTACCTTGAGAAGAATAGCTCTGCTTGATCCGGTTGGAGGAGGGGTTGTGGGAGTCGTGGAAACTATGGTACCGGCTGGAATGGTGCAGGTGGCTGCTATGGCTGCAAAGGGAGCTGGACCGGTGGTTGGAAGTTGAGGTAGCACCAGTTGCTATCACAGCATGGCGGGTACCTATTGGCTTGCTGGAAGTTGAAGAAGAGTTGAGAGTTGTGGCTATGTGTTGCTGCAGTGAGAGGTGGCTGGAGTGGATGGTGGCGCGCCGGCTGAAACTACATCTTGAGGAAGTGGCTGCCGACTGGTGCTTCAAGGTGGAGCAATGGCTGCTACAAAAAAAAAAGAGTTGCTGTGGGGCTGTTTCAATGGCTGGAAGCTGAGAGAGGCTGCAGCAGCCAAGGGGAGAGGAGAGAGAGAGACAGAGAGAGAGAGAGAGACTTGAGAATGGTTAGAGAAGAGGCAGTCGTTCTCTCCCTTTCTTTCTTTTTTTTTTTGGTTTTTAAACTTAGGTTTTAATTGTCCTCTAACCTAGGTCTTAATGACCTAATGAAAAAGGAAATCCCCCCTCTACGTGAATGGGTTGGAGGTTGGAGAAAAAGAAAGAAAGAAGTGAAAGTGCACTAGGATCGAGGCAACGAGCACTAGAGGGGGGGTGAATAGTGCTTTTAAAACTTTTCTGCGGAATATTGAATGATTTTGCAAATCTCAAAGCAAACACACAAAGAACACAAGATTTTATCCTGGTTCGGTCAAACCCGACCTACATCCAGTCCCCAAGCAAAACCCGCTTGAGATTTTCCATTATCAACCTTGTAAACTACAAGATCACACAGACCATAACCGGTCCCACTTTCAGTAACAACCCAACTGAAAGCAAACAACTCCTTTACACCAAGGAGTCCTTCTTTTTACAGAAAAGAAATAAGAACTTACAATACAACCTATGAGCCTTCCTTTTGAATGCAAATGAGATGCAATTGGCTTTTGAGGTTGTTGAAACACTCTACTCACGAATTCACTATCTCTCAAAGTGATTTGAGTGAAAAACTGAAGTGAAAATATCACGTGAGTGAGAAAATAAATACTTGAATAAATAGGAGTGAAAAACAAGATTCAAATCGATTGAATTGTTGTTTTTTAGTGTAAAATGCACTCATATTTATAGTTACAAGATTCCATACGTTGAGAGTATGAAAGGGTGTCAAAACGGTCCATTTCGAACGATCAAAAACGTTTGAAAAATTAAAAGACACGCCTTTTTGAAGTTTCAGGAAAACAACAAAATTAGTCGACTGAAACATCAGTTAGTCGACTAATAGTTAGTTATTAGTAGACTGACAATTATCGTCGGTCGACTGATCTGTTAATCGAGCTGTTTGAAAATCTGAACTTTTGAAACTTAGTCGACTTAAGAAAAGTTAGTCGACTGATAATATCATCAGTAGACTGAAAAACTTTTTAGTCGACTGCTGCTAAAAACTTCTGATAAACAAACATTCTGTTCGGTCGACTGATAAAAAGCATTAGTCGACTGCTGCTAAATTTTCAGAAAACACATGTTCTGTTCAATCGACTGAAAAATCATTAGTCGACTGCTGCTAATTTTCCAGAAAACACATGTTCTGTTCAGTCGACTGAAAAACCATTAGTCGACTGCTGCTAATTTTCCAGAAAACAGACATTCTGTCCAGTCGACTGATAAAACCTTCGGTCGACTAATTTGACAAGAATGACTTTTTAGAAAATATGGCGCGAAAGGATTAGTCGACTGATAAGTCTATTGGTCGACTAATAAACATGAAAAATTAAGAAAAGAGTTTTCTAAAAAGATTTTCAAAAGAGTTTCTTTTAGAAAAGTTTTTCTAAAGACTTTTAAGGTGAAATGCAACCTAAATATGCACTCTAAGTAAGGCTCTTACAAGAATCTAAGACTTTTAATGAATTAAACATTTGCACACTAGTCTTCAAGGATTCTTCACTGAATTCTTCAATTTCTTCATAGCCTTAGCTGAAATGCAGTTGATTCTACTTGCTCATCATCAAAACCTTGTACTTGAAGTATCATATATGGCTTCATTGTCGTAACAAGAAGGAATGGAAGAAGGAAAAGGGAAAGAAGAGGAAGAAGAAAAGGAAGAAAAAGAAAGAAAAGGGAAAAAGAAAGGAAAGAAAGAAAAGGAGGGGAAAAGGAAAAGGGAAAGAAAAATGAGGAAAAAAATGGAAAGTGGGGCTGGAGGCTTAGGTGACCACCTTGTGGGTCCCACCTCCTCTCTAAAATAAAATAAAATAAAAAAAATAAAAATCAATAAAAACAAAACAAACAAATAAAAAGAAACATTTTTTTAATAAAGTAGAAATGTAAATGAATGGGCCATCTCAGAGCAGGTCCAAATTCCTATTTTGAAATTCATTTTGATGATTAGAGGAGTAAAATAGTCTTTTCAAAAAAAATTCAGACGAAATGAATCATTTTTTACAATTTTTGAAATGAGCTCAGATTTTGAAGTTCAATACGTTGTTGCGAAGCAAATCCAATGTAGAATTTAAAAATGTAATTTTGAAAGAAATCCAGATTGTTTTTCTCGAGAAAATGCTTCCAAATCTATTTTTAGACAAAATCAGCTATTTTTGGCAGTTTTTGAAACGATCTCGGATTTTGAAGTTCAATACCCCGTTGCGAAGCAAATCCAATGTAGAATTTGAAATTTTAATTTTGAAAGAAATCCAGATTGTTTTTCTTGAGAAAATATTTCCAAACGAAACAAGCTATTTTTGACAGTTTTTGAAACGAGCTCGGATTTTGAAGTTCAATACCCCGTTGCGAAGCAAATCCAGTGTAGAATTTGAAAATTTGAGTTTGAAATAAATCCAGATTGTTTTTCTCAAGAAAATATTTCCAAATTTAGAATCTCGGGGGTAAAAAATGTCAATTTTGGAAACCCGAGGTTTGAAATTGATTTCTGAAAACTTTTAAAACTCAATCTGGATTGAAATTTATAAAACTGGAGTTCTGGACTTCGAAAATGAAATGAAATGTGATGAAATGCTGAGAAATGATATGAAATGATGAGAAGTGACATGCGAAATGCAGACCCTGAATGAAGAATTTTGGATGTTAGACCCCAATTGACACTTGTACCAGTTCAAAAAGCATTAAAATTGATAAAAATTTGCAAAATAGCTCAAGAAATGGTTTTCGGGACTTTACTAGGTTAGAGTGACACTGAAAATTGGGGTTCGAGCTGAATTAAGCTGAAATGAGTTGGATTGAGCTGAGTTTTAGAGCTTCAGAACTCAAGTGAACTAACCAGACATTGACTCAACTGACCTTTTTGGCTAAATTTTAAAGAAAAGCTGCCATTTTTAGAGAAATAATACAGAATGGTCACTGAAGTGAAGTGAATTACGAATCTAAGCTGGGTTTGAGCTATAAAAAAGGTCAGTAATACTGACATGAACTAAAATTAAAGCTCGAACACTAGCTAAATTGACTGAACTCAGCTCAACTTCAGCTGAAAGAGCTGAAACTGGCTAAAATGGGCTCCTAGACACTTGGAAATGGTTTTGAACTGAAACTGGAGTACTTGAGCTTCTGGTGAGCTCAGGCTAGACTCTAGGGAATATGACTGACTATGAATGACTGACTCAGAGACAATTGGCTTGGATTTGAGTGAGAAATGAGCTTATTTATGAAGAAATGATCCCATTTTGGCAGGAATTGTCAGAAATGAAAATGGTTTGTTCATTGTGAGCTCAAATGAGCTTGAAATGACTGATATTCTAACTGTTTTGAACTGACCAACAAGCTTGGTTGACTTCGACTGACTAGGGTCTGGGATGACCTAGGGGTAAAATGATAATTTTCCTAGTAAAAATGGGTAAAATGGTGATTTTCTGAAACTGACTCGGGGTTTGACTCCTATACTGACCTAATAGGGTTGGCACTGCCTGAGGAGGATTGTTTGAGAATGCATGTGGAAAATTTGGGGTGTTTACAGATGCCCCTCTTTGCTACTAAGCTGGCTTGAAGACGAGCTTAGTGGCAAAGAAAAACACACCAAATTTGGGCTATAAAAATGCTCCAGTTAGAAGGATCTGACTGAATATGAAGAAATTAGCCCTGATAAAAATGGTAGATATGAAATGGAGAATAAAGAAGAAAGAATTTACTTCAAAAGAAGTGAGATTCAGGTTTTTGCCCTTAACCTGGATGGGACGGGAAATACCTCGTGTAGAAACGAAGCTCAGGTTTGACCCTTAACCTGACCGGGAAATGAAATACCTCATCAAAGGAGGCTCAGGTTTGTACCCTTATCCTGATTTGGAGGAAAAAGAAATACCTCATCAAAGGAGGCTCAGGTTTGTACCCTTATCCTGATTGGGCGAAAAATGAATGGAATCCTTGAAGGAAGAAACCATGATGGAACCTTCGGATTTCCGCACAATGAATCCGATAGGTGTTTTGCAAAAGGATGAAATTGGGGTCCCTAAAGCTTGAAAAGGGGTTGGATTTTGGGCGCCTCATTGCTGAGACTAAATAACTTTTGAAATTGGTGACCTTTTGCGAGAAAACGATTGGTGGCTTAACCTCAAGCCAAAATTGGACTGTCTATGGTGGGACAGTGGGGACACAGGGAAGTGTGCGAATCTGAGAGCCCATGCGCTCAGATTATACCAACAGAAGGGAAGGAATCTTGAAAACTCCCATTATCAAGTCCTTAAAAGGGATAACAACTGATGTCAGGATGCGCCAAAGATGAACCTCAAGCTCTTGCTTCACGCCAGGATAGCTAGAAAATATTGTCAAAATGTTGAAAATTATTGTTGATTAAAAATAATTGAAAATGATGCACATTGTTTTGAAAATATTCTCTCTTTTCTACCTGAAGTATTACCTCTGATTGGGCTTAACTCCATAGAATTAAGATTCGAATTCAAATTGCTTGCAATTGACTTTCTTTCAAGGAAGCTATCAATTTCCTTAATATGAACAGAAAAGCGAGTATTCTTGATATTGTGAAAGCAATTGGTGAAAGAATATTGATAATAGAATTTCACAAAATTAAAGAAGATTCTTTGGCAAATTTGGCAGTCTTATATCCTGGGATTCTTTTCTCATGATGATCTTTCTGCCCACTTTTTTTTTTTTGACAGAATTGGAGCTCTTTTGGGTTTTGGGGGATTTTATTACATCATCCTTCATTTTGGAGATGTCCTGACTTTTCTCTCTTTTTTTTTTTGGAAGGGTACGTCACAAACTCCTTCATCTCATAGATGTTTCGATCCTTCTTTTCTCTCAGGGATTATATTGACAATTATTGGCTCTTTGGTTGGAAATCTCTTGATGATAGCAGAAATTAAATATCCTTTAGGGTTTGTCGAGAGGCTCATTGCATGCCTTCATCTCGACAGTGCTTTGGGCTTTTCCTGGAAGGATCTGTCACAAACTCCGTCACCTTGGAGATGATTCAAATCTTCTTTGGCCCCGGGGGTCTACTCGCCTAATTCGCCTTCATCTTGACGACAGTTGAGAGATCCCTTTTGCAGATATTTAATTGCAGCTTTCGGTGATTAAGGAGATATAGGGATTGAATGGATTTTTCTGTATCACCCAGGATATTTCGACTACTTTATTTTCCAAGAATGATCTTTAAAAATGTGCCATTGACTGCGATAAATACCGATCACTTATGGCTTTGCAACAACATTGAATTTCCTTTTGTTGAACATATTGAGAATTTATTCTTCATCCTTTTGCTGTCAATGAAAATCTCCAAGAAAATTTTTTCTTTCGCTGTTTGACCATGATTATCAAACCCGTAGATAGTGATCGGGTCCGGGATATATTCCTCTTCTTTGATGCCCAAAGCTTTGGCTGTCATTTCTGGGCATATATTGAGGCTGCTGCTTCCATCTATCAGCACATGAGGAACAATCATTCCTCTGGCTCGAATCACAACATACAAAACGTTGTTGTGAAACACATACGGCTTGGAAAGATCTTCATCTGAGAAAGTGATCAGAGCATTTGTCATGGCCTGATTGACTATCTGGGCCATGTCTTCAGGAGTTATGCTCGGTTTCACTTTGATTTTCCGCAACAGATCATTCAACATCTGCTGGTGTTTGGCGAAAGCTTGAGCTAGATCCAAAATTGAGACATTAGACAATGCAGTTATCGGCTTCGGTGCGGATGTCTCACTTTTCTCCAGGGCCGCCTTAATAAAGTGCTTGGGGAGCCATGGCATTTTTTTAGCCACCTCAGGAGATACCCCAACGGGTTTGTCAGATACTTTCATTTTACCAAAAGTTGCAATGAGATCCATTTTCTGAGCTTTGGACTAAGCCTGCTGCAGTACAAGGACGTGATGTTGGACTTGCATATCCTTTTTAGAGCATGGCCTGATATGCTTCTGCGGCTGAAAAGGCTGTTCAGAAATGACCGCTGTAGAATGATGGGGAAAGGGTTTCTTCAGAATATCCATATTTTCATCTTCGGCACCCTCTACCAGAAGATTCTTGTCGATGAGATCCTGAATGATATTTTTGAGAACAAAGCAGTTCTCAGTATTATGTCCCACCATTCTATGAAATTTACAAAATTGGTCTTTGAATTTTCCCATGGGAACGGGGGATCGACCAACCTAGGCAGTTTGACCATCTCCTTGGTCAACATATATTCGAGCACCGTCTCGAGTGATTGGTCTAGTGAGGTGAATTTCCTGTCATAACTCCACCCTTCATGCTTTACTTTTTCTCGGGGCTTCGGTCCCTGCTCTAGTTGAAGTGGCTTATTGAATTGAGGAACTGACTTGCCTTTTTGGTCATTCTTGTTTGAACTTCCTGCCCCATAACAGAAATCTCTGTTATGCCCCTTACGGTGGTTCCAATTATTATTTCTGACAGAATAAGTGAAGTGAGTCTTTTTCTTCTGCTCAGTTTGGCCGTTGTTCTTAGTGAAGGTGAAACCTTCATAGAAACCATTTTCCATACTCAACTCGAGCCATTCGGCTCGCTCTGTCAGATCAATGAATGTCCTCGATGGTGCAGTAGAAATGAGACCTCTTAGAGGCTGTGAGAAGTTACTCAGAATTAGGGACAGAGCATGTCCCTCTGATATGGGGTCCCTTATCTTGTTGCAAGCTGACCTCCAACGGTGAATGAAATCTCTGGCCTTCTCATTTTCTCTCTGTTTGAGGCCACATAGGTGACTGAGGGTGGGAAGCACCTCGGCATTGAAGAGGAATCGCTCGATGAACATGTTCACCACTTTGTCAAATTCTTTCAGCTCGATAGGATTGACATGTTCTGAATACCATTTTGCTGTTGTTCCCTCCAGACTGCGAGGGAAACAAAGGAAAAGTGCCCGGTTGTCTCGCTTGAATTTGGAGCATTCAACGAAGAACATGGCTAGATGAGCTTTAGGATCGCCAGAACTATCAAATTTGATAAACTTTCTGGGGAGATTCTCGAGATTGTCGGCCCCATCCAAACCATCATAGAAGTCTTCGCTGGTGAAGACTTTCTTGCCCATGTCACGGGCCTGCAGGTCTCGAAGCATTCTGACCACATCTTTGAACTTCGGCTGGTTAGAGTCATTGACGGACTGCTCTTTGAATCTGTGGTCTGACCCCTGCCCCTGAGTAGATTTGTGGAATGCCTGATGAGTCTCAAACTCTTCATTTGAATCCTCTGTTGATCCCTCTTCATCAGTTGTATCAATATTTTGGGTAGGCTTTTTAGATATCTTCGCGGCTTTCTTGACTGTCCGACCTTTTGTCTTTTGCTTTACCTGTGTTTTCTCTGTACTGGCTTCAGCTTGCTCTGCCAGCATCTTGGTCATCATCTTCTTGAACATGGCATACATCTGAGGATCAATGTCATCCTCAACCTGCTGCCCTTGATTTTTGCCCGAGCGCGGGGAATCCATCTCTTCGTCCGAAGCTGTTGAATATGCGATGCCTTCAACTGGTGCAATTTTCTTCCCTGACCTTGTCTGAACCATTGAATGTCACGAATGCTCTCTGCAGGGCAAGATTGAGGGTTAAGCTTTTGAAAGATATTTTGACTGAAAGAAAGATATTTGCTGAGAATTTTGGTAGACAACTGAAAGAATATCCCATTACTAGGGATTGAGTCGTCGCTGGGATTACGACAATTGTGTTGTCATTCCTTTGCAAAGAAAATAAACAACTGAAAATCATGCCTTGTTACCTAGGCGAGGTCGTCAAACCAAGAATTGAAGAATTTGCAAGATTTTTATTTATTGAAAGAAAACATGATTGCATCAATAATAAACTTGGGAAAGAGGGGGTGGACAGACAATTTGCCACCACTCTTTATAACTAGCAGAGACACGAGGACCGAGAAAAAGCGGAAGAGTAACAAAAGAGTCCCAGCCATATCTGGCAGAATGGTATGCTTCGGACCATTGTGCTGATGTAAGGTCGAACTCTGGCACGACTCCTGATAGCAGTCGCATCTCTATGTGCTTCTGTCTCTGAGAAAACTATCGAACACACCGCTTCGGATGATAGTAAGCACAAAAGAATGGACCAAGCAACTTGAATCTCTTGCCATATGCATAGATGTATCTGGGAGGCGATAATTCTCGATCAAAATAGTCCCACACCACTTCTTCTTCCTACAGATAGTCGATCATGAATCAGTACCGCACAACTGGAAGAAGTTTCTTGCCATTGTATCTGAACGAACTAGCTCTGGTCGGTACATGCTGAAGGAACCAAGACTGAAGAGCATAAGTACATCCCTCGACTAAGATGGACTCTCCAAGTGTGAAGCGGGTCAGTCCTCTGTATAGAAAAGCAAGCGCGGCCATGGCTATCGAAAGATGACTGGTTTGTCGACTTTCTCATCTCCTCAGAAGCTGAACTATTCTGACATCTACATAGTTTTGTCCGTCTGGAAAGAAAGCAAGTCTCATAGTGCACAAAACCATCGCATGCTGAATTCTCTCTCGAGCTGTTCTGGACAGCGAGCTGACTTCTGCAAATTCTCTATACTGTCGGTAGATCTCGATCAAGCTCACGTACTCATTCCCATTTTCTTCAATCAGTGGCCAAGACTTGCGCCCTGTCACGCGAGCTACGACATCTTTGGGGTCCAGACCCTTGACATTGATCAAAAACTGCTGCTCTAACGGATCTCCAGGATGACCGGCTGGCTCAGGCAGTCCCATAATCTCTGAAAATTCATCCATCAGTAGTGTCATCTCGCCCCACGGGAACCAGAACGTGCAAGTGCGCGGATTGAAATTCCACTAGAGGGGGGGTGAATAGTGAAATACGATACAGTTCGATAAAATAAAATAATCAGACAATAAGGCACAACACATAAAACACAGAAGTTATACTGGTTCGGTCAAAACCCAGACCTACATCCAGTCCCCAAGCAACCCACTTGAGCTTTCCACTATAACATCCGAGTCACCGGATAAATAGTACAACACCCTCTTCCTCAGAGGTCTTCTTCTCTCACCAGAGAAGGAGCACACCCTCTTCCACAGAGGTCTTCTTCTCTCAACAGAGAAGGGCAACACCCTCTTTCACAGAGGTCTACTTCTTTCAACAAAGTAGGAAAACAATGAATAAAAGAGTTACAATACTTCCTATAGAACCTTCAGAATGATATGAATGCACGAATGAAGGATTCTCAGAATGTTCTGTTTGTCACTCAGAGGATACTCTTTGTCAAAGAGCTAGACTTGACTTTTTCTCTTTTCTTTCTTTTCTTTTTCTCTTTCTTTTTCAAGGCTCTCTTTTCAAATATCGAATAGGAATTTTTCTCATTGTAAGCTCACATGTCCATTCCATATTGAATAGTTTATTTGAGTGTGTTTATATAGCCTTTTAAAAAGTAGTCGTTACTTTTTGAAATCGTAGCTTTTTGAGATGTGAAATGTTATTTCATTTCAAAAACATCTTTAGAGAAATTCGAGAAAGTCTTCTTTCCATAAAAGTAAAATGTAGGGTACACTAGTCGTTGTAATATTTTAGGTAATACATATTTTATGTAAAAACTCTATTTCTTACAATAGTACATTGAACGTTGGATTGTAGGCTATTATGTAGTTTTGTCTTTATTCTAATTAATGATTTGAGGTACATAAGTACTTCTTTACTTTAAATGAGTGTAAGTACAATGAGTGCTTTGAGATATTTATTTGTACATAGTCATGTCAAGTGTTTTCTTTATGTTGTGTTTTTCAAAGTCTTCAGAGAGAATGAAGACTACAAGAAAGTCGACATTCTTGAGAAGGATATTTAACAAGGATTTCTTATAGGAGGTATTTAATGCTATACAAAGAGAATGATGACTTCAAGTAAGTCGACATTCTATGGGTTTGTAAAAAGGTAACTAGAGTCTTTTCAAAACCTTTATTATATTTGTTTTCTTTGTGTAGCCGATTTTCATGTTTTTTTCTATATTTGAAATCATTTCTTTAAAGAAGGTAACTAGAGTCTTTTCAAAACATATTATATTTGTTTTTCTTTGTGTAGCCGATTTCATGTTTTTGTCTTTTTCCTATATTTGAAATCATTTCTTTAAAGAAGGTGACTAGAGTCTTTTCAAAACATATTATATTTGTTTTTCTTTGTGTAGCCGATTTCATGTTTTGTCTTTTTCCTACTTTTAAAAACATTACTTTTCAAGTTGTCTTGTATATGATATAAGGTACAATTATTGCATTTTGAAATCATGTCAAAACACCTTTTTCATAAATGGTTGTAAGAAGGTACAATTATTAGTTTTAAAAAAGGAGCTTTTTGAAACTATCGTATACTTTTATGATATAGCTTTTATGAATGAGTATGTAATATGCAATATGCATGTTCCTGAAGGTTCTGTTACATATGACTCTAAAGAAGAAAAAAATCTTCATCTTGAGGTAGCCGATCTTCTTCAGTTGATCTTTAGGAATGCATGGCTCATCAAGCTTTTTCTTCAAGGAGTATGATTGCACCATAGTTGTACTTGAACAGGAAGTCTCCATCCATTTTGGGTGAGATATCCTTGCATCAAATACTCATTAGATTTATGGCAAAACATATCCAGTCATAATATAACATTTTTCAAGAGGACATATTATCATATATATAAAATCAAATCCGACAGTGTATCACATTATGTGACATCAAAACAGAGTTTCCCAACATTGTCCCCCTTTTTTATGATGACAAAATATGCTCTCTTGTCAAAAAGACATTATACATAGAAATTATAAAATATTGAAAAATGTTTAAAGAGAGTATTTCTCCAATAATGGAGATAGGTTTTCTCCCCATTTGTCATAGACAAAAAGGAAGGGATCAGAGTAAGAGAGTTATTACAGACCAATAATAAATATTACAGTAAAAAAAAATAAGTTTATTCCGAAGGTGGAGTAGGTTGATGTGTTCGGTTGACTTGATCCGGCTGGAGGGTCTGTAGAGTTTGCTGCAACGAGGCTTGATTGCGAAGGATACGATCCTGAGAACGCTGGACATCCATCAGTGCAGAGAAGTAATCAAAGTTGGATGTTGGATCTTCTTCATCAGAGCCGGGAAGGTGCAGGGACCTTAGATTGAAGGAAGTAGCATCGAGGACCTGAGAGGGATGGAGGATAACTTCGTTTTGAAGGGGTACTTTGAAGTATTTTAGAATGGGAGTTATAAAACACCCGAAAAGAAGAGGCTGGAATTTTTTATAACGAATAAAAAGGTCGAAAAGAATGTTGGACCAGTTTATCGAAGTAGAAGAAAAAATTGCGTAGAGAAGGAGAGAGATTTTTCTTGGTACTAATCCCTTGCGTGGAGGCTTGGGATAGATATTGTGGAGAAGAATCTAGGCAAGCAGTTGAGCATGAGGTTGGAGATTCCTCATGTGCCAGGGAAGTTGTAAGCAGTTGGTGCAGAGAAGAATTTTTCGAAGTACCGACCGTTCAAGTGGTACTATGTTGTTGAGGTCTGTGCCGGTGGAAGGAAGGTTTAGAATTCTACCTAGGTCGGAAGCATCGAAGAACATCAGGCGTCCGCGTACTTTGGTGGTGATGGTAGTTTGCTCATGATCAGAGGAAAAATTTGTGTAGAATAGTCGAACGAGTTCAGGATAGTAGGCAGCTTGGGATGAAGATCCTAGTAGGTGTTTGAGTTCGGGGAGAGATATGTCTAGGTCAAATAACATGAAGTCTTCATAGTGAACCAACTTACCTTCATGAATTGGGCGAGAGCAAAGTAAGTTGTAGTCGTGAAAAAGATCTGGATACCTTAGATCGGCGGCAGTGATTACCTTGTTTGAGGAGGAAGCCATTGCAAAAGGGAGTTGAGAGAGAAGGAACGAGTTTGAAAGTATGTATGAAGATAGTGGGATACGAGTGGTATTGGTAAGAAGTATTATAATAAGTGTGATTAATTTATAAGTCACTTAGTTTGCATATTCCTAGTTCTCTTCTAATTCGTGTAAAGTCTTCAAGTTTCAATGGTTTAGTGAATATGTCTGCTAACTGTTGATTAGTGGGTATGAATTCGAGTTTAATTATGTTGTTTAAGACTTGTTCTCTTAAGAAGTGGTGTCTTATTTGAATGTGCTTAGTTCGTGAGTGTAAAACAGGATTCTTAGATAAGTTTATAGCACTAGTATTATCATAGAAACTAGTTGTATTTTCAAAATTTAAACCAAAATCTTTTAAGGTTTGTTTCATCCAGATAATTTGTGTATAGGCTAGGCTAGCAGCAATGTATTCGGCTTCAGTAGTTGATAAGGATACACAATTTTGTTTCTTACTGAACCATGATACAAGTGAGTGCACTAGCATATGACATGTTCCACTTGTGCTTTTTCTGTCAGATTTACTTCCAGCAAAGTCAGCATCACTGTATGAGATTAAATCAAATGTAGAGGATTTTGAATAGAATAATCCAAAATCAACTGTCTTTTAAATATCTCATTATTCTTTTTACAGCCTTAAGATGTGATTCTTTTGGATTTGACTGAAATCTAGCACACAAGCAAACACTGAACATAATATCTGGACGGCTAGCAGTTAAATAGAGAAGTGATCCTATCATACCTCGGTATACCTTTGTATCAACAGACTTACCATCTTCATCTTTGTCCAAAACAGTAGTAGTGCTCATAGGAGTAGATTTTGAAGCAGTTGAGTTCATGTTGAACCTTTTCAGAAGTTCATGAGCATACTTAGACTGATTGATGAAAACTCCATCCTTGGTTTGCTTAATATGCAGTCCAAGAAAGTAGGTGAGTTCTCCCATCATACTCATTTCAAATTCTTTCTGCATAGACTTAGAAAATTCGTCACAAAGAGTGTTGTTAGAAGATCCAAAGATGATATCGTCCACATATATTTGAACAATTAGGGTATGATTATTCACTATTTTCACAAATAAAGTAGAGTTTGCTTTGCCTACAGAAAAACCAAATTTTAATAAAAAGGTTTTAAGTCTATCATACCAAGCACGAGGTGCTTGTTTTAATCCATACAAAGCACGTTTGAGTTTGAAAACATGATCTGGATATTGTTCATTTTCAAATCCTGAAGGTTGTTTTACATAAACTTCTTCATTTATAAAACCATTTAAAAAGGCACTTTTAACATCCATTTGATATAATTTGAAATCCATATAGCTTGCATATGCTAAAAACATTCTAATAGATTCAAGTCTAGCAACAGGAGCAAATGTTTCATCAAAATCAATACCTTCCTCCTGGTTGTATCCTTGAGCTACTAGTCTTGCTTTGTTTCTTATAACATTACCTGTTTCATCTAGCTTATTTCTAAAGATCCATCTTGTCCCAATGATCTGATGATCCTTTGGTCTTGGTACAAGATCCCAAACTTCATTCCTTTGGAATTGATTCAGTTCTTCAGTCATGGCTAGCATCCAGAACTCATCAATGATGGCTTCATCAATCTTCTTTGGTTCAAGTTGAGAAATGAAAGCCATGTTTGCAATCCGTTCTAGCTGAGCTCTAGTTTGAACCCCCTTTGTCAGTTCTCCCAAAATCTGCTTTTGAGGATGATCTTTGATATCGACAAATGTTCTTTGATGATCATCTTCATTAGACTTAGCTGTGTTATCTAAAAATAAATTTGTACTTTCAACATCATCATCGTTAGTTTGCTTATGAACAGATTGATCAATAGATTCACAGAAACTAACATGCATAGATTCTTCAATAGACTTAGAACACTTATTGAAAACCCTGTATGCTTTACTATGACTTGAATATCCTAAAAATATGCCTTCAATAGATTTAACATCAAATTTATCTTGGCTATCTTTTGTGTTTAGGATAAAGCATTTACAACCAAAGACTTTGAAATAGTCTATTCTTGGAGTTCTGTCATAGAATAGTTCATAGGGAGTTTTATTTAATAAGGGTCTAATGAGAACTCTATTTGTTATGTAGCATACAGTATTAACAGCTTCTGCCCAAAAAGATTTAGCAAGATTATTGTGTTGGAGCATAGTTCTAGCAGATTCCTGAAGGGTTCTATTCTTTCTTTCTACTACACCATTTTGAGGTGCATCTCTAGGAAAGGCAAAGTTATGAGAAATACCATGCAAGTTACAAAAATTTTCAAAAAGTTCATTTTCAAATTCTCCTCCATGGTCACTACGGATTTTAACAATAGAACAAGATTTTTCATTTTGTAATTTTTTACATAAAATTTCAAATTGACAAAACGTATCACTTTTGTTTTTCAAAAATATCACCCAAGTAAATCTTGAGTAGTCATCTACAATGACAAAAAACGGATTTATTGTGATTATGACTAGCTACCCTAGAAGGACCAAAAAGATCCAGGTGGAGAAGCTCTAAAGGTCTTTTGCTTGAAATGATATTTTTTGATTTGAAAGATGATTTTGACAGTTTTCCTAATTGACATGCATCACAAAAATAATCTTTTTTAAAAGATATTTTGGGTAACCCACGTACTAACTTATCTTTAGCTAATTTAGACATGTATTTAGAATTGACATGACCCATTCTCATGTGCCATAGATGTTGAGAGTCATTATTAGCTATGAGGCAATGTTCTGTGATGTTTTCTAGGTATAGTTCATATATATTATTTTTTCTTATACCTTTTAAGATAATATTTTTGTTGGTGTCTGCTATAAGACAGGCATTATGATTAAAGCTAACATTATAACCTGCATCACACATTTGACTAATACTTAGAAGGTTATGTTTTAAGCCTTTAACCAGGAGAACGTCTTTGATAAGAGGTTTATCTATATTTCCAATATTACCAATACCTATTATTAAACCTTTGTTGTTATCTCCAAAGGTGACGGTTCCTTCTTCCTTTTTATGAAGAACAGCAAAGAGGTCTGAATGTCCAGTCATGTGTTTTGAACATCCACTATCTAGAATCCATTTGTTCTTCTTGTTTGGAGCCTGCAAATCATTAAGTAAAATTTCTTTTTGGTACCCCATCGGGTCCTTTTTTGTTAGACTTTGGAACCCATATCCATTTGGATTTGGGTTTGTCTACAGCCTTAGAGGAGTTAAAAAAATTAAAATTATAATACTTCTTATTTGGTTCAGATGAACTTTTCACAAAAGTGGTCTTTTGATTCATACAAGAAGGCTTGTTGAAATGAGAGTAGCCAATACCATTCTTGTAGAAAGAGACTTTTTGAGAAGATAGGAGTTTATCCAAGTTCTTTTTTCCTTTAGTAAACTTGAAAACCGTTTTCATAAGGTTTTCAGTTTTACTTTTTAATTCTGAAATTTCTACTTGTAGATTTTTAGTCTTGAAGCTAGTAGATGAGATTTCAGAAGTAATAAGAAGATTTTTCTTTTTTAACTCAGAGTTTTCACTGCTGAGTTTTTCATTTTTCTAGGAAAGCTCTAAATTTTCAGATTTTAAAGTTTTATTTTTGAAGCTTAATTTTCTAGATTCTTCAAATAGTTCTTGAAAAGCATCTAGAAGTTCTTCAAAGGAAAAATCAGAAATTTCACTTACAGAACTTTCGTTTGCCATGAAGCACATGTTTGCAGTTTCAGCTTCATCATCACTTGACTCTTCACTGGTGGATGGTTCTGAGTCATCCCATTGAGCATGCAGAGCCTTTTTCTTGAAGAACCTCTTCTTTGGTTCCTCGGTCTTAGACTTTCTTTTGAGAAGGGGACAGTCACGCCTCAAGTGACCTGGCTTATTACACTGATAGCACATGGGATCTTCCTTAGGATCTTTTCTTTCCTTGTGCTTGTTTGGAAGTCGGTTCCTTCTCATGAAGCGCTGGAATTTTCTGGTTAGTAGCGCAATTTTGGATTCTTTATCTGAGTTTTCATTCTCAGATAGAGCTGGGAAAGGTAGAGTTTTCTTTATCGGTTGTTCTTCTTCCCTTCTTTCTTTCATGTGGACTTTATAGGCCATAAGATTGCCTATTAAGTCGTCCAGAGTAAGCTTAGATAAATCTTGAGCTTCTTCAATAGCTGTAGTCTTTTTCTCCGAATTAGTTGTGAGAGATCTCAAGATTTTTTTCACCTTTTCTGTCTGGGAATATGTTACACCTAGAGATTTCAGATCGTTGGTGATGTTGGTGAATCTGGTAAACATCTCTGTGATGGGTTCATCTTTGTTCATTTTGAACAACTCATATTTTCTGACAAGAGATGAGATTTTGGCTTCTTTCACTTTGTTGGTTCCTTCATGAATAACTTCTAAAGAATGCCAAATATCATATGCAGATTCACATATAGATATTCTATTGAATTCGTTTTGATCAATGGCACAATATAAGGCATTCATAGCCTTTGCATTTAGGTTTGCCATTTTCTTTTCTTCATCAGACCATAAGTTATAGTCTGCGGATAGAGATGTGTATGGATGCTCAACAATTTTTCATACAGCAAAATCTATGGATTTGAGAAATATAGCCATTCTGCACTTTCAGTATCCATAGTTGGAGTCGTTGAAGAAAGGAGGACGAGATGCGTGTTGACCTTCAATATCACGAGCATAAGAGGTAGATGCCATTTGTGCTGGAAGACTTGTTATGTCGAAACCAGCAAACCTGCTCTGATACCAAATCAAATTCCACTAGAGGGGGGGGTGAATAGTGGAATACGATACAGATCGATAAAATAAAATAATCAGACAATAAGGCACAACACATAAAACACAAAAGTTATACTGGTTCGGTCAAAACCCAGACCTACATCTAGTCCCCAAGCAAACCACTTGAGCTTTCCACTATAACATCTGAGTCACCGGATAAATAGTACAACACCCTCTTCCTCAGAGGTCTTCTTCTCTCACCAGAGAAGGAGCACACCCTCTTCCACAGACGTCTTCTTCTCTCAACAGAGAAGGACAACACCCTCTTTCACAGAGGTCTTCTTCTCTCAACAGAGAAGGGCAACACCCTCTTTCACAGAGGTCTACTTCTTTCAACAAAGAAGGAAAACAGTGAATAACAGAGTTACAATACTTCCTATAGAACCTTCAGAATGATATGAATGCATGAATGAAAGATTCTCAGAATGTTCTGTTTGTCACTCAGAGGATACTCTTTGTCAAAGAGCTAGACTTGACTTTTTCTCTTTTCTTTCTTTTCTTTTTCTCTTTTTTTTTCAAGGCTCTCTTTTCAAATATCGAATACAAATTTTTCTCGTTGTAAGCTCACATGTCCATTCCATATTGAATAGTTTATTTGAGTGTGTTTATATAGCCTTTTAAAAAGTAGTCGTTACTTTTTGAAATCGTAGCTTTTTGAGATGTGAAATGTTATGTCATTTCAAAAACATCTTTAGAGAAATTCGAGAAAGTTTTCTTTCCATAAAAGTAAAATGTAGGGTACACTAGTCGTTGTAATATTTTAGGTAATACATATTTTATGTAAAAACTCTATTTCTTACAATAGTACATTGAACGTTGGATTGTAGGCTATTATGTAGTTTTGTCTTTATTCTAATTAATGATTTGAGGTACATAAGTACTTTTTTACTTTAAATGAGTGTAAGTACAATGAGTGCTTTGAGATATTTATTTGTACATAGTCATGTCAAGTGTTTTCTTTATGTTGTGTTTTTCAAAGTCTTCAGAGAGAATGAAGACTACAAGAAAGTCGACATTCTTGAGAAGGATATTTAACAAGGATTTCTTATAGGAGGTATTTAATGCTATACAAAGAGAATGATGACTTCAAGTAAGTCGACATTCTATGGGTTTGTAAAAAGGTAACTAGAGTCTTTTCAAAACCTTTATTATATTTGTTTTCTTTGTGTAGCCGATTTTCATGTTTTTTTCTATATTTGAAATCATTTCTTTAAAGAAGGTAACTAGAGTCTTTTCAAAACATATTATATTTGTTTTTCTTTGTGTAGCCGATTTCATGTTTTTGTCTTTTTCCTATATTTGAAATCATTTCTTTAAAGAAGGTGACTAGAGTATTTTCAAAACATATTATATTTGTTTTTCTTTGTGTAGCCGATTTCATGTTTTGTCTTTTTCCTACTTTTAAAAACATTACTTTTCAAGTTGTCTTGTATATGATATAAGGTACAATTATTACATTTTGAAATCATGTCAAAACACCTTTTTCATAAATGGTTGTAAGAAGGTACAATTATTAGTTTTCAAAAAGGAGCTTTTTGAAACTATCGTATACTTTTATGATATAGCTTTTATGAATGAGTATGTAATATGCAATATGCATGTTCCTGAAGGTTCTGTTACATATGACTCTAAAGAAGAAAAAAATCTTCATCTTGAGGTAGCCGATCTTCTTCAGTTGATCTTTAGGAATGCATGGCTCATCAAGCTTTTTCTTCAAGGAGTATGATTGCACCATAGTTGTACTTGAACAGGAAGTCTTCATCATTTTTGGGTGAGATATCCTTGCATCAAATACTCGTTAGATTTATGGCAAAACATATCCAGTCATAATATAACATTTTTCAAGAGGACATATTATCATATCATATAAAATCAAATCCGACAGTGTATCATATTATGTGACATCAAAACAGAGTTTCCCAACACGGATTCCACCGCTTTGCCAGTGCATGAATCAGATTGCCGTTGACTGTCAACTTTCCCACTGCAGATGCCAATTCCAACCCGCAATCGCTCAAGTGGTCCGGAAACATACGAGAGAAGTTTTTGAACCAGACATAGTACCACCGGGGGAAGAAGAGTCTGGTGCTAAGAGATCGATGCTCAGGAAGACTTTGTCGCACCTCGTAGGAGATGTGACCCTCAGGAAAAATAGAATCGAGCTGACTGGATGCCATTGGACTGAAAGACAAGAAGATTGGAATTAGACTTTGGAAAAATACAAGAATTTTGAAAATTGTAGGCAGGATAAAATGAAAGCTGGAAATTCGAAGTCCAGAGGAACGAAAAAATGGAAAATCTCCTGGAGTTTTGAAGGAAAAGCTAGATAATTTAGAAAAATCGTCCAGGAGTTTTTGAGAAAAAAGAGATATTTCATAAAAGATGAAAAATGAGGTATTTTGGAAAATTGTTCGGTATTTTGGAAAATTTGGAAAAAATATGAGAAAATAAGGCGAAAATGAATATCATACATTCAATTACAAACAATTATGCACATACAGCAATCCCTAAGAAGCCAACTCTAAATGCATTTATTTTGAAAGAGCTTTAGGACCCTAATCCTGACTCTAGGCTCAGATCAACTGTGTTCAATCATGCTATGTCGATATACTCGAGCCAAGGCTCGATATACGTGGCATAAAACTCATCTCCGGGTCTAGGCTTGTGTTTTCCCAACATCCTTGAGCGCCTGCCGATATACGTTGGACTATGGCCCTTGGTACGTGGTAGGGGGGCGTTAGCCCAAATAAGTGGCCCAGTTGTGAGGCTTTGTCCCGAACTATGGTTCTGGAAGAGAGCCCAGCAACGTGAAGACCGGGTAGACATAGGTGGGGTGGTTTTTGAAATATGATCACATGCAGGCAAATAGAGGGCTCTAAGTCCTAAAGAGATAGAATTTTGAAAACATTTGAAGAAGCAAACATTGTTTTCATACAAGTCCTAGATTGAGGAGTGTTGTATTTCAGACCTAAGCCTAAGTGAGCATGAATAATTCTCCTCAATATGGTCCTACCAAACCATGCCTAGTCTACATGCAATCCATGTTAGCTGGGTTCAAGTCTAGGCTCCTAGGTTCACATGATATCAGAAATCAAAAGTTGACAGTTCATAAAGCACGATTTTGATAATTGAGCTAAGTCAAAGCACATAATTGATCAGGCGATGACAGGTCCCATCACGGTCGCCAAACCTGTTATCATCGCAAAATTTTTCCCCTCCCTTGCAAAAGAGAAACAAATTTGCGAGTCAAACTCGACCAAAGTTTTGAAAATTGTTTTGAAAATTTACTTGCCTCCGTTTTGAAAATTTGCGGGAAAATTCTATGAAATGGGATCCGCCTGTCGGTACGAGGTTCAACCGTTCCTGGCGCCTTTACCAGGGGTAATTGAATCAAGGACCAATTATGTGCTTTAACTTGACTCAAATATCTAAATTATGCTCTATTTTTCCTAGAATGCACAAAGAATCAGGCTTGTGCTATGGAATTTTGAAAAATACAAGTTTGAGAAAATATGATGTTTGCTTTGGAAAATTGAAATGCATTTAGAAAAGGACTGGAAAATGCTTGAAAATGGAATTCTTGGCAAAATCATTGAATTTTATTAGAAATCAGAAATTTGCATTGGAAAGTGATTTCTCAGGAAAATTTGAACTTTAGAAAATCGATTTTGAAATTTGGAATTGCTTTTCTGAGAAAATGGATTTGAGAATTCTGAGAAAATCTAAGAAATTCATTGGAAAATGACTTTTGAAATGGAAAATGAATTCTCAGAAAACTGGAAAATATGAGAAAATCGATTTCTGAAAACTTGGGATTTTGAAATTTGAGAATTTGAAAACATAGGAAATTCTTGATTTGAACTTGGGAAATGCTTTGAAATGTCATTTGAAAACTTAGGATTTTGAGAAAATCAGATCCTGAGAAAGACTTGGAAATTCTTGAGAAAACTGAATTTTTTTGAAATTGAAATTGGAAAATGAATTTGAAAACAATGCAATTTGAATAATATGAATGAATGAATATGAATTTAAAAAGGGAATTTCATTGAGGAATTGAGAAATCCTTTTGAAGTTTTGAAAAATGCAGTGCATTTTTGAAGTTAGCCTAAGTGTGTAGGGTGAATGTGGCTAATATGAAGATCATAAATCTTGGTTTTCTTCGTATTCTGACTATGGCCATAAATATGAATCCCACCGAGTTTATAAACTCCATAAGAGCTTGTGCACGTGCCATTCGTGTAAACCATAGTGAATTTGAAATAATGTGCATGAATCATACATCACATATTGAAATTTGCATAAATTAAACTATATGCAATGCAACCCTATTCTAAGCAGAAAAGTAACTCTTATTCCAAATTATTACATTTGAGGTTACATCGAATTTAAATAAAAAAAATAAAAGCTAAGTCTTCTTCTAGAATGTTCCTGCAAAACTAGAAAACAAGGTTAACACAAAAATGTAGGTTTTTCTGAATTTATCCAAAAATATGAAAAATTATCGGATATTATTCAGATATAAACCCAAATTCATACCCCCTTTGATATAAACATGATAAATAATGAATAAATTTCGAAAATAAACTTGAAAATTCGAAATTTGGGTCAAAATGACCAAAATACCCCTGATGACCTTGAAATCAGGGTTTTCTAAAAGAATTTTTAAATATTTTAGAATTTTGAAAATCAAATGAAATAAATCAAACATAATATGATAAAATATGATGATATGCATAAAATTTTGGAGAATTAGAAATTGAAATTTCGAAATTTAGGTCAAAATGACCAAAATACCCCCGATAACAAGACTATGGCGTTGAAACCAGGGTTTTCTGAAATAAATTTTGCAAAATTGAAAAATATGAAATGCAAAGGAGATTAAAATTAACCCGAATATGATTATACATGCTTATGTACATGATAAAAACCCTAAAATGGCGAAAATATCATAAATATCAAATTTAACCTGATTTTCGCCTGATTTTCGCTTCTGAATTTAAAGATAAACTAACACATGGAACAAATGAACTTGGAATTAAACCAAATTTGGCATGGACACCTAAAATAACCCTAGAAATATAATGGAGCTCGAAAATCTAATTTGTTTGTATTTTTAAATATGGAAATTCAAATAAAAACCCTAAATTTTGTGATTTTTGCCTAAAATGTTGATTCTAAAGGGGATTTAGGATATCAAATTTCCATAAAAATTTCCCAAATTTTATGGGGTGACATAAGACAGTAAGGAAAGGATTGTTTCCTTTTACACTTTCTGGTTTTGACCTATGGTCGGAGCTGTGACACTCCGGCAAGTCGGATCGGAATCCGGCGACTCTAGGATTTAGGGGAAACAGAACGGTTTCGGTAGAAAACATGGGAAAAATGGAAGACAGATGATAAAAAGTTTGAAATTGTGGGAACATATTCCTGACAAACAGAGGAAGATTTGATCTTTTGACACCATTGGAATTCGGGTTATGGTTTGGAAAAGGCCATACTGTTATTAGAGACCTAAATCTCTGAGATTTCTGGACATTGGAATCAGTTAGACAGAAAGAGAAAATCCGGGAAAAATAATGAAACAGATTAAAAAATTCCCAAATTTTGAGAAATGACAGAAAATTATGTTAGGAAAAACTTTCATGTTGAAAGTTTTTGTATACGGGTTACAGATTGGATGGACTCGGTGCATTAAGGTCTGTCTATACCCTGACGAAAGAAAATCGATATTTTCCCAGAGGTCTGAGAAATCCGATTTTTTACAGAGACCAAACTAATTAAAAAAACCTCAAAATTTCCAGATCATTAGTAGATTCCATCATGAATCTACTGTGATTTTTAAGGGAAAATCCAAATCTCCCACGAGGGTGATTTCGGAGGCTCTTGTCTGCTAAATTAAATTTGGATTTTCCAGAAGGCAGAAAACCCGATTTTGAGATTTGATTTGTTTAGAAGGATTCCAAAATCCCAATTGAACCAAGATTTCGACAGAATATCAAAAATAAATAAAGATGTTTCATAATAATTTTTTCAAGATTTATTGACACAAAATCAAACATAGCATCATAACTGGAATACGCAAAAAATCAAAGCTTAAGAAATTTTAGACGAAATTAGTAAAACCTATGCTATATGAAAATAATAACTACTTAAGACAAGCAATGAGCCTAAATGTAATGCTAAAACATGCAACTTACATGAATTTAATAAAGAGAAAAGAAATATTCAAGGGGAGGGGGTATGGTTTATATTTGATATGGGCCATTGAAATGAGAGGGATCCGATCCATTTATCGGATGAATCCCTTCTCTCACATGGCCAAAAACACGAATTCCACAAAACTGTTTTAACTTGTACAAACCCAATTTGGGTTTCCCACAGCAACCATACAACGTTGACTCATTCTAAACTCATGTAAGAAAAATAAATGAAAGAGACTTTACCTTGAGAAGAATAGCTCTGCTTGATCCGGTTGGAGGAGGGGTTGTGGGAGTCGTGGAAACTATGGTACCGGCTGGAATGGTGCAGGTGGCTGCTATGGCTGCAAAGGGAGCTGGACCGGTGGTTGGAAGTTGAGGTAGCACCAGTTGCTACCACAGCATGGCGGGTACCTATTGGCTTTCTGGAAGTTGAAGAAGAGTTGAGAGTTGTGGCTGTGTGTTGCTGCAGTGAGAGGTGGTTGGAGTGGATGGTGGCGCACCGGCTGAAACTACGGCTTGAGGAAGTGGCTGCCGACTGGTGCTTCAAGGTGGAGCAATGGCTGCTACAAAAAAAAGAGAGTTGCTGTGAGGCTGTTTCAATGGCTGGAAGCTGAGAGAGGCTGCAGCAGCCAAGGGGAGCGAGCGAGAGAGAGAGAGAGAGAATGGTTAGAGAAGAGGCAGTTGTTCTCTCCCTTTCTTTTTTTTTTTTGGTTTTTAAACTTAGGTTTTAATTGTCCTCTAACCTAGGTCTTAATGACCTAATGAAAAAGGAAATCCCCCCTTTACGTTAATGGATTGGAGGTTGGGGAAAAAGAAAGAAAGAAGGAAGGGAAGAAGGAAAAGGGAAAGAAGAGGAAGAAGAAAAGGAAGAAAAAGAAAGAAAAGGGAAAAAGAAAGGAAAGAAAGAAAAGGAGGGAAAAAGGAAAAGGAAAAGGGAAAGAAAAATGAGGAAAAAAATGGAAAGTGGGGCTGGAGGCTTAGGTGACCACCATGTGGGTCCCACCTCCTCTCTAAAATAAAAAAAAATAAAAAAATAAAAATCAATAAAAACAAAACAAACAAATAAAAAGAAACATTTTTTTAATAAAGTAGAAATGTAAATGAATGGGCCATCTCAGAGCGGGTCCAAATTACTATTTTGAAATTCATTTTGACGATTAGAGGGGTAAAATAGTCTTTTCAAAAAAAATTCAGACGAAACAAGCCATTTTTAGCAGTTTTTGAAACGAGCTCGGATTTTGAAGTTCAATACGCCGTTGCGAAGCAAATCCAATGTAGAATTTAAAAATGTAATTTTGAAAGAAATCCAGATTGTTTTTCTCGATAAAATGCTTCCAAATCTATTTTCAGACAAAACGAGCTATTTTTGGCAGTTTTTGAAACAATCTCGGATTTTGAAGTTCAATACCCCGTTGCGAAGCAAATCCAATGTAGAATTTGAAAATTTAATTTTTAAAGAAATCCATATTGTTTTTCTTGAGAAAATATTTCCAAACAAACCAAGCTATTTTTGGCAGTTTTTGAAACGAGCTCGGATTTTGAAGTTCAATACCCCGTTGCGAAGCAAATCCAGTGTAGAATTTGAAAATTTGAGTTTGAAATAAATTCATATTGTTTTTCTCAAGAAAATATTTCCAAATTTAGAATCTCGGGGGTAAAAAATGTCAATTTTGGAAAACCAAGGTTTGACATTGATTTCTGAAAACTTTTAAAACTCAATCTGGATTGAAATTTATAAAACTAGAGTTCTGGACTTCGAAAATGAAATGAAATGTGATGAAATGCTGAGAAATGATATAAAATGATGAGAAGTGACATGCGAAATGCAGTCCCTGAATGAAGAATTTTGGATGTTAGACCCCGATTGACACTTGTACCAGTTCAAAAAGCATTAAAATTGATAAAAAATTGCAAAATAGCTCAAGAAATGGTTTCTGGGACTTTACTGGGTGTAAACACCACAAATTTTCCACATCCATTCTCAAACAATCTTCCTCAGGCAGTGCCAACCCTGTCAGGTCAGTGTAGGAGTCAAACCCCGAGTCAGTTTCAGAAAATCACCATTTTACCTATTTTCATTAGGAAAATTACCATTTTACCCCTAGGTCATCCCAGACCCCAGTCAGTCGGAGTCAACCAAGCTCATTGGTCAGTTCAAGACAGTTAGAATATCAGTCATCTCAAGCTCATAATGAATAAACCATTTTCATTTCTGACCATTCCTGCCAAAATGGGATCATTTCTTCAGAAATGAGTTCATTTCTCACTCAAATCCAAACCAATTGTCTTTGAGTCAGTCAGTCGTGTTCTCCAGAGTCTAACTTGAGCTCACCAGAAGTTCAAGCGCTCCAATTTCCGTTCAAAACCATTTCTAAGTGTCCAGGAGCCCATTTCAGTCCATTTCAGCTCTTTTAGCTGAAATTGAGCCGAGTTTAGATAGTTGAGCTAGTGTTTGAGCCTCGATTTTAGTTCACCTCAGTATTACTGACCTTTGTTTCTGCTCAAACCCAGTTCAGGTTCGTAATTCACTTCATTCTAATGATCATTCCATACCATTTCTCTAAAAATGGCAGCTTTTCTTGAAAATTCAGTCGGAAAGGTCAGTTGAGTCAGTGTCTGGTGAGTTCATTTGAGTTCTGAAACTCTAAAACCCAGCTCAATCTAACTCATTCTAGTTCATTTAAGCTCAAACCCTGACTTTCAGTGTCACTCTAACCCAGTAGAGTCCCCAAAACCATTTCTTGAGCTATTTTGCAAATTTTATCAATTTTAATGCTTTTTAAACTGGTACGAGTGTCAATTGGGGTCTAACATCCAAAATTCTTCATTCAGGGTTAGCAATTCGCATAGCATTTCATGTCATTTCTCATCATTTCATATCATTTCATAACATTTCATCACATTTCATTCCATTTTCAAAGTCCAGAACTCCAGTTTTATAAATTTCAATCCAGATTGAGTTTTAAAAATTTTCAGAAATCAATTTCAAACCCCGGGTTTCCAAAATTGACATTTTTACCCTTGGGAGTCTAAATTTGGAAATATTTTCTCAAGAAAAATAATCTGGATTTATTTTAAACTCAAAATTTTCAAATTCTACATTGGATTTGTTTCGCAACGAGCTATTAAACTTCAAAATCTGAGCTCGTTTCAAAAACTGCCAAAAATAGCTCGTTTTGTATGGAAATAAATTTGGAAGTATTTTCTCGAGAAATACAATCTGGATTTCTTTCAAAATCAAATTTTCAAATTCTACATTGGATTTGCTTCGCAACGAGGTATTGAACTTCAAAATCCGAGCTCGTTTAAAAAACTGCCAAAAATAGCTCGTTTCGTCTGAAATTTTTTTGAAAAGACTATTTTTCCCCTTTAATTGTCAAAATGAATTTCAAAAGTGGAATTTGGACCCGCTCTGAGATGGCCCATCCATTTGCTTTTTCTGTTTTAATTTATAAAAAAAGAAAAAAATTTATTTACCTTTTTATTTATTTTTTTGTTTGTTTTATTTTTTATTTTATTTTCCTAAGGTGGGACCCACAAGGGGGTTGACCACCCCAGCCCTTTTTCCTCTCCATTTCCTTTCTTTCTTCCTCCATTTTCTTTTTATTTTATTTTTATTTTTATTTTCTTTTCTTTCCTTCTTTCTTTCTTTTCTTTCTTTCTTCTTCATTTTTCTTTCTTTCCTCCTTTCTTTCTCATCCCAGCCACTTACGTACATCTTTTTCCAGCCCCCCTCTTTCTTCTTCTTTCCCTCCCTTTTCTTCCCTTTTCTTTCCTTTTCCTTCTTCCCCTCTTCTTTCCTTTCCTTCCCTTCCTTCTTTCCCCTTTCTTCCTTACCCCTTTCTATTTCCTCCAAAAACCAAACGGCTGCAGCCATTTTTTTTCACGTATAGCCACTTTATCAAGGCTATTGGATATCATTAGAAACTTAGGTCTTGGCAAATCAAAGACCTAAGTTATTAAAACCAAAAACAAAAAGAACGGCTGCCCCATCTTCTAACCTCACGCCTCTTTCTCTCTCTCACTCTCTCTCTCCCTTGGTTCCTATCATACACAGCCACCATTATACACTTGCAGCAGCCTCCAGCTCCTCCAGCCGCCCCTTTTGGAAGCAGCTACAGTCGGTGCCACCTCTTCCAAAGGCTCACACAACATCCAGCCACACAACACCTTTGCTTTAGCAGCCACCGTTGCTGCCACCTCTTCCAAAGGCTTCCACTACCTCTAGCCGGTTCACAAGCCAGTGTAGCAGCTCTAGCAACAACCCTTCCTCCCATCTTTAGCTATCTACAACAAGGCACAACCTTGCTTCAGCAAAAACAAAAGCCTACCTTCATTGCAGCCCTTGCAGCACAACCATCCCCAACCTCTAGTCGGTTCCAGCTCCACCACAGCAACTCTCCTCTTGGCTGCAACTTCCATCCATTGATGCCACCGCCAAGCTCCACCTCCAGCAAGCTTCAACATCTACCAACGTCAAGGCAGCCTCCTTCATCCCATTGATCCCGCAGCTCCATCATCAAACACCACCTTGGCCCAGCCACCTTAAGACCCATCTTCCTTCCATTCTCCAAGAGGATTCACGCTCAGCCATTAGCCCTCTCTCATTAAGCTGATTTGATGATTAAAAACTTAGGACTTGATTTTTATCAAGCCCTAAGTCATTTACACAAGAGCATTCACGTAGCCACTGCTACTTTAGCCAAGACAACCACGGCAAGGTCCAGCCCAACAATCTCCAAGGTGACGGCTGGCAGCAGCTCATTAGCACCCACTTTGATGCCTTCCTTCAGACGGCCTTCCATTGCAACTATCATTGCTCCCGTATACAGACCTTCCCAAGCTCTTTCCCCTTCGGTCAATCCCAGCAAACACCAAGGAAACCCCCTCTAGCCTTTGCTTCAACCGATCCAAGGTAACAACCTATTTTTTTTGCTTACACTCTACATAATTTTTATCAATGCATGTTGAGTAGGTTTGATCATTGCCTATTGAGATGAGGGATTTAGCATAAAGTTCATTCAAAACTCAGATTTGAGATCATACGTTTCTAACTTTAAATCATAGAAAATAGCAGATGTTTTTGTTTCATATGTGTAGGCTATATGAACGAGGTGATTAATCCAATTCGATGGGTTAAGTCTCCCCTTTCAAACAGCCAAAATCAATGAAGTGCTTCATGCCTCCCTAATATTTATTTTTTTTTATTTTTTTATTTTTATTTTTATGTTTTATCATCATCATGTAGAGTTGATGTTTTTTTTCACATTTAACGTTGCATTCATTTTTATTTCTTAGTTTAATAGTTGTTTAGTTTAATTCTATTAACAGTTGATACTTAGTTCATAGGTTTTAGACTCATATGCATAGTTCAGTCGATATTTCATGCATGAATTTTCGTCCAAAAATCCTAGAAATTTTATGATGGTTTCACATGTTTATTATTGTTTTCCTTCCGAAAATTTGGTTGAATTTGGGTTTCGGAACCCTCTCAAACAAATCAAATCCCAAACTGGGATTTCCCATTTCCAGAACTTCTAATTTCTGCTTTAGCAGACAAGAACCTCCGGAACCACCCTCATGGGAAATCCAAATAGTCCTCCAAAAATCACAGTGGATTCACAATAAAATCTACTAGTGATCTGGAAATTTTGAGATTTTTCCAACTAGTATTGATCTCTGAAAAAAATCGGATTTTCCAGACTTCTGGGAAAATCTTGATTTTTCTTTGTCAGGGTATAGACAGATCATAATGCACCGATTCCATCCAATCTGTAACCTTTCGGCAAACACTTTTTACATGAAAGTTGTTGCAAACATAATTTTGTGTCATTTTACAAAATTTGGGAATTTGTGGATCTGTGTCATTATTTTTCCCGTATTTTCTCTTTCTGTCTAACAGATTCCAATGTCCAGAAATCTCAGAGATTTAGGTCTCTGACAACAGTATAGCATTTTACAAACCATAACCCAAATCCCAATGGTGTCAAAAGATAAAATCTTACTCTGTTTGTCAGGGACATTTTTCCACAATTTCAGCTTTTTTCCCATCTGTCTTCTATTTTTCCCATGTTTTCTACCGAAACCTGTCTGTTTCCCCTAAATCTTAGAGTCGCCGGATTCCGATCCGACTTGCCGGAGTGGCACAGCTCCGACCATAGGTCAAAACCAGAAAGTGTAAAAATAAAAAATCCTTGCCTTACTGTTCTCTGTCACCCCATAAAATTTGGGAAAATTGTATGGAAGTTTGATATCCTAAATCTCCTATAGAATCAACATTTTAGGCAAAAATCACAAAATTTAGGGTTTTTATTTGAATTTCCATATTTAAAAATACAAAAAATTAGATTTTAGAGCTTTATTCTGTTTTTAGGGTTAATTTAGGTGTCCATGACAAATTTGGCTTAATTCCAAGTTCATTTGAGTCATATAATAGTTTATCTTTAAATTCAGAAGCGAAAATCAAGCGAAAATCAGGTTAAATTTGATATTTTATGATATTTTCGCCATTTTAGGGTTTTTATCATGTACATAAGCATGTAGAATCATATTAGGGTTAATTTCAATCTCCTTTTCATTTCATATTTTTCAATTTTGCAAAATTTAATTTAGAAAACCATGGTTTCAAGGCCATAGTCTTGTTATCGGGGTTATTTTGGTCATTTTGACCTAAATTTCGAAATTTCAATTTCTAATTCTCCAAAATTTCATGCATATCATCATATTTCATCATATTATGTTTGATTTATTTCATTTGATTTTCAAATTTCCAAAATTTATAAAAATCCTTTCAGAAAACCCTCATTTCAAGGTCATCAGGGGTATTTTGGTCATTTTGACACCAATTTCAAATTTTCAAGTTTATTTTCAAAATTTATTCATTATTTATCATGTTTATATCAAAGGGGGTATGATTTTGGGTTTATATCTGAATAATATCCGATAATTTCATATATTTTCGGATAAATTCAGAAAACCTACATTTTTGTGCTAACCTTGTTTTCCAGTTTTGCAGGAATATTCAAGAAGAAGACTTAGCCATTTTATTTATTTATTTTATTCAATTCAATGTAAAAATCAATGTAATATTTGGAATAAGAGTTACTTTTCTGCTTAGAATAGGGCTGCATTGCATATAGTTTAATTTATGCAAATTTCAATATGTGATGTATGATTCATGCACATTATTTCAAATTCACTATGGTTTACACGAATGGCATGTGCACAAGCTCTTATGGAGTTTGTAAACTCGGTGGGATTCGTATTAATGGCTATAGTCAGAATACGAAGAAAACCAAGATTTATGATCTTCGTATTAGCCACATTCAGCCTACACACTTAGGCTAACTTCAAAAATGCACTGCATTTTTCAAAACTTCAAAAGGATTTCTCAACTCCTCAATGAAATTCCCTTTTCAAATTCATATTCATTCATTCATATTATTCAAATTTCATTGTTTTCAAATTCATTTTCCAATTTCAATTTCAAAAAATTCAGTTTTCTCAAGAGTTTCCAAGTCTTTCTCAGGATCTGATTTTCTCAAAATCTTAAGTTTTTCAAATGACATTTCGAAGCATTTCCCAAGTTCAAATCAAGATTTTCCTATGCTTTAAAATTCTAAAATTTCAAAATCCCAAGTTTTCAGAAATCCATCTTCTCAGAATTCTCGTTTTCTTGAGAATTCATTTTCCTTTTCAGAAATCCTTTTCCAATGAATTTCCTGATTTTCCCAGCATTTCTCAAATCCATTTTCTCATAAAATCAATTCCAAGTTTCTAATCTCAAAACCAATTTTCTCAGATTTTTAAGTTTTCTTGAAAATCACTTTCCAATGCAAATATTTGATTTCCAATGAAATTCAATGATTTTCCCAGAAACTCCAATTTCAAGCACTTTTCCAATCATTTTCCAAATGCATTTCAATTTTCCAAAGCAAACATCATTCTTTCAAAACTTGCATTATTTTCTAAATTTCATAGCACAAGCCTGATTCTTTGTGTATTCGAGGAAAAATAGAGCATAATTTAGATATTTGAGTCAAGTTAAAGCACGTAATTGATCCTTGGTTCAATTACCCCTGGTAAAGGGACCAAGAACGGTTGAACCTCGTACCGACAGGCGGATCCCATTCTATGGAATTTTCCCACAAATTTTCAAAATGGAGGCGAGTTAATTTTCAAAACTTTGGTCGAGTTTGACTCACGAAATTTGTTTCTCTCTCGCAAGAGAGGGGGAAAAATTTTGCGATGATAACAGGTTTGGCGACCGTGATGGGTCTTCGTCTGATCAATTATGTGCTTTGACTTAGCTCAATTATCAAAATCGTGCTCTATGAACTGTCAGCTTTTAATTTCTGATATCATGTGAACCTAGGAGCCTAGACTTGAACCCAGCTGACATAGATTGCATATAGATTAGGCATGGTTTGGTAGGACCATATTGAGGAGAATTATGCATGCTCACATAGACTTAGGTCTAAAATACAACACTCCTTAATCTAGGACTTGTATGAAAACAATGTTTGCTTCTTCAAAATTTTTTCAAAATTCTATCTCTTTAGGACTTAGAGCTCTCTGTTTGTCTGCATGTGATCATATTTCAAAAACCACCCCACCTATGTCTACCCGGTCTTCATATTGCTGGGCTCTCTTCCAGAACCATAGTTCGGGACAGAGCCTCACAACTAGGCCACTTATTTGGGCTAACGCCCCCCTGCCACGTACCAAGGGCCATAGTCCAACGTATATCGGCAGGCGCTCAAGGATGTTGGGAAAACACAAGCCTAGAACCGAAGATGAATTTTTATGCCACGTACATCGAGCCTCGGCTCGAGTATATCAGCATAGCATGATTGGACTCAGTTGATCTGAGCTTAGAGTCAGGATTAGGGTCCTAAAGCTCTTTCGAAATTGATGCATTTAGAGTCAGCTTCTTAGGGATTGTTGTATGTGCATAATTGTTTGTAATTGAATGTATGATATTCATTTTTGCCTTATTTTCTCATATTTTCCCCAATTTTTCCCAAAATACCGAACAATTTTCCAAAATATCTCATTTTCCATCTTTTGTGAAATATCTCCTTTTTCTCAAAAACCCTGGACGATTTTTCCAAATTATCCACCTTTTCTTCAAAACTCCAGGAGATTTTCCATTCTTTCATTCCTCTGGACTTCGAATTTCCAGCTTTCATTTTATCCTGCCTGCAATTTTCAAAATTCTTGTATTTTGCCAAAGTCTAATTTCAGTCTTCTTGTCTTTCAGTCCAATGGCATCCAATCAGCTTGACTTTGTTTTTCTTGAGAGTCACATCTCCTATGAGGTGCGACAAAGTCTTCCTGAGCATCGATCTCTTAGCACCGGACCCTTCTGACCCCGATGGTACTATATTTGGTTCAAAAACTTCTTCCGTATGTTTTCGGACCATTTCAGCGACTGTGGGTTGGAACTGACATCTGCAGTGGGGAAGTTAACAGTTAACGGCAATCTGTTCCATGCACTGGCAGAGCGGTGGAATCCGTGCACTTGCACATTCTGGTTCCCATGGGGTGAGATGGCACTACTGATGGATGAGTTTTCAGAGATTATGGGACTGCCTGAGCCAGCCGGTCAGCTTGGAGATCCGTTAGAGCAGCAGTTTCTGATCAATGTCAAGGGTCTGGACCCCAAAGATGTCGTAGCTCGCATAACAGGGCGCAAGTCTTGGCCAACAAGAATGAGTACGTGAGCCTGATCGAGATCTACCAACAGTATGGAGAATTCGTAGAAGTCAGCTCGCTGTCCAGAACAGCTCAAGATAGAATTCAACATGCGATGGTTTTGTGCACTGTGGGACTTGCTTTCTTTCCAGACGGACAGAACTATATGGATGTCAGAATAGTTCAGCTTCTGAGGAGATGGGGAAGTCGATAGACCAGTCGTCTCTCGATAGCCATGGTCGCACTTGCTTTTTTTTTATACAGAGGACTGACCTGCTTCATAATGGAAGAGTCCATCTTAGTCGAGGGATGTATCTATGCTCTTCAGTCTTGGTTCCTTCAGCAAGTGCCGACCAGAGCTAGTTCGTTCAGATACAATGGCAAGAAACTTCTTCCAGTTGCGCGGTACCAATTCATGATCGATTATCTGCAGGAAGAAGAAGTGGTATGAGACTATTTTGATCGAGAATTATCGCCTCCCAGATACACCTATGCATATGGCAAGAGATTCAAGTTGCTTGGTCAATTCTTCTGCGCTTATTATCATCCAGAGCGGTGTGTTCGACAGTTTTCTCAGAGACAGAAGCACGTAGAAACTCAGCTACTATTAGGGGTTATGCCAGAATTCGACCTTACATCAGTGCAGTGGTCCGGAACATACCATTCTGCCAGATATGGCTGGGACTCTTTTGTTACTCTTTCACTTTTTCTGGTCCTCGTGTCTCTGCTAGTTATAAAGAGTGGTGGCAAATTGTCTGTCCGCTCCCTCTTTCCCAAGTTTATTATTGATGCAATCAAATTTTTCCTTCAATAAAAAAAAATCCTTCAATTTTCATGGTTTGACGACCTCGCCTAGGTGACAAAGCATATTTGCACTTGTTCATTCTTCTCACAAAGAATGACAACACAATTGTCGTGACTCCAGCGGTGATCCAATCCCTAGTAATGGGATGTTCTTCTAATTATCTACCAAATTCTCATCAAATATTTTTCCTATATTCATTTCTATCCTGAATCTTCATCATCAAAATTTAATCATCCATCACATTCTGCAGAGAATATCAGTATTTCCAAGTGGTTCAGATCAAATCAAGCAAGAAGACACCATTGTGTCAGTGCATCAGTGATTTTGGAAGCAGGCAAGAAGAAATGGATTCTCCAAAATCTGCCAAAAGACAGAGTCTGAATGATAGGGATGACATTGATCCTGCTACATATCAGATGTTCAAGAACATGATGATTAGGATGATGTCTGAGCAAGCTGAAGGCAGTCTCAGAAAGGCTCCCATCAAAGAGAAGGCATTTGTCTCCTTCTCTCAGAATATCACTGGTAAGAGCAACAAGTGATTCGGCGCATGTCTGTTCAATATTTTATTCTCTCTGATGTTCTCTATCATCGTGGATTCAGTTCTGAATATTCCAGGTGCCTAGACGAAGTTGAAGCCAAAGAAGTCGTGCGAGAAGTACACTAAGGCATTTGTGATGGTCACGTCAGCTACCAAACTCTTATCAAGCAAATCATCTGAGCGGGATATTATTGAAAGACTATGCTACAAGATTGCTACCATTTTGTGAAGAAGTGTGCTCTATGCCAGATACATGCACCTTTCGTTCATGCATTAGCAGCATATTTGCAATTTGTTATCTCTCCATGGTCATTTTCTATGTGGATCTTTGATGTTGTGGGCCCCATCACTCCTTCTGCTTCAAACAGCTACAAATATTTTCTTGCCGGAACAGAATATTTTACTAAATGGGTCGAAGCTATCACTCTACGCATAGTAGAAGGTCGACATGTGGTCTCGTTCATCCACAAGAATACCCTATGTCGTTTTGGCATACCGCATGATATTGTGTCAATTAATGACAGTCATTTCAAGAATGAGAAAATTCAAACTTTCAGTTCGAATTTAAAAAATCCATCATCATTTCTCTACTCCTTATTATCCTCAAGGGAATGGTCATGCAGAGGCCACCAATAAGATTTTGATTCGAATCCTAGAGCAAACTTTGGAAATAGGTCGTGACTGGCATGAGAAGATTCATGATGCATTGTGGGCGTACAGAACCACCATTCGAACTCCAACTAATGCTACTCCGTCAGAACTTGTCTACGGAACTGAAGTAGTACAACCTCTACATGTTCATAAACTTGCCTTGAAGTTCACATCACTGCTGGAGTTATCGCTTGATCAATATCAGCAGCAGTGACTGTAACAACTTGATTTGCTCAATAAAAGAAGGCTCTGAGCAACAGAGCATGCTTAATCATATCGACAGAGGGTATCCAGACAAATATGCAAAATTTGTCATTGAAAGGAAATCCCGAGTCAATGATCTAGTGCTCAGATCAATGGCCTATCTCAAGCACCGTCTGGGTGACAAATGGTCGCCGAATTGGGAAGGTCTCTATGTTGTCAAAGAGGCATTACATCGTAACTCATATCGGCTCATCAATGCCAACGGAGTGGAATTACCAGATCCTATCAATGCTCAACATTTGAAAATTTTCTATACTTAAATTCTCTATTCCATCCTTTGTAATTCCTCAATATATTTTCTTCAATAATGGTCAAATTCTTCTTTCCCAGTTACACTGGGGCATTATTTTGAAAATTGTCTTCAAAACATCTTGTATGCAGGCAGGATCAAACCAATCTCTTATTTTGCATGCATGTGCATTCATTTACATCATTTTGCATACATTTGCATTCATTTGCATTTACATGCATTCATTTGCATCCATTTACATTCATTTGCATCAAATTCATTTTCCCTTCCGGTTAAGGGATAAACCTGAACTACCCATTCAGGATAAGGGATAAATCCTGAGACCCCGACAGTTGTCTAAGTCATCGTGAGGATGAAGATTGAAAATCTCTCATCAGAATCAGTTGGGTAAATTTTCAAAAAAAAAAATCATGTGTTCGTGCTGGTAAGATTTTCAAAAACCAGTGTTCGTGCTGGTAAAATTTTCTAAATCCAGTGTTTGTGCTGGTAAATCTTCAAAATCCAGTGTTCGTGCTGGTAATTCTTCCAAAAACAGTATTCGTACTGATCCATTTTCAAAATCCAGTACTTATACTGGTTCATTTCCAAAATCCGGTATTCACACTGGTACATCTTTCAAAATCCAATTGTTATTGGTCGGACTTTCAAAATCCAACTTTTATTGGTCAAACTTTCTAAATCTGGTTTACTGGTTAATGTTTTCAAATCTAATCTAGGCTTGTCTAGTTTTCCTTTGAAGATTCGAGTTCCGACTCGAATTTCCTTTCCTTCTAACCGGTCTAGTTTTCCTTCGGGATTCGAGTTCCGACTCGAATTTCCTTTCCTTCTAACCGGTCTAGTTTTCCTTCGAGATTCAAGTTCCGACTCGAGTTTTCTTTTCTTCTGATTAATCTACCTTTCCTTCAAAATTCGAGTTCCGATTCGAATTTCTTTTCCTTCCAAATTAATCCATTTTTTTCCTTCAGGATTCGAGTTCCGACTCGAATTTCTTTTTCTTCCAAATTGATCTACTTTTCCTTCAGGATTCGAGTTCCGACTCGAATTTCTTTTCCTTCCGCAATGGATCTAGTTTTCCTTCGAAGATTCGAGTTCCGACCCGAGTTTTCTTTTCCTTCTGAATTGGTCTAGAAAATTAGAGTTCCGACAAGAATTTTCTTTCAAATCCAATTCAAATGTCTAGAATTGGTCTAGAAAATTAGAGTTCCGACTTGAATTTTCTTTTAAAACCCAATTTATTTAGTTTTTCCTTGAAGATTTGAATTCTGATTCGAATCTTCCCTTAAAGCTCACAAGTTGAATCATGTCTTCTTAAACTATGGTCCTTAGGTTAAATCCCTATGGAATTGATAGTTCGAAGGTTGAACCCTTGCTGAACCGATGTGATCCCTAGGTTAAATTCCTATGGAATTGATAGTTCTTAGGCTGAATCCCTATTGAACCCATGTCGTTCCCAGTGAACCAATGTCATTCTCAATTGAACCAGTGTCATTCTTAGGATGAATTCCTATTGAATCCATGTTGTTCCCAATAAACTAATTTCCAATTTCGGCCTTCGGGTCAATCAATTTCAAAATTTCCAATTTCCAATTTCCAATTTCAAAATTTTCAATTTCCAATTTCTAATTTCCAATTTCCAATTTCAAAATTTCCAATTTCCAATTTCCAATTTCCAATTTCCAATTTCCAATTTCCAATTTCCAATTTCCAATTTCCAATTTCCAATTTCCAATTTCCAATTTCCAATTTCCAATTTCCAATTTCGACCTTCGGGTCAATCAATTTCCAAATTTCCAATTTCAGACATCCGGGTCAACCAATTTCCAAATTTCTAATTTTGACCTTCGGGTCAATCAATTTCCAAATTTCCAATTTCGACCTCCAGGTCAACCAATTGTCAAATTTTCAAATTCGACCTTTGGATCAATAGATTCCAATTTCGACCTTCGGGTCAATCAATTTCCAATTTCTAATTTTCAATTTCCAAATTCCAAACTTCCAATTTCCAATTTCGACCCTCTTGGTCACTGAATACCAATTTCAATCATTTCCTCTTGCGAGAGACCCTTTTTACAGGGAGAGTTCGAGGGAGCTCATTCTTTTCGCATGCTATCCTTTGTTCACCTAGCCCCTTTTCAGGGAGAGTTTGAAGGGACTCGTGTCTATGTGAACCGTTTGCAAAACAAAATTCAAATTTCATACAAGGAACCCTTAGTTCAGGGAGAGCTTCAACGGAAGTTCGCTTTCCTTGTGACCATAATTTCGTACTAGGCCATTTCATCGTGAAAGACCCTCTTTTCAGGGAGAGTGTGATGAACTCGCTCCTTCATGACCAATTCACCGACCTCACCATTACCGGCCCCCTTTCCATAAGAGAAGCCTAATGTTAGGAAGTTTTGACGAAAGCTTAATTTCTCTTCGAAAGTTTGTTTTGCAAACATCTCCCCTTCAGGGAAGAGAGGAGTAATTCCTATTTCCAATTTCTGAATCTTCTCTTTTGGGGAAAGGAGAAGAAAATTTATGTCATGGATGTGTTGCGTTGTGCTTCAGATGCTCGCTCTCACCAAGGATTTCAAGAAAATTTTGCCAATTTGTCATTAAATACTTGTTGATTTCAAAAAAAAATTATTGCATAAAAACATTACCTCAGAATACCTTCAGTATTATTTCCGAAAGGTCAAAGCTTTCGTGAAAAAGGATTCAAAATTCAAATTCTTTCTATTGGCCAACCAAAAGGATGAAGAATAAATCCTCGATATGGCCAGCAAAAGGAAATTCAATGTTGTTGCAAAGCCATAAGTGATCGGTATTGATCGCAGTCAATGACACATTTTTAAAGATCATTCTTGAAAAATAAAGCAGTCAAAATATCCTGGGTGATGCAGAAAAATCCATTAAATCCCTATATCTCCTCAATCACCTAAGCTGCAATTAAATATCTGCAAAAGGGATCTCTCAATTGTCGTCAAGATGAAGGCGAATTAGGCGAGTAGACCCTCGGGGCCAAAGAAGATTTGAATCATCTCCAAGATGACGGAGTTTGTGACGGATCCTTTCAGGGAAAGTTCAGAGCACCGTCAAGATGAAGGCGACTGCGATGAGCCTCCCGACAAACCCTAAAAGATATTTAATTTCCGCTATCATCAAGAGATTTCCAACCAATGAGCCAATAACCGTCGATATAATCCCTGAGAGAAAAAGAAGGATCGAAACATCTCTGAGATGAAGGAGTTTGTGATGTACCCTTCTAAAAAAAAGAGAGAGAGAAAAGTCAGGACATCTCCAAAATGAAGGATGATGTAATCCCCAAAAGCCTAAGAGAGCTCTATATCTGCCAAAAAAGAAAAAGAAAAAAAAAAGAAAAAAAAAAGTGGGCAGAAAGATCATCATGAGAAAAGAATCCCAGGATATCAGACTGCCGAATCTGTCAAGAATCTTCTTTAAAATTTGTGAAATTCTATTATCAATATTCCTCCACCAATTGCTTTCACAATATCAAGAATACTCTCTTTTCTATTCATATCAAGGAAATTGATAGCCTCCTTGAAAGAAAGTCAATTGCAAGAAATTTGAATTCGAATCTTGATTCTACGAAGTTAAGCCCAGTCGGAGGTAATACTTCATGTAGAAAAGAGGGAATATTTTCAAAACAATGTGCATCATTTTAAATTATTTTGAATCAACAATAATTTTCAACATTTTGACAATATTTTCTAGCTATCCTGGCGTGAAGCGAGAGCTTGAGGTTCATCTTTGGCGCATCCTAACATCAGTTGTTATCCCTTTTAGGACTTGATAATGGGAGTTTTCAAGATTCCTTCCCTTCTTTGGTATAATCTGAGCGCACGGGCTCTCAGATTTGCACACTTCCCTGTGTCCCCACTGTCCCACCATAGACAGTCCAATTTCGGCTTGAGGTTAAGCCACCAATTCCAGCAAAATACAATTTCAAAAGTTATTTAGTCTCAGCAATGAGGCGCCCAAAATCAAACCCCTTTTCAAACTTTAGGGACCCCAATTCCATCCTTTTGCAAAACCCTTATTGGATTTATTGTGCAAAATCCGAAGGCTCCATCACGGTCTCTTCTTTCGAGAATTCCGTTCATTTTTTTCGCCCAATCAGGATAAGGGTACAAACCTGAGCCTCCTTTGATGAGGTATTTCATTTTCCGCCCAATCAGGATAAGGGTATAAACCTGAGCCTCCTCTAAGGAGGTATTTCATTTCCCGATCAGGTTAAGGGTTAAACCTGAGCCTCATTTTGATGAGGTATTTCATTTCCCGGTGAGGTTAAGGGTTAAACCTGAGCTTCGTTTCTACACGAGGTATTTCCTGTCCCATCCAGGTTAAGGGCAAAACCTGAATCTCACTTCTTTTGAAGTAAATTTTTCTTCTTTATTCTCCATTTCATATCTACCATTTTCATCAAGGCTAATATTTTCATATCCAGTCAGATCCTTCTAACTGGGGTATTTTTATAGCCCAAATTTGGTGTGTTTTCTTTGCCACTAAGCTCGTCTTCAAGCCGGCTTAGTAGCAAAGAGGGGCATCTGTAAACACCCCAAATTTTCCACATCCATTCTCAAACAATCCTCCTCAGGCAGTGCCAACCCTGTCAGGTCAGTGTAGGAGTCAAACCCCGAGTCAGTTACAGAAAATCACCATTTTACCCATTTTCATTAGAAAAATTACCATTTTACCCCTAGGTCATCCCAGACCCCAGTCAGTCGGAGTCAACCAAGCTCATTGGTCAGTTCAAGACAGTTAGAATATCAGTCATCTCAAGCTCATCTGAGCTCATAATGAATAAACCATTTTCATTTCTGACCATTCCTGCCAAAATGGGATCATTTCTTCATAAATGAGCTCATTTCTCACTCAAATCAAAACCAATTGTCTTTGAGTCAGTCATTCCCAGTCAGTCGTGTTCCCCAGAGTCTAACTTGAGCTCACCAGAAGTTCAAGCGCTCCAATTTCAGTTCAAAACCATTTCTAAGTGTCCAGGAGCCCATTTCAGTCTATTTCAGCTCTTTTAGCTGAAATTGAGCCGAGTTTAGTCAGTTGAGCTAGTGTTTGAGCCTCGATTTTAGTTCACCTCAGTATTACTGACCTTTGTTTCAGCTCAAACCCAATTTAGGTTCGTAATTCACTTCATTCTAATGATCATTCCATACAATTTCTCTAAAAATGGCAGCGTTTCTTGAAAATTTAGTCGGAAAGGTCAGTTGAGTCAGTGTCTGGTGAGTTCATTTGAGTTTTGAAACTCTAAAACCCAGCTCAATCTAACTCATTCCAGTTCATTTAAGCTCAAACTCTGACTTTCAGTGTCACTCTGACCCAGTAGAGTCCCCAAAACCATTTCTTGAGCTATTTTGCAAATTTTATCAATTTTAATGCTTTTTAAACTGGTACGAGTGTCAATCGGGGTCTAACATCCAAAATTCTTCATTCAGGGTTAGCATTTTGCATAGCATTTCATGTCATTTCTCATCATTTCATATCATTTCATAACATTTCATCACATTTTATCACATTTTATCACATTTCATTCCATTTTCGAAGTCCAGAACTCCAGTTTTATAAATTTCAATCCATATTGAGTTTTAAAAATTTTCAGAAATCAATTTCAAACCCCGGGTTTCCAAAATTGACATTTTTACCCTCGGGAGTCTAAATTTGGAAATATTTTCTCAAGAAAAATAATCTGGATTTATTTTAAACTCAAAATTTTCAAATTCTACACTGGATTTGTTTCGCAACGAGCTATTAAACTTCAAAATTTGAGCTCGTTTCAAAAACTGCCAAAAATAGCTCGTTTCGTCTGGAAATAAATTTGAAAGTATTTTCTCAAGAAATACAATCTGGATTTCTTTCAAAATCAAATTTTCAAATTCTACATTGGATTTGCTTCGCAACGAGGTATTGAACTTCAAAATCCGAGCTCGTTTAAAAAACTGCCAAAAATAGCTCGTTTCGTCTGGATTTTTTTTGAAAAGACTATTTTTCCCCTTTAATGGTCAAAATGAATTTCAAAAGTGGAATTTGGACCCGCTCTGAGATGGCCCATCCATTTGCTTTTTCTATTTTAATTTATAAAAAATGAAAAAAAATTATTTACCTTTTTATTTATTTTTTTGTTTGTTTTATTATTTTATTTTATTTTATTGTTTTATTTTTCTAAGGTGGGACCCACAAGGGGGTTGACCACCCCAGCCCTTTTTCCTCTCCATTTCCTTTCTTTCTTCCTCCATTTTTTTTTTATTTTTTTTTTATTTTTATTTTATTTTCTTTCCTTCTTTCTTTCTTTTCTTTCTTTCTTCTTCCTTTTTCTTTCTTTCTTTCTTTCCTCCTTTCTTTCTCATCCCAGCCACTTACGTACATCTTTTTCCAGCCCCCCTCTTTCTTCTTCTTTCCCTCCCCTTTCTTCCCTTTTCTTTCCTTTTCCTTCTTCCCCTCTTCTTTCCTTTCCTTCCCTTCCTTCTTTCCCCTTTCTTCCTTACCCCTTTCTATTTCCTCCAAAAACCAAACGGCTGCAGCCATTTTTTTTCACGTATAGCCACTTTATCAAGGCTATTGGATATCATTAGAAACTTAGGTCTTGGCAAATCAAAGACCTAAGTTATTAAAACCAAAAACAAAAAGAACGGCTGCCCCATCTTCTAACCTCACGCCTCTTTCTCTCTCTCACTCTCTCTCTCCCTTGGTTCCTATCATACACAGCCACCATTATACACTTGCAGCAGCCTCCAGCTCCTCCAGCCGCCCCTTTTGGAAGCAGCTACAGCCGGTGCCACCTCTTCCAAAGGCTCACACAACATCCAGCCACACAACACCTTTGCTCCAGCAGCCACCGTTGCTGCCACCTCTTCCAAAGGCTTCCACTACCTCCAGCCGGTTCACAAGCCAGTGTAGCAGCTCCAGCAGCAACCCTTCCTCCCATCTTTAGCTATCTACAACAAGGCACAACCTTGCTTCAGCAAAAACAAAAGCCTACCTTCATTGCAGCCCTTGCAGCACAACCATCCCCAACCTCTAGTCGGTTCCAGCTCCACCACAGCAACTCTCCTCTTGGCTGCAACTTCCATCCATTGATGCCACCGCCAAGCTCCACCTCCAGCAAGCTTCAACATCTACCAACGTCAAGGCAGCCTCCTTCATCCCATTGATCCCGCAGCTCCATCATCAAACACCACCTTGGCCCAGCCACCTTAAGACCCATCTTCCTTCCATTCTCCAAGAGGATTCACGCTCAGCCATTAGCCATCTCTCATTAAGCTGATTTGATGATTAAAAACTTAGGACTTGATTTTTATCAAGCCCTAAGTCATTTACACAAGAGCATTCACGTAGCCACTGCTACTTTAGCCAAGACAACCACGGCAAGGTCCAGCCCAACAATCTCCAAGGTGACGGCTGGCAGCAGCTCATTAGCACCCACTTTGATGCCTTCCTTCAGACGGCCTTCCATTGCAACTATCATTGCTCCCGGTGTATACAGACCTTCCCAAGCTCTTTCCCCTTCGGTCAATCCCAGCAAACACCAAGGAAACCCCCTCTAGCCTTTGCTTCAACCGATCCAAGGTAACAACCTATTTTTTTGCTTACACTCTACATAATTTTTATCAATGCATGTTGAGTAGGTTTGATCATTGCCTATTGAGATGAGGGATTTAGCATAAAGTTTATTCAAAACTCAGATTTGAGATCATACGTTTCTAAGTTTAAATCATAGAAAATAGCAGATGTTTTTGTTTCATATGTGTAGGCTATATGAACGAGGTGATTAATCCAATTCGATGGGTTAAGTCTCCCCTTTCAAACAGCCAAAATCAATGAAGTGCTTCATGCCTCCCTAATATTTAATTTTTTTATTTTTTTATTTTTATTTTTATGTTTTATCATCATCATGTAGAGTTGATGTTTTTTTTCACATTTAACGTTGCATTTATTTTTATTTCTTAGTTTAATAGTTGTTTAGTTTAATTCTATTAACAGTTGATACTTAGTTCATAGGTTTTAGACTCATATGCATAGTTCAGTCGATATTTAATGCATGAATTTTCGTCCAAAAATCCTAGAAATTTTATGATGGTTTCACATGTTTATTATTGTTTTCCTTCCGAAAATTTGGTTGAATTTGGGTTTCGAAACCCTCTCAAACAAATCAAATCCCAAACTGGGATTTCCCATTTCCAAAACTTCTAATTTCTGCTTTAGCAGACAAGAACCTCCGGAACCACCCTCATGGGAAATCCAAATAGTCCTCCAAAAATCACAGTGGATTCACAATAAAATCTACTAGTGATCTGGAAATTTTGAGATTTTTCCAACTAGTATTGATCTCTGAAAAAAATCGGATTTTCCAGACTTCTGGGAAAATCTTGATTTTTCTTTGTCAGGGTATAGACAGATCATAATGCACCGATTCCATCCAATCTGTAACCTTTCGGCAAACACTTTTTACATGAAAGTTGTTGCAAACATAATTTTGTGTCATTTTACAAAATTTGGGAATTTGTGGATCTGTGTCATTATTTTTCCCGTATTTTCTCTTTCTGTCTAACAGATTCCAATGTCCAGAAATCTCAGAGATTTAGGTCTCTGACAACAGTATAGCATTTTACAAACCATAACCCAAATCCCAATGGTGTCAAAAGATAAAATCTTACTCTGTTTGTCAGAGACATTTTCCCACAATTTCAGCTTTTTTCCAATCTGTCTTCTATTTTCCCATGTTTTCTACCGAAACCTGTCTGTTTCCCCTAAATCCTAGAGTCGCCGGATTCCGATCCGACTTGCCGGAGTGGCACAGCTCCGACCATAGGTCAAAACCAGAAAGTGTAAAAATACAAAATCCTTGCCTTACTGTTCTCTGTCACTCCATAAAATTTGGGAAAATTGTATGGAAGTTTGATATCCTAAATCTCCTTTAGAATCAACATTTTAGGCAAAAATCACAAAATTTAGGGTTTTTATTTGAATTTCCATATTTAAAAATACAAAAAATTAGATTTTAGAGCTTTATTCTGTTTTTAGGGTTAATTTAGGTGTCCATGCCAAATTTGTCTTAATTCCAAGTTCATTTGAGTCATATGTTAGTTTATCTTTAAATTCAGAAGCGAAAATCAAGCGAAAATCAGGCGAAAATCAGGTTAAATTTGATATTTTATGATATTTTCGCCATTTTAGGGTTTTTATCATGTACATAAGCATGTAGAATCATATTAGGGTTAATTTCAATCTCCTTTTCATTTCATATTTTTCAATTTTGCAAAATTTAATTTAGAAAACCCTGGTTTCAAGGCCATAGTCTTGTTATCGGGGTTATTTTGGTCATTTTGACCTAAATTTCGAAATTTCAATTTCTAATTCTCCAAAATTTCATGCATATCATCATATTTCATCATATTATGTTTGATTTATTTCATTTGATTTTCAAATTTCCAAAAGTTATAAAAATCCTTTTAGAAAACCCTCATTTCAAGGTCATCAGGGGTAGTTTGGTCATTTTGACACCAATTTCGAATTTTCAAGTTTATTTTCGAAATTTATTCATTATTTATCATGTTTATATCAAAGGGGGTATGATTTTGGGTTTATATCTGAATAATATCCGATAATTTCATATATTTTCAGATAAATTCAGAAAAACCTGCATTTTTGTGCTAACCTTGTTTTCCAGTTTTGCAGGAATATTCAAGAAGAAGACTTAGCCATTTTATTTATTTATTTTATTCAATTCAATGTAAAAATCAATGTAATATTTGGAATAAGAGTTACTTTTCTGCTTAGAATAGGGCTGCATTGCATATAGTTTAATTTATGCAAATTTCAATATGTGATGTATGATTCATGCACATTATTTCAAATTCACTATGGTTTACACGAATGGCATGTGCACAAGCTCTTATGAAGTTTGTAAACTCGATGGGATTCGTATTTATGGCTATAGTCAGAATACGAAGAAAACCAAGATTTATGATCTTCGTATTAGCCACATTCAGCCTACACACTTAGGCTAACTTCAAAAATGCACTGCATTTTTCAAAACTTCAAAAGGATTTCTCAACTCCTCAATGAAATTCCCTTTTCAAATTCATATTCATTCATTCATATTATTCAAATTTCATTGTTTTCAAATTCATTTTCCAATTTCAATTTCAAAAAATTCAGTTTTCTCAAGAGTTTCCAAGTCTTTCTCAGGATCTGATTTTCTCAAAATCCTAAGTTTTTCAAATGACATTTCGAAGCATTTCCCAAGTTCAAATCAAGATTTTCCTATGCTTTAAAATTCTAAAATTTCAAAATCCCAAGTTTTCAGAAATCCATCTTCTCAGAATTCTCGTTTTCCTGAGAATTCATTTTCCTTTTCAGAAATCCTTTTCCAATGAATTTCCTGATTTTCCCAGCATTTCTCAAATCCATTTTCTCATAAAATCAATTCCAAGTTTCCAATCTCAAAACCAATTTTCTCAGATTTTTAAGTTTTCTTGAAAATCACTTTCCAATGCAAATATTTGATTTCCAATGAAATTCAATGATTTTCCCAGAAACTCCAATTTCAAGCACTTTTCCAATCATTTTCCAAATGCATTTCAATTTTCCAAAGCAAACATCATTCTTTCAAAACTTGCATTATTTTCTAAATTTCATAGCACAAGCCTGATTCTTTGTGCATTCTAGGAAAAATAGAGCATAATTTAGATATTTGAGTCAAGTTAAAGCACGTAATTGATCCTTGGTTCAATTACCCCTGGTAAAGGCGCCAAGAACGGTTGAACCTCGTACCGACAGGCGGATCCCATTCTATGGAATTTTCCCGCAAATTTTCAAAATGGAGGCGAGTTAATTTTCAAAACTTTGGTCGAGTTTGACTCACGAAATTTGTTTCTCTCTCGCAAGAGAGGGGGAAAATTTTTGCGATGATAACAGGTTTGGCGACCGTGATGGGACTTGTCTTCGTCTGATCAATTATGTGCTTTGACTTAGCTCAATTATCAAAATCGTGCTCTATGAACTGTCAGCTTTTAATTTCTGATATCATGTGAACCTAGGAGCCTAGACTTGAACCCAGCTGACATAGATTGCATATAGATTAGGCATGGTTTGGTAGGACCATATTGAGGAGAATTATGCATGCTCACATAGACTTAGGTCTAAAATACAACACTCCTTAATCTAGGACTTGTATGAAAACAATGTTTGCTTCTTCAAAAAAAATTCAAAATTCTATCTCTTTAGGACTTAGAGCCCTCTGTTTGTCTGCATGTGATCATATTTCAAAAACCACCCCACCTATGTCTACCCGGTCTTCACATTGCTGGGCTCTCTTCCAGAACCATAGTTCGGGACAGAGCCTCACAACTAGGCCACTTATTTGGGCTAACGCCCCCCTGCCACGTACCAAGGGCCATAGTCCAACGTATATCGGTAGGCGCTCAAGGATGTTGGGAAAACACAAGCCTAGAACCGAAGATGAATTTTTATGCCACGTACATCGAGCCTCGGCTCGAGTATATCGGCATAGCATGATTGGACTCAGTTGATCTGAGCTTAGAGTCAGGATTAGGGTCCTAAAGCTCTTTCGAAATTGATGCATTTAGAGTCAGCTTCTTAGGGATTGCTGTATGTGCATAATTGTTTGTAATTGAATGTATGATATTCATTTTTGCCTTATTTTCTCATATTTTCCCCAATTTTTCCCAAAATACCGAACAATTTTCCAAAATATCTCATTTTCCATCTTTTGTGAAATATCTCCTTTTTCTCAAAAACCCTGGACGATTTTTCCAAATTATCCACCTTTTCTTCAAAACTCCAGGAGATTTTCCATTCTTTCATTCCTCTGGACTTCAAATTTCCAGCTTTCATTTTATCCTGCCTGCAATTTTCAAAATTCTTGTATTTTGCCAAAGTCTAATTTCAGTCTTCTTGTCTTTCAGTCCAATGGCATCCAATCAGCTTGACTTTGTTTTTCTTGAGAGTCACATCTCCTATGAGGTGCGACAAAGTCTTCCTGAGCATCGATCTCTTAGCTCCGGACCCTTCTGACCTCGATGGTACTATATTTGGTTCAAAAACTTCTTCCGTATGTTTTCGGACCATTTCAGCGACTGTGGGTTGGAACTGACATCTGCAGTGGGGAAGTTAACAGTTAACGGCAATCTGATCCACGCACTGGCAGAGCGGTGGAATCCGCGCACTTGCACATTCTGGTTCCCATGGGGTGAGATGGCACTACTGATGGATGAGTTTTCAGAGATTATGGGACTGCCTGAGCCAGCCGGTTAGCCTGGAGATCCGTTAGAGCAGCAGTTTCTGATCAATGTCAAGGGTCCGGACCCCAAAGATGTCGTAGCTCGCATAACAGGGCGCAAGTCTTGGCCAACGAGAATGAGTACGTGAGCCTGATCGAGATCTACCAACAGTATGGAGAATTCGCAGAAGTCAGCTCGTTGTCCAGAACAGCTCGAGAGAGAATTCAACATGCGATGGTTTTGTGCACTGTGGGACTTGCTTTCTTTCCAGACGGACAGAACTATGTGGATGTCAGAATAGTTCAGCTTCTGAGGAGATGGGGAAGTCGGTAGACCAGTCGTCTCTCGATAGCCATGGTCGCACTTGCTTTTTTTTTATACAGAGGACTGACCTGCTTCATAATGGAAGAGTCCATCTTAGTCGAGGGATGTATCTATGCTCTTCAGTCTTGGTTCCTTCAGCAAGTGCCGACCAGAGCTAGTTCGTTCAGATACAATGGCAAGAAACTTCTTCCAGTTGCGCGGTACCAATTCATGATCGATTATCTGCAGGAAGAAGAAGTGGTATGAGACTATTTTGATCGAGAATTATCGCCTCCCAGATACATCTATGCATATGGCAAGAGATTCAAGTTGCTTGGTCAATTCTTCTGCGCTTATTATCATCCAGAGCGGTGTGTTCGACAGTTTTCTCAGAGACAGAAGCACGTAGAAACTCAGCTACTATTAGGGGTTATGCCAGAATTCGACCTTACATCAGTGCAGTGGTCCAGAACATACCATTCTGCCAGATATGGCTGGGACTCTTTTGTTACTCTTTCACTTTTTCCTGGTCCTCGTGTCTCTGCTAGTTATAAAGAGTGGTGGCAAATTGTCTGTCCGCTCCCTCTTTCCCAAGTTTATTATTGATGCAATCAAATTTTTCCTTCAATAAAAAAAAATCCTTCAATTTTCATGGTTTGACGACCTCGCCTAGGTGACAAGACATATTTTGCACTTGTTCATTCTTCTCACAAAGAATGACAACACAATTGTCGTGACTCCAACGGTGACCCAATCCCTAGTAATGGGATGTTCTTCTAATTATCTACCAAATTCTCATCAAATATTTTTCCTATATTCATTTCTATCCTGAATCTTCATCATCAAAATTTAATCATCCATCACATTCTGCAGAGAATATCAGTATTTCCAAGTGGTTCAGATCAGATCAAGCAAGAAGACACCATTGTGTCAGTGCATCAGTGATTTTGGAAGCAGGTAAGAAGAAATGGATTCTCCAAAATCTGCCGAAAGACAGAGTCTGAATGATAGGGATGACATTGATCCTGCTACATATCAGATGTTCAAGAACATGATGATTAGGATGATGTCTGAGCAAGCTGAAGGCAGTCTCAGAAAGGCTCCCATCAAAGAGAAGGCATCTGTCTCCTTCTCTCAGAATATCACTGGTAAGAGCAACAAGTGATTCGGCGCATGTCTGTTCAATATTTTATTCTCTCTGATGTCCTCTATCATCGTGGATTCAGTTCTGAATATTCCAGGTGCCTAGACGAAGTTGAAGCCAAATAAGTCGTGCGAGAAGTACACTAAGGCATTTGTGATGGTCACGTCAGCTACCAAACTCTTATCAAGCAAATCATCTGAGCGGGATATTATTGAAAGACTATGCTACAAGATTGCTACCATTTTGTGAAGAAGTGTGCTCTATGCCAGATACATGCACCTTTCGTTCATGCATTAGCAGCATATTTGCAATTTGTTATCTCTCCATGGTCGTTTTCTATGTGGATCTTTGATGTTGTGGGCCCCATCACTCCTTCTGCTTCAAACAGCTACAAATATTTTCTTGCCGGAACAGAATATTTTACTAAATGGGTCGAAGCTATCACTCTACGCATAGTAGAAGGTCGACATGTGGTCTCGTTCATCCACAAGAATACCCTATGTCGTTTTGGCATACCGCATGATATTGTGTCAATTAATGACAGTCATTTCAAGAATTAGAAAATGAGAACTTTCAGTTCGAATTTAAAAAATCCATCATCATTTCTCTGCTCCTTATTATCCTCAAGGGAATGGTCATGCAGAGGCCACCAATAAGATTTTGATTCGAATCCTAGAGCAAACTTTGGAAATAGGTCGTGACTGGCATGAGAAGATTCATGATGCGTTGTGGGCGTACAAAACCACCATTCGAACTCCAACTAATGCTACTCCGTCAGAACTTGTCTACGGAACTGAAGTAGTACAGCCTCTACATGTTCAGAAACTTGCCTTGAAGTTCACATCACTGCTGGAGTTATCGCTTGATCAATATCAGCAGCAGCGACTGGTACAACTTGATTTGCTCAATAAAAGAAGGCTCCGAGCAACAGAGCATGCTTAATCATATCGACAGAGGGTATCCAGACAAATATGCAAAATTTGTCATTGAAAGGAAATCCTGAGTCAATGATCTAGTGCTCAGATCAACGGCCTATCTCAAGCACCGTCTGGGTGGCAAATGGTCGCCGAATTGGGAAGGTCTCTATGTTGTCAAAGAGGCATTACATCGTAACTCATATCGGCTCATCAATGCCAACAGAGTGGAATTACCAGATCCCATCAATGCTCAACATTTGAAAATTTTCTATACTTAAATTCTCTATTCCATCCTTTGTAATTCCTCAATATATTTTCTTCAATAATGGTCAAATTCTTCTTTCCCAGTTACACTGGGGCATTATTTTGAAAATTGTCTTCAAAACATCTTGTATGCAGGCAGGATCAAACAAATCTCTTATTTTGCATGCATGTGCATTCATTTACATCATTTTGCATACATTTGCATTCATTTGCATTTACATGCATTCATTTGCATCCATTTACATTCATTTGCATCAAATTCATTTTCCCTTCCGGTTAAGGGATAAACCTGAACTACCCATTCAGGATAAGGGATAAATCTTGAGACCCCAACAGTTGTCTAAGTCATCGTGAGGATGAAGATTGAAAATCTCTCATCAGAATCAGTTGGGTAAATTTTCAGGTTAAGGGCACATCCTGTTTTGGTTTTGGCCTTTGGGAGGTTCTCTCGGTCACTGGCCTGTCCCTTAGGATTTACAGTTTTGGTTAGAACGTTCGGGTTAATAAAACACCCATGAATAATAAACCCCCGAATGTTCTCTTCTGTTATGGGTGATTCGGCCCACGTGATAAGATAATATAAACACTATTTAGAACAATTAGGTATCACAGTGAGTGGAGTTACTCGAGAGACATTTTTATATTCTTTCAACATGTTTTATATTCTGAGCTTGTGATAAAATGTAATCCTGAAATGTGTAGATTTGAGATAATTGAATTCGTACTTTGACTGTTACATGAAAGTTATGCATGCTACTACTATTGTTGTTGCATAATATGCTTTACTTGCTTAATTATAGTTGTTGCATAGTCTGCTTCACTTGCTGATGTATATGCATGTTACTAATGTTGCATAGTTTGGTTTACTTGCCTTTGTGTATGCTGAAAATCACACATGACACCCATATCACATACTTGACACATGATATACCTGCAAGAAAAATTACAGTAATTCTTACTTAGACAGTTGTAGTCTAATTTCTATAAATTTACTAATTTTCAGGTAAAAAATAGGGTTATGAGCGCTTACGGGATGAGGCATCGGATTGAGATCTTTGGATTTACTGTTCCAGATATAGCTTGGGTTTATTGTAATTTAATTGTTCGTATCATTTAAAACTCTGATGATTTTCATTGATAAATGAAATGAAATAAACGTTTGGGTTTTCTCTCCATTGTAATGTTCCAGAATGTTTAACCCTATAATATTTCTTGTTTCCGCTATTATAAAAAAAAAATCTTTCTAAAAATATGGGTTAAAATTTTGGGGCGTTACAGGTTGGACCCAAACTTGAAATATCCAACACCTTGTTGCCTAGAATCTTGATGTAAGGTTTGCATGAAGGAAAACTAAAATGAGCGTGTTGAAAAATAGAAACAGGAAACTAGACTTTTTAGAGGGCGTTTGATTTGCAAACAATCATCGACAAAGACACCGTGTCCTGTCTTGTCATATATGCTTGAGCCCAGGACAAGGATACCCATAAACACTTTTTTGTTTTTTAAAAGGTGTCTAGGATGTCCTGTCCTCCCATATTCGAGAGAGGAGGGCCAAACTCCCCTGAACACCTTTTGGACGTGGTGTTCGGCGTGCCTATGCGTCCTGCATTTTTATGGGTGACGTCCCACAAACACTCGATCCTGCACATTCAAATGCCCCTTTAAAGTTCATGTGAAACAAGAAATGTGATACATATATGTGTGTCCAGCAAAAATGCAAATGTTTGACGTCAACTTTACATTTTTTTACTAATTCTTTGATAGATAATAAGAATTAATATTTTGTTATAAAATATATGATTATATTGACTACAACTACAAAACTATTATAAAGTTGGTTATATTTCTTACTTTTAATAAAATATTAAATATCAACAATCAAGTATTTAAATACAACATAGGTTTAGATAGATGAAAAAAATATTATAATTACATTAAATTTTGAATTTTTCAAATTTATATATTATATTGCGTTCTTTCGTGTGTATGTTTTTTTATTCTTGTGTTTGCAGAGTCGACGCTACATCGTGTACTGAGGCCTGTCTTGCCGGTAAGTCCTCTCTCTCTCTCTCAATCTCACTACTCTCTCTCTTGCTCCACCATGAGGAGCTACAACACCCGAGCTTTCCCTCTTCCTTTTCTCTTTTTCTCGCCGACAAACCCAGATCCACCACCATCAGTGGCACTGGCTCGCCAGTAGAGAGAGTGTCGAGCATCCTCTCCTTTTACCCTTTTCTTGCATGATTGGCAGCAGCCTGCCATCTTTTCAGAAGGGGCAGCCGGAGGGAGGGCCTGATGCCCCCCTCCTACCCCTCTGGCTAAATGATAGGCAAGCACCACCTGCCCTTGCCTCATCTTTTTTTCTTTGAAAGACTAGCTGGGTTAGGCCGACCCCACGCCTCCTCTTCCTGACCCCTCCCTCTTCGACGACAACACGACAGAAAGTGGCTATACTGTCCTCCTCTCCTACAACAGATGGCGGCAACCCTCCCTCCTTGATTGAAGGTATCTCTCCCTCCTTGGCTGAAGGTGCGGCACCCATACCTGCACCCGCTCCTATGTGACATAGCTTTCTAGCTATAAGATCTTATGTTTCCTTCACACTTGGTGAAATTAATCTGGAGTTTTTGTTGAGAAACTCTGTTTTGATGTCACATAATATGATACACTGTCTTATTTGATTTCATATAATATGATAATATGTCTTCTTGAAAAATGTTATATTATGACTGGATATGCTTTGCCATATATCTAACGAGTATTTGATGCAAGGATATCTCACTCAAAAAGGATGGAGACCTCCTGTTCAAGTACAACTATGGTGCAATCATACTCCTTGAAGAAAAAGCTTGTTGAGCCATGCACTCCTAAAGACCATCTAAAGAGATCGGCTACCTCAAGTTGAAGATGTTTTCTTCTTTAGAGTCATATGTAACAGAACCTTCAGAAGCATGCATATTGCATATTACATACTCATTCATAAAAGCTATTTCATAAAAGTATACGATAGTTTCAAAAAGCTCCTTTTTGAAAACAAATAATTGTACCTTCTTACAACCCTTTATGAAAAAGGTATTTTGACATGATTTCAAAATGTAATAATTGTACCTTATATCATATACAAGACAACTTAAAAAGTAATGATTTTAAAAGTAGGAAAAAGACAAAACATGAAATCGGCTACACAAAGAAAACAAATATAATATGTTTTGAAAAGACTCTAGTTACCTTCTTTAAAGAAATGATTTCAAATATAGGAAAAAGACAAAACATGAAATCGGCTACACAAAAAAAACAAATATAATATGTTTTGAAAAGATTCTAGTTACCTTCTTTAAAGAAATGATTTCAAATATAGGAAAAAGACAAAACATGAAATCGACTACACAAAGAAAACAAATATAATATGTTTTGAAAAGACTCTAGTTACCTTCTTTAAAAAAATGATTTCAAATATAGGAAAAAGACAAAACATGAAATCGGCTACACAAAGAAAACAAATATAATATGTTTTGAAAAGACTCTAGTTACCTTTTTACAAACCCATAAAATGTCAACTTACTCGAAGTCATCATTCTCTTTGTATAGCATTAAATACCTCCTGTAAGAAATCCTTGTTAATATCCTTCTCAAGAATGTCGACTTACTTGTAGTCTTCATTCTCTCTGTAGACTTTGAAAAATACATCATAAAGAAAACTCTTGATATGACTATGTACAAATAAATATCTCAAAGCATTTATTGTACTTACACTCATTTTAAGTAAAGAAGTACTTATGTACCACAAATCATTAATTAGGATAAAGACAAAACTACATGACAGCCTACAATCCAACGTTCAATGTACTATTGTAAGAAATAGACTTTTTACATAAAATATACATTACCTAAAATATTACAACGACTAGTGTACCCTATATTTTACTTTTATGGAAAGAAGACTTTCTCGAATTTCTCTAAAGATGTTTTTTGAAATGACATGACATTTCACATCTCAAAAAGGCTACGATTTCAAAAAGTAACGACTACTTTTTTAAAGCTATATAAACACACTCAAATGAACTATTCAAAACAAGGAAAATGGATATGTGGGCTTACAACGAGAAAAATTCCTATTCGATATTTGAAAGAGAGCCTAGAAAAACAAAGAGAAAAGAAAGAGAAAAAGTCAAGAATAACTCTTTGACAAAGAGTATCTTCTGAGTGAAAAGAACAAAACATTCTGAGAATCCTTCATTCGTGCATTCATATCATTCTGAAGGTTCTATAGGAAGTATTGTAACTTTCTGTTATTCACTGTATTCCTTCTTTGTTGAAAGAAGTAGACCTCTGAGAAAGAGGGTGTTGCCCTTCTCTGTTGAGAGAAGAAGACCTCTGTGTAAGAGGGTGTTGTCCTTCTCTGTTGAGAGAAGAAGACCTCTGTGGAAGAGGGTGTGCCCCTTCTCTGTTGAGAGAAGAAGACCTCTGAGGAAGAGGGTGTTGTACTATTTATCCAGTGACTCGGATGTTATAGTGGAAAGCTCAAGTGGTTTGCTTGGGGACTGGATGTAGGTCAGGGTTTTGACCGAACTAGTATAAATCCTGTGTTTATTGTGTTGTGCCTTATTGCCTTATTTTTTATTTTATCAATTTGCATCATATTTCACTATTCACCCCCCTCTAGTGGAAATTCATTTGGTATCAAAGCAGGTTTGCTGGTTTCGACGTAACAAGTCTTCCAGCACATATGGCATCTACCTCTTATGCTCGTGATGTTGAAGGTCAACACGCATCTCGTCCTCCTTTCTTCAACGGCTCCAACTATGGATACTGGAAGTGCAGAATGGCTATATTTCTTAAATCCATAGATTTTGCTGTATGGAAAATTGTTGAGCATCCATACACATCTCCTTCCGCAGATTATAACTTATGGTCTGATGAAGAAAAGAAAATGGCAAACCTAAATGCAAAGGCTATGAATGCCTTATATTGTGCCATCGATCAGAATGAATTCAATAGAATATCTATATGTGAATCTGCATATGATATTTGGCATTCTTTGGAGGTTATTCATGAAGGAACCAACAAAGTGAAAGAAGCCAAAATCTCATCTTTTGTCAGAAAATATGAGTTGTTCAAAATGAACAAAGATGAACCCATCATAGAGATGTTCACCAGATTCACCAACATCACCAATGATCTGAAATCTCTGGGTGTAACCCACTCTCAGACAGAAAAGTTGAAGAAAATCTTGAGATCTCTCACAACTGATTGGGAGAAAAAGACTACTGCTATTGAAGAAGCTCAAGATTTGTCCAAACTTACCCTGAACGATTTAATAGGCAATCTTATGGCCTATGAAGTCCATATGAAGGAAAGAAGGGAAGAGGAACAACCTTTGAAGAAAACTCTAGCCTTCCCAGCCCTTTCTGAGGATGAGGACTCAGAAAAAAAAACTGAGATTGCGCTACTCACCAGAAAATTCTAGCGCTTTATGAGAAGGAACCGGCTTCCAAATAAGCACAAAGAAAGAAAAGACCCAAAAGAAGATTCTATGTGCTACCAGTGTAATAAGCCAGGTCACCTGAAACGTGATTGTCCTCTTCTCAAAAGAAAATCCAAGACTGAGGAACCAAAGAAAAGGTTCTTCAAGAAAAAGGCTCTGCATGCTCAATGGGATGATTCAGAACCATCCACCAGTGAAGAGTCAAATGATGATGAAGCAGAAACCGCCAACATGTGCTTCATGGCAGAAAGCTCTGTAAGTGAATCGCTTGATTTCTCCTTTGAAGAACTTCAAAATGCTTTTCAGGAACTTTTTGAAGAATCAAGGAAAATGATTCTAAAAAATAAACATTTGAAATCTGAGAATCTAGAGCTCATTTTGAAAAATGAAGAACTCAGTATTGAAAATTCTGAGTTACAAAAGAAAAATCTTCTTATTACTTCTGAAATCTCTTCTACCAGCTCCAAGACTAAAAATCTGCAAGTAGAAATTTCAGAATTAAAAAGTAAAACTGAGAACCTTATGAAAACGGTTTTCATGTTTACTAAAGGAAAAGAGAACTTGGATAAACTCCTATCCTCTCAAAAAGTGTCTTTTTACAAGAATGGTATTGGCTACTCTCATTTCAACAAGCCTTCTTGTATGAATCAAAAGACCACGTTTGTGAAAAGTTCTTCTGAACCTAAAAAGGAGTATTATAATTTTAACTTCTTGAACTCCTCTAAGGCTGTAGACAAACCCAAATCTAAATGGATATGGGTTTCAAAGTCTAACAAAAAGGGACCCGACTGGGTACCAAAAAGAAATTTTACTTAATGTCTTGCAGGCTCCAAACAAGAAGAACAGATGGATACTAGACAGTGGATGTTCAAAACACATGACTAGACATTCAGACCTCTTTGATGTTCTTCATAAAAAAAGAAGAAGGAACCGTCACCTTTGGAGATAACAACAAAGGTTTGATAATAGGTATTGGTAATATTGGAAATATAGATAAACCTCTTATCAAAGACGTTCTCCTGGTTAAAGGCTTAAAACATAACCTTCTAAGTATTAGTCAAATGTGTGATACAGGTTATAATGTTGGCTTTAATCATAATGCTTGTCTTATAGCAGACACCAACGAAAATATTATCTTAAAGGGTATAAGAAAAAATAATATAGATGAACTATACCTAGAAAATATCACAGAACATTGCCTCATAGCTAATAATGAGTCTCAACATTTATGGCACATGAGAATGGGTCATGTCAATTCTAAGTACATGTCTAAATTAGCTAAAGATAAGTTAGTACGTGGGTTACCCAAAATATCTTTTAAAAAGGATTATTTTTGTGATGCATGTCAATTAGGAAAACTGTCTAAATCATCTTTTAAATAAAAAAGTATGATTTCAAGCAAAAGACCTCTAGAGTTTCTCCACCTGGATCTCTTTGGTCCTTCTAGAGTAGCTAGTCATAATCACAATAAATACATTTTTGTCATTGTAGATGACTACTCAAGATTTACTTGGGTAATATTTTTGAAAAACAAAAGTGATACGTTTTGTCAATTTGAAATTTTATGTAAAAAATTACAAAATGAAAAATCTTGTTCTATTGTTAAAATCCGTAGTGACCATGGGGGAAAATTTGAAAATGAACTTTTTGTAAATTTTTGTAACTTGCATGGTATTTCTCATAACTTTGCCTTTCCTAGAGCTGCACCTCAAAATGGTGTAGTAGAAAGAAAGAATAGAACCCTTCAGGAATCTGCTAGAACTATGCTCCAACACAATAATCTTGCTAAATCTCTTTGGGCAGAAGCTGTTAATACTGCATGCTACATAACAAATAGAGTTCTCATTAGACCCTTATTAAATAAAACTCCCTATGAATTATTTTATGACAGGACTCCAAGAATAGACTATTTCAAAGTCTTTGGATGTAAATGCTTTATCCTAAACACAAAAGATAGCCTAGATAAATTTGATGCTAAATCTATTGAAGGCATATTTTTAGGATATTCAAGTCATAGTAAAGCATACATGGTTTTCAATAAGAGTTCTAATTCTATTAAAGAATCTATGCATGTTAGTTTCTATGAAACTATTGATCAATTTGTTCATAAGCAAACTAACGATGATGATGTTGAAAGTACAGATTTATTTTTAGATAACACAGCTAAGTCTAATGAAGATGATCATCAAAGAACATTTGTCGATATCAAAGATCATCCTCAAAAGCAGATTTTGGGAGACCTGGCAAAGGGGGTTCAGACTAGAGCTCAGCTAGAACAGATTGCAAATATGGCATTCATTTCTCAACTTGAACCAAAGAAGATTGATGAAGCCATCATCGTTGAGTTCTGGATGCTAGCCATGACTGAAGAACTGAATCAATTCCAAAGGAATGAAGTTTGGGATCTTGTACCAAGACCAAAGGATCATCCGATCATTGGGACAAGATGGATCTTCAGAAACAAGCTAGATGAAACAGGTAATGTTATAAGAAACAAGGCCAGACTAGTAGCTCAAGGATACAACCAGGAGGAAGGTATTGATTTTGATGAAACATTTGCTCCTGTTGCTAGACTTGAATCTATTAGAATGTTTTTAGCATATGCAAGCTATATGGATTTCAAATTATATCAAATGGATGTTAAAAGTGCCTTTTTAAATGGTTTTATAAATGAAGAAGTTTATGTAAAATAACCTCCAGGATTTGAAAATGAACAATATCCAGATCATGTTTTCAAACTAAAATGTGCTTTATATAGCTTAAAACAAGCACCTCGTGCTTGGTATGACAGACTCAAAACCTTTCTATTAAAAACTGGTTTTTCTGTAGGCAAAGCAGACTCGACATTATTTGTGAAAATAGTGAATAATCATACCCTAATTGTTCAAATATATGTAGACGATATCATCTTTGGATCTACTAACAACACTCTCTGTGAAGAATTTTCTAAGTCCATGCAGAAGGAATTCGAAATGAGTATGATGGGAGAACTCAACTACTTTCTTGGACTGCATATTAAGCAAACCAAGGATGGAGTTTTCATCAATCAATCTAAGTATGCTCGTGAACTTCTGAAGAGGATCAACATGAACTCAACTGCTTCAAAAACCACTCCTATGAGCACTACTACTGTTTTGGACAAAGATAAAGATGGTAAGTCTGTGGATACAAAGGTATACCGAGGTATGATAGGATCACTACTATATTTAACTGCTAGCCGTTCAGATATTATGTTCAGTGTTTGCTTGTGTGCTAGATTTCAGTCAAATCCAAAAGAATCACATCTTAAAGCTGTAAAAAGAATAATGAGATATTTAAAAGACAGTTGATTTTGGATTATTCTATTCAAAATCCTCTACATTTGATCTAATCTCATACAGCGATGCTGACTTTGCTGGAAGTAAATCTGACAGAAAAAGCACAAGTGGAACATGTCATATGCTAGGGCACTCACTAGTATCATGGTTCAGTAAGAAACAAAACTGTGTATCTGTAAACACCCCAAATTTTCACTCTTATCCAGTGCTTACATTTCAAGTGTCATTGCATATCATTGCATGCATTCAGCATACCATCTCATTGCATTGCATAACATTGCATGTCATTGCATCTCATTCTTGAGATCCAGCACTCCAGTTTTCAAAACATTCAATCCAGATTTGAGTTTTAAAAGTTTTTCTTTCGAAATGTCAAGTAGGGCCCACTCGGGGTGGCGCCATATTCGAGTCAGTCAGGGCTAGACTAGAGTTAGTTGATGTCTTGGTTAATGTTAGAGGTTTAGAAGAGTCAAAACCATTTTGAAAAACTCATTTTGAAAGTTAGTTTTTAAAACTAGTGTTTTTAAAGGTTTTAAAAAAACCAAATATAGAAAATGCCAAGTGACATTACATTTGGGGATTTTTTAGGAAAGTCTAGGGGTTAATTAGGCATTAGTTTAGATAAGTTAGGTTAGGGGTAGTTAGGTCTTTCCACCCAAAAATCGCCCCCCCCCCCCCCCCTTTAGAGAGTCCAAAAATTTTCAATTTCTTTTAATTTTTAACCTAATTTTTTATTATAAAAAGGAGCATAAGGGGGGTTGATTTTCCAAACTTGCTCTCCTTGGGATTCTTGGAGCTTCTCTCTTCTCTCCAGCCCTTCTTCCATTGCTGCAACTCCAAGGTATTTATTTCTTTTAAATTCTTTAGTTTATTTAATACTTTTGTTAATTTAAACATGAATTTATCCATTAATACCTCCTATTTCATGGATTTAACCATGGTTTCACTTAAAGAACCATCAAAAACCAGCAAGAACGGTCCAAGAAGGTGATCTAACCTTGTTTGGTGTATTTTACAGGGATTTTAATCCATTAGAATTAATTTTAATATGATTCTTTACATTATTAACCAATAAAATACATGATTTACCCTTTTAATGGGTTAAATCTATGTTTTAAAGGTGATATTGAATTCCAGCCATTGATTCCCTGTTTTTATTTTATTTTCATGGTTTATTCATGTTTGTTTTACGTTATATAGCATAGAAATAATTTTATTTACTGTTTTATGGTTTATTTTATGGATTTACATTAGTTAATGCATGGTTTTTCAAGTTTCTTAAATTTCTGTGTGTTTTAGGTTTAGAACAGTAAAGATAATATTATTTCGGATTAAAGTACTCATTGTTTATTTTTGATTTTTTTATATGTGATGCATGCATGAGTTATTGAGTTACTGTAGAAAAATCAGAGGTTTTGGAGCTCGAAAACTCTGTAAAAAAAAAATCAGACATCAAATCGGGTTTTTAAAGCTTTAAAATCGTGGTTAAAATCAAGAAGGTAACTTGCTGTTATGATATTTCTCTCATCTTATATCCGATTTTAAATCTATAAAGTGCTATGGATTTACATTGAGTAGATATATCTGATGTGAAATTTTCGGATTTTTTGATCACTGTTTAGTATTTTTCCCCTTTCAGAGAATCTGTTTTTAAATTTAGAACTCGTTAGGGTTTACCAAAACCCTAATCAGACTTGTGTTAGTCATAAATCCCAAACCACAGATCCGATTCATGATCTGTAAAAAATGAGTATTGCTATTTTTCTGTCTACCGTTCACTAAAATTTCAGAGATTTTTGTTTAGGATTGCTATTTATGTATGTATTTTCAATCTGAATTAGCCGTTTTAATCCCTATTGAAAGTGATATATTTTAGCTCAGATTGCCGGAAGGGTTTCTCCCTAACCGAAAATGCTTTTTCCAATCTGTAAATTGGGAAATCTCTGTTTTTCTTCTTAGTTAGTCTTTGTAAAATTTCATAAATTTTCATGGAGATTTGACCCCTGGTTCGGGTCTTGGATTGAAACTGGTTGATAAATTAGGTCAAACATAGCATATTTTTAGGGTTTGATGCAATTTTCGGGTTAATTTAATATCAAAAAATTATTTTTATAATTCTAAGTCAAAACTAGGGTTATAAAAAGTGCAGGTACCAATTTTTATGGATTTTGGAATCCATTTGATGTCTGAATTAATAAAATTGCAAAACAGGATACCTGAAAGATCCAAAAACACTGTTAAAATCATATTTTTTGTGATATTATTGGATTTTCGTGCATAAGCATATAGTTTCAGGGTTTAATCATATTCATAATCAAATTTGTATGCTTTAGGTTTAATTTTATGCTCATTTGATTTCATTTAGTGCATAAAACCTAAGTTTTTACCAAAATCTATTTCAGAAAACCCTGATTTCAAGGCCATAGTCTTGCTATCAGGGGCAATTTGGTTATTTGACCTCAATTTAGAAATCCCTAACCCTAATTTTCACATATTTAAGCATGTCACATCATATTTAGCTTAACTTATTCCATTCAAATTTCAAAACTTGCATTTTATCAAAATATCTTTCTAAAAACCCTAATTTCAAGGCCATAGTCTTGTTATTAGGGGTATTTTGGTCATTTGGACCCCAATTTTGAAATTCCATATCTTATATTCATTATTTGTTCAATTTGATTTCATATCTTTATCATTTTTATTTAAGGGAATCAAGGAAAAGGCTTATATCTAGCAAAATCCAGTAATTTCTAGATATTACTGGATAAACCTAGAAAAGCCAACATATATTCACTAACAAGTTTTCTAGTTTTGCAGGTACATTGAAGACTTTATTTTTCATGTATTTAAATTTCAATAGTGATGTAATTTGTAATTAAACTTTGGAATAAGAATTTACATTTCCTGCTTAGCTTAGGTTGCATTGCATATAGTTTATTTTTATAATTTCAATGTGTGATGGATGATGATTCATGCATATTCAAACTCACCATGGTCTACACGAATGGCACATACACTAGCTTTTATGAAGTTTATAAACTTGGTGGAATTCATATTTATGGCCATAGTCAGAATACGAAAGATACCCAGATTTATGATCTTCACATTAGCCACATTCAGCCTACACTCTTAGGCTAACTTCAAAATGCACTGCATTTCTCAAAATAAAAAAAAAAGTATTTCTCAAATTCATATTCATTCATTTCATGCATTTGCCAATTCCAATTCCAATTCAAATTCCAAGTCAAGGAAATTGAATTCCTCAAAATCCCCTAAGTCTTATAGCAAAATCGATTTTCCCAAAACATTGAATTTCAAAGAATATTTCAAGTGTTTGTCAAGTTCATAAACTCAATTTTCCAAGTTATGCAGTCAATTTCAAAGTTTGAAGTTAGAGAAATCAAAATCTTTCTAAGTCTTATTCAAAAATCAATTTTCTTAAAATATGGATTTGCCAATGATATTTCAAGTATTTCCCAAGTTCCATATTCAAAATTTCTAAGTTAGAATTTCAATTTCCAAGTTTGAATTCAGAGAAACCAAGTCTCTCAGAATCGATTTTCACCAAATGTCAAGGATTCCTCAAAATCGATTTTTACTTCTCTCAGAAGTATATTTCAAATCCCAATTCACGATTTTCCATGTGATATCTATTCTAAATATTTCAATCATTCAAAGCAAACATCATGTTTTCAAATGTGCATTTTCTGAAAATTCATAGCACATGCCTGATTCTATGTGCATTTAGAAATTAGAATATGATTTAGACAAGTTGAATAGAGTAGAGCATAAGATTGATCCTTGGTTCAATTACCCCTGTTAAAGGTGGCAGGAACGGTTGAACCTCGTACTGACAAGCGAGTCCCATTCTACGGAATTTTCCCGCATTTTAAAACAGAGGCGAGTTATTTAAAAAAAAAAAAACTATTTCAAAGGTCAGTTTGATTTGCAAAAGTAAAAATTTTGCGATGATAACAGGTTTGGCGACCGTGATGGGACCTGTCTTCGCCTGATCAATCTAATGCTCTACTTAGTTCAAATTTTCAAAATCGATTTCCATGAAATGTCAGCTTTGCTTTATGATATCATGTGAACCTAGGAGCCTAGGCTTGAACCCAGCTCACATGGAATGCATATAGACTAGGTATGGTTTGGTAGGACCATATTGAGGAGAATTATTCATGCTCACATAGACTTAGGTCTAATACAACACTCCTCAATTTAGGAATTGTATGAAAACAATGTTTGCTTCTTCGAATATTTCAAAATTCTATCTCTTTAGGACTTAGAGCCCTCTGTTTTCTTGCATGTGCTCATATTTCAAAAATCACCCTACCTATATTGTCCCGGTCTTCACGTTGGTGGGCTCTCTTCCAGAACCATAGTTCGGGATAAAGCCTCACAACTGGGCCACTTATTTGGGTGAAAACCCCCCTGCCACGTACCAAGGGCCATAGTCCAACGTATATCGGCAGGTGCTCAAGGATGTTGGAAAACTTGAACCTAGAACCGGAGGAATTGATTTTATGCCACGTACATTGAGCCTTGGCTTGAGTATATAGGCATAACTGGATTGGATACAGTTGATCTGAACCTTAGAGTTAGGATTAAGGTCCTACCGCTATTTCAAAATTTGTACATCTAGAGTCAGCTTTTAGGGAATGTTGTATGTGCATACTTGTTTGTGCAGAATGTGTTATAATCATGTCCTTTTTATTTTCCATATTTTTCCAATTTTCTAAAAAAATACTTGACGATTTTTTCAAAAATCCTCAATCTATGTCCATGTACTGTCCATGTTTTAAACCTTGGACGATTTTCCAAATACTTCATTTTCCATTTATTTCTTCATATTTCATCAAACCCTAGACGATTTTCCAAATTTCCTTTAATTTCCTTCAAAACTCCAAGTGATTTCCCATCTTTCCTATCTTCTGGATCTCGAATTTCCTACTTTATTTTTATCCTGCCTGCATTTTCCTCAAATTTCCTGTATTTTCCCAAGTCTTATTCCAATTTTCCATGATTTTCAGTCCGATGGCATCCAGTCAGCTTGATTCAGTCTTCCCTGAGGGTCACATCTCCTACGAGGTGCGACAAAGTCTTCCTGAACATCGAGTCCTCAGCACCAGATCCTTCTTTCCCCGGTGGTACTATTTATGGCTCAAGAATTTCTCTCGTATGTTTTCGGACCACTTGGACGATTGTGGGTTAGAACTGGCGTCCGCAGTGGGAAAGCAGACAGTCAACGGCAACTTGATCCATGCACTAGCAGAACGGTGGAATCCGAGCACTTCTACCTTCTGGTTCCCGTGGGGTGAGATGACAGTACTGATAGATGAATTTTCAGTGATTATGGGATTGCCTGAGCCAGCTGGTCAGCCTGGAGATCCATTGGAGAAACAGTTTTTGATCAATGTCAAGGGTCTGGATCCCCGAGACGCTTTAGCTCGCATGACAGGACGCAAGTCTTGGCCATTGATAGAGGAGGATGGAAACGAATATGTGGACCTGCTCGAAATCTATAGACAGTATGGGACATTTGCAGAAGTCAGTTCGTTGTCTCGAACAGCTCGAGAAAGAATTCAGCATGCGATGGTTCTGTGCACGGTGGGATTAGCTTTCTTTCCCGATGGACGAAATTACATGGATATCAGAATAGTTCAGCTTATGAGGAGATGGGGAAGTCGACAAACCAGCCACCTCTCAATAGCCATGGCCACACTCGCTTTTCTATACTGAGGGTTGACTCATTTTGCACTCGGAGAATCGATTCTAGTCGAAGGGTGCACCTACGCGTTGCAATCTTGGTTCCTCCGGCATGTGTCAGCCCGAGCCAGTTCATTCAGATACAATAGAGAGAAGCTTCTTCCAATTGCGCGATACCAGTTCCTGATCGACAACCTTCAGGAGGAAGAAGTCGTATGGGACTACTTTGATCGTCAGGAATCACCTCCCAAATATGCTTACGCTTACGGCAAGCGGTTCAGACTACTTGGCTCGTTCTTCTGCGCATACTATCATCCAGAGTGGTGCGTCAGGCAGTTCTCTCAGAGGCAGAAGCGCGTAGAGATTCGTCCACTATCAGGGGTTCTGCCAGAATTCGACCTCTCATCAGATCAGTGGTCCGAAACATACCATTCTGCTAGACATGGTTGGGATTCCTTTGTTACTCTCACTGTTTTTCCTGGTCCTCGAGTGTCCTCTGATTATCCGGAGTGGTGGAAAATTGTCTGTCCCCCTCCCCTCTGTCAAGTGTATTATTGATAAAATCATGTTTTTCCCCTCAATAAAATTCCTTTATTTTACATTTCACTTTGGTTTGACGACCTCGCCTAGGTAACAAGGCATATTTCCAATTGTTTATTTTGCAAAGAATAGCAACGCAATTGTCGTAATCCCAGCGACGACTCAATCCCTAGTAATGGGATGCTCTTTCAATTGTCTACCAAAATTCTCAATAAATATTTTCCTCCAAACCAAATTTCCTTCAAAAGCCTAACCGTCAATTCTGCCCTGCAGAGAGCGTTAGCAATCTCCAGAGAATTGTCGTGACATTCAATGGTTCATACAAGGTCCGGAAAGAAAACCACATCAGTTGAAGGCGTCGCGTACTCAGTAGCTTCAGAAGAAGAGATGGACTCGCCCCGTAGTCAAGGACAGCAGGTTGAGGACGACGTAGATCCCCAGATGTATGTCATGTTTAAGAAAATGATGAGCAAGATGCTGGCAGAGCAAACTGAAGCCAGTACTGAGCAAATTCAGACAAAGCAGAAAGATAAGGGTCATGCAGCCAGAAATGCAAAAATCAGCAAAAAGCAGAGTCGTCATGAGGAAGTATCTGATGAGTCAGAATCAACTGACGATGCTGACAAGGAATGTGAAAATAAACATGAATTCAAAAGGTCGCCTTAGGGCCAGGGGTCGGCTTACAAATCCAAAAATCAGTCTGTTGACGACCCTACCCAGTCACAATTAAAACATATGATGAGAATGGTCAAAGATCTGCAGGCCCGCGACAAGGGCAAGAAAGTCTTCACCAGCGAAGACTTCTATGATGGTTTAGATGGAGACAACAATCTGGATAATCTCCCCAGAAAATTTATCAAGTTTGATGGTTCTGGCGACCCTAAAGCTCACCTCACCATGTTTTTTGCTGAATGTTCACGATTCAAGCGTGACAATCGGGCACTCTTCCTTTGCTTCCCTCGCAGTCTGGAGGGAACGGCAGCTAAATGGTACTCGGAGCACATCAACCCCATAGAGCTGAAAGAATTTGATAAGGTGGTGAATATGTTCATTGAGCGCTTTCTGTTCAATGCTGAGGCGCTCCCGACCCTCAGCCACCTCTGTGGCCTGAAACAGAGAGAAAATGAAAAGGCCCGAGATTTTATCCACTGTTGGAGGTCAGCTTGCAATAAGATGAGAGACCCCATATCAGAAGGGCATGCTTTGTCCTTGATTCTAAGCAATTTCTCGCAGCCTCTAAAAGGCCTCATCTCTACTGCGCCATCCAGATCATTTATTGAGTTAATAGAGCGGGCCGAATGGCTCGAGTTAAGCATGGAAAACGGTTTTTATGAAGGCTTCACTTTTGCTAAGAACAACAATCAGAATGAGTAAAAAAAAAAGACTCATTTCGCCCACTCTGCCAGAAATGATAAACAGAATCATCGCAAGGGGGAGAATAGAGACTTATGTTATGGGGCAGGAGGTTCAAACAAGAATGACCAGAAAGGAAAGTCGATCCCACAATTCAGCAAGCCGCTTCAGCTAGAGCAGGGACCAAAACCCTGAGAGAAAGTGAAGCACGAAGGATGGAGCTATGAGAGGAAGTTCACTCCATTAGATCAATCACTCGAGACTGTGCTCGAGTACCTGTTGACCAAGGAGATGGTCAAATTGCCCAGGCTGGTCGATCCTTCCGCTCCTATGGGAAAATTCAAAGACCAATTCTGCAAATTTCATCAAACAGTGGGGCACAACACTGAGAATTGCTTCGTTCTGAAGAACATTGTTCAGGACCTTATTGATAAAAATCTTTTGGTAGAAGGTGCGGAAGATGAAAATATAGATATTCTAAAAGAGTCATTTCCTCGTCATTCTACAATAGTCATCACCGAACAGTCGTTTCAACCACAGGAGCATATCAGGCCGTGCTTTGAAAATGATATGCAAGCTCAGCATCAGGTTCTGGTATTGCAACAGGCTCAGTCCAAGGCCCAGAAGATGAACCTTATTTCAACTTTCGGCAAAATGAAAGTATCTAACAAGCCCGTTGGGGTATCTCTCGAGGTAGCCAGAAGTATGCCATGGCTCCCTAAGCATCTCATTAAGTCCACCCCAAAGAAAAGCGGGATATCCACTCTAAAGCCTATTACAGCATTATCCAATGTCTCAATTTTGGACTTAACCCAAGCTTCCGCTAAACATCAGCAAGTATTAAATAATCTATTGTAGAAAATCAAGGTGAAACCAAGCATAACTCCAGAAGACATGGCCCACATAGTCAATCAGGCCATGACTAATGCTCGAGTTACTTTCTCCGAGGAGGATCTCCCTAAACCTCATGTATTTCACAACAATGCCTTGTATGTTGTGGTTCAAACCAGAGGGATGACAGTTCCTCATGTGCTGATTGATGGAGGCAGCAACCTCAATATATGTCCAGAAATGACCGCCAAAGCTTTGGGCATTAAAAAAGAAAAATACATTCCAGATCCAATCACCATTTATGGGTTCGACAATCATGGCCAAACAGCGAAAGGAAAAATCTTCCTGGAAATCTTTATTGACTACTCGGTCCATTCAATTCTTTTTCATGTGGTCAATGTGCCGCCCACCTATAATCTGCTTCTCGGGAGACCATGGATCCACAACACAAATGCAGTACCGTCTACTCTGCATCAATGCATCAAGTGGTCAAAAGGTGGTATGATCACGACAGTCTTAGGCGAAGATCCGGAGCAGAGGCTAGCACAGCCCATGGTTCCCAGGCCCTCTTTCACTACTGATATCCCTAGCATTAGGGGTATTGAAGAGGTCAGCTTCGAAGAGGATTCAGGAATAATACAGACGGCAGAGCAACCCGAGCATACAGTGGCTGCGACCCGATGGGGAGGCCCACAGTTCTTCAAGATTGGAGGACGAATTGATTATAGCGCACTTAAGGGTCATCCTCTATTCTCCCAATTTATGAAAGCTAAAAAGGGATTTGATTTACTAGTGAAGCACGGCTACCAGCCTTTTCAAGGCCTAGGCGAAAATGAAGATGGTCGTCTTGAACCAGTGATTCCTCAGCATTGCCCTAAAAGGACCGGATTGGGCTTTAATGGCCGAAGATCTCAGAAGGGCACTGTTTTCATTAAGGGAACGCATTAGAAGAATTCATTTGTCTTTCCTTTTCTATTCTTTTGTCGGGATGATATCCCATTTCATTCTCATCATTGTCATTTTGATTAATTCTATCTTTCAATAAAGTTGCAAGTTTCCTTTGTCTATCTTGGTGCCATTTGTCTCTTTACTTCTCAATATTAACTCTTCACAAAATTGAAATCATTTTGCTCTTTTATCTTTCCAATTATTTTCATTAAAAGCAATTTATTTCATGATGAGCAATTTCCCTAAATCAATTTATCCTCCAATTTTCAGAATGTCTTCCCGATCTATCAAGAAGCTCGTCTTTAATCCAAAAGCCTGTTCGAAATCAGCAATAATTCATCAGGTCAGAATAAGAACAGAATGTAGTCAGACTGCAAAGCAGTCAGAAGAATCCGCAGAGTTCGATTCAGCTCTTCAAGAACTGCCAGAATTTGCATCGGTTCAGAAGCAAGATGAGCCATCATCCTTAGTTCAAGATCCGACTAAGGATATCAATATCGGATCAGAAGACGATCCTAGAATTCTCAAGATTGGCAGTGGTTTGAGTCCAGGAGAGAAAGAAAGGCTCACTAAATTCCTCAAGCAACATGAAGAAGTATTCGCATGGACTTATGAGGATATGCCAGGTTTAGATCCGAAATTGGTGGAACATCGCCTCGTTCTGAAGCCTGAGGCGAAACCAGTCAAGCAGAAGTTGAGAAAAATGGATCCTCGAATCGAGCAACAGGTCAAGGAAGAACTTGAGGATCTGCTTAAAGCAGGATTCATTCGAGCAATTGATTACCGGGATTGGTTGGCGAATATCGTAGCAGTTCCTAAGAAGAATGGTAAAGTGCGAATATGTATCAACTTCCGTGATCTCAATAAAGCCACTCCGAAGGATAACTATCCGCTCCCAAACATTGATCTCCTAGTCGATAGCACAGCCGGGCATGCTATGTTTTCCTTTATGGACGGATACTCTGGATATAATCAAATCAAGTTGGCCGCTCGTGACCAATCCAAAACATCCTTTACCACGCCATGGGGCACTTTCTGTTACACGATTATGCCTTTTGGGCTCAAGAATGCTGGAGCCACTTATCAGCGCGCTATGGCCGTTATTTTCCATGATTAGATGCACAAGACTATAGATGCATATGTCGATGATATTCTGGTGAAATCCAAAGAAGAGGAAGATCACATCGAAGCTCTCAATCAAGTTTTCAAGCGACTCATTCTTTACAAGCTAAGACTCAATCCACAAAAATGTGTCTTTGGAGTCGAATCAGGTAAGTTGCTAGGCTTCTTGGTCAGCGAGAAGGGGATAGAAATGGATCCCGCTAAGGCCAAAGCTATCATTGGCATGCCGCCCCCGACTAATCTCAAAGAATTGCGTAGCCTTCAAGGACGCATGCAATCAATTCGGCGATTCATTTCTAATTTGGCCATGAGATGTGAGCCTTTCAATCATTTGCTCAGAAAAGGAGTGAGGTTCGAATGGGGACCAGAGTGTCAGCAATCGTTCGAACGCATCAAGAAATATCTTCTCAATCCTCCTGTTTTAAAGCCGCCAGAATTAGGGAAACCCCTATTGCTATACATTTCAGTTAATCGAGTTGCTTGCGGTGGATTCTTGGCGCAATATAAAGAAGGAAGCTTGATAGAACATGCCATTTACTATGTGAGCAAGACCTTTATTGATTACGAGAAGAAATACTCTCAGATAGAAAAGACGTGTTTAGCTCTGGTATGGATGTGTCAGAAATTGAGACATTATCTATTGGCGTCTGAAGTCAAGATTCTATCTAAATTAAATCCTCTCAAGTACGTTCTTGAACAACCATTTCTCAGCGGACGAATCTCCAAATGGCAAGTCCTATTAATGCAATACGACTTGGAATATGTCTCTCAGCAATCTATCAAAGGCCAAGCAATTGCAGACCAATTAGCAGATTTTCCTCTAGCAGAGGATGTTAAAGCTGAGGATGATTTCCCCGATGAGCGGATCTACAATATTCAACAATCCCCAATTTGGAATTTATTCTTCGACGGTTCCAAGAATATGGCAGGCATAGGAATCGGAATTCTGCTAATCACACCAGAGAAAGAGATGATTCCCTTTTCTCTTAAACTGGATTTTCAATGCACTCACAATATGGCCGAGTATGAAGCTTTGATACAAGGTCTGAAAATTCTACAGGACTTCAATGTCAAAAGAGTGCATGCTTATGGCGACTCCTTGCTCGTCGTCAATCAAGTCCTAGCCGAATGGCAAGTGAAAGATCAGAAATTACTTCCTTACCAGAAGATTGTCTCAGCTCTTGCCAACAAATTCGAAGAATTCCAACTTTTCCATATCAAGAGAGATTTCAATCAAGTTGCAGACAGTTTAGCTAATCTGGGATCCATCATGTCTTTTAGGAGTGGAGAATCTTGTCGCTCATTTGAAATTTGCAGACTTGATCAACCCGCTTTCGTCCCAGTAGAGCAGATAAACCAGGCTGAGCAGAAGAAGAAGCCTTGGTATCATGATATCAAGAATTTCATTAAAACTGGCAAATTTCCTCCAGAATTATCAAAGAGAGAGCAGCGAGCAATTCAACGCATGTCTGCTCGATATTTTATTCTTGCCGATGTCCTTTATCATCGTGGATTCAGTTCTGAGTATTCCAGATGTTTGGACGAAGAAGAAGCCGAAGAAGTTGTGCAGGAAGCACATGAAGGCATTTGCGGTGGTCATGTTGGCTATCAAACTCTCGTCAAACAAATCATCCGAGCAGGATATTATTGGAGAACTATGCAACAAGATTGCTATCGTTTTGTAAAGAAGTGCGTTCAATGTCAGATGCATGCGCCTTCCATTCATGCGCCAGCGACATACTTGCAATCTGTCGTCTCGCCATGACCATTTTCCATGTGGGCTTTCGATGTTGTAGGCCCCATCACTCCTTCAGCCTCCAATGGTCATAAATATTTTCTTGCCACAACAGAATATTTTACTAAATGGGTAGAAGCAGTCACTCTACGCACAGTAGAAGGTTGACACGTGGTTTCTTTCATCCATAAGAATATCCTTTGCCGTTTCGGTATACCGCATGATATTGTGTCGGATAATGGCAGTCATTTCAAGAATGAGAGAATGAGGACATTCTGCTCAAAGTTCAAAATTCATCATCATTTTTCCGCTCCTTATTATCCTCAAGGGAATGGTCAGCCAGAGGCCACCAACAAGATTCTGATTCGAATCCTGGAGCGAACTTTAGAAACGGGCCGTGACTGGCATGAAAAGATTCATGATGCATTATGGGCATACAGAACCACCATTCGAACTCCAACAAATGCTACTCCGTCAGAACTTGTCTACGGAACTGAAGTAGTACTACCTCTACATGTTCAGAAACCTGCTCTGAAATTTGCATCACTTCTAGAATTACCTCTTGATCAGTATCAGCAACAACGATTGGTACAACTTGATTTGCTCGATGAAAGAAGGCTTAGAGCAGCAGAGCATGCTCAATCCTATCGCCAGAGGATAGCCCGACAATATGCAAAATCTGTCATTGAGAGAAAATTTCGGGTCAATGATCTAGTGCTCAGATCAACAGCTTATCTCAGGCACCTCCCGGGTGGCAAATGGTCGCCAAATTGGGAGGGTCCTTATGTTGTCAAAGAGGCACTACCTCGCAATTCATATCGGCTCATCAATGCTGATGGAGTAGAATTACCAGATCCCATCAATGCTCAACATTTGAAAAAATTCTATACTTGAACAATTTCCTATTCTTTGTAATTCTTCCAAATTTTCTTCAATAATGATCAAAAAAAATTTTTTCCAGTTACACTGGGGCATTTTAAAATTTTGTTTTTATCTACAAGTATCCTGTATGCAGGCAGGATAAACAAATCTCTCATTTCACGCACTTGTGCATTCATGTGCATCAATTTGCATTCATTTGCATTCAATCGCATTAATAACGTTCTGGTCAGTATTGAGATTTCAACTATCAATCCCATCACAATTCCGAACGATTCAAGATTGAAAGACAATCACCAAAACTGAACCAAAATCCAGTATCCAAACTGGTACATTTTTAAACCGGTATGCATACCGATATCCTTTCAAAATCGAGCACTCGTGTTACTGTTCCACTGAATGGTCATGTCAGTCGACCTCTTGAGTTCAGTCTTCGTGCTGATCACTCATCCAATTCCCAAATTTCTAATTTTCAATTTCCAAATATCAATTTCCAAATTCCAAATTTCCAAATTTCTAATTTCCAATTTCCAAATATCAATTTCCAAATTCCAAAATTCCAAATTTCTAATTTCTAATTTCCAATTTCTAATTTCCAATTTCTAAATATCAATTTTCAAATTCCAAAATTCCCAATTTCTAATTTCCAATTTCCGAATATCAAATTCCAAACTTCCAATTTCTAATTTCAAATATCAAAATTCCAATTTCAAAAATTCAAAATTCTAAATTTTGACCTTTTGGTCACCCAATACCCAATTCCAAAAAAAAATTATCTTGCGAGAGACCCTTTGTATAGGGAGAGTTCGAGGGAGCTCGCTCTTTTCGCATGCTATCCAATTCGTTCACTTAGCCCCTTTTTAGGGAGAGTTTGAAGGGACTCGTGCCTTTGTGAACCGTTTGCAAAACAAAATTCCAATTTCATACAAGGAACCCTTAGGTCAGGGAGAGCTTCGACGGAAGTTCGTTTTCCTTGTAACCATAATTTCAGACTAGGCCATTTCATCATGAAGGACCCTCTTTTTAGAGAGTGTGATGAACTCGTTCCTTCATGACCAATTTACCAACCTCACCAATTCCGGCCCCCTTTCCATAAGAGAAGCCTAATATTAGGAAGTTTTGACGAAAGCTTAATTTCTCTTCGAAAGTTCGTTTTGCAAACACCTCCTCTTCAGGGAAGAGAGGAGTAATTCCCAAATTCCAATTTCTGAATATTCTCCTTTGGGGAAAGAAGAAGAGAATTTATGTCATGGATGTGTTGCATTGTGCTTCAAATGCTCGCTGTCACAAAAGGATTTCAAGAAAATTTTGCTAATTTGTCATTAAATATTTGTTGATTTCAAAAATCTTTATTGCACAAAATTATTACTTCAGAATACCTCCACTATTACTTCCGAAAGGGCAATGCTTTTGCGAAAAAGGATTCAAAATTCAAAATCTTTCTATTGGCCAACCAAAAGGATGAAGAATAAATCCGCGATATGGCCAGCAAAGAGAATTCAATGTTGTTGCAAAGCCATGAGTGATTGATATTGATCGCAGTCAATGGCACATTTTTAAAGACCATTCTTGAAAAATAAAGCAGTCGAAATATCCTGGGTGATACAGAAAAATCCACTCAATTTTCATATCTCCTCAATCACCTAAGCTGCAATTAAATATCTGCAAAAGGGATCTCTCAATTGTCGTCAAGATGAAGGCGAATTAAGCGAGTCGACCCCCGGGGCCAAAGAAGATTTGGATCATCTCCAAGATGACGGAGTTTGTGACGATCCTTCCAGGAAAAGTTCAGATCACCGTCGAGATGAAGGCGAGTGTGATGAGCTTACCGACAAACCCTAAAAGATATTTAATTTCTCCTATCATCAAGAGAATCTCAACCAATGAGCCAATAATCGTTAAGATAATCCCTGAGAGAAAAGAAGGATCGGAACATCTCTGAGATGAAGGAGTTTGTGACGTACCCTTCCAAAAAAATAGAGAGAGACAAGTCAGGACATCTCCAAAATAAAGGATGATGTAATTCCCGAAAAATCCAAGAGAGCTCCAATCTGCTAAAAAAAGAGTGCAGAAAGATCATCATGAGAAAAGAATCCCAGGATATCAGACTGCCGAATCTATCAAAAATCTTCTTTAACTTTGTGAAATTCTTTTATCAATATTCTTTCACCAATAGCTCTCGCAATATCAAGAATACTTTCTTTCCCGTTCATATCAAGGAAATTGATAGCTTCTTTGAAAGAAAGCCAATCGCAAGCAATTTGAATTCAAATCTTGATTCTACGGAGTTAAGCCCAGTCGGAGGTAATACTTCAGGTAGAAAAGAGGGAATACTTTCAAAACAATGTGCATCATTTTTAATTATTTTGAATCAACAACAATTTTCAACATTTTGACAATATTTTCTAGTTATCCTGGCATGAAGCTAGAGCTTGAGGTTCATCTTTGGCGCATCCTGACACCATCCCTTTTTAGGACTTAATTACGGGAGTTTTCAAGATTCCTTCCCTTCTTTGGTATAATTTGAGCACCTGGGCTCTCAGATTCGCATACTTCCCTGTGTCCCCACTGTCCCATCATAGACAGTCCAATTTCGGCTTGAGGTTAAGTCATTAATTTCAGCAAAAAGCCATTTCAAAAGTTAATTAGTCTCAGCAATGAGGCGCCCAAAATCAAATCCCTTTTTAAACTTTAGGGACCCCAATTTCCTTCCTTTTGCAAAAACCCTATCGGATTCATTGTGCGGAAACCCGAAGGTTCCATCACGGTCTCTTCTTTCGAGGATTCCGTCCATTTTCTTCCCAATCAGGTTAAGGGTATAAACCTGGGCCTCCTTTGATGAGGTATTCCATTTCCACCCAATCAGGTCAAGGGTACAAACCTGAGTCTCACGTGATGAGGTATTTCATTTCCCAATCAGGTTAAGGGTTAAGCCTGAGCTTCGTTCCATACGAGGTATTTCCCGTCCCATCCAAGTTAAGGGCAAAACCTGAATCTCATTTCTTTTTGAAGTAAATTTTTCTCCTTATTCTCCATTTCATATCTAATATCATCATTTGAATTAATTCTTTCATACCTAATCAGATTCATCTAACTGGGGCATTTTTTATAATCCAAATTTGGTGTGTTTTCTTTGCCACTAAGCTCGGCTTTCAACCGGCTTATCAGCAAAGAGCGGCATCTGTAAACACCCCAAATTTTCACTCTTATCCAGTGCTTACATTTCAAGTGTCATTGCATATCATTGCATGCATTCGGCATACCATCTCATTGCATTGCATAGCACTGCATGTCATTGCATCTCATTCTTGAGATCCAGCACTCCAGTTTTTAAAACATTCAATCCAGATTTGAGTTTTAAAACTTTTTCTTTCGAAATCAATTTCAAAACCTGGGTTTTTATTCAACATTTTGTCATTTTCCAACCCCCGGGACCTTATATTTTGAAATACTTTCTTAGAAAACGATCTGGATTCATGTTAAATTCAAATTTCAATTCTCAGATGAGACCCATTGAGATGGGGTCGCTTCTGAATTTCTCTATTCATCAAATTTCTCAAATTTTTGAAAGTTTCAGTCCGATCAGGACTCTGTCCCAGAGTCCAAATCCAGTCAAAAATCTGTTTTGAAGTCTGTTTACTTCTATCTTCAGTCTTATTCGGTTGTTTTCAAAATTTAGGTCATTTTACAGAGTCCAGTTAGTTCAGGACTCTATTTTAGAGTTCGGTCGAGTTAGGAGTCTAACCCTGACTGTGTTTTCTGACTTATTTCATCATTTCTCGATAAAATCTTTCGAAAATTCTTTCATTGGAATTCTAAAATTTAAAATCTCAGAGTCTTAAGAGTTTAGGACTCTAACTCGGAGTTCCAGTTCGCTTGAGACCCTATTTTCAAAGATCTTGAATTTCAAATGTTGATTTTAACCCTTTTTCAAAGTCATTTTCAGTGTTTATTTCAAAATTTCTAAAATTCGATGTGGGCCCACTCAGTTGGCACCATATCCAGAGGAGTTCTGACTCAGTTAGAACCCTATGACATTTCAAAACTTTGAATTTCAAGTTTTCTTTTGAAAATCCTTTTGAAAACTCCTTCAATTTCAAGTTTAAAATCGCTTTTTGGAAAAAAAAAGAAAAAAACTCAAGTAGGGCCCACTCGGGGTGGCGCCATATTCGAGTCAGTCAGGGCTAGACTAGGGTTAGTTGATGTCTTGGTTAATGTTAGAGGTTTAGAAGAGTCAAAACCATTTTGAAAAACTCATTTTGAAAGTTAGTTTTTAAAACTAGTGTTTTTAAAGGTTTTTAAAGGTGTTTTAAAAAAACCAAATGTAGAAAATGCCAAGTGGCATTACATTTGAGGATTTTTTAGGAAAGTCTAGGGGTTAATTAGGCATTAGTTTAGATAAGTTAGGTTAGGGGTAGTTAGGTCTTTCCACCCAAAAATCGCCCCCCCCCCCCCTTTAGAGAGTCCAAAAATTTTCAATTTCTTTTAATTTTTAACCTAATTTTTTATTATAAAAGGAGCATAAGGGGGGTCGATTTTCCCAACTTGCTCTCCTTGGGATTCTTGGAGCTTCTCTCTTCTATCCAGCCCTTCTTCCATTGCTGCAACTCCAAGGTATTTATTTCTTTTAAATTCTTTAGTTTATTTAATACTTTTGTTAATTTAAACATGAATTTAGCCATTAATACCCCCTATTTCATGGATTTAACCATGGTTTCACCTAAAGAACCATCAAGAACCAGAAAGAACGGTCCAAGAAGGTGATCTAACCATGTTTGGTGAATTTTACAGGGATTTTAATCCATTAGAATTAATTTTAATATGATTCTTTACATTATTAACCAATAAAATACATGATTTACCCTTTTAATGGGTTAAATCTATGTTTTAAAGGTGATATTGAATTCCAGCCATTGATTCCCTGTTTTTATTTTATTTTCATGGTTTATTCATGTTTGTTTTACGTTATATAGCATAGAAATAATTTTATTTACTGTTTTATGGTTTATTTTATGGATTTACATTAGTTAATGCATGGTTTTTCAAGTTTCTTAAATTTCTGTGTGTTTTAGGTTTAGAACAGTAAAGATAATGTTATTTCGGATTAAAGTACTCATTGTTTATTTCTGATTTTTTTATATGTGATGCATGCATGAGTTATTGAGTTACTGTAGAAAAATCAGAGGTTTTGGAGCTCGAAAACTCTGTAAAAAAAAATCAGACATCAAATCGGGTTTTTAAAGCTTTAAAATCGTGGTTAAAATCAAGAAGGTAACTTGCTGTTATGATATTTCTCTCATCTTATATCCGATTTTAGATCTGTAAAATGCTATGGATTCACATTGAGTAGATCTGTCTGCTGTGAAATTTTCGGATTTTTTGATCACTGTTTAGTATTTTTCCCTTTTCAGAGAATCTGTTTTTAAATTTAGAACTCGTTAGGGTTTACCAAAACCCTAATCAGACTTGTGTTAGTCATAAATCCCAAACCACAGATCCGATTCATGATCTGTAAAAAATGAGTATTGCTATTTTTCTGTCTACCGTTCACCACTAAAATTTCAGAGATTTTTGTTTAGGATTGCTATTTATGTATGTATTTTCAATCTGAATTAGCCATTTTAATCCCTATTGAAAGTGATATATTTTAGCTCAGATTGCCGGATAGGTTTCTCCCTAACCAAAGATGCTTTTTCCAATCTGTAAATTGGGAAATCTCTGTTTTTATTCTTAGTTAGTCTGTAAAATTTCATAAATTTTCATGGAGATTTTACCCCTGGTTCGGGTCTTGGATTGAAACTGGTTGATAAATTATGTCAAAAATAGCATATTTTTAGGGTTTGATGCAATTTTCGGGTTAATTTAATGTCAAAAAATTATTTTTATAATTCTAAGTCAAAACTAGGGTTATAACAAGTGCAGGTACCAATTTTTATGGATTTTGGAATCCATGTGATGTCTGAATTAATAAAATTGCAAAACAGGATACCTGAAAGATCCAAAAACACTGTTAAAATCATATTTTTTGTGATATTATTGGATTTTTGTGCATAAGCATATAGTTTCAGGGTTTAATCATATTCATAGTCATATTAGGATGCTTTAGGTTTAATTTTATGCTCATTTGATTTCATTTAGTGCATAAAACCTAAGTTTTTACCAAAATCTATTTCAGAAAACCCTGATTTCAAGGCCATAGTCTTGCTATCGGGGGCAATTTGGTCATTTGACCTCAATTTCGAAATCCCTAACCCTAATTTTCATATATTTAAGCATGTCACATCATATTTAGCTTAACTTATTCCATTTGAATTTCAAAACTTGCATTTTATCAAAATATCTTTCTAAAAACCCTAATTTCAAGGCCATAGTCTTGTTATTAGGGGTATTTTGGTCATTTGGACCTCAATTTCAAAATTCCATATCTTATATTCATTATTTATTCAATTTGATTTCATATCTTTATCATTTTTATTTAAGGGAATCAAGGAAAAGGCTTATATCTAGCAAAATCCAGTAATTTCTAGATATTACTGGATAAACCTAGAAAAGCCAACATATATTCACTAACAAGTTTTCTAGTTTTGCAGGTACATTGAAGACTTTATTTTTCATGTATTTAAATTTCAATAGTGATGTAATTTGTAATTAAACTTTGGAATAAGAATTTACATTTCCTGCTTAGCTTAGGTTGCATTGCATATAGTTTATTTTTATAATTTCAATGTGTGATGAATGATAATTCATGCATATTCAAACTCACCATGGTCTACACGAATGGCACATACACTAGCTTTTATGAAGTTTATAAACTTGGTGGAATTCATATTTATGGCCATAGTCAGAATACGAAAGATACCCAGATTTATGATCTTCACATTAGCCACATTCAGCCTACACTCTTAGGCTAACTTCAAAATGCACTGCATTTCTTAAAATAAAAAAAAAAGTATTTCTCAAATTCATATTCATTCATTTCATGCATTTGCCAATTCCAATTCAAATTCCAAGTCAAGGAAATTGAATTCCTCAAAATCCCCTAAGTCTTATAGCAAAATCGATTTTCCCAAAGCATTGAATTTCAAAGAATATTTCAAGTGTTTGTCAAGTTCATAAACTCAATTTTCCAAGTTATGCAGTCAATTTCAAAGTTTGAAGTTAGAGAAATCAAAATCTTTCTAAGTCTTATTCAAAAATCGATTTTCTCAAAATATGGATTTGCCAATGATATTTCAAGTATTTCCCAAGTTCCATATTCAAATTTTCTAAGTTAGAATTTCAATTTCCAAGTTTGAATTCAGAGAAACCAAGTCTCTCAGAATCGATTTTCACCAAATGTCAAGGATTCCTCAAAATCGATTTTTACTTCTCTCAGAAGTATATTTCAAATCCCAATTCACGATTTTCCATGTGATATCTATTCTAAATATTTCAATCATTCAAAGCAAACATCATGTTTTCAAATGTGCATTTTCTGAAAATTCATAGCACATGCTTGATTCTATGTGCATTTAGAAATTAGAATATGATTTAGACAAGTTGAATAGAGTAGAGCATAAGATTGATCCTTGGTTCAATTACCTCTGTTAAAGGTGGCAGGAACGGTTGAACCTCGTACTGACAAGCGAGTCCCATTCTACGGAATTTTCCCGCATTTTAAAACGGATGCGAGTTATTTTAAAAAAAAACTATTTCAAAGGTCAGTTTGATTTGCAAAAGTAAAAATTTTGCGATGATAACAGTATCCTTATCAACTACTGAAGCTGAATACATTGCTTCTAGCTTAGCTTGTACACAAGTTATCTGGATGAAACAAACCTTAAAAGATTTTGGTTTAAATTTTGAAAATACAACTATTTTCTGTGATAATACTAGTGCTATAAACTTATCTAAGAATCCCATTTTACACTCACGAACTAAGCACATTCAAATAAGACACCACTTCTTAAGAGAACAAGTCTTAAACAACATAATTAAACTTGAGTTCATACCCACTAATCAACAGTTAGCAGACATACTCACTAAACCATTGAAACATGAAGACTTTACACGAATTAGAAGAGAACTAGGAATATGCAAACTAAGTGACTTATAAATTAATCACATTTATTAAAATTAATACTTCTTATAAGTTATGTTAAAATCTTATTTTAAAAGGTTTTTCTTCTTATCGATTTTTTGTTAGTCAAACTAGGTTTCCATATTCACGTATACACTAAACTCTTATAAGACACATTCTTTATGTCTTTCAACTTGTCATCTTTCTAGTACACATCCATAATGACTCCTTGTCCTATTTCCTTTCACTCATATCCATAAGAACTAATTATATTAAAGTAAAAGCTATCATGACATTGTTCACATCACTCATCTCATAACTCCTTTATTATTTTTATCCTTTTGTGAAAACTTCTCTTACGATAAGTTGGTTCAACTTCAACATACTATTTTATGAGAAATCTTGCTTTTCAAATTTTAGTCAAAATCGAATAATTATCTTTTTCGTTCTTTTTACCTTCTTCTAAAGATCTAGTTGTTATGTTTTACGTATAATTTTTACTATATCATTTGTTATATCATATATTACATACACTCTATTTCTATCATGTCTTCCTTTCCTCCTATCGAGACACTTCACTAAAATCTTAATGCCTTTCATGAAAAATTAAAATGATTATCCTCTCTTACCACCTTTTAAGTTGTTATATTTCACATAAATTTTTACTATATCATCTATTATATCATAGCTTAAGAACAATCTATTATCATCTCTTCATGCTTTATATCTTTTACGAAAAAGTGTTGTAAAATTCTCTTTTCAAAATCTTGTACTCCACTCATAAGTACGATTTGTATCACCTTTTTATCTCTCTCTCTACATTATACGAAGTACCTTTCCATCCGTGATCATGACTCTCTCATATATTTTCTATCTCTCTTCAATCGAGAATCATCAAAACCTTGTCCTTAAGCAAAACTTAATTTCTTATCTATCATAACTCCACTTTATGTCATCTCCTATTTAACATCAAGTGATTGTTGTCCTTTATGACCACTCTCATTTCTCTACATATCCGTATCACCCTTCTTTATATCTATTCACACTCCTTTCACGTATACCAAAATATATACTTCTTAAATAAAAAATTATTGCATCCCCTCATACATTCCTGTTTGTCCTATTCCAAACTCATCCTTCACGCATTTGGAAAACATTCACATAAAGTAAATTCTTTGAAAAGTTGTTTGTTCTTATTAGGCCATTATTCACTTTATAACTTTTCTTACATGATCTTCACGAAAATCTTTAAAACTCTTGAATCATTAAGTTTAATATGTCACTCCATACTCAATTCATGACACTTCTCACTATTCAACAAACTCGCCCATAGTAAATTTGATAGATATATAGAAAAATCATTTCGAAACTATGTCCTTCTTAACATATATACTAATATAATACACTATCTTCCAAAATTGATTTGATTTATCATTCACAAGCTTCTTATTTTACAACTCACGCATTTCCTCTTTCAGCTAAAATCTAAAAATCCTTCACTTCCAATGTCATTCATTTCTTATCACCATTATTTTTCTTCTTCTATTTATTAGATTGATTCATATCTCATTCCCTACGAATATCTCTATTCTCTTACAAACTCTTTCCAAGTTTTATTTCTCTCTTGCTCGTTCTTCCTAAGCTCTTGTCATGGCTTCCTCCTCAAACAATGTAATCACTGTCGCCGATCTAAGGTATCCCGATCTATTTCACCACTACAACTCACTCTGCTCACAACCAATTCATGAAGGTAAATTGGTTCACTACGATGACTTCGTATTATTTGACCTAGAAAGATCTCTCTCCGAACTTAAACACTTACTAGGATCTTCATCCCAAGCTGCCTACTATCCCGAACTCATCCGACTCTTCTACACAAATTTTTCCTCTGATCATGAGCAAACTACCATCACCACCAAAGTCCGAGGATGCCTGATGTTCTTTAATGCTTCCTCATTAGGCAGAATCCTAAACCTTCCTTCCACCGGCATAAACATAGACAACATAGTACCACTCGACCGGTCGGTACTTCGAAAAAATCTTCTCTGTACCAACTGCTCACACCTTCCCTGGCACATGAGGAATCTCCAACCTCACGCTCAACTGCTCGCCCAGATTCTTCTCCACAATATCTATCCCAAGCCTCCATGCAAGGGATTAGTACCAAGAAAAATCTCTCTCCTTCTTTACGCAATTTTTTGTTCTACTCAGATAAATTGGTCCAACATTCTTTTCGACCTTTTTATTCGCTATCAAAAATTCCAGCCTCTTCTTTTCGGGTGTTTTATAACTCCCATTTTAAAATACTTCAAAGTACCCCTTCAAAATGAAGCTATCCTCTATCCCTCTCAGGTCCTCGATGCTACTTCCTTCAATCTAAGGTCCCTGCACCTTCCCGGCTCTGATGAAGAAGATCCAACATCCAACTTTGATTACTTCTCTGCACTGATGGATGTCCAGCGTTCTTAGGATCACATACTTCGCAATCAAGCCTCATTGCAGCAGACTCTACAGACCCTCCAGCCGGATCAAGCCAACCGTTCACTTCAATCCTCTCCACCTTCGGAATAAAATCATTTGTTTTTGGACTGTAATAATTTAACTTTTTTACTGTAATAACTTTACATTGTTTTTTGTCTGTAATAACTCTAGTTACTCTGATCCCTTCCTTTTTGTCCATGACAAAGGGGGAGAAAACATGTCTCCATTATTGGAGAAAAATACTCGTATTTAACATTTTTTAATATTTTTATGATAACTATTCTTTCTATGCATAATGTCTTTTTGACAGGGGGAGCATATTTTGTCATCATCAAAAAGGAGGAGAATGTTGAGAAACTCTGTTTTGATGTCACATAATATGATACACTGTCTTATTTGATTTCATATAATATGATAATATGTCTTCTTGAAAAATGTTATATTATGACTGGATATGCTTTGCCATATATCTAACGAGTATTTGATGCAAGGATATCTCACTCAAAAAGGATGGAGACCTCCTGTTCAAGTACAACTATGGTGCAATCATACTCCTTGAAGAAAAAGCTTGTTGAGTCATGCACTCCTAAAGACCATTTAAAGAGATCGGCTACCTCAAGTTGAAGATTTTTTCTTCTTTAGAGTCATATGTAACAGAACCTTCAAAAGCATGCATATTGCATATTACATACTCATTTATAAAATATATTTCATAAAAGTATACAATAGTTTCAAAAAGCTCCTTTTTGAAAACAAATAATTGTACCTTCTTACAACCCTTTATGAAAAAGGTATTTTGACATGATTTCAAAATGTAATAATTGTACCTTATATCATATACAAGACAACTTGAAAAGTAATGATTTTAAAAGTAGGAAAAAGACAAAACATGAAATCGGCTACACAAAGAAAACAAATATAACATGTTTTGAAAAGACTCTAGTTACCTTCTTTAAAGAAATGATTTCAAATATAGGAAAAAGACAAAACATGAAATCGGCTACACAAAGAAAAAAATATAATATGTTTTGAAAAGACTCTAGTTACCTTCTTTACAGAAATGATTTCAAATATAGGAAAAAGACAAAACATGAAATCCACTACACAAAGAAAACAACTATAATATGTTTTGAAAGACTCTAGTTACCTTCTTTAAAGAAATGATTTCAAATATAGGAAAAAGACAAAACATGAAATCGGCTACACAAAGAAAACAAATATAATATGTTTTGAAAAGACTCTAGTTACCTTTTTACAAACCCATAGAATGTCGACTTACTTGAAGTCATCATTCTCTTTGTATAGCATTAAATACCTCCTGTAAGAAATCCTTGTTAATATCCTTCTCAAGAATGTCAACTTACTTGTAGTCTTCATTCTCTCTGTAGACTTTGAAAAACACATCATAAATAAAACTCGTGATATGACTATGTACAAATAAATATCTCAAAGCATTTATTGTACTTACACTCATTTTAAGTAAAGAAGTACTTATGTGCCATAAATCATTAATTAGGATAAAGACAAAACTACATGACAGCCTACAATCCAACGTTCAATGTACTATTGTAAGAAATAGACTTTTTACATAAAATATACATCACCTAAAATATTACAACGACTAGTGTACCCTATATTTTACTTTTATGGAAAGAAGACTTTCTCGAATTTCTCTAAAGATGTTTTTTGAAATGACATGACATTTCACATCTCAAAAAGGCTACGATTTCAAAAAGTAACGACTACTTTTTTAAAGCTATATAAACACACTCAAATGAACTATTCAAAACAAGGAAAATGGATATGTGAGCTTACAACGAGAAAAATTCCTATTTGATATTTGAAAGAGAACCTAGAAAAAGAAAGAGAAAAGAAAGAGAAAAAGTCAAGAATAACTCTTTGACAAAGAGTATCTTCTGAGTGAAAAGAACAGAACATTCTGAGAATCCTTCATTCGTGCATTCATATCATTCTGAAGGTTCAATAGGAAGTATTGTAACTTTTTGTTATTCACTGTATTCCTTCTTCGTTGAAAGAAGTAGACCTCTGAGAAAGAGGGTGTTGCCCTTCTCTGTTGAGAGAAGAAGACCTCTGTGTAAGAGGGTGTTGTCCTTCTCTGTTGAGAGAAGAAGACCTCTGTGGAAGAGGGTGTGCCCCTTCTCTGTTGAGAGAAGAAGACCTCTGAGGAAGAGGGTGTTGTACTATTTATCCGGTGACTCGGATGTTATAGTGGAAAGCTCAAGTGGTTTGCTTGGGGACTGGATGTAGGTCAGGGTTTTGACCGAACCAGTATAAATCCTGTGTTTATTGTGTTGTGCCTTATTGCCTTATTTTTTATTTTATCAATTTGCATCATATTTCACTATTCACCCTCTAGTGGAATTTCAGTTTTGCTTTAACATTTGGAAGGAGTTGACATTTAAGGCATTAGAAGTGTGTGAAGAACTACTGGTTGCATGTGAAAATCTAGGGTGGAAATCTCTCACAAAGATTCAAGCACAATCGATCCCTTATGCTCTTGAAGGTATTTTTTCCTCTTTGCTTTTCTATTGCAAATGATAAAATATGAGATTGCTAATTCTATATGCATTTTCTTGATCTTTTCTAGTTTAAGTTTTAATCTATGCTTGTATGGGTTTTGTTTCAGCTGGCTCAGAGGTATGAATATGTGCATAGGATGGTCTGAGTTACTAAATAGAAACAGTTTCCCATTGTAAAAGTTGTTTAGAATAATATGCTCTCACAATTCATTGGACATTGAAAATGGAATCTTTTGTGTTTCCTATATGATTTTCTATTTAATTTTACTTTTTTACAAGTGGATATCATCCTTCTTGATTAAGATATCAAAGTAATGGAAATTATGGCCTCTTATCCAAATTAATAGTTAAAAATGCTATATACATGTGTTAACCATTCCTGATTAATATATGATCTCCCCCTCTCTCACATTAATTTTATAACTGTAGGCAGAGACATTATTGGGCTTGCAAAAACATGTTCTGGTAAAACGGGAGCTTTTGCTATTCCCATTCTGCAAGCACTTCTAGAACGCAAAGGGCAACCAAAAGCATTTTTTGCTTGTGTGCTTTCTCCGACAAGGTAATTTTTATAATGTCACTTGCTTTAAGTGTTGGGATTCACTTTGATTAGTTGATTCCATAGTTGCATATGCAGGTTTGTCTATATATTGGCAAGGGATAATATATATGATAAATTTTGAAAAGAATTTCAGGAAATTATTAGTACCTAAAAACTTGAAAATATAGAAAAGAAAATGATAGGTTTTACTATTTTTAAGGCAAAGAAAATGTATAAATATTCTTGATAAAAAAAGATAAAAGAAAAATTATGTTTAGAAATATAAAAAAGAAATATGAATAAAAGTCTAAAAAAATCTCAATAATATTGGTCATGTAATCATGATAGCATTATGATATTGTGAAAATATTGTGATAATTTATATATTTAGTCTTTTATATTATTGATTTGTGACAATGTCACAATATTTTCATAGAATCAGTGATATCTGTAACATTGGTTCTTTTATCACACACTTGGATTTTTTTTCATTTCTTTTAACATGTTATTTCTGCTTGTATTAGGGAATTGGCTATTCAAATTTTTGAACAATTTCAAGCTCTAGGATCTGGAATTGGACTAAGATATATATCAGTAAGTTTCTTTAATCTCTAGTGGTTGCCTCACATGGATTTTAATAACGGGAGTCATATTTTGAATGCCATGTTTCTTAATGTATCTACACCTGTTAAAGTTGAGGCTGGGGTTACCTAGAGCAAATTCTAGTTGATTTATAAGAAATTAAAAATATGAAAATCTTTTCGATTATGATCTTTTTTTCTCTCTTTAGATTAGGAATATATATGTGCATTTTGGAATGTGACACATGAGAATGTTGCACACATGTAGGTATTAAAGGTATTTTGTTCCCTTTTTCTAGTATAGACTGATTTCTTTAGTAAACTAGAAAAGTCAACTTCATAGCTCAGGTGAAACTTCCCTAACATCCATATTGAAGTACTTGATCAATTTCTCTTCTATTCATGAACATTTTTTTTTTGCTCAGGCTTTTCCATTTCTGCATCCACGTGCGTTTCCACGTGGGTTCCACTAGTACCAACTAAAGGCGTATCACTGGTTGGCAATTTTTTTTTAAGAGGGTTGGGGGCATGTTGGCTAGGGACCTATTTAGGTGTTCATAGTATAAAACTCCATGAATACTCTACCCCTACTACTGAGGATAATTTTCCATTGACATCAACATTGTGGCAAAAGGGAGTGTATAATAGAATGAAGTTAACTTTGGCTATGTGTCATATATATATAGCGAGCGAGAGAGAGAGAGAGAGAGAGAGAGAGAGAGAGAGAGAGAGAGAGAGAGAGAGAGAGAGAGAGATGCCAGCAAGTTGCGTCACTAATGACCTGCAATTCAAAATTGTGTGATTTTGTTTGCAGTCAAGGCTAGCAAAGCCTGTGATCATGCTAGATAAATTTATAATTCTGAGCATCGTGGTATTTTTTCCCAGAAGCAGTCCTTTCCACTTAAGAAGAAAAGGATGGAAATTCTTGGGCATGTTTGCTATGCTGAAATTCTTGTCTTTCTTTTATGGTGATAGGAATGCATAGAATTGAGTAATCTTATTTGTTAGCCCTACTTTGTATATGTTGATCTTTGAAAGAGGCTGATGGGCGAGTTCCGTGAAATTCAATCAAATAATTGAGAGGGTTTTGTGCTATGTTGCGTTTACACTTCACTTACCTTGCATATCTTGTGTCAACATGACGACACTCAGATACACCAGACACTTCTTAGATGGTCAAACCACTGGCAGATATAGCCAACATTATGTCACTAACTTTGTCTATTTTCTTTTATGATCTTGATTACTTGTTTTGTTTTCACTTGCTTTCTTTTTCTTTAAAAATATATGATCAATTAAGTTACATTTCAATTTCAATCAAGTTCTACTATTTTGATGTTCTCAATTATAGTGATTTAGAATTGTTATACACATATACACACATACACACATAAATTTGTGTCCTTGTGTCCTAAAGTTTGAGAACTGTCCTATCATTCAAAACATATATGTGTCGTCCAATTCCTGCATCCATATCCATGTTACAAATTTGTGTGGTGCTGCAACTAGATTGCCAACTTTATTAAATCTTTTACTTTTGGATAGGGGTTACACATGATGGAGAATCTCACTATTAATATGATTAGTTCCTCATTATATTTGGTTATTGGGCATGACAAAAGAGTGTGAAGGTTGTTCATAATTAGTAAGCACATTTTTATGTTCTGACTGCTAGTTACATGTGTTTGAAGGATTGCAATGGTTAATGCTAGAATCATCAGCCAAGGTCACGTTTTTATACAAGCATTTTGGAATATGATTGTTAATATGATCACTTTCTGAACTTTTTTCTTTCTTGTTACTGCAGAATGTTCAAAGATAAGAAAATCTAGGCATAATTATCATTGAATGCTCATGTTGAAGACTGCAAGATTTATGGTTGAACTTCTTTGGAACTTTGTCACATGGATACAACTGTGGACATGGGGATACGACCCTTTTTATGAAGTTTCAACTTGTATTAAGGCGATATGGAATGGGAGTCAAATTGGAGTATCCATGTGACATAGCTTTGGAGTTAGTGGATTTATATATCTAACCTTTGAAGGAATATTTAAATGGGATTACTTTCCTTTGCTGAGATAGATGTCATTTCTTCAAATGAAGTCTTTTTTAAAGGAACTATTTGTTCTAATTTATTTTGTATGTAATCAGTTGCTTTTTGCTCTCATGAAGTTTGATATTCCTGTAATTTGCTGAGAATGCTTTCATTATAGTTCACATGTACAAGTAGATGATTGGATAAGTAATATTGATTCAAGACTTTGTAGTTAAATCCACACACTTTACGTGAAGTACTAGGATACTTGGTTGGGGACACAAACCTTTGTCCTGTAGGCTTTCACCATCAAGTTAAATTCACACACTGTAGGTGAAGTACTAGATACTTGATTGGGGTTGTCATGTAGGCTTCACCATCCTCTGGAACATCATCACTACTTTTTCTCCGCATGTAGTTCTAAGAAAAAAAATGATTACTTTTGAATATCATCAAAGAATTGCCTCAAATTGCTAGAACCAGTATTGATTGTGGTACATATTTATAAAGTTAAGTTATTGTAGTATAATAGTATTAGTACAATGCCTTATTGTGCACAACTTATGTTTTCCTAATCCAGTCATTATAGTTTGGTTTTAACTAATTGAATATCAACTTGAGCTATTTGTCATGGGGTGAGTGAATAGATGGGTACAGGGTCATGGTAGCACAAATTGAAGCAGTGTTTTTTTCTTTTCCATCTTAAAAATTCAGGTTGTTTGCATTATTGTGTTTTGACTGAACATATAGCTTATAGACCCTCTTGAGCAATTTGAGGGGCTAGATCTTTCTTTCAACGATCAGCTTTACCCAAATCTGAGGCATGTGTGATACAGTATCATGTACTATTAATGCTACAATAGATTAATCCTTGAGATAGATTAATTTTCTTGCTTTGTTAACTTCTGTTTGTAGTTTAATGATTTATCTTTACTTATGTTTCCCTTTTCCTGGAATGCTTGCTTGAAATAGTGTTTATTCAGTTAGTTGAATCTTTACAAGTTTCTTGAACTTGACTAGTTAAGAGCACATTATCTTGTCATCAATAATTATGACATTTGATGATGCATGAAATGCACATCATGTTAACAAGTTATTCATGCATTTTGTAGTGAGATTAAGGTTTTAAACCCATGTTTAGATGCATTTTGATAGTAAGGGGTTGTGGTTTGAATTTTAGAGAAATCAGAGTTAAAATGAGAGAGTTATGGCTATTTCAGTGTTCAAGCACTGATTTCGAGGTGGATCAGATCCATATCCGACCCAATTAGGCTATTTGGATCTTGGATCAACCTTTAGATTGCCCAAAATCCAACCCACACGCATATCCATATCCATTTCAAAAAGTTTTGCAGAAAACCCCTCAGAAAGTGGCGCCTAGTGAAATATTTTTTTATAACCTTGTTTTTGAAAATTCCAAAAAGTATAAATATATTTTTTAGAAGAACCCTAGGCATCTTTTGGCATTGGGATTGACGCCTCTTGCAGTGAATCTAGTCCAGCCCCTTCCAACCCTTCATTCCATCCCATTTTCCATCGAAGATTGGGTTTTTGCTTGGTTTCCAAGCATTAGTCTTTCTCCCGTTCTATTTCTAATCACTCCTTTTGCATCCTTGCTGTGTTTTCTCACCATTTTTTGTATTTTTTCAGGTGTAGCAGAGGTGGAGACCATTAATGTTGCTTGGAAGTGCGCAACACCCCAACAAGATGAGACGGCCCTACCTCCATCCGGTTTTTTGAGCCCTCCGATCGCGAATCGGCACCCGTTCCATCTTCGGTGGATCTCCAACGTGTTGCAGTTGTGGAAATCTTGTTCTTGGTGATATTCCAGCATTCTCGAACCGTTCAGGACGTCAAACCAAGGCCATTGTCCGCTCTCTTCTTCCCCACGATCGTCGGATCGCCCTTGAGGTAGGTCTTCTTCTCTCTTTTCTTCTAGATAAAGCCTAAAACGTGTGTGCTTGTTTTTCGTGTTTTCTTTTCTGTGTGTTTACTGTGTTTTTCGTGTTTCAATCTTAGTATAGAGTTCGTGCATAGACCAGCATGTTAGATCTAGGTTTATTGTTATTTTTAATTGTTTGAATCTTGAGTTCCATCGTTTTTCACCCAAAACGTGAAAATCGGCTAGATCCTTATCTAGCCAATTTTGCAGTTCTGTCCAGCGTGCTTGTGGTGTTCTTTTTACAGAAAAATCATTTCATAAAGTTTATTTTGAATTAGTTTCATAGCTGTGTTTGATTGATTATCGTTTCAATTACAAAGAAAAGAAAATCGGCTAGATTAACTCTAGCCAATATTTATTTTTCAGCAAGTGTAATGTCTGCAAATTTTTTTATTTTCTTGTGGAGTCTGAGTATTGTTCAGTTGTGGTATGGGTACTTTGGATTCATTTTTGTTTAAGGGTTGCATTTTTTTTTATTTGAGGCATATCGTGTGATTGGTCTTGATGAAATCGATGAATCAAAATTGAAGATTGAGTGAGTGTGTGAGGATCTATTGTGTAAGTCGTGCATTATGTTGTTTGTTTGCAATTTATCAGTTTGTAAATTTGTGTGGTTCAAGTTCATCGTGTTTGGGTCTTTTTAAATTTCATTTTGATGTGTTAGTATTTTAGGTGGTTTGTTTTATTAGGAAAAATAAAAAATCGAGTTTGAATTTCCATGTTTTAGGTGTTGTCCAGCCGGTTGTGTATTTTCTCTTTAGTTTAGTCTTTCTTTCATTAGTATAATTGTGTTTTTCGTGTAGTTAAGTGAGATTCTAATTGAGCTATAGAGTTATCAGTGTTAAGTCTAAATTCTTAGAGTTTTAGGCTATGTGTGTAGTTAGTTTAATATTCAAAGTTTTATGTAATAGGTGTTCCTAGCATGATTTAATTTCCAGCAGAATTATGTCCTTTAGTTGTGGATTTTTAGTTTACTTAGTAGTAATAATCGTGTGGTTGTTATTTGAATTTAGATTTGCAATTATCGTTTTTCTTGTTAGTTTAACTTATAGTTTTAGTATGATTGTGAATTTCGTAGTTTTGGTATTGTTTTACTAGCTGTCTTCCCCAAGGAGGGGCGACAGCCATTAGAGCTCCAGTCGAGCTCTAGGCTGCTTTTGGTAGCTTGTTAGCATTTTGGTAAGTTTTAGAATTTAGTAAGTGCATTAAGGTATCTAGGTGCATTGTATTAGAGCTTGGTTAGTTTTAGACGTTTTAGTGTAAATTTTTAGTAAGTGTCTTATGTTAGATAATCACATTTAATTAGCTATAGTCATTAGTTGTAAGTTAGAAAATGTTTTTGGTTGTGTTAGGAAAGTTAATTTGAATTAGTAGAATAATTGCTCCAAAAAGAAAAACGTTTTGAGAAAATTGATGGCTCCAAATTCGTGGGATACCATTTAAGTGAAATTTGAAATTGAGTGCAAGGAAAGAAATTCAAGATAGAATCCATATTTTCTTTTTTGGAAAGTGAATTGAAGTTTTAAAATCTTTTCAAAAGGGTGATCACGGTTTTGAAAGAGATACTTAATTGTTTTGTAAACAATTTTTGGTAAGCCAAAATCGTGGAGGCTATTTTGAATTAGACAATTTCAAATTGTCTACTTACCTAAATAGTTTGTGAAAAGCATTAAAGAGGTGTAAATGTCCCTGTTTGGACGATTTCCACTTCTTACCTTTTTAAATTGCAAATTAAGGTAAGTCAAGAATAGCATTTATAATTGGACGGTTTTTGGAGTTATTAAATTTCCCAAAATCCTCTTTGAGCATTTATTCTTTCCTAATTCTCTGGCCGTCCATAGTTATTAAGTCTAGATTTAGACTTACTTAATTTAGTTAAGTATATTAACCTTAGTAGGAATTAGGTTCTTAGTTAACTAAGTTTTAATTAGGTCTTATATATTAGGCGTGTAATTAGTGGAGTCATTAGTGTTAGTTGAAATTAATTAGGTATTAATTTCTAAGTGTCTAAATTAGCCAATGTCTAAGATAGTCAACCTAACCTAGTCAATCTAGTTAACCCAGTTAGGTGTGTCGTGTCCTTAGCCTAAGTCGAGTCGGGTCAACCTAGCCAAGTGTGGCGTGAACCTAGTCCTAGTCCTATCTTAAACCCACCACTCTTTGGTACTTAGTGATTTAGTACATTGGTTTTTAAGTTATATTAACTTTAGTATAAGTGAGTGTAGGTTTTCATTTAATCGATCTAGTAGAGTTTACATTGCTTGTTTAATGTGTGTTGGATAATTGTTTTTTTTTTATGTTAGTGATTCAATTAGTTCATTTGCATTTAGTTTGTATTAATTGCAGTTACTCATTCATATAGTTAAGTGCCCTTTTAAGTACATTATTTGTAATTGCATTATTCATTTAGTTGTAGTCATCAAACGCATATCACCTTTCATTTATAGTTCATTTAGCATAACTGCATTTATTAGCTGCATCTAATCTGTCATTTAGCATCATTTAGGTCTGCATTGTGCTTATACTGCATTCATAGTATTTAAAATAGACTTATTTAGTGAATAAAAGCAAAACCCAATTTTTGCCCTATCGCACTGTCGTCATTTCATGTGCAAACATTTCGAGTTTACCACATATTATTTGTCTATTCACTTTATTGGCATGTTATCTGACTGCAGACCAAATTTAAGCTTGATCCGAGTTGGTTTGGTCTGATTTTTAAGCGTTTTGCAAAAACTGCTTTTTCGGATTTGAAAATTTTGGGACCTGCGATATCCTGATTTTTCCTAGTTTTGAAACGCTTATATCTGAAGTTCCAGATATCATTTTTTAATTCTGTAAAAACTGTCAAGTTCTTGAATTTGTTAGTTACAGAACAGAACAAATTTCGGGAAAATCGGACAACGTTTGCTATGTCAAACAGTAATTTTCTGAAGAGCTGTCAGAAGTCTATTTTACACTTGTTAGGGGCATATTGGTAATTTCATTCTTTTTGGTATTTTCGTACTGTTTCCAGTATTTTCTGCATTTTAGGTGCTGCATCTTCATCATACAGTATTGTTAGACTTAGGTTAGTTGATTTCAGAATTAGTTTGATATTTTCTTTATTAATTTATTAGTGATTAGGTTTTATTTGTTTAAATTCTTCAAAATTAGGTTTAACTTATATTTTCATTTAGTTTTATTAATTTAGTTACTAACTTTGTATTTTGCTGTGTTTTTAGGTTGAAAAGCATAACTTTTTTCCAGGGATTATTGTCTAAGTGTGAAGATTGGATAATTGGCGAAAAGACAGAAATACCCTTGTCATGCAGCTGAAGACTGAAGAGCTTTTCTCATTAGTTGTAGTTTTAATTTGATATTGTATTAACATTGTCTTTGTAATTAGTGTTTAGTGATTAATAAATTAAATTTCTTAGAAATAATTTAGTACTTCCTGTTCCCTGTGGATTCGACCCGTACTTACCACTTCGTGGAAAGTCGGTTATTTACTTTTGGTTGACGACTTTTCAAAGTTTTTATTGAAAATTATTGTTTTAAAAATACTACTTCGAAAATATCAACCAAATTTTGGCGTCGTTGCCAGGGAACGGCGAGTTACTTATTTTATTTCTTAGATTTTGATTTATTAATCTGTTTTAGTTAGTTACTTAGTTGTTTTATTTTCTAGTTAGTAGGATTAGTAAGTGAATATAGGATTAACATAGTTAGTAAATATAGGATTCATGTATTGTTTTCTAGGATTCACTTTATATTCATTCTGAAAGGAGCGATTAGACAGGTGGATTTTAGAAAAACTTAGTTTGTGATTTCCTGTATTTTTCTTTTCCAGTAAAGTAGAATAGTCTACTTTGTTATTTCATTTATTTAGTTAGATAGTTCTGACATAAATAGTTTAGTATATTTGTTTCTTAGTTGCTTTGATTTGTGTTATTTACATTCTAGTACCTGTTTTAGTTTTAGTTTTAGTTTTCGGTCGTGTGCTTACATCTGGTCTTAGTACCAGTGTATGCAGGGGTGACGAGGTCTAGGAACACCATTACATCCATTTGTTGACAACCCAAAGAGAATTTTACATTCCCCTCGAAGTTCAACAACAATGGCTGACATGGATCCTCCACCTCCACCCCCAGTTCATCCACGTCCTCTGAGGGAATACTTCATTCCCACAGACTATGTCCAGGCATCCTGCATTCGGAGACCCGATGTAGGAGCGCCTCACTACGAGATTAAGGTCAGCATTATTCAGATGCTCCCATCTTTCTATGGCCTTAGTCACGAGGATCCCTACCGGCATTTAGATGAATTCCTCGAGATCTGTTCTACTGTAAAGATACAGAATTTCGTCGATGATGCTTTGAGGTTGACCCTATTCTCGTTTTCATTGAAGGACAAGGCCAAGTATTGGCTAAAGTCCTTAGATTTTGTAGAGATAGGGTCCTGGGATCGGATGCAGCAGGAGTTTCTTAGGAAGTACTTTCCCATTGGTCGTACGAACCAATACCGGCGAGCCATCACTAGCTTCTCAGAGCTAGAAGGTGAGCACTTTCATGAGACCTGGGAGAGAATGAAGGATCTCCTCAGGAAATGCCCCCATCATCAGGTGCCGAGCTTCTACGATGGACTGTCTGACAGGAATCGTCAGATGATCGACTCTTCATGCGGGGGGAAATTTATGTTGAAGAGCAAGGATAAAGCATGGAGGTTGTTTGATACATTGGCCGAGAATTTCCTCCACCATGCTTCGAGCTCTCATTCGGAGAGAGCCACACCCAGCATTCAGAAGAAAGCTGGTGTTCTTGAGATTGGTCCATCTACTGCACTACAGTGCAAGGTAGACATGATTGCTCAGAAGCTGGACCAGCTTCTCTCAGGACCATCCACCACTCAGCAGGTGTGTACTCTTTATGCCACTCCGACATATGATATTACTGAGTGCCCTTCGGCAGGTTAGTACCCTGAATTTATTCAAGAACAAGTTCAGGCAGCTCAGGGTTACGTCAGACCGCAGAACAACCCATTCTCATCTACATATAATCCGGGTTGGTGTAACCATCCCAATTTTTCATGGAAGAATCCACAATCTTCCATGCAGATGCCTACTTCCTCTCAGTCAGCTCGGCCACCATGTTTTTCTCAGACATTTCCGAGGCCGAATTATTCTCAGTCTTCTTCATTTTCTCACCCGATTCCACAGGAGTCTGCCCCGCAGACATCTTTTGAGGAGAGACTTCTCCAGGCATTCCAAGAGGTGAAAACCTCTAATCAGAATGCCTTCAAGAAGTGCAGCCAGATCTTGAGATCACATACGCAGTCCATTGCGAAGTTAGAGTCGCAAATGGGACAGTTAGTGGAGGTTATCAGCAGGAGACCCGAGGGTACATTGCCGAGCCAGGCTGTCATGAACCCGAAGGGCAAGGACGAAATGACTGAAGGCATGTTTCATGCTGAGTCACAGCAACAGACCAAATCTGTTATGGCCCTAAGGAGTGGACGTGATTATCACGTCGAAAGCAGAGAGAGTAGAGAAAGGATCGAGGAGCCAGAGACCATTGTTTCACCTTCGTCGGCTCAATCATCATCATCATCCCCATCATCATCTTCTTCACCTTCATCATCATCTTCATCTTCATCTTCATCATCCTCAGTGCCAAAGAAGGATAGGAGTGAGCCTTCTCACAAAGAGGAGGAACCACCCGTATATATTCCCCCACCACCCTATCCCAAAGCATTAGAGTCTCTCGAATTCAGAGGGAAGCAAGGTGCGAAGATCCAAGACATGCTTGACATCTTCAAGCATGTGCAGATCAACTTGCCTTTGCTCGATGCGATCCAACAGGTGTCGGCTTATGCCGAATTCCTGAAGGAACTCTGTACGCAGAAGAGGAAATCCAGAGAGAGTTCCTACCCTATCATTGCCTGTACTATAGGGAACATCCGGATAGAACGCGCTTTGCTCGATCTTAGAGCAAGCGTAAACATTATGCCCGGGTATTTCTTTGATTCTTTCGGGCTAGAAGAGATGAGATCGACTCCTATTACACTTCAGCTGGCAGATCGTTCTGTCAAGGTACCGAGAGGGGTCTTGGAGGACGTGCTAGTTAAAGTAGATGATTTTTATTTCCCTGTCGATTTCATTATTCTTGATATGGAAGGAGGAGAAAGCCAACAGCAGACTCCGATCATTTTGGGCAGACCATTCTTGGCTACTGCCAATGCGTGCATCAACTGTAGTACCGAAGCCATGGATCTCTTATTCGGCAACAGGAAGGTCAAGCTGAATATTTTCAATGCCGCTATGGGACCAGTAGGAGACATGGACTGCTTCCATGTAGATATTGCACAGGAGTTAGTGGAGGATCAGCCCGAGTTGTACATTACTGAGGATCCGTTAGATTATAGAGAGAGATAGTTGTACAGTTAGCATAGATGTGTCCAGAGTGTCGTCAGAGAGACCACCTTGGAGAGCTATCATTGAGCCTCTCCCACCACTTGCGGAGTCCCCCGCCAAATCTTCGATCGAGTCCCCTCCGAAACTTGAGTTGAAACCCTTACCGGATTCACTCAAGTATGCATATCTCGAAGAAGATAAGACTCTGCCTATGATCATCTCGTCACTGCTCACTGAGGAGCAGGAACAGAGATTGCTGACTATTCTTCGAGAGCACAAGGCAGCGATTGGCTGGGGAGTTTCTGATCTGAAGGGGATTGATCCTTCGTTCTGCATGCATAGAATTCATTGCGATGAAGAAGTCAAGCCAGTGAGGGATATGCAGAGAAGGTTAAATCCCAATATGAAGGAAGTGGTGAAGAATGAGGTGGTAAAGTGGTTGGATGCCGGGATTATCTACCCTATTTCTGATAGCCAGTGGGTCAGTCTGATTCAGGTTGTTCCGAAGAAGTCAGGACTCACTATTGTGGAGAACGAGAAGGGCGAAAGAATTCCGATGAGGACCACTACAGGATGGAGAGTCTGCATAGATTATAGGAAGCTGAACGTGGCAACTAGGAAAGATCATTTTTCGTTGTCGTTCATTGATCAGATATTAGAGAGACTCGCGGGACAGAGCTACTATTGCTTTCTAGATGGGTATTCAGGATACAATCAGGTAGATGTCCATCTTGACGACCAGGAGAAGATGACATTTACGTGTCCTTATGGCACCTTCGCGTTCAGACGTATGTCGTTTGGGCTCTGCAATGCCCCAACAACTTTTCAGAGGTGCATGCTTGCTATCTTCTCGGACATGATAGATGATGTGATGGAGGTTTTCATGGACGATTTTTCAGTGTATGGCTCTTCATTTGAAGATTGCCTCCAAAAACTTACTCGAGTACTGAGTAGGTGTGCGGAGACAAATCTTGTCCTAAGTTGGGAAAAGAGCCATTTTATGGTCCAGGAGGGGATTGTGCTTGGACACATTGTGTCCAAGAGAGGCAGTGAGGTTGACAGAGCGAAGGTGGAATCCATTTCGCGTTTGACTCCACCTTGTAAACACCCCAAATTTTCCACATCCATTCTCAAACAATCCTCCTCAGGCAGTGCCAACCCTATTAGGTCAGTGTAGGAGTCAAACCCCGAGTCAGTTTCAGAAAATCACCATTTAACACATTTTCACTAGGAAAATTACCATTTTACCCCTAGGTCATCCCGGACCCTAGTCAGTCGAAGTCAACAAAGCTCACTTGTCAGTTCAGAACATTTAGAATATCAGTCATTCCAAAGTTCATCTGAGCTCACGGTGAGAAGACCATTTTCATTTCTAACAATTCCTGCCAAAATGGGATCAATTCTTCATAAATGAGCTCATTTCTTGCTCAAATCCAAGCCAATTGTCTCTGAGTCAGTCATATTCCCCACAGTCTAACTTGAGCTCATCAGGAGTTCAAGCGCTCCAGCTTCAGTTCAAAACCATTTCCATGTGTCCAAGAGCTGACTTCAACTCTTTCAGCTGAAACTGAGCTGAGTTCAGTCAGTCGAGCCAGTGTTTGAGCTTTGATTTTAGTTCATATCAGTATTAGTAACCTTTGTTTTAGCTCAAACCCAGTTCAGGTTCGTAATTCACTTCGCTCCAGTGACCATTCCGTACCATTTCTTTAAAACTGACAGCTTTTCTTGAAAATTCAATCGGAAAAGTCAGTTCAGTCAGTGTTTGGTCAGTTCATTTGGGTTCTGAAACTCTAGAATCCCGCTCAATCTAGCTCATCTTAGTTCAATTCAGCTCGAACCCCAATTTTCAGTGTCACTCTAGCCCAGTAGAGTCCCAAAAACCATTTCTTGAGTTATTTTGCAAATTTTATCAATTTTAATGCTTTTTGAACTAGTATAGCTGTCAGTCAGGGTCTAACATCCAAAATTCTTCATTCAGGGGCTGCATTTCGCATGTCATTTCTCATCATTTCATATCATTTCTCAGCATTTCATAACATTTCATCACATTTCATTTCATTTTCGAAGTCCAGAACTCCAGTTTTATAAATTTCAATCCAGATTGAGTTTTAAAAGTTTTCAGAAATCAATTTCAAACCCCGGTTTCCAAAATTGACATTTTTACCCCCGGGAGTCTAAATTTGGAAATATTTTCTAAAGAAAAATAATCTGGATTTATTTTAAATTACATTTTTAAATTCTACATTGGATTTGCTTCGCAACGGGGTATTGAACTTCAAAATCCGAGCTTGTTTCAAAAATTGCCAAAAATAGTTCATTTCATCTGAAAATAAATTTTGAAGTATTTTATCAAGAAAAACAATCTGGATTTCTTTCAAAATTACATTTTTAAATTCTACATTGGATTTGCTTCGCAACGAGGTATTGAACTTCAAAATCCGAGCTCATTTCAAAAACTACCAAAAATAGCTCGTTTCGTCTGGAAATTTTTTGAAAAGACTAGTTTACCCCTTTAATCGTCAAAATGAATTTCAAAAGTGGAATTTGGACCCGCTCTGAGATGGCCCATCCATTTTCATTTTCTTGTTTTAATTTATAAGAAAAGAAAAAAAATTATCTTTTTCTTTATTTTTTGTTTGTTTTATTTTATTTTTTATTATTATTTTATTCTTCCTAAGGTGGGACCCACAAGGGGGTCGACCACCCTAGCCCACCTTCCAGCCCATTTCCTTTCTTTCTTCCTACATTTTCTTTTTTATTTTTATTTTTATTTTTTCTTTTCTTTTCTTTCCTTCTTTCTTTCTTTTCTTTTTTTCTTTTTTTCTTTTTCCTTTTTCTTTCTTTCTTTCTTTCCTCTCCCAGCCACTCACATATACCCCCTTTTCCAGCCCCTTCTCTTCCTTTCCCTCCTTTCCTTTCTTTTTCCTTCTTCCCTTCTTCTTTCCTTTTATTTCCCTTCCTTTTTTCCCCTTTCTTCCTTACTCCCTTGCCATTTTCCCTCCACGGCCGTATGGCGGCTGCTCTCATTCCAATCTCACGCCTCTCTCTCTCTCTCTAGCTATCTTCTTCTCTCCTTGGCTGCTACAGCCACAGCAACCTTCCAACCTCTCTACAGCCACCTACCACCATACATCCACCACAAGTGGAGTACCAACAATAGCCTTTCAACACCACCACTGCCAGCCACCTCCGATCATCTCCAACTGCAGGCCTCCTCCTCCACACCCAGCCAACAGCCACCAACAGCTTCCTCCATTGGTTCCAAGCTCCTTGCTCCAGCCAACAGCCACCAACAGCTTCCTCCATCGGTTCCAACCACCTCCAACACAACACCAGCCACAACTTCAACTTCCAGCAAGTTCCCCTTCATTGACACCGCTCCTTCACGCCCAGTCATCACCCTCCTTGGCAGCTTCATCTGCCATCTTCTCCAGCCCATCAACAAAGGGGCAAACCCCCTTGGTTGCAGCCACGAACCACAACATAGCAGTCACCACAGTTTCCCTTCAATTGCAACTCCTCTCCAGCCATTTCAAGCATAAACCCAAGGTAAGTCAATATGCTCTTTCCCTTTACCAATTTTTTTTATTTATTTAGTTAAATTTCAGTGTTATTCTCTTTGAGAGGGAGGAATCTAATGTAAAACCAGTTTAAAATTGGATCCATCTTGTTAAATCTTTTTTTTTAATCTATGGATTTAACATGAAACAAAGGTTTTCATGTTATGGTTACGTAAAGAGGTGATCCATCCGATGCATGGATCGGATCCTTCCTTGCAAAAGCCAATATCAAAATACATCATGCCCCCTGTTGATTTTTGTTTCATTTTCGTGTTTCACGTAGCTTCTATGTTGCATTAAGTTAGTTGTATTATTTCATAGTCATTTTACTTATACAATATAGTTTTATTTGATAATTTTCTAGTGTCTTAGTCGATGTGCATAGTCCACTTGTCATTTCATGCTTAATTTCCTGCCAATAAATCTTGAATCTTTTATGGTAGATGCATCTATGTGTTTGTGATTCCCTGTAAGAAACCCATATTGATTTCGGCTCTGCAACTTTATTTTAAAAATCAAATCCCAATTCGGGTTTTTGACTTCTCTGAATCTTCAATTTCCGCTTTAGCAGACAAGAACCTCCGACACGACCCTTGTGAGAGATTTGTATTGTCTTCCAAAAATCACAGTGGATTAATGATTGAATCTACTAATGATCTGGAAATTTTTAGGTTTTTCCATTTAGTTTTACTTTCTGTAAAAAATCAGATTTCTCAGACCTTTGGGAAAATCTTGATTTTCTTTTGTGAGGGTATAGACAGACTCTAATGCACCAAGTCCACCCAATCTGTAGCTCGTCTGCAAAAACTGTCAACACAAAAGTTGTTTCTAACATGTTGTTCTGTCATTTCCCAAAATTTGAGGATTTTTAGAACTGTTTCAGTATTTTTCCTGAAATTTTATTTTCTGTCTGACAGATTTCAATATCCTATAATTCCAGAGATTTAGGTCTCTAATAACAGCATGCCCTTTTCCAAACCGTAACCCGAATTCCAGTTATGTAAAAAGACAAAATTTCATTCCGTTTGTCAGGGACATTTTCCCACAATGTCATCCTTTTTCCCATCTGTTTACAATTTTTTCCACATTTTCTACTGAAATTTTTCTGTTTCCCCTAAATCCTAGAGTCGCCGGATTCCGATCCGACTTTCCGGAGTGACACAACTCCGACCATAGGTCAAAACCAGAAAGTGTAAAAGACAAAAATCCTTTCCTTACTGTCCTCTGTCACCCCATAAAATTGGGAAAATTTTTATTCAATTTTGATATCCGAAATTCTCTTTAGAATCAGCATTTTAGGCAAAAATCACAAAATTTAGGGTTTTTATTTGAATTTGCATATTTAAAAATACAAAAAAAAAAAATCGAGATTCATTCTGTTTTTATTGTTAATTTAGGTATCCATGCCAAATTTGGCTTAATTCCAAGTTCATTTGATTTACATGTTAGTTTGTCTTTAAATTCAGAAGCGAAAATCAGGCGAAAATCAAGTTAAAATTGATATTTTATGATATTTTTGCCATTGTAGGGTTTTATTCATGTAAATTAGCATGTAGAATTATATTAGGGTTAATTTTAATGTCATTTGCATTTCACATTTTCCATTTTTACAAAATTTATTTCAGAAAACCCTGGTTTCAAGGCCATAGTCTTGTTATCAGGGGTATTTTGGTCATTTTGACCTAAATTTCAGAATTTCAAGTTCTTATTCTCCAAAATTTCATGTATATCATCATATTCTATCATATTATGTTTGATTTATTTCATTTAATTTTCAAATTTTCAAAATTTACAAAATTTCTTTCAGAAAACTCTGATTTCAAGGTCATCAGGAGTATTTTGGTCATTTTGACCCCAATTTCGAATTTTCAAGTTTATTTTCGAAATTTATTCATTTTTTCTCATGTTTATAGCAAAGGGGGTATGATTCTGGGTTTATATCTGAATAATATCCGATAACTTCCAATATTTTCGGATAAATTCAGAAAAACCTACATTTTTGTGCTAACCTTGTTTTCTAAGTTTTGCAGAAACATTCAAGAAGAAGACTTAGTTATTTCATTTCTTTATTTTATTCAATTCCATATAATATTTGAAATAAGATTTACTTTTCTGCTTAGAATAGGACTGCATTGCATATAGTTTAATTTCTGCAAATTCAATATGTGGTGTATCATTCATACACATTTATTCCAAATTCACTATGGTTGACATGAATGGCACGTGCACAAGCTCTTATGGAGTTTATAAACTCGGTGGGATTCATACTTATGGCCATAGTCAGAATACGAAGAAAACCAAGATTTATGATCTTCATATTAGCCACATTCAACCTACACTCTTAGGCTAACTTAAAAAATGCACTGCATTTTTCAAAACTTCAAAAGGATTTCCCAATTCCTTAATTGAAATTCTCTTTTAAATTCATATTCATTCATTCATATCATTCAAATTGCATTATTTTCAAATTCATTTTCCAATTTCAATTTCAAGTAAATCAGTTTTCCCAAAAATTTCCAAGTTTCTCAGGATTGGATTTTCTCAGAATTCCAAATTTTCAAATGAAATTTCAAGGCATTTCCCAAGTTCAAATCAAGATTTTCCAGTGTTAACATTCTCAAATTTCAAAAATCCCAGGTTTTCAGAAATCGATTTTCTCAGAGTTCTCATTTTCCTGAGAATCCATTTTCCATTTCAAAAGTCATTTTCCAATGAATTTTTTGATTTTCTCAGAATTCTAAAATCCATTTTCTCATAAAATCAATTCCAAGTTTCCAATCTCAAAACCAATTTTCTCAGATTTTCAAGTTTTTTTGAGAAATCACTTTCCGATGCAAATTTCTGATTTCCAATGAAATTCAATGATTTTCTCAAGAATTCAATTTTCAAGTACTTTTCCAATCAATTTTCAAGCATATTACAATTTTCCAAAGCAAACATCATATTTTCTCAAACTTGCATTATTTTCAAAATTTCATAGCACAAGCCTGATTCTTTGTGCATTCTAAGAAAAATAGAGCATAATTTAGCTATTTGAGTCGAGTTAAAACACATAATTGGTCCTTGGTTTAATTACTCCTACTAAAGGCGCCAGGAACGGTTGAACCTCGTACCGATAGGCGGATCCCATTCCACGGAATTTTCCCACAAATTTTCAAAACGGAGGCGAGTTAATTTTCAAAAACCATTTTCAAAACTTTGGTCAAGTTTGATGAAATTCCACTAGAGGGGGTGAATAGTGAAATACTAAATAGATCGATAAATTAAAAATATAATGCAATAAAGGCACAACACATAAACACAGAATTTATACTGGTTCGGTCAAAACCCTGACCTACATCCAGTCCCCAAGCAAACCACTTGAGCTTTCTACTATAACATCCAAGTTACCGGATAAATAGTACAACACCCTCTTCCTCAGAGGTCTTTTTCTCTCAACAGAGAAGATGCACACCCTCTTCCACAAAGGTCTTCTTCTCTCAACAGAGAAGGGGAACACCCTCTTTCACAGAGGTCTTCTTCTCTCAACAGAGAAGGGCAACACCCTCTTTCTCAAAGGTCTACTTATTTCAACAAAGAAGAAATACAGTGAATAATAGAAGGTTACAATACTTCCTATAGAACCTTCAGAATGATATGAATGCACGAATGAAGGATTCTCAGAATGTTCTGTTCTTTTCACTCAGAGGATACTCTTTGTCAAAGAGCTATTCTTGACTTTTTCTCTTTCTTTTTCTAGGCTCGCTTTCAAATATTAAATAGGAATTTTTCTCGTTGTAAGCTCACATGTCCATTTGCTGAATAGTTTATTTGAGTGTGTTTATATAGCTTTAAAAAAGTAGTTGTTACCTTTTTGAAATGATAGTCTTTTTGAGATGTGAGATGTCATGTCATTTCAAAAACCATCTTTATGGATTTTTGAAAAGTCTTCTTTCCATAAAAGTAATATATGGGGTACAATAGTCGTTGTAATATTTTAGGTATTATATATTTTATGTAAAAAGTCTTTTTCTTACAATAGTACATTGAACGTTGGATTGTAGGCTATCATGTAGTTTTGTCTTTATTCTATTTAATGATTTGTAGTACATAAGTACTTCTTTACTTAAATGAGTGTAAGTACAATAAATGCTTTGAGATCTTTATTTGTACATAGTCATATCAAGAGTTTTCTTTATGATGTGTTTTTCAATGTCTACAGAGAGAATGAAGACTTTAAGCAAGTCGACATTCTTGAATGGGATTAAAATAGTTATTTCTAAAAAGATTTTTAGAGGAGGTATTTAATGTTTTACAAAGAGAATGATGACTTCAAGTAAGTCGACATTCTTGAGTTGTAAAAAGGTAATTAAAGTCTTTTCAAAACATATTATATTTGTTTTTCTTTGTCTAGCCGATTTCCATATTTTGTCTTTTTCCTACACATTTGAAATCATTTCTTTTTAAGTTGTCTTATACATGATAGAAGGTACAATTATTGCTTTTTGAAATCATGAGCTAATATATAATGTCAAAATACCTTTTCCATAAAGGTTTGTAAGAAGGTACAATTATTGGTTTTCAAAAAGGTGCTTTTTGAAACTATCGTATACTTTTATGAAATATAGCTTTTATGAATGAGTATGTAATATGCAATATGCATGCTTCTGAAGGTTCTGTTACATATGACTCTAAAAAAGAAAAAAGGTCTTCATCTTGAGGTAGCCGATCTCTTTAGATGCTCTTTAGGAATGCATGGCCCATCAAGCTTTTTCTTCAAGGAGTATGATTGCACCATAGTCGTACTTGAACAGGAGATCTCCATCCTTTTTGGGTGAGATATCCTTGCATCAAATACTCGTTAGATATATGGGAAAACATATCCAGTCATAATATAACATTTTTCAAGAAGACATATTATCATATCATATAAAATCAAATATGACAGTGTATCATATTATGTGACATCAAAACAGAGTTTCCTAACATTCTCCCTCTTTTTAATGATGAAAAAATATGCTCCCCCTATCAAAAAGCCATTATGCATAGAAATAAAAATATTGAAAAATGTTAAAGAGAGTATTTTTCTCCAATAATGGAGACAAGTTTTCTCCCCCTTTGTCATGGACAAAAAGGAGGGGATCAGAGTACGCAGAGTTATTGCAGACCAGAATAATTGAAAGTTATTAAAGTCCAAAAAAAATAAGTTTACTCCGAAGGTGGAGAGGATTGATGTGTTCGGGCGTCGTGATCCTGCTGGAGAGTTTGTAGGGTCTGCTGCATCGAGGCTTGATTCCGAAGGAGAAGATCCTGAGTTTGCTGGACATCCATGATTGCAGAAAGGTAATCATATTCGGATGAGGGATCTGCGTCATGAGAGCCGGTATTAGCAGTGTGCATGGACCTTGGATTAAAGGAAGTAGCATTGAGGATCTGCAAAGGATAGAGGATAACTTCATTTTGAAGGGATACCTTGAAGTATTTTAAAATGGGAGTTATAAAACACCCAAAAAGAAGAGGCTAAAATTTTTGATAGCTAATAAAGTGGGCGAAGATGATGTTGGACCAGTTTAACGGAGTAGAGCAGAAGATTGCGTAGAGGAGGAGAGAGATTTTTCTTGGCACTAATCCCTTGCGAGGAGGCTTGGGATAGATATTGTGAAGAAGAATTTGAGCAAGCAGTTGAGCATGAGGTTGGAGATTTCTCATGTGCCAGGGAAGGTGTGTGAAGTGAGTACAGAGAAGAATTTTTCGAAGTACTGAGTGGTCGAGTGGTACTATGTTTGTTAGATCGGTGCCGGTGGAAGGAAGGTTGGGAATATTGCCTAGTGAAGAAGCATCGAAGAACATCATGCGTCCTCGGACCTTGGTGGTGATGGTAGTGCGGTTATGATTGGTGGAAATATTTGTGTAGAAGAGTCGAACAAGTTCGGGATAGTAGGCAGCTTGGGATGAAGATCCTAGTAAGTGTTTAAATTCGAGGAGAGATCTTTCGAGGTCAAATGGTGCGAAGTCTTCGTAGTGAACCAATTCACCTTCATGATTTGGACGTGAGCAAAGTGAGTTGTAGTGATGAAATAGATCTGGAAACCTTAGATCGGCGACAATGATCACATAGTTTGAGGAAGAAGCCATTACAAGAGCTTTAGGAAAGAGAGACTAAGAAAGAAGAGCTTGGAAGGAGTAGTACTTTGTAATAAGATAGAGAAATTCGTAGGGAATTTGGTGAGGGGTGAACCAATCTATTAAATAGAAGGAAGAAAATAATTGTGATAAGAAAAGAATAACAATTGAAGTGAATGATTTTTAGATTGGAGTTGAATAAAGAAATATGTGAGTTGTGGATTGAGAAGCTTGTGAATGATAAATCAAATCAAATTTTGGAAGATAGTGTATTATATTAGTGTAAATGACAAGAAGGACATAGTTTTGAATAACTTTTCTATAAAGAGAAAAACTTTTCTATGTGAGAAGTTATTGAATTGTGAGATGTGTCATGTATTAAGCATGAAGTGTCTCATTGGACTTCACGTGTGTTGAATAAATAAAGTCAAGAAGGTGAATACTCTAAAGATTTTCGTGAAGTGAAGAAATGTAAGAATAGTTATGGAGTGAAGGAAATAATGGCCTAATAAAACAAGCAACTTTTTATACAAAATTTTACTTTATGAAAAAGCATTCTAAATACGTGAAGAATGAGATGTGAATAAGACAAACAAGGACACATGAGTGAAAAGCAATAATTTCTTATTTAAGAAGTATTTTTATAGGTATGTGTGGAAGGAGTGTGAATAGTCATAAAGAAGGGTGATCTAATATACGAATTTGTAGAGAGAGATCATAGAGGTCATAAAGGACAACAATCACTTGATTTATGACATAAAGTAAAGTTATGATTGATATGACTTGATGTTTTGTTTAGAGGACATGGTTTTAATGGAGGGAGGATATAAGCTTAAAATATGTAGTGGTCACGGATGGAGAGTCTCTTCATATGAGATAGAGAGAGAGGAAAGAAGAAAAAAAAAGTGGTACTAATAATAATAAAAAAAAATGAAGTACAAGATGTCAAAAATGAGACTTTATAATAATTTTTCATAAAAGATGTGAAGGATGAAAGGACGATAATTGATTGTACTTAAGCTATGATATAATATATGATATAGTAAAAATTTACGTGAATTATAACAATTTGTCCTTGAAAAAGGTGGTGAAAATAAGAAGGATAAAACACTCGATAACATAAAGTTTAGTGAAGTGTCTTGATAGAAGGAAAGGAAGGCATGAAAAAGTATATATCACTTGAATAATTAAAGGTATGATAAAATAAGTGAGGAACACAATATCATGTTGAAGTTTGGCTAGCTTATCGTAAGAGAGATTTTCACAAGAGGACAAAAGTGATAAAAGGTGTTATGAGATGAGTGATGTGAATAATGTCATGATAGCTTTTACTTAATATAAATAGTTCTTATGGATATGAGTGAAAGGAAATAGGACAAGAAGTCATTATTGATGTGCACTTGAAAGATGACAAGTTGAAAGACATAAAGAATGTGTCATGATGAATGTGTTTTTATAAGTGTTTAGAGTATACGTGAATATAGAAACATAGTTTGACTTTGAATAGTAAAAAATATATATAAGAAATCGATAAGAATGAAACCGATTAAAATAAAATTTTACTAGAACTCATAAGATGTTTTAGTCTTAGTAGGTGAGATTAATTATAAGTCACTTAGTTTGCATATTCCTAAATCTCTTCTAATTCGTGTAAAGTCATCATGTTTTAATGGTTTAGTAAAGATGTCTGCAAACTGTTGATTAGTGGGTATGAATTCGAGTTTTATTATGTTGTTTAAGACTTGTTCTCTTAAGAAGTGGTGTTTTATTTGAATATGCTTAGTTCGTGAGTGTAAAAAAGGATTTTTAGATAGGTTTATAGCACTAGTATTATCACAGAAAATAGTTGTATTTTCAAAATTTAAACCAAAATCTTTCAAAGTTTGTTTCATCCAGATGACTTGTGTATAGGCTAGGCTAGCAGCTATATATTCAGCTTCAGTAGTAGATAAGGATACACAGTTTTGTTTCTTACTGAACCATGAAACTAGTGAGTGCCCTAGCATATGACATGTTCCACTTGTGCTTTTTCTGTCAGATTTACTTCCAACAAAGTCAACATCGCTGTATGAGATTAGATCAAATGTAGAGGATTTTGAATAGAATAATCCAAAATCAACTGTGTCTTTTAAATATCTCATTATTCTTTTTACAACTTTAAGATGTGATTCTTTTGGATTTGACTGAAATATAGCACACAAGCAAACACTGAACATAATATCTGGACGACTAGCAGTTAAATAGAGTAGTGATCCTATCATACCTCGGTATACCTTTGTATCAATAGACTTACCATCTTCATCTTTGTCCAAAACAGTGGTTGTGCTCATAGGAGTGGTTTTTGACGCAGTTGAGTTCAAGTTGAACCTCTTTAGAAGTTCATGAGCATACTTGGATTGATTGATGAAAACTCCATCCTTGGTTTGCTTAATATGCAGTCCAAGAAAGTAGGTGAGTTCTCCCATCATACTCATTTCAAATTCTTTCTGCATGGACTTAGAAAATTCTTCACAGAGAGTGTTGTTAGTAGATCCAAAGATGATATCGTCCACATAAATTTGAACAATTAAGGTATGATTATTCACTATTTTTACAAATAGAGTAGAGTCTTCTTTGCCTACAGAAAAACCAGTTTTTAATAAAAAGGTTTTGAGTCTATCATACCAAGCACGAGGTGCTTGTTTTAACCCATATAAGGCATATTTTAGTTTGAAAACATGATCTGGATATTGTTCATTTTCAAAGCCTGGAGATTGTTTTACATAAACTTCTTCATTTATAAAACCATTTAGAAAAGTACTTTTAACATCCATTTGATATAGTTTAAAATCCATATAGCTTGCATATGCTAAAAACATCCTAATAGATTCAAGTCTAGCAACAGGAGCAAATGTTTTATCAAAATCAATACCTTCTTCCTGGTTGTATCCTTGAGCTACTAGTCTTGCCTTGTTTCTTATAACATTACCTGTTTCATCTAGCTTGTTTCTGAAGATCCATCTTGTCCCAATGATCTGATGATCCTTTGGTCTTGGTACAAGATCCCAAACTTCATTCCTTTGGAATTGATTCAGTTCTTCAGTCATGGCTAGCATCCAAAACTCATCGATGATGGCTTCATCAATCTTCTTTGGTTCAAGTTGAGAAATGAATGCCATATTTGAAATCCGTTCTAGCTGAGCTCTAGTCTGACCCCCTTTGTCAGGTCTCCCAAAATCTGCTTTTGAGGATGATCTTTGATTTCGACAAATGTTCTTTGCTGATTATCTTCATTAGATTTGGCTGTGTTATCTAGGAATAAATTTGTACTTTCAACATCATCATCGTTAGTCTGCTTAAGAACAGATTGATTAATAGATTCACAAAAACTGACATGCATAGATTCTTCAATAGTATATGAACTCTTATTAAAAACCCTGTATGCTTTACTATGACTTGAATATCCTAAGAATATGCCTTCAATAGATTTAGCATCAAATTTATCCAGGCTATCTTTTGTGTTAAGGATAAAGCATTTACATCCAAAGACTTTAAAATAGTCTATTCTTGGAGTCCTGTCATAGAATAATTCATAGGGAGTTTTATTTAATAAGGGTCTAATAAGAACTCTATTGGTTATATAGCATGCAATACTAACAGCTTCTGCCCAAAAAGATTTAGCAAGATTATTATGTTGGAGCATAGTTCTAGCAGATTCCTGAAGGGTTCTATTCTTTCTTTCTACTACACCATTTTGAGGTGCAGCTCTAGGAAAGGCAAAGTTATGAGAAATACCATGCAAGTTACAAAAATTTACAAAAAGTTGATTTTCAAATTCTCCTCCATGGTCACTACGGATTTTTACAATAGAACAAGATTTTTCATTTTGTAATTTTTTACATAAAATTTCAAATTGACAAAACGTATCACTTTTGTCTTTCAAAAATATTACCCAAGTAAATCTTGAGTAATCATCTACAATGACAAAAGCATATTTATTATGATTAAGACTAGCTACTCTAGATGGACCAAAAAGATCCAGGTGGAGAAGCTCTAAAGGTCTTTTACTTGAAATGATATTTTTTGATTTGAAAGATGATTTAGACAGTTTTCCTAATTGACATGCATCACAAAAATAATCCTTTTTAAAAGATATTTTGGGTAACCCACGTACTAACTTGTTTTTAGCTAATTTAGACATGTATTTGGAGTTGACATGACCCATTCTCATGTGCTATAAATGTTGAGTGTCATTATTAGCTATAAGGCAATGTTCAGTAATGTTTTCTAGGTATAATTCATATATATTATTTCTTATACCTTTTAAGATGATGTTTTCGTTGGTGTCTGCTATAAGGCATGCATCATGATTAAAGCTAACATTATAACCTGTGTCACACATTTGACTGATACTTAGGAGGTTATGTTTTAAGCCTTTAACAAGGAGAACGTCTTTGATAAGAGGTTTATCAATATTACCAATATTACCAATACCAATTATCAAACCTTTGTTGTTATCTCCAAAGGTGACAGTTCTTCCTTCTTTATGATGAAGAACAGCAAAAAGGTCTGGATGTCCTGTCATGTGCTTTGAACATCCACTGTCTAGTATCCATCTGTTCTTCTTCTTTGGAGCCTGCAAAACATTAAGTAAAACTTCTTTTTGGTACCCAGTCGGGTCCCTTTTTGTTAGAATTTGGAACCCAAATCCATTTTGATTTAGGTTTGTCTACAACTTTAGAGGAGTTCAAGGAATTAAAATTATAATACTCCTTTTTAGGTTCAGAAAAACTTTTCACAAAAGTGGTCTTTTGATTCATACAAGAAGGCTTGTTGAAATGAGAGTAGCCAATACCATTCTTGTAGAAAGAGACTTTTTGAGATGATAGGAGTTTATCCAAGTTCTCTTTTCCTTTAGTAAACTTGAAAACCGTTTTCATAAGGTTCTCAGTTTTACTTTTTAATTCTGAAATTTCTACTTGCAGATTTTTAGTCTTGGAGCTAGTAGAAGAGATTTCAGAAGTAATAAGAAAATTTTTCTTTTGTAACTCAGAATTTTTAATACTGAGTTTTTCATTTTTCAGTATAAGCTCTAGATTCTCAGATTTCAAATGTCTATTTTTGAGAATCGTTTTCCTTGATTCTTCAAAAAGTTCCTGAAAAGCATTTTGAAGTTCTTCAAAGGAGAAATCAAGGGATTCACTTACAGAGCTTTCTGCCATGAAGCACATGTTGGCGGTTTCTGCTTAATCATCACTTGACTCTTCACTTGTGGATGGTTCTGAATCATCCCATTGAGCATGTAGAGCCTTTTTCTTGAAGAACCTCTTCTTTGGTTCCTCAGTCTTGGATTTTCTTTTGAGAAGAGGACAGTCACGTCTCAAGTGACCTGGCTTATTACACTGGTAGCACATGGAATCTTCCTTGGGGTCTTTTCTTTCTTTGTGCTTATTTGGAAGCCGGTTCCTTCTCATAAAGCGCTGGAATTTTCTGGTGAGTAGCAAAATTTCAGTTTCTTTTTCTGAGTCCTCATTCTCAGAAAGGGCTGGGAAGGCTAGAGTTTTCTTTAAAGGTTGTTCCTCTTCCCTTCTTTCCTTCATGTGGACTTCATAGGCCATAAGATTGCCTATTAAGTCATCCCAGGTAAGCTTGGACAAATCTTGAGCTTCTTCAATAGCAATAGTCTTTTTCTCTCAATCAGTTGTAAGAGATCTCAAGATTTTCTTCACCTTATCTGTCTGGGAATGGGTTACACCCAGAGATTTCAGATTATTGGTGATGTTGGTGAATCTGGTGAACATCTCTGTGATGGGTTCATCTTTGTTCATTTTGACCAACTCATATTTTCTGACAAGAGATGAGATTTTGGCTTCTTTCACTTTGTTGGTTCCTTCATGAATAACCTCCAAAGAATGCCAAATATCATATGCAGATTCACATATAGATATTTTATTGAATTCATTCTAATCAATGGCACAATATAAGGCATTCATAGCCTTTGCATTTAGATTTGCTATTTTCTTTTCTTCATCAGACCATAAGCTATAGTCTGCGGATGGAAATGTGTATGGATGCTCAACAATTTTCCATACAGCAAAATCTATGGATTTGAGAAATATAGTCATTCTGCACTTCCAGTATCCATAGTTGGAGCCGTTGAAGAAAGGAGGACGAGATGCGTGTTGACCTTCAATATCACGAGCATAAGAGGTAGATGTCATTTGTGCTGGAAGACTTGTTATGTTGAAACCAACAAACCTGCTCTGATACCAAATGAAATTCTACTAGAGGGGGGGTGAATAGTGAAATACTAAATAGATCGATAAATTAAAAATATAATGCAATAAAGGCACAATACATAAACATAGAATTTATACTGGTTCGGTCAAAACCCTGACCTATATCCAGTCCCCAAGCAAACCACTTGAGCTTTCCACTATAACATCCGAGTTACGGGATAAATAGTACAACACCCTCTTCCTCAGAGGTCTTCTTCTCTAAACAGAGAAGGGGCACACCCTCTTCCACAAAGGTCTTCTTCTCTCAACAGAGAAGGGGCACACCCTCTTCCACAAAGGTCTTCTTCTCTCAACAGAGAAGGGCAATACCCTCTTTCTCAGAGGTCTACTTCTTTCAACAAAGAAGGAATACAGTGAATAACAGAAAGTTACAATACTTCCTATAGAACCTTCAGAATGATATGAATGCACGAATGAAGGATTCTCAGAATGTTCTGTTCTTTTCACTCAGAGGATACTCTTTGTCAAAGGGCTATTATTGACTTTTTCTCTTTCTTTTCTCTTTCTTTTTCTAGGCTCTCTTTCAAATATCAAATAGGAATTTTTCTCGTTGTAAGCTCACATGTCCATTTGCTGAATAGTTTATTTGAGTGTGTTTATATAGCTTTAAAAAAGTAGTCGTTACCTTTTTGAAATGATAGTCTTTTTGAAATGTGAGATGTCATGTCATTTCAAAAACCATCTTTATGGATTTTCGAAAAAGTCTTCTTTCCATAAAAGTAATATATGGGGTACAGTAGTCGTTGTAATATTTTAGGTATTATATATTTTATGTAAAAAGTCTATTTCTTACAATAGTACATTGAACGTTGGATTGTAGGCTATCATGTAGTTTTGTCTTTATTCTAATTAATGATTTGTAGTACATAAGTACTTCTTTACTTAAATGAGTGTAAGTATAATAAATGCTTTGAGATCTTTATTTGTACATAGTCATATCAAGAGTTTTCTTTATGATGTGTTTTTCAATGTCTACAGAGAGAATGAAGACTTTAAGCAAGTCGAGATTCTTGAGTGGGATTAAAATAGTTATTTCTAAAAAGATTTTTAGAGGAGGTATTTAATGTTTTACAAAGAGAATGATGACTTCAAGTAAGTCGACATTCTTGAGTTGTAAAAAGGTAACTAAAGTCTTTTCAAAACATATTATATTTGTTTTTCTTTGTCTAGCAGATTTCCATATTTTGTCTTTTTCCTACACATTTGAAGTCATTTCTTTTTAAGTTGTCTTATACATGATAGAAGGTACAATTATTGCTTTTTGAAATCATGAGCTAATATATCATGTCAAAATACCTTTTCCATAAAGGTTTGTAAGAAGGTACAATTATTGGTTTTCAAAAAGGTGTTTTTTGAAACTATCGTATACTTTTATGAATGAGTATATAATATGAAATATGCATGCTTCTGAAGGTTCTGTTACATATGACTCTAAAGAAGAAAAAAGGTCTTCATCTTGAGGTAGCCGATCTCTTTAGATGCTCTTTAGGAATGCATGGCTCATCAAGCTTTTTCTTCAAGGAGTGTGATTGCACCATAGTTGTACTTGAACAGGAGGTCTCCATCCTTTTTGGGTGAGATATCCTTACATCAAATACTCGTTAGATATATGGCAAAACATATCCAGTCATAATATAACATTTTTCAAGAAGACATATTATCATATCATATAAAATCAAATACGATAATGTATCATATTACGTGACATCAAAACAGAGTTTCCCAACATTTGACTCGCAAAATTCATTTTCTCTCTCGCAAGGGAGGGGAAAATTTTTGCGATGATAACACACCTACCACTGTGAGGCAGATTAGGTCATTTTTAGGGCATGCGGATTTTTATAGGTGGTTCATAAAAGATTTTAGCAAAATCTCTCGACCGCTTTGCACTTTATTGGAGAAGGACCAACCCTTTGTTTTTAGCGAGGATTGCATGAAGGCCTTTGAGATTCTCAAAGAGGCCTTGATTACTGCACCCATTCTGAGACCTCCGGATTGGATACTCCCATTTGAGATTATGTGCGATGCTTCTGACTATGCTATGGGGGCTATATTAGGACAGCTGATTGACATGAAGCCCTATGTGATTTACTACGCAAGTAGAACTCTTTCTGATGCTCAGATGAATTATACCACGACAGAGAAGGAGCTACTTGCTGTAGTATTCGCATTGGACAAGTTTAGGTCCTATTTGCTCAGTTCGAAGGTGGTTGTCTATTCTGACCATGCTGCATTGAAATATCTGTTGAATAAGAAAGACACAAAACCAAGACTCATTCGTTGGGTTCTGCTACTACAGGAGTTTGATCTCGAGATTGGAGATAAGAAGGGAAGCGAGAATGTAGTAGCCGACCATCTTTCTAGACTGATCGTGGAGACCACGCAGGATCAGAGGCCGATCAATGATTCTTTCTCCGACGAGCAGATCATGTCAGTCAGGACATCGCAGTTACCCTGGTTTGCGGATATTGTGAACTATCTGGTTTCGAGACAGATACCTGAGCATTGGAACAAGAATGACCGAGAGAGATTCCTATCTCAGGTGAGGCATTATTATTGGGATGAACCTGAATGGTTTAGATATTGCGTAGACCAGATCATCAAGAGATGTGTTCCGGAGGAGGAGTACAAGTCCATTTTGAGTTTTTCCCATTCTTTAGCATGTGGAGGGCATTTTAGCAGTAGAAAGACGGTTGCAAAGGTTTTGCAGTCTGAATTTTATTGGCCTACACTCCACAGGGATGCGCATGAGTTTTGTAGGTGATACATTAGATGTCAGCAGATTGGGAACATGTCCAAGAGGGACATGATGCCCTTGCTTCCGATTTTGATTGTCGATATTTTTGATGTTTGGGGCATTGATTTCATGGGACCATTTCCGCCTTCATTCAGAAATTTATACATTCTTGTGGCGGTTGATTATGTGTCCAAGTGGGTCGAGGCTGTGACAACCAAGACCAATGATCATAGAGTGGTTCTTAAGTTCATTAAGCACAATATTTTTAGTCGTTTTGGTGTGCCACGTGCGATGATTAACGATAGTGGTAAGCATTTTAGAAATGTACAGATAGCTTCTCTATTGAGAAGATATTCTGTCAATCATAGATTCACCACTCCGTATCATCCGCAGACCAGTGGACAGGTAGATGTGTCGAATAGGGAGATTAAGTGGATTTTAGAAAAGACAGTTCACCCAGACCGCAGGGATTGGTCCCAGCGCTTAGATGATGCACTTTGGGCATATAGGACTGCATTTAAGATTCCCATTGCATGTCCCCGTATCGCCTTGTATTCGGGAAAGCATGCCATCTTCCTGTCGAGCTAGAGCATAGAGCGTATTGGGCTATCAAGAAGTTGAATTTTGACCTCACCCAAGCTGGCAAAGCGAGAGCATTACAGCTCTCAGAATTATGGGAACTCAGGAATGATGCATATGAGAATGCCAAATTATACAAAGCTCGCACTAAAGCATTTCATGATAAACACATTGTCAGAAAAGTGTTTGAGCCGAAGCAAAAAGTTTGGCTATACAATTCTCGTTTGCATTTATTCCCAGGGAAGTTGAGATCGAGATAGACAGGACCGTACATAGTGAAAGAAGTGTTTTCACATGGAGCAGTGACATTATTCGATCCTATGACTCAAGGTACATTCAAGGTTAATGGGCAAAGACTGAAGCCCTACATTTCAGATTCCTTGCAGAATGGTGAGTATGAGATAGTGCATCTCACAAAAGCATGAGGATTCGACCAGAGGGATGTATCATATGTACATTAGTTTGTTTTTCATTTCAGTATTTTTCTTTATTTCAGTTTTTCATTTCATATGTGCTGACATTTGTTTTTGGTTTATACAGGTTACATCTAACATTTAGTGTATCAATTACCAGGTACAAGGCAGAGCTTTCAAAGAATTCATTAATCAGATGAAAAAGTCAAGTCAATTAAATTTCAGAAGCCCAGCACAGATCATGTTGTATCTATCCTTTCTCCCATATTTATTTTCCTGTCTTTTAGTGTGCATTTGCATTGCATTCATATAGATTTTGTATGTCACTAGGGACAGTGTCATTCAAGCATGGGGGGGTGGTTTAGATGCACACTAAATTTTTTTTATGTCTGGTAGCTAAAATAGGCATTTGAGAACAAGTTGTAGCATATATGATTGTTTTTTGCATAATCTAACAGTTTAGAAATTTTTAAGCCCCATGTAAAAAAAAATTTCTGAACTGATTCAAATAGAGTAGTGATTTATGAGAAAATTCAAAGAAAAGATAGTATTTGATTGTTAGAAAATTTTAAATCGCTTTAGTATAAGTATGCACATTATGTTTTATGAAAGAAATAAGCAATGGAAAGATGTTTTTGAAAAATGAGTTTAAAAGAATAGAGCTACGTTTAGTTGATGTTTTCGTGAATCCTAGTAGTGCAACTCAGACATGAGATGAAGTGTTTGGGTCTCTTGACGAAAAGGATAACGAAGGAGATCATCCTCTTGTCTAGTCGATAGTTGTGGCCTTTGTAGTTTGAGTAAGTAGAATCTGAAGGGTGTTTTACACCTGGTGCCCCAAAGCCAGCTGGTTTGGGAGCCACCGGTTCGAAAGCTTGTTACATGGACTGCATAGAAAGCCTAAGAGATAGAGACATTGCACATGACGAGAGGAAGACTATACGTAAACTATTAGAATAGAAGGTCTAGTGACTCGAGCAATTAAGTCCGAGGGATACTTTATATCTAGTGCCCTAAGGTCGTCTGGCCTGGGAGTCACTGACCCAACGCTCGCTACACGGGTCACGAAAACTGGATATTCGAAATAGTGCTCATGTGAGAAGAATGCTCAAGAGAGAAAAATTGAAAAAGGATGAAAAATTGAAAATCCAAAAAAAGAAAAAGAATATGCTGAATGAGAAAATTTTCATTGCTTAGGAATATGTGTGCATTACTGTGCAGAAAATATACAAGTGAGAAAAAAATGAGTAAAACATGAGAGTACTTGACTTTCTGAGAAAAATAATAGATAACTACAAATTTAGAAAAGTGAAGGAAAAAGATTTTTACTGTGGTGCCATGAGATTTCAGAATGTGTTTTGAGAATGTCCATTACATGAAATATTTGTTCCAACTATTTTCTCAACTGTCTAATATTTTTGAAAAGTCATTCCTGTATTTCATTGATGTTTATGGGTAGCATCTCTGCAAACCCTCACGAGACCTTACTCGTCCACTGGTGTAAGCCAGGGGTTTAAAGGGCTTGTTGCATACGCTATATGCAACAGTGATTCCTACGAAAGTGAGTTAGTTTTATGCATTCATGTCTAGCATTTCTGGTCTTGTTGCATAGCATAGTTAGAGTTTGTTAAGGGACTAACAAACATTCAAGCATGGAGGTATTTGATGATGCATGAAATACACATCATGTTAACAAGTTATTCATGCATTTTGTAGTGAGATTAAGGTTTTAAACCCATGTTTAGATGCATTTTGATAGTAAGGGGTTATGGTTTGAATTTCATAGAAATCAGAGTTAAAATGAGAGAGTTATGGCTATTTCAGTGTTCGGGCATGGATTTCGAGGTGGACCGGATCCATATCCGACCCAATTAGGCTATTTGGATCTTGGATCAACCTTTAGATTGCCCAAAATCCAACCCACACGCATATCCATATCCATTTCAAAAAGTTTTGCAGAAAACCCCTCAGAAAGTGGCGCCTAGTAAAATATTTTTTTATAACCTTGTTTTTTAAAATTCCAAAAAGTATAAATATACTTTTTAGAAGAACCCTAGGTGTCTTTTGGCATTGGGATTGACGCCTCTTGCAGTGAATCTACTCCAACCCCTTCCAACCCTTCATTCCATCCCATTTTCCATCGAAGATTGGGTTTTTGCTTGGTTTCCAAGCATTAGTCTTTCTCCTGTTCCATTTCTAATCATTTCTTTTGCATCCTTGCTGCGTTTTCTCACCATTTTTTGTATTTTTGGAGGTGTAGCAGAGGTAGAGACCATTAATCTTGCTTGGAAGTGCGCAACACCCCAACAAGATGAGCCGACCCTACCTCCATCCGATTTTCTGAGCCCTCCGATCGTGAATCGGCACCCGTTCCATCTTCGGTGGATCTCCAACGTGTTGCAGCTGTGGAAATCTTGTTCTTGGTGATATTCCAGCATTCTCGAACCGTTCGGAACGTCAAACCAAGGACATTGTCCGCTCTCTTCTTCCCCACGATCGTCGGATCACCCTTGAGGTAGGTCTTTTTCTCTCTTTTCTTCTAGATGAAGCCTAAAACGTGTGTGCTTGTTTTTCGCATTTTCTTTTCTGTGTGTTTACTGTGTTTTTCGTGTTTCAACCTTAGTATAGAGTTCGTGCATAGACCAGCACGTTAGATCTAGGTTTATTGTTATTTTTAATTGCTTGAATCTTGAGTTCCATCATTTTTCACCCAAAACGTGAAAATCGGCTAGATCCTCATCTAGCCGATTTTGCAGTTCTGTCCAGCATGCTTGTGGTGTTCTTTTTACAGAAAAATCATTTCAAAAAGTTTATTTTGAATTAGTTTTGTAGCTGTGTTTGATTGATTATCGTTTCAATTACAAAGAAAAGAAAATCGGCTAGATTAACTCTAGCCGATATTTATTTTTCAGCAAGTGTAATGTCTGCAAATTTTTTTATTTTCTTGTGGAGTCTGCGTATTGTTCAGTTGTGGTTTGGGTACTTTGGATTCATTTTTGTTTAAGGGTTGCGGTTGTTTTGATTCGAGGCATATCGTGTGATTGGTCTTGATGAAATCGATGAATCAAAATTGAAGATTGAGTGAGTGCGTGTGGATCTATTGTGTAAGTCGTGCATTATGTTGTTTGTTTGCAGTTTATCAGTTTGTAAATTTGTGTGGTTCAAGTTCATCGTGTTTGGGTCTTTCTAAATTTCATTTTGATGTGTTAGTATTTTATGTGGTTTGTTTTATTGGGAAAAATAAAAAATCGAGTTTGAATTTCCATGTTTTAGGTGTTGTCCAGCCTGTGTATTTTCATTTAGTTTTATTAATTTAGTTACTAACTTTGTATTTTGCTGTGTTTTTAGGTTGAAAAGCATAACTATTTTCCAGGGATTATTGTCCAAGTGTGAAGATTGGATAATTGGCAAAAAGACAAAAATACCCTTGGCGTGCAGCTGAAGACTGAAGAGCTTTTCTCATTAGTTGTAGTTTTAATTTGATATTGTATTAACATTGTCTTTGTAATTAGTGTTTAGTGATTAATAAATTAAATTTCTTAGAAATAATTTAGTACTTCCTGTTCTCTGTGGATTCGACCCGTACTTACCACTTCGTGGAAAGTCGGTTATTTACTTTTGGTTGATAACTTTTCAAAGTTTTTATTGAAAATTATTGTTTTAAAAATACCACTTTCAAAATATCAACCAACATTCCAACATGAAATGTATTGTGCTAGAAATAAATGTGCATGTGTGTGCAACTGTGCATGCGTGTCAACATGCAATATTTGTAGTGCAGATTGAACCCATATGGTGCAATCATCATGGTTCATTATTTCAATCTTGAGTGTTACATAGGTCCAATTTGGTTGAGTAATGGACAAATAAGCCACAGAGCCAATAAATTGTCTACATAAGGTTGGATCTTCTAATGGAATCCCATCTTTCAACTCTCATTTTTGTATTGATAACCTCTAGTGTGTAGACTCTTTCATCATTTGTAATTCCATAACGAGCAATGACATCAACTACAATCTTCATTTGAGATAAAATATATCCTCAGGAAATAAATAACTTTAGTACTTAAGAAATACTTTAGAAAACTAAGGTTAGATCCAGTGTTATCAAAAACACGCCTTGAGGCACAAAAGGCATGCCTAGCTTTGAGGCGCGGCTCTCTATGCCTCAAGGCACATTTTTTTTTTACAACAAGATTTCTGAGGTATAATCTTCTTGAAACTGGTTATGACCAAATGGGATTTGCATTTCTTTAGTTTTTATGAGTAATTATAGGTATTGTTCTTGTAAATGAAATGTTGGCTGCTTCGTTTATGAGTAGGGAATATATCATGCTCCATTGGAATTAATTTCTTTTCATAGATCCCAACAACTGACATTGATTTTGATTTACAGTAGTTTGAATTATTTCTTATGAACCCAGTAGTTGACAATGATTTTGATTTCAACAGCTTGAACTATTTGCAGTTTAATTTTTTGTATTATTTATTTTATAAATCCTAGCATGTTAACGTTAATGTTAAATTTACAACATGTTGATTCTTATTCAGTTGGAATTTCTTTTCATAAAACCCAACATCTTAGTGCTAATGCTGTTTGTATTTTTCTTTTTCATACAGTTTGGATGGCTTGTCAAAAACCCCAGTAGTTACCGTTAATGCTAGTTTTGATTCCAGCAGCTTGATGTCCTTTGTAAAATTGAATATATATAATATATATACAGTAGTTTTATCTTTATTTTATTTGTTGGTGTTGGTTTTAATCATAACACAATATATAGATGTTTGCTATTAAAGTTATGTTGCTAGAATTTCTGTTGATAAATTCATTATCGATAAAGTGTATCTCTGCTGGAATTTCTGTGGATATAAATTCCTATGGTTAACATGATTGTTGCTGGGATTTCGGTTGAGAAAATCTCTACTGTCAATGTGTGTTTTTGTTGAGATTTGCCTTGAAAAAGTCTCTATTGTTTAAAGTATATTTCTGTTGAGATTTTTTATTGAGAAATCCCTGCTATAATATAAATTACTGCTGAGATTTTTGGTTGGGAAAATCCCTATAGTCAGTGTGAATTTCTGTGAGATTTATGTCGAGAAAACCTTAATCTCATATATTTCCAGTTATTTCAGTTATGTAATCAGTTTCATAGTATAATCTCATATATTTTAATTTTTGTAGGTTAATCTCATATATTTTTCAGTTATTTCAGATATGTAATCAGTTTCTTAGTATATTTTAACTTTTTTTGGTTAATCTCATATATTTTCCAGTTATGTAATCAGTTTTTAGTTACTTTTATATGTTAATCTCATATTTTTAGTACTTATTTGAAATTTTCTATTTCTTATTGGTTGTTATTTCATTAATAAAACATTTCTTTATTTATTTGTATTTTCAGATATTTTTTATAATTTTTTTAAAGTTTTCAAAAAAAAATGAGGCTTACGCTTTACGCCTCGCCTCGGTTTTTGGTGGAGCGCCTCTCTATGCCTCAACGCTTTTCACAACACTGGTTAGACCTATGTCACACTGACACTCCATTTTGCCCTTCGTACTCGTGTTGACGTGCATGTCCCTGTGTCGACATGCGTCAACACTTGGACACACCATTTTACCCTCCCTATATACAAGTTTGTATTCAATTTATAATTTATAATTATATTTTTTAGTTTATAACTTTATATTTTTTTGTATATAATATATATTTTAGATATGGCATATATATTTAGATTATATTGCATTCATTTTGAATTTATTTTGTATTTATGTGATATATATATAGCCGTGTCCCCGTACCTGCATTGTTTGAAATTGTCGTGTCATACCCTCTATACCTGAACTCGCACCCATGTGACATTGGGTTAGACATATCAAAATTTTCTTTAAAATTTGTTTTAATTTACTCAACACCCAGTTTGTCATTTTCAGTAGTGATCATATCATCCACATCTATCAGTAAAATTCTAGAGCCTCTAGACCTCACAAAAAGGGCAATGTCAATATAACAAAACTTGAAACTAAGATTCAACATAATCTTACTAAATCTATTATACCAAGCCTTTGTCGCTAGTTTAAGTGCAACCTTTTTCTTTCTAGACATTAAGACTAGGAGGAGGATCCATGTACTTCCCTTTATTCATGCTATTATTTAGAAAGACATTCTTAATATCTAGTTAGTAAATGAGCCATTTTCTTGTGAAAGCTACGACAATTAGAATTAACACTAGTAATTTGGGCCACAAGTGTGAATGTTTTCTCATATTTATACCATGTTATTGAAAATATTCCTTGACAATTAACTTGGCTATATACCTTTCTAATGACCCATTTTAGCCTTAATTTTAAACACCCACCTATATCTTATGCTCTTTTTTCCTTAGGCAAAGATTGAACATCCCAAGTCTTGGCTTTGTGAAGACTTCTAATTCTACATTTATAGCATCAACCCATTATGGCATATCTTGGGCTTCAATATAAGATGAGGGTTCATGACATGAATGAACAAATATAAGACACTCTATAGTTTTCTTAGAATGATTCATAGGAGACAAATCTACTTAGTGGTCTAGAGCAGAGTTACCAATCAAGGAAGCGGGAAGCGAGGCACTTTCAAAAATTTAGGAAGCGGGGGACCACTTAGAAGAAAATTACGAACCGTCTCGGAAGCGAACCAAAAGTGACCTAGGAAGCGAACCGGAAGCGAGGGGGAAGCAAAAAAATGAAAAAATGGGGAAGCATGCTTCCCAGAAAAGGGAAATACGCTTCCCCAAAAAGGGGGATGCTTCCCCACGTGTTTTGGAGGCGCAGGGGAAGCGTGCTTCCCCTTTTTCCTAGGTGCTTCCGGTAACTCTGGTCTAGAGATACGCTCAAATATCCTAATGTTGGATTCTTCTACTTCATGATTTTGTGTATATTTGTTGAAGGCATTTGGAGGATTTTCAACAATTAGTTGAAAATAATGTTGAAGGTCATGCATAGGCTTATTCTCAACATTGTTGGATGAAACATCACTACTTTCAATATTTTCACGATAATTTAAATTCACAATTTCATTTTCACAATATTTTGAATTAGCAAATTTATCACTATTCTTAGGCAACAAGGCAAATAGAAAAGCATACTCAACATCTTCTTAGATTCTTTTCCATCAAATCTTTTCTCATTTTTAAGGAATGTGACATTTCTAGAGTCATAAAGTTTGTAATTGTTAAAATCATAACACCTATGTCCTTTTTTATTTTTGATGTAGCCAATAAACATACATTTAATGACTTTAAGAGAGTTTATCTTACAATTTAAGAAGAACAAAACATTTGCAACCAAACACTCAACCTTTTTAAATCTAGATTAATTTTAAGTTTTTTATTAGATGAAAGTTTTTGCAAAGATGATGAAAGCATTCTATTTATTAAATATATCATGGTAAGAGCAACTTTGGCCCAAAACCTTTTGGTAACATCTTTTGAAATAAGTAAGGTTCTAGTATTTTCAATTAGACAATGTTTTCTTTCGTAAAACCATTTTGTTGAGGTGTTTTATGACAAGATATTTGATGTGAAATTCCATGAGATTTTAAATAGTTTTGAAAGTGGTTAGATAACTAAATTAGTTTGAAATTGATTTTTAACTAAATTATGAAATTTCTTAAAACATGTAAAGGCTTAGTATTTGAGTTTAAGAAAATAAATCCATGTAAATTTAGTAAAGTTCTAGAACCAAAGTGTGTTTAAGGATTTGCACCAATTCAAAAGGTTTTTCAAATACAAAAGTTCTAGAACCAAAGTGAAACTTTTTTATTTTTTCAAGTATACATTCATTGCATATAAATTGTTTTTCCATACAATATTTTTCCAAAATGGGAAAGAAGACAATTTAGATATACTCAAGGGGTCCTAGTCTTCTATGCCAAAGAACAAGATACGTTTCTTGAGCATAGTTACAAAAAAGAATCTTTTGGCAAACAAAGAAAATCAATATAGAGATCTCTTCTATGGTCTTCCCCAATCAGATTCTCTGATCGATGATCCTGCACCCAACAAACCTCAGATGAGAATGAGATCTCATACTTATAGTCCAGATTTTGTGAAATAGAAAGAAGGTTTAAATTTGATTTTGGAATAACTCTAAACTTTTGGTACAAAGAAGTTTTTTTTAATCTTTAGAGAAATCTTTCAAATTTTCAATACTTTTAATTTCTAAAGTGATTCCATTGGTGGTGGATACTTGAAAAATACGAATTGGTGCAACAATCAGATAGAAGAGGCTGATTATGTGTCATACAATATGAAGTTCCCAAGTCAAGGATTGAAGAAGACATTTTGGGAGGTGAGGAAGTTGAGATGGTGACACCATAAGTAGATGGAGTGGCTCTTAAGTAATAATGGAGAGCCTCCACCAATTAATAGATAGACATATCTTTAAGATCACATCCTTTCTTGCTTGCTTCATCTTTCTTGGAAGAGTCTTCATCAACCAAAGCTGCTTTTCTTTTTAGCTTGGGGCATTTCAATTTTACATGCCTCGGATCATTGCAATGATATAATTTTTCTCCCTCTCTTATTATTTTTGCCTTCCAAAGTAAGGTGGTTTATAGGGCCTCACATTGTTCTCTAGTCTAGACACAACAGAAAACTTCATCATTTTTTTTGGTCATGTCAAGATAACTTTTTTTTTTTATAAATCTCAGCAAGAGCCTCATTAAGTGGAGGCACTGTGGTCCTATGCAAAAGAGATGCCTAACTTGTTCAAAGTTGGGCCTAAGACCAGAGAGAAGAAAAAAGATATTTTTTTCTGCATTTATCTTTCTCTCATTTCAATCGTTGAGCCTTTTTACTTAAGTTCGAGATGCGCCAATTTATCTCATACAGGAGATAGCACGCTATAATAGTCTCTCACACTCTTATCCCCTTGTTTTGTGGTGTAAATTTTGTCTTGTAGGTGATATTTTTGTGCCAAGTCCTTTTGTACATACATTCCTTAAAAAAAAGACCCATGCAACACAAAAAAATTTGAATTTGAAAATGTTGGCATCAATCTTGAGTTCCATGCCATTCATAATGGATGTCGCTGAAGGAGGAAGAAGAAGATCTAGAGAGGGAGAAAACACATGCCGGTAGAAATCTCCATGGTGGGTATTTATAGTTTTTCAAAAAACCTAATTAAGAGAGTTGGATTTATTTTAAAGAGTTTAAAAAAAATCCAAAACTAAAAGGGACATTTTTTTTCTTGGAATTCTAACCTAAACAAAACACTAACTAATTAATCATAATTAAACCTAATTGAATCCTAATTAAACTCTGAAAATCTCAAATGTGGCGCCACCTAATGTGGGCCCACATTTGGTTTTTAAAACTCTAATTTGAGTGAAACACTAACTCAACCTAAACTAACCTAAACACCCTCAAATGTGGCGCCACCTACTATGGGCCCCATTTGATTTTTTAGAAATCGATTTTAAAAAAGGCGGAAATAAAGAGGTTAAAAATGATATTTTCAAAAAACTTCACAAAAACACCTAGTCTCACTAATATTTTTGTTTTTTAGAAATATGTAAGACATGAAAATGATATAAATTTGAATAAAAATGAAAATTAAGGTTTGCACCCCTGCAGGGTGGGCCCCACGTGAAGAAAGTTGATAAAAATTGGAAATTGATTTAGAAATCAAGTTTAAAACAAATCCCAATCATTTTTCTAAGGAAAATGTTTTTGAAATAAGAAATGTAAAGCCTTGGGGGTTGGCCAAACGACATATGTGAGTTTAAAACCCAGGTTTTTGAAATTGATTTTAAAATAAGGTTTTAAAACTCGAGTCTGGATTTGAAATTTTGAAAAACCAGAATGCTAGATCTCAAAAATGACATGCAATGACATAAAATGTGATAAAATGACATGAAATGATACAAAATGATATGAAATAATTATAAAATGCATACCCTGGATGAGGGATTTGAAATCTCGGACCCTTGGTAGAGACAAAGAACTGAACATTCCTGTTTGAGGATGAAAATTGATAATTGGATATCAGATCCAATGTTGAATCCGGTCCAAATGTGAATTGAGTCTCAGATATAAATAAATTTCAGGAAAGGAATTCATCTGAGCTCCGAGTAGTGGTTGTACCAGCTGGGGGAATGATAAAATGAAGTTTTTGGACAAGAATGATGTGAGGAATGATTTTTCCCTTGCAGGGTATGAAGTGAGACTGAAAACGAGGTTTAAACTAGTTTTGACTAGTTTACACTGAATCCTAGAGTTTTTGAACTCAGGTGAACTAAAATGACACTGACTCAAATAAACTTTCTGACTGAATGATTGAGAAATTGTACAATTCTTAGAGAAATGGTGAGAAACGACCACTGGAGTGAAGTGGGTGACAGGAATATACTGAGTTTGAGTTAGAACAAAGGTCAGAAATACTAAGGTGAACTAATTTTGGAGCTCAAGTACTAGCTCAACTGACTGGATTTAGCTCAACTTCAACTGAAATGGACTAAAATGGACTCCGACACTATGAAAAATGGAATTAAACTAGATTTGGGCCACTTGAATTCCTAGTGACCTTAGGTTAGACTAAGAAGAATAGGGTCGACTGGAATTGATTGACTCAGAGATAATTGGCTATAATTTCAGTTAGAAATGAGCTCATTTCTCAGGAAATGAACCAATTTTAGCTGAAATGGTCAGAAATAAAAAATATTTGCTCATAGTGAGCTCAGGTGAGCTAGAAGTGACTAACATTCTAACTGTTCTAAACTTAAAAATAATCTTGGTCGACTCTGACTGACTGGGATCTAATGTTACCTGGGCATAAAATGGTAAATTTTTTGACAAAAAAGGGTGAAATGACACCTAAACTAGACTTGACCTAGAGATAGACTCCTAAGGGGATTGGCATCTGCTGAAAAGGGGTGTTTACAGTTGCCCCTCTTTGCTACTAAGCTGGTTGAAAGTCGAGCTTAGTGGCAAAGAAAAATACACCAAATTTGGGGTATAAAAATGCCATAGAAGATCTGACTAGGTATAAAAAATTGGCTCTGGTGATAATGGTAGATATGGAATGAAGAATGGAGAAGAAGATTCACCTCGTCAGAATGAAGCTCAGGCTTGAACCTTACCTGAATGGGGAGCAGATACTTCATGGAGAAGGCTTATGTTTAAACCTTACCTGAACAAGGGGCTAGAGTGGAGTCCTCAAAAGAAAAGATTGAGGAAACCATGAAAAATACCTCATAGAAAATGAGGGGATGCAAAGAAGGAAATGAAGATGAGGTTCCCTAAAAGCTATGGAAAAGGGAGTGTTCTTGAACCCCTCATGACTGTGAATAAATAGTTTTTGAAAGATGGCCTTTTTGCAAAAGATGATTCAAGTTTAACCCTTATCCTGAAAGGGAAAAAATACCTCATGAAAAAATGAGATTCAGGCTTGACTCTTAATCTGAATGGGAAAATGAAATCCTCGAAAGAGGAAACCATGATGGAACCTTCAGATTTTGCACAATAAATCTGAGAGGGGTTTGCAAAAAGAAGAAAACAAGGTTCCCTAAAGCTTCAAAAAGGGATTGATCTTGGGCGCCTCATTGTTGAGACTGAATAGCTTTTGAAATGACCTTTTGCTGGAAAAATAAATGTTAGCTCGACCTTGAACAAAAAAAAAATGGATTGTCTATAGCTAAACAGTGGGAAACACAGGGAAGTGTGCGAATCTGAGAGCCCGGGCACTCAGATTAAATAAGAAGGGAAGGATCTTGAAAACTCTTGTTATCAAGTCCTAAAGAGGGTTAACAACAATTCTAGGATATGTCAAAGATGGACATCAAGCTCTCACTTCATGTCAGGATAACTTGAAAAGATTGCCAATAAGATAAAAATTGTAGTTGATTTAAAATGATTGAAATGTGCATGTTTGTGCGAAAATATATTTCCTCTTCTACCTAAAGTATTACCTCCAACCGGGTTAACTCTATAGAATCAAGAATCGAGTTCAAATTATTGTTGTTGAGTTTCTTCAAGGAAGCTATCCATTTTTTTGATATAAAAAGAAAGAAAATTTGTTCTCAGTTTCATAAAACCAATCGATGGAAAATATATTGATAAAAAAATTTCACATGTATAAAGATAATTCTTGGCAGTTTGATATCTGAGATTTACCCATGATGATCTTTTTGCACTCTTTTAAGACGTAGGGATTGATTTTTCTTGGGGTTTGACAAGAATTTCATCACATCAGTCATCAACTTAGTGATGTTCTAATTTTTCCTAGAAGGATGCATCACAAGCTCCTTCAACTTGGAGATGATCCGAGTCTTCTTTGGTCCCAAGAATTACATTGATAGTATTGTTTCTCTTATTGACATCTCTTTTGAGACATGAAAATTGAGTTCTCTTGAGATTTGGGGAGAATTTCATCACATCAGTCTTCAACTTGGTGATGTTTTGATTTTTCCTGAAAGGACACGTCACATGATCCTTCAACTTGGAGATGATCCAACTCTTCTTTAGCCTCAAGGTTATATTCATTATGTTGTCTCTTTGGTTGGGAATCTTTTTTATGATCAAATATCTTTTAGGGATTGACAGAAGGTTCATTGCATCAACCTTCAACTTGGCGATGATTTAAACTTTCCCTAAAAGGACACGTCACATTCTCCTTCAACTTAGAGATGATTCACATCTCCATTGGCCCTAGGAGTCTAACTCATCCTTCAGTCTTCAACTTGACGATGATTGAGAGATCCCTTTTGCAGATAATTATTGCAACTTGATTGATTGAAGAGATATTGAGATTGAGTGGATTCTTTTATCGCTCAGGATATTTCCATTGCCTTATTACCAAAAGAATGGTCTTTAAAAATGTGTCATAGTTGTAATCAATATCGATTCATTTATGACTTTTCAACATCATTGAATTTTCCTTTACTGGTCATATCGAGGATTTTTCTTCATCCTCTTGGTTGACCAACAAAAAAACTTTGAATTTTATTCTTTATTCGCAAAAGCTTTGTCCTTTTGGAAGGAATACTGACAGTAATTTGAGGTAAAATCTTTGTACGATAAAATTTTGAGATCAACAAATTTTTTATGACAGATTGGCAAAATGTTCTTGAAATCCTTGGTGAAAGAAATCGCTTGACATCCAACTGATACATTCGTGGATAGATTCTCCTCTCCTTTCCCTAAAGGCGAGACTTATGCTTGACCCTTATCTAAGCAGGTAATAAAAGATACTCTTCTCTTTCCTGAAGAGGAGGTGTTTGCAAAATGAACTTTCAAAGAGAAATTAAGTTTTCGTTAAAACTCTCTAGCTTTAGGCTTCTCTTATGAAAAGGTGGCAGATTGGATAATTAAGGTCAATGAATTGTCATAGAAGAGCGAGTTCATCACACTCTCCCTAGAAAGAGGGTCCTAGATGATGGGTTCACCTAACAAAAGACATTGGGGGGCTACAAGAAGAATGAGCTTCCGTTGAAGCTCTCCTTGGAAACAGTGTTCGTTATATGACAATAAAGATTGTTTTGCAAACTATTATGGAAGACATGAGTCCCTTCAAACTCTCCCTAGAAAAGGGGTTCAGTGAACAAACAATAATCGCATGTGAAAGGAACAAGCTTCCTCAAACTCTCCCTAGAAAAGAATCCTTTGCAAGAAAGATGATTGATATTTGATATTTGATATTTGATATTTGATATTGAGCCAATTGGGAACCAGTCCAACATGAAGGTCTAATCTTGAAAGACCGTGATTGGAAAATGTGACTCGTGGATCAGAAAATGATTGATTTTGATAATATTGGTAACTTGAATACTTGCTTGATAAAATTGGTTGACCCGAAGGTATGCTTGACAAACTTGAGTGATCTAGAGGTCTGTGATCATCACAAAAATTTTCCTCTCTTGGTGTTTCTCTCTCTTCCTTCTTCTTTCCTTTCCGACCTTTATTTTCTCCTTTTTGAAGGGAGAAAAATAAAAGATTGAAAAAAGAGAGAGAGGAACTCTTTTGCGGGGTCTCACTTGACCTTGATTTGAAAATATTTAGAAAATTACTCGCCTCCGTTTTGAAATATTGCGGGAAAGTGGAGAGACGGGATTCGCTCGTCGGTACGAGGTTCGACCGTACCTGGCGCCTTTACCAGGGGTAATCGAACCAAGGATCGAATTTATGCCTTTTGCTTTGTGTGATCATCGCAAAATTTTTCCTCTCTTGTGATTTCTCTCTCTTCCTTCTCTTTTCCTTTTCTAACTTATATTCTCCTCCTTTTTGAAGGGAGTGAAATAAAAGAAAGAAAAGAAAGAGAGAAGAGAAAAGAAAGAAAGAGAGAGGAGAAACTCTTTTGCGGGGTCTCACTTGACCTTGATTTGAAAAATATTTAGAAAATTACTCGCTTCTGTTTTGAAAATATATTGCGGGAAAATGGAGAGACGGGATTCGCTCGTCGGTACGAGGTTCGATCGTTCCTGGCGCCTTTACCAGGGGTAATCGAACCAAGGATCGAATCTATGCCTTTTGCTTTGCCTAAATATAATCTAAGAATTTATTCTAACTCTAAATGCACAAAGAATCATACTTGTGCAATGCAAGGATGTATGCTCTTTTAAAAAGAATGTTTTTAGAAATTTATAAGTATTCTGAGATGAACTTGATAAGGGAGTGAAGAAATGTTTGAATCTAACTTAGAATTTTGAGATAGATTAGAGAAGTTCTAAGTCTTTGAAGTAAATCGGAGTTGGGAAAATAAATCTTTGATTTTTGGAAAAGAATGATTTGAAGGTGAGATAAAAGGAAAAGAAAGGAAATCTTAAAGTCTGAAATGGACTTTGAATTTTGGACTTAGATTTAGGAGGGATAAATCTGTGGAAAGAGGAATTTAGAATTGAGACTTTCAAAGTTATAATGGACCTTTTGAATTTAGAATCGATTTTTAAGGGTCGATTTTGAATTTAATGTAGGAAATTTGAATTTTGGATTCAGACTTTGAGAAATAATATTGGCTTTTGAAAATAGAAGATGAATTTAGATTTGAAATGGAGTCTTGATATGATATCTGAGATGGAACTGGATCTGGGATTTGAAATAGAATTTGGATGTAAAATTTGAGATCCAGGATGGAATTGAATTCTGGATCCTAAAGGGAATTTGGATCAGAGGTCTGAGATCCAAGGTAGAACTGGGTTCTGGATCCTAAAATAGATTTTGGATCTGGAATCTGAGATCCAAAGTGGCATTGGATTCTGGATCTTATAAGGAAATTGGATCTGAAGTCTGAGATCCAAAAGTGGAATTGGAGTTTGGATCCTAAAGAGGAATTGGATCTGAAATCTGAGATCCAATATGAGTGTTGGATTCTGGATCCTAAAATGGATTTGAAATTAAATTCAGAAGATGATTCAAGAACTTCCAAGTTTAAATTGAACTTAAAAAAATGAAATTTAGAATTTGAATATACAGACGAATTTCAAAGTCAAATTAAACCTTGAATTTTTGAATTTGGAATTTAGAAGATGAATCGAGAGTTTCAAAGTTAAAATTGAACTTTGAGTTTTGATTAGAGTTTTGAATGTAAAATGAATTTGGAATTTCAAAGTCAAATTGAACTTTGAAATCTGATTTGAATTTGAATATAACAATGACTTTGAAGTCTCAAAGTTAAATTGAACTTTGAGATTGAAAATGAAATTGAATTTAAAAATGAAAGGATGAATTGGATCTTATAAGAATTGAAGATAGATTGAGGAAGATATTTACATCACTTGGAGTTTTTGAAAAAGGAATTTTGAAAATATGATGCAGTTCTATCCTAAATGATGAATGAATTTGAATTTTTGAAATTTGGATTTTGAAAAGCTATTTCATTCTTTAGATGAATTATAATAAGATTGAAGATATAATACATCCTTGACTATGGTCATTGGATGTATTATATAATAATCTATATTTAGATTCAAGTGAAGAATAAAATACATTTTGGTGCTTTTATAGAGTTTAAAATGAAATTAACTCTCAATATACCCTGACTATGGCCATTGGTATATATATTGAATTAATTCTAAGTTAAACTCTAATAAAAGAAGGAAATATTTTGAAAATATGATGATTTTTGAAGAGGATCCAGTGTGGATCCAATGTTATTTTATAAAAGATAAAAATCCTAAGTCTTGTTTACATCCCGGCTATGGCCGTTGATGTAAATCATCAACTTAGGACTAGTTTACCTCTTATGAAATGGTGCACGTGCCATTCGTGTTGCCATTTGTGAGAATTTTGAGAAATAAAGGAAAAATGCATGAAGAACAAGTAATTCATGATATTTACAATGCTCATTCATTCTATCTAAGACAGGAAATGTAAATTCTCATTAAGTCCTAACTTATTACAACATATAAAATTGAATGTACAACTCCAAGTAATGATATTTTCCACATATACTCCCTGCAAAAATCTAAGTTAGCATAGATAAAGCAATTTCCAAGAGACATCATATTGAATTTAAGAGACAATGGATGAAACAATCATGTCTATACTTTGCATTGATGGAGAACACAAGGTGGAATGCAAACTTCATGCTGGAATCATATATGGCATCTTTAAACATAATATCTTGAAATAATGATGAGCCTAAAATAGGTTTTCTTGACTTCCAAATGCAAGTGTAATGGTTAAATGAGTCACCTAATAGAGGAATTTATAGCTAATGGATGATATATATCAGTGGTCATTATACAAAGTGGATGAATGATATGCTGTTTGGTATATATAGCAGGAAATACACAGATTGCAACTTGATGGTGGTCATGTGTTGTTGTATAATGCATAATGACAGGTGGGTGACAACAGGGTAAGCAATGGCAGGTAATGGAGTTCTAGTCGCTGCTGATGGTGAGCATGCAATGATGGAGATGGCAAGAGATGACAGGAAGATGTCATATGGATGTAGGTATGGCTATGCAAGTGACGTAGGCAGGTTAACATATGAGGCTGGGATGAAGGGTGGCAGCACAGGGCTGTTTATAGTGGGACATACAGATGGTAATAGATGCAATTCAATATTATACAGTGACTGTTTGAGGGAAGTATTATGACAACGTAGGTGTAAAGTGATGATAAAATGAAAATGTGACAGATAGATATGCACAGGTGACATATAGATGCTTGATGCGTGGGACCAGGGAGAAACAGAATGACCGATGCATGGACACCTAGCCTAATATTAACAAATGACCACAAATTATCATACACCAATTAATGGGCTATTTTCAGTGGTTGAATGACTCTAAATTAACAAGTTAATCCATCACAGCATGTTGTCTCGCGGAACCTTCTTCCGCAGTGGCAGCTTGATCTTTGTTGGCATCATGACAAAGCCAAAGGGGAATACTAGCACAGGAAGTGCATTGGTATTGCTATGAGCCTATGAGAGGTTGCAGTGGGTAGAGGTGAGGTTGGGATCAGTGATGAATGATGGATTGGAAGTGATGATTTGATGAAGACAGATTCTGTGTGAGAGAATATATGCAGATGAAATATATATGGAAAATGTATGCACAGGAAAATACTGCAGATCAATTGGTGATGACTGATATAAAAAAACTATAGCTAAAACCATACAAGAGGAAATGAGGCCAAGAGAAGACTAGAAAGTGAGATGTTAATACTGAAATAAACACACAGGGAATCATATGCTATGAATTGAAAGTGAAGGAAATGACAATCTCATGTGGGTGCGGCAGTGAGGTTTGTATTAAATGAGAAATGCTAATTGGGACTGAGCAATACACCACTACCAGGAGCAAAAATACAGGTTGGTACAGTTGGATGCATACATACAGATACAGATGGTATGAGGGGGAAGAATGGCGCCATGTATAAGATGAAGGGTATGATATGATGCATTATATTGAAGTGATAAAGCACAATGAATGTCCAGCAAAAAGATTCCATTGGCGACAGCCAGTTGTAAACACCCCAAATTTTCACTCACCTTCTTGACATCGCCCTCAATCGGCACATTTCAGTTCTCCGGAAGCAATAAAGGGCAAAATGGTCATTTTCTGAGATTGAACCTTGCAGAAAGTCCTAAATTTCATTCTTGAGCCTCAAAATTTCTATATTTAGGTTCAGAGACATCTTCAAATTGCAAAATTTCAAAATCCTTTTTCTGGACAAAAAGCTAAAATTTCCAAGTCCGATCTCAGAGTGATATTTCATAGAACATGTTTTTGCATAGCATTGCGTCATTTCACTGCACATCATGTCATTTTGAGATCCAGAACTCCTGATTTTCAAAATTGTTCATCCAGATTTGAGTTTCAAACTTTTTCAAATTGATTTTTAAAACCCTGGGTATTTAAAATTACCAAATTTTCCCATTTTACCCCAGGACTTTGAATTACAAAATTTTTCTCAAGAAAAACAATCTGGATATTTGGATATTGATTTTAAAGATTTTATCTCAAAACTTTTTGCAAAAAGGATTTTAAATCTCTTTACAAATTTTGTTTTTACATTTATCCATATTTTTGCCCTGAAAACCCAATTTTTCCAAATTCTTGAAAAACAAATAATGTTTTATCTCGTATCTTCAAATAAATGGAGCAGGACCCGCCTTTGAACTAGCATCATACTCAGACTCCCAGGTAAGTTGTTTATTCTCAAGCAGGACCCACCTGGAGTTCATACCAATTTGCAAAATTGTCTTTTTTTTCATTTCTTATTTATTTTTATTTTTTTTAGTTAGTGGGCCCACACACATGTGGCACCCCAACTGAAAATAAAAGACTTTCAAAAACAAAACAAAACTTTATTTTCAAAAGGATTTTAAAAGTGGGTTGAGGTGGCATTTCCATAAAAGCGTTTCATTTTTTTTATTTTATTTCTTTTTATTTGTTTAAATAAAAAAAAAAATTTAGGAGGCAGCCTTAAATGGCACAACCGAATTTCCCTAAAATCATAAATTTGATTTTGCCTAAAACTTAGGGAAATAAAACCAAAATTTGAAAAAAAAGGGAATGCGCCCCTCTTGAAACGGCTATTTCAAAAAAAATTCAAAAAAAATTTAACGGAACCTCATTAAGGGGGAAGGGGCTGCGTTTCTTTTGAGGGAGAAAGGAAGGTTTTAAAAGAGGGAGGCACTCATGAAGGAAAAAGGGGGAAAAATGGCTCTTTTGAGTTTTGGCAAGGGAGGAGGAGCCGATGGAATTGAAAGTGCTCTTTTGGGTTTTGGCAGGAGGGGAAGGAGGTGACCAGCATCCGATTTTTCTTCAGCCTAGCCTCAGGAGAGTCACCACCAGCGCCATCCTTCAGCCACTCCAGCCCAGCCATCGTTTTCCATCCCTTTCTTCAACCCATCTCCAGCGGCAACCTCCCATCATCTTCTTCAGCCTATCACATATCTCCAGTCCACGTAAAGGAGGTCCAGCTACCTCCCATTTGCCTTCAATCCATCAGCAACAAAAAGATTCCTGCTGCCCCCTTTGCCTTCAGCTCAGCCACCAAACACTTCAACAACCCAGCCACCAAACACTCCAGCCGGTTGCTGCCAATCATCCATCTCCACTTCCTTCAGCCACAACCCAACGTGTCCCTACCATCCTTCATCAACCATCCAACAAGAAGCAAGCTGCTGTCTCAAACAGCTGCAGCCCAGCCACAACCCAGCTTCTTTACCCATTTTTCTTCAGCCCACTTTCCTCCAGCCCCACGTTGTCACCCATTTCAGCCCCAGCCAGCAGGAGATCCAACATTTCCCACCTTTGCTTCAGCCCAGCAGCAAGGAACAATTCTCATTTGCTGTCTACAAAGGTCACAAAGTGAAGAACGTGGCTGCCTTTTTCCTTCAAACCACCAGCCACAGTGGATCTAGCAGCAAAATTGCATCTCCACTTCAGCCCAAGCAGCAGAAGATCCCCAATCCAGCAGAGATTCCAACGTGTTCTCCACTTCATTCAGCCCAACTACATCACTATTTGATTTAGGTGATCATGTTTTGTTTAAGCTTAATGCTAAATTTCTGTTTTAGGAAGCTATGTTGGAATATCATCATTTGATTTATGAAATTTTGTTTAAGCTTGCTGCTAAAATTCTGTTTTATGAAGTTATGGCTGAAACTTCATCATTTGATTTATGAATATTTGCTTAGCTTGAGGGTAAATCCCTGTTTTATGAAGTTATGGCTGAAACTTCATCATTTGATTTATGAAATTTTGCTTAGCTTGAGGGTAAATTTCTGTTTTATGAAGTTATGGCTGGAACTTCATCATTTGATGCTACAATTTCTGTTTTATGAAGATATGCTGGAACATCATCATTTGATTTATGAGCTTGATGTTCAAATTTCTGTTTTATGAAGATATGCTGGAACATCATCATTTGATTTATGAGCTTGATGTTCAAATTTCTGTTTTATGAAGATATGCTGGAACATCATCATTTGATTTATGAGCTTGATGTTCAAATTTCTGTTTTATGAAGCTATGTTGGAATATCATCATTTGTTTAATGAGATTTTGTTTAGCTTGAAGCTACAATTTCTGTTTTATGAAGCTATGGGCTGGAATATCATCATGTGATTTATGAGCTTGATGTTCAAAATTCTTGTTTTATGAAGTGATGGTTGGAACTTCATCATTTGATGCTACAATTTCTGTTTTATGAAGCTATGGGCTGGAATATCATCATTTGATTTATGAGCTTGATGTTCAAAATTCTTGTTTTATGAAGTTATGGCTGGAACTTCATCATTTGATGCTACAATTTCTGTTTTATGAAGCTATGGGCTGGAATATCATCATTTGATTTATGAGCTTGATGTTCAAAATTCTGTTTTATGAAGCTATGGGCTGGAACTTCATCATTTGATTTATGAGCTTGATGTTCAAATTCCTGTTTTATGAAGTTATGTTGGAACACCATCATTTGATTTATGAGATTTTTTCTAGCTTGCTGTTAAAATCCCTGTTTTATGAAGCTATGGCTGGAACATCACCCTTGGTTTTATGAGATTTTGCTTAGCTTAGTGCTAAATTCTTGTTTGCTATATTGTTATAATATCACCCCATTTGCAGCACCAATTATACATATTGTTTCATCATTTTCCACGACATTTTCACCTTTTCACCAAGCTTTTCATATCCTTTTCATGATATCCTTGAAATAGTCCATGATGCTTCCACAACCTATTTCCTGCACATATTCATTTTCTGCTGCAAGTGTGCAGTCTTGATATTTGGCCATATTCATGAACGGATATCTCTATATCCAATCGTGATCTCCCAACCATCTTTGGCGTGCTTCATTATGGATATATAGGGAAGCTCCATACCCATTTTTACTGGAAATTGCATTATAATTTGAGAAGTATGGTTGTGTGAAATCACCTACAGAAAATGTCTATACCTGTATTTTCTGATTTTACCCATTATATGGAATTTTCATTTATATGTATATTCTCTTATTATAAGTATATATATATTGATATGTATGTATATCTACCCATATGTATACGTATATATGTATATATATATGTATATATGTATATATGTATATATATATACTTATATATACCTTCATGTGCATTGGATATCACATATATTTTTCCTTTTCTTTTACTTTTTTTGCAAATATATCTTCATTACCATATATCATTTAGCATAAATTCAAATATTTTTATATCTACATATATATCTTTGTTGTATATAGTATATATATGTCCATTTCCTTGGTTATTTTGTACTAACTCTCATTTTGTAGGAAAATCTAGAAGATGCAGATTCCTTGGCTCCATTTCAATTTTCTTTTACTTTATGTTATGCAATGTAACAATCCAATGTAAACCTTGGAATAAGATTTACTTTTACTGCTTAGATTAGGCCGCATCTCATATAGTTTGATTTCAGTAATATCCTGATTCTATGATGCATATATCTCAAATTTTCAAAATTCACCGTGGATGAACACGAATGGCACGTGCACCAACTCTTAAAGAGTTTATGAACTCGGTGGAGTCCATATTTACGGCCCTAGTCGGAATATGGACGAGACCCAGATCCATCATCTTTCTACCAGTCACACTGAGCCTACACTCTTAGGCTATCTTGAAAATGCACCTCATATTTCCAATGTTTTCAAAATATTGTGAATTAACTCAAATAAGTTCTGAACATATTCATGGCCACAGTCAGAATATATGAAGGATTTACTTTGGCTTAATCCACATTTTTTCCAATAAAATTTTCAGAAATCTTTTCAAAAAGTGCATTCATTCATTCACCTCATCTGCATCATTTGTTTTTCTCAAAAGATTTTCACTTCATGGAATCGATTTTCTCAAGAAACTATGATGATATTCGGAGTTGGATTTCCCAAATCAAATGTTTTCCTGTGATTTTCCTTAAAAAGTTATTTCCTTAAGAATCTTTTCAAAGGAATTTCTCATTTTCTCAAAAATCCAAGTTGATTTTCAGATATTTTAAAAAACCAGATTCTCAGGATTTCAATTTCCTAAGTTTTGAATTTCCTTCTCCAATGAATCTTTCCTATAAATTTTCCCTCATTTTCCTAAGAAAATTCTCAAAGTCTGAGTTTTCCCGATAGGTATTTTCCGTTTCAAAAAGTTCTTCTTTTCTCAAGAATTCCTTCCATTTTCCCGAAATTATCATTTCTTCGTAATTTTCCAAGTTTTATAACTTTCTCAAAATTTTTCTGAGATTCTTATTTCTTCATAGTTTTCCAAGTTTTATAACTTTCTCAAAATTTTCCTGAGATTCTTATTTCTTCATAGTTTTCCAAGTCTTTATAAAATTTCTCAAAATTTTCCTGAGATTCTCATTTTCTAAGTCTTTATAAACTTTCTCAATATTTTCCCGAGATTCTCATCTAAACTTTCTCAATATTTTCTTGAAATTCTCATCTCTTCAAGATTTTCCAACTCTTTATAATCTTTCTCGAGATTCTCTCTTCTTCAAGATTTTCTAAGTCTTTATAAACTTTCCTGAGATTTTCAAACCTTCTTCGACTGAGTTTCCTGAGAGATTGATTTCCATCTTTTCCTGAGAAATGCTTTTCAACTCTAAATGTTTTCTAAGCATACATCATATTTTCCAATTTACATTTTCCAAAATTCTCATAGCACATGCCTGAATTCTCTGTGCATTTAGGATAGAATACAATTTCGATAATTTCGCTAAGTCAAGCATAATTTTGGTCCTTGGTTCGATTACCCCTGTTAAAGGCGCCAGGAACGGTCGAACCTCGTACCGACAGGTCGAGCCCCATCCCATGGATTTTCCCGCAATTTTCAAAACGGAGGCGAGTATTTCAAAACAATTTCCAAAATCCGGTCAAGTTTGAATCGCGAAAGCATTTCCCTCTCTCTTCCGCAAGGAAGGGAAGACGGGGGAAAAATTTTGCGACGATAACACCAGTGCTTCTATATTCAGCATAGTGGAACCCTCCCTGTTGCTAACACAGCAACTCCCTTAGGCAGAACAGTATAGCAAGTGCATCCCTGTCTAGATTTGACGCCAACTCTAATGAAAGAGAATGTGGACTTTGTGAACACCAGTTCTTGATATGATTCAGACAGCAGGGATTTTATAACATCAAGATTATTGCCACCTTTGAGGAGACAATTCGCCAATTTCCACGATGCAACCACCATTACCATTTTTCCTTGGTAATGATCTCCTCTAACTTGATCCCCTGTGATCAGTTCGCCTTTGCGAACTGGAATTCATGCTGACGAATCAATTTGATAACTGATTATGACAATCGTTTCCAGATGTCGTTAACTGCAACCCTTGGCTGGAGTTGATAACAGGGGACAATCGTGGCCCACCGAGGTTGCCGAAATGGATACCCACACAAACCTTTGCTCAATGCACGAAACACAGGGTGAACAACATAGCAAAAGGATACACAGGTAACTCACCTTTGATGTATGCCCTTGAGGACAGAGGGAGGAGGTAACTAGTATGCCTGCAAGATGAACATACAACTTTCTGGTTAAAACAGCTACAAGGTCTAATACAGATTCCATCAGGCATTGACTTCCCTTGGATTTAACATATACCATTTGTAATTCTCCAACATCAGTCTCAGATCTGTACAAAGGGGTTCAATTTAACACTGAGAGAAGTCTATCTCCAATAATGGTATTACAAACGGCTGGTGAATGTCAATGGCTATCTGCCTCCACAAGAAACAAAGTGACGATTCCATTATATTAAATCATTCCAATCTTCAGTACCCCTGGGACGTTCTTAAAAGTATTGCCCCCAACTCTTACATAGGCCTTGACAACTTCCTGATCTATGTGGCAACAAAGAGGGAGGCGCTAATTTAGGATTAATACCTCAACCATGGCACTTAGCGTACAAATTTCTTGATCTGCTGGGCATAGGAAACCCATTTTCTGGACCAACACAGCGAGTATTCCTTTCTAGCGGGGGGGGGGGGGGGGAGGGGGGAACAGGGCTATCCAAATCAATGTTGCAGGTTTGATCAGATGGAATGACTTCCAACCTTCATCGAGTCTTGGACCAACACAAAGGGATTGCAACAGCATATATAGAGTTTAGGCATATGAATAACAACTAGTGCAGAGGGTTTTGTATCAAGCAAACTAAAAAAAAATAATAATAATAATAAATAATAGAATAAAAATAAAAATAATAAAAAAAACAAACAAACCAATGAGCAAGGTAACTATTATCTCAGGAAAAATATAAAATTGAATGACGACTTCTGGAAAATGAATTTGATCTGATACTAGATCAGATCGGGGATCATTATGGAAGTCGTTCCAAAATAAAACATGGGCAAAATTGGATTGAAATAAACATGATGAAATAAAATAATCAAATCTAGTGGAGAAAAAAAAAACTCTAATAAACAAGGTAAATTTCATCTGCAACTCTCAAAATTTCTTTATTTTTAGCTCAGATGTTCAAAATTTTATTCCTGACAGGAGACAGGTATCTCCAAGTCTTGGTTCAAGATTATATTGCATAAGACATGACATTGCATATCATTGCATGAGCATCTCATATCACTGCACTGCACAACATGTCATTTCGAGGTCCAGAACTCTTGATTTCAAAATTTTCAATCCAGATTCGAATTTTAACTATTTTCAAAATTGATTTCAAAACCCTGGGTCTTCAAAATTATCAATTCTTCCCATTTTACCCCCAGGGCTCTGAATTTCAAAATATTTCTTCAGGAAAACAATCTGGATAATTTTCAATAAATTTCAACTTAGATTTTGCCTTTTGTCAGCTATTTCAACTATCTTCCTTTTACAAAAACGCCCTACAAGGGCCAACTCTTTTCAAAATTTCTGTTTTGCCAATTAGTCCAAATTTTTATGAAAATTCCAAAAAGAGGTTGTTGTTTTATCCTTATTGAAATAAAGAAGCAATGTGGGACCCACACTGAGGTGGTGTCACACAGGCTTTTCTTTTGAAAATTTTGAATTTTGAAAAACCCAAAAATATAGGAGCCTTGTCCCCTGGATTGGTGCCACTTGTCCTTTCTCTCTACTCCCATTTACCTGCCATGTGTCAGCATAGGGTTCACCTAGAGTTGGCGCCACATGTCACCTTCTCTCTTCTGCCACCCTTTGACACGTGTTAGTGTGGGACCACCTTAAGATGCCGCCACATGTCATTAGTCATCCTCTTTATTTTATGCCACGTGTCAATGTCTACCATCTTCACCCTGTGCCAAGTGTCATTCCAAGGTCACCATGAGATGCCACGTGTCATGTGTTGTCCTGTTCAGAAAAAGTAGAACTTGTCTCCCCTGAGGTGGCACCATTTGAATTATGTCTCCTGCAGGTGACACGTGTCACTCTCTCCTTTCCTCAGGAAAAGCAAGCGACATGTGTCAATCTCTGCTCCTTTCAGAAAAAGCAGAGGACACATGTCTCCCTCCTATTTTTCTCAAAAAAGTAGATGACACATGTCATCTCCAGCTTCCTTTAGAAAAAGTAGAAGACACATGTCACTCCCTGCTTTTCTCAGAAAAAGCAAGTGACACATGTCACCCTCTGCTCTTCTCAGAAAAAGCAAGGGACATGTGTCTCTCTCTGCTTTCTTCAGAAAAAGCAAGTGACACATGTCACTTTCTGCCTCCTTCAGAGAAAGCTAGAATTCAAATATTCAAACTCCAGGCTGAGGTGGCGCAAATCCTGAACTTCACCTTTTCTATTTTGTGTGAGATGGTGCCACGTGTCCCTTTCCCTCCTTTTCCTCCCTCTTGCCACATGGCATTGTAGGAGCCACCCTGAGGTGGTGCCACATGTCCACCCTCCATTCCTCTAGGGCCAACCTCCATTTAAAATTCAAATCCCCCTCTGAGGTGGCGCCATCTGAAGAACCTCCTCCAGCAAGCTGACACTTGTCAGGTATGGAACCATCCTGGACTGCCACATGTCCAAATCTCCTTTCATCAAAAAAAGTAGAATTCAAACTCCTCTGAGGTGGCACCTTCTGAGCCCACTGCTCTGCTCTTCTGATATGTGTCAAACACTTTTGAGGTGGCGCCAATCCAGAGCCCCACTTGGCTTCCTCTTTTTTATTTAATATATTTTTTTATAAAAATAGCCCCATGAGGTGGTGCCACCTGAGGGCTCCCTGCAAAAGCCAAATTCGAATTTCAAACCCCCAGATAGCACCCCCTGAGATGGCGCCACATGGAGGGCTCAGATTGAGCCTGTTTGAAATTCAATTTTTTTTAGAAAATCTATAAAAACAAGGCTCCACTCCCAGCCTAGGGAGACCATTTTTTTGGTGAACTTGAAAATTCGACCTAGCCTTCCTGAAAATCCGATTTTTGCACTTTGGAATTCATGCCCCTTTGGCTCAGTGAAGAAGGTGTAGTGGGTCGATTTTGGTGAACCATCCGAAGCCCGGAGCGAAGGACGAAGGAAGCTCGTGATAGCCGCCCCTTTCAAGAGCTTCTGCGCTGCATAAAGAATCAAGGTGCACTTCTTTTCCCCTTGATTTGATTCCATAATTCGATTCGGGAGTCATTTGAAGAAAGAGCTCATCCGAGAGATGGATTGAGCTATTCTCATAAAACGACATATATAAAAATATTTAATTATGATTCCTTGATGATTTTTAACCTTCATGCATTTAGCTAGGTTTAATTTGCATTTTATTCCATTAATTTAGCACGTTTTATGAATTAATTAGAATTAATTTAGCATTTATTTCAATTCTGCTCATTTTCAGTAGGTCTCTGTTTTTGTCAGTCAGACCACACATCATTTCATGCATTTATTTTTTATTAAAAATCCCAAAAAATCACGGAATGTGCCCTTAGGTGTCCCTAGAATTGTGCCAAAAATTCGAAGGCATTTGAATTTGTTTACTATGGTAAACATTCAAAATAGAAAGTCGTGTTTTGTTACCCGGGATGCATTTTGAAAATCATTTGCCGACTTGTAAAATCGAGATATCCCTCATGAGAGATCCGATTTTCGATCCGAAAGCTATTCTGAACTCGAGAAAATGTCTAGTTTTTAACCTGATTTGCTCAGATTTTTTTAATTTTTTTTTATGTCTAAAAAAAATCCGAGAGTTCCGGACACATGTCAGAGCCTGATTTGGGACTCTGAGATCTTGGATCGATTTAGGGCTATAATTTCTCTTTGTGTGTTGCTCCAAATCCAAAACTGTAAAAAGTGAAAGTTATGTCCGAGGTGTCCTATGTTTGCATCTGAAAGCCTGTGATTTTTAGAACAGTGTTGATACCTGCTTCGTATTTTTCTTGTCAATCCTCTGTTTTGTCACATTGGTCTATTCTGTCAACTTAGGAACACCAAGTTATATTTTTATCCATGTTTCTGTTGATCAAATGACAAAGTCATGAACATGAAAGTTGTTCCGGTAGGTGTCGTGAGTATCTGTGATTAATTTTATAAATTTCCATGGCTGTTTTATATTTTTTTAGCATTTTACATCAGATTAGGGTGATTTTACCTCTGTCAGAACTAAATCTCTGTTATTGAACTCACAATGGCTCAAATCCCGAGGCTGTAAAAACCAAAAATGTTCCATTTCGGGTCCTTTAACAGTCTGAAAAATATAAGAAGTTTTCATGGTGTAAATCTTGCATTATCATATTAAGCATTGCATTTGGTTCGGATCCATAGGCAAAATCCGCCATTTTAGGACTTTCTTTAACTTTTAGCATTTAAATCATATCATTTCATGATTTTTAGCATTCTAGGCTGTTTATCAGAGTAATTAGATGCTTCATACCGAATTTGGTGCAATTTGGAATCCATTTGAGGTTCGGATTAGCCATAATACCAAAATAAGGTCCCGCAGGACCTAGATCCAAGTGAAAAACAAGCGAAATTCGTTATTTTGGATAAATTGCAAAATGTCAAATTCTGATTTCGCAGTCCTAATATGTTTAGCAGCATGTCATCATGCCTCATACTGCATTTCATCATCATTGGATTCAATTTGAATTTCAAAATCTCAATTTTACCAAGTTTTCCTTCAAAAAACCCTGATTTTAAAGGTGTAACTTTAATTTTTGGGGTATTTTGGTCATTTTGACCCCAATTCCGAATTTCAAACTGTTTTCCACTGAATTCCCTGCATTTACATCATTTCAAATATCAAGGAAGCATGAGAATAGGGTTTATATCCATTTAAATCCAATAATTTCATAATATTATTGAAAAATCTTGGAAAAACCCACATATTTGAGCTAACCTTATTTCAAGTTTGGCAGGGATATTCAAAAGAAGGGGCTGAAGTCTGCAATTTTCTTTTATCTCATTTATTTAGTGATGTAATAATGTAAATTTTGGAATAAGATATTTAATTTCCTGCTTAGACTAGGATGCATATCATATAGTTTGAATTTATGCAATATCCTGCTTATATGATTCATGCATTGTTATTTCAAAAGCACTATGGATGTTCACGAATGGCACGTGCACCAACTCTTAGGGAGTTGATGAACTCGGTGGAATCCATATTTACGGCTCTAGTCGGAATATGGACGAGACCCAGATCCATCATCTTTCTACTAGTCACATTGAGCCTACACTCTTAGGCTATCTTAAAATGCACATCATATTTCCAAAGTTTTCAAAATCATGTGCATTAAATCAAATAAACTCTGAATATATTCATGGCCACAGTCAGAATATGTGAAGGATTTATTTTGACTTAATACACATTTTTCCAACAAATTTTCTTAGAAAATCTTTTCAAAGTGCATTCATTCATTTGCATCATGAAATCCTTGGTTTTCCCATGATTTTCTTAAGAAAACTTCATTATCAAGAAATCGATTTCTCAAGAAACTCTGAAGATTTTCCAAAATCGGTTTTCCCATGTCAAGTTTTCACAGTTTCCCATGGAAACCAGTCCCTAAATAAAACTTCTAAGTTGGATTTCCAAGATCAAAGTTTCCCTCGACTTTCCTTGGAAAAGGGTATTTTCTTATGATCTTCAAAAAGAGTTTTCCAATCTTTCTCAAGAATAAAAAAAAAATTTGATTTCCAAGTATTCCAAGGGTAAAATTCTCAGGATTTCGATTCCCAAGTTTTGAATTTCCTTCTCCAATGAGTTTTCCTATAAATTTTCCATCATTTTCCTAAGAAAACTCTCAAAGTCCAAGTTTTCCTAAGAAGTGTTTCCCTTTTCAAAGGTTCACCCTTTTCTCAAGAATCACTTCCATTTTCCCAGGATTTTCAACCATTCATGATTTTCCCACAACTTCATGAACTTTCCCGTGATTTCAAAAACCCTTTTTCACATGAGTTTAACTGAGAAAGTGACTTTCAGCTTTTTTTTGAGAAATTCTTTTCAACTCCAAATATTTTCCAAGCATACATCATGTTTTCCCAAGCTGCATCTTCCAAAATCTCATAGCACATGCCTGAATTCTCTGTGCATTTAGGATAGAACATAACTTCAATAATTTCGCTAAGTCAAGCACAATTTTGGTCCTTGGTTCGATTACCCCTGTTAAAGGCGGCAGGAACAGTCGAACCTCGTACCGACAGGTCGAGCCCCATCCCATGGATTTTCCCGCAATTTTCAAAACGGAGGCGAGTATTTCAAAACATTTTCCAAAATCCGGTCAAGTTTAAAGCGCGAAAGCGTTTTCCTCTTTCTCTCCCGCATGGGAAGGGAAGACGGGAAAAATTTTGCGACGATAACAGGTTTGGCGACCGTGATGGGACCTGTCCTTGTCTGACCTAAATTATGCTTGACTTAGTTCAATTATGAAAATTGTGTTCACAAAATGTCAGCTCTTTACTTTTGATATCATGCGAACCTAGGAGCCTAGATTCTGACCTAGCTGACATTGACTGCATGTAGCTTAGGCATGGTTTGGTAGGACTAGATTGAGGAGAAATTTTCATGCTCACATAGACTTAGGTCTAAATACAACTCTCCTCAATTTGGGATCTAAATGCAAACAATGTATGCTTCTTCAAAGTTTTCAAAATCTATCTCTCTAGGATTTAAAGCGATCTATTTCTTGCATGTGATCATTTTTTCAAATCTCCATTACCTATCATTACCCGGTCTTCACGTTGCTGGGCTCTCTTCCAGAACCCTAGTTCGGGACAGAGCCTCATAACTGGGCTAATTATTTCGGTTAACACCCCCCTACCACGTACCGCGGGCCACAGTCCGAAGTATATCGGTAGGCGCTCAAGGATGTTGGAAAACCTTACCTTAGAACCAGAGTTGAAATTCTATGCCACGTACCTCGGATTTCGGTTCGAGTATATCGGCATAACTGGATTGGACAAAGATGATCTGAACCTAGAGTTAGGATTAAGGTCCTACAGCTGTTTTCAAAGTGATGCATTTAGAGTCAGCCTTTTAGGGAGTGCTGAATGTGCATAAATGTTTGTGCAGGATATGTTTGTATGTATCTTATTTCCTCAGTTCTTCGTATTTTCTAAATTTTTTTTCAAAATATTAGGGCTTTTTCAAAATATCCTTATTTTCCACAAGATATTTTCTCAAACCCTGGAAGATTTTCTCAAATATCAAATTTCTTTCAAAACTCCAGGTGATTTTACATTCTCCCGTTCTACTGGATCTCGGATTTCCAGCCTTATTCCAATCCTGCCTGCAAATTTTTGAAATTTCAAATTCTGCTTCAAAAACTTTTCCATATCTCCCAGTATATCTTCCAAATTTTATCCAATTTTTTTTTTTTGACATGTCCTTCCAATCCCATCATTTGTTTTTCCCTCAAGATTGTTGCTTTCAAAATTCTTTTTTTTCATCATGATAAACATCCCATGTGGTTCTGCAGAGGGCATTGGCATAGTTGTGTGATCCTGACAAGATCAAAGACCGCGCTACTTCAGCACATTAGTTACAGACAGTGAGTGAGAAATGGATTCCATAAAGTCTGTCAAAGAGGGAGCTCAGACCATCAAGGAGGAGATTGATCCCGCTATATATCGTTTGTTCAAAAGAATGATGATTGAGATATTATCCGAGCAAGCTGAAGCCAACCTCGGAAAAGTTCCTGTTAAAGAAGAGGCATCGATCACCATCCCTATGAGCATCATTGGAGACCACAACATGGCAACCAGTTCTAAACCCAGCAACAACAAAAACAGAGGCAGTCAAAGCAACAAGTTATAAGAGTCTAAAGATTTGAAAGGAAAGTATTCTAGAATCCAAAATAGACCTTTTCAATCCAGCCCTCAGCAAAAGAAAAAAAATCAAGGAAAACCAAAGCGCGGAAACTGGAGCGGCGATCGAGATTTCACTCCTATAGACAAGCCACTCGACGAAGTTCTTGAATTCATGTTGATTAAGGGATTAGTGAAGCTCCCAAAGGCCAAAACTCCTCCCACCATCATGGGAAGGTTCAAGAATCAGTTTTGCAAGTTTCATCGGGCAATGAGGCACGATACTGAACGCTGCTTCATTCTCAAAAATATTATACAGGACTACATCGATAAAGAGCTTTTGGTGTCGGAAGAAAGAGAGGGACGAGTTGCAGTCCTGACTAAGCCTTTCCTAGATCACTCGGAAGAATGACAATGCCAATGCCTTCTCATTTTGTCGTATTTATTTTTGTCAAGACGATATAGCCCTAGTTGTTTTCCTTTTTCAAGTTGTCATCCTTTTTAAGGCATCAATAAAATCATCAACTTTTCTCATTTAATTATGACATTCTTCTTGTAGTTCTGTTTTTGTTATTATCTCTCTCCCATTACACTGGGACATCTTTTTGAAAATTTGTTTTCAAACATTCTATATGCAACAAACATTCTATATGCAGGCAGGATAAACAAATTCCTCATTTCATGCACTTGTGCATTCATATGCATCAATTCATATTCATTTGCATTCAACTGCATGAACAACAATCTGGTCAGTATTAGGATTTCAACAAATAGTCCCATCACAATTCCTAATGATTAAAAATGGAAAGATCATCGCCAATACTGAACTAAAACCCAGCGCTCGAACTGGTATTATTTCAAAATCCAGTGTTCAAACTGGCACATTTTCAAGATCCAACTTTTTGGAAAACTGAGTTTCGACTCAGGTTTTTATTCAAAACATCTTCTTTTGTTGATCCGAGTTCCGACTCGTGATCTCATTATTCATTATTTGAGCTCAGACCCGAGCTCTTTATTTTCTTTTGTTGATCCGGGTTCCGACTCGAGATCTCTCTATTTATTCGAGCTCAGATTCGAGCTCTTCATTTTCATTTGTTGATCCGGGTTCCGACTCGTGATCTCCTTACCTCATTTGAGCTCTGATTCGAGCTCTTCATTTTCTTTTGTTGATCCGGGTTCCGACTCGTGATCTCATTATCTTACTCGAGCTCAGATTCGAGCTCTCCATGGTCTTTTGTTGATCTGGGTTCCGACTCGAGATCTCTCTATTTATTCGAGTTCAGATTCGAGCTCCTCATTTTCTTTTGTTGATCCGGGTTCCGACTCGAGATCTCTTTACTTTGAGCTCAGATGCGAGCTCTTCATTCTCTTTTGTTGATTTGGGTTCCGACTCGTGATCTCTCTACATCATTCGAGCTCAGATTCGAGCTCTCTATTGTCTTTTGTTGATCCGGGTTCTGACTCGAGATCTCTTTATTCTTTCGAGCTCAGATTCGAGCTCTTCATTTTCTTTTGTTGATCCGGGTTCCGACTCGAGATTTCTCTATTCATTCGAGCTCAGATTCGAGCTCTTCATTTTTCTTTGTTGATCCGGGTTCCGACTCGTGATCTCATTACATCATTTGAGCTCTGATTCGAGCTCTTCATTTTCTTTTATTGATTCGGGTTCCGACTCGTGATCTCTGTATTTTATTCGAGCTCTAACTCGAACTCATCATTCTCCTTTATTGATCCAAGTCATTTTGATCATCAGGGTCTGTCAATTGCTCAAATTTGATATTTTGCCTTCCAAATTTCAATTTAAATCTTCAAATCAGGCAATTCTCCAATTTCAACCTCTGGGTCACCCAATTTTCAATTCTCAATTTCAATTACCAATCTCAATTTCGACCTTCGGGTCAATCAATTTCCAATTCTCGACCTTCGGGTCTATCAATTTCCAATTCTCGACCTTCGGGTCAATCAATTTCCAATTCTCGACCTTCGGGTCAACCAATTTCCAATTTTCGACCTTTGGGTCAATCAATTTCCAATTTTCGACCTTCGGGTCAATCAATTTCCAAATTTCGACCTTCGAGTCAATCAATTTCCAATCTTTGACCTTCATTTCTCAATTTTGACCTTTAGGTCACTCAATTCTCAATTTCGACTTTCGAGTCACACAATTTCGACCTTTTTGGTCAAATCAATTCTCAATTTCGACCTTTGGGCCACACAATTTCGACCTTTCGGTCAACCAATTCTCAATTTCGACCTTTTTGGTCAAATCAATTCTCAATTTCGACCATCAGGTCATCCAATTTTGACCTTCGGGTCATTCAATTTCCAGCAACCAACTTTCCAATTTTCAATTTCGACCATTGGGTCAATCAATCTCAATATCCAATTTCAATCATTTTCTCTTGCGAGAAACCCTTTTTAGGGAGAGTTCGAGGGAGCTCGTTCTTTTCGCATGCTATCCAATTCGTTCACTTAGCCCCTTTTCAGGAAGAGTTTGAAGGGACTCGCGTCTTTGTGAACCGTTTGCAAAACAATTTCCAACTTCACACGAGGAACCCTTTCAAAGGGAGAGGCTCGACGGAGACTCGCTTTTCTTGTGACCCCCCAATTTCATACTAGGCCATTTTTCGTCATGAAAGATCCTCTTTGCAAGGAGAGTGTGATGGACTCGTTCCTTTCATGACCCAATTTTCAGACCTCACTATTATCGGCCCCCTTTCCATAAGAGAAGCCTAATATTAGGGAGCTTTGACGAAAGCTCAATTTCTCTTCGAAAGTTCGTTTTGCAAACACCTCCTCTTCAGGGAAGAGAGGAGTATTTCCCAATTCCCATTCAGGTAAGGGCTAAGCCTGAGTCTCTCTTTTTGGGGAAAAAGAGAGGAGAATTTTCGTCCCAGATGTGTTGAGCCGGATTTCAAATACTCACTTTCACTAGGGATTTCAAGAAAATTTTGTCAAATTGTCAATCAAATTATTTGTTGATTTCAGAATATTTATTGCACTAATCTCTATCTCAATTTACCTTCAGCATCACTTCCAAAAGAGTGAAGCTTTTGCGAAAAGAGATTCAAAACTCAAATTCTTTCTATTGGCCAACCAAAAGGATGAAGGATAAATCCTCAATATGGCCAGAAAAGAAGATTCAATGTTATTGAAAAGCCGTAGATGATCGATATTGATCCTAGTCAATGGCGCATCTTTAAAGGCTATTCTTGTAAGGACGAGGCAGTGGAAATATCCTGAGTGCTAGAAAAAAGAGAATTCACCCAAACCCTGTCTCCTCAGAATCACCTAAGCTGCAATTAAATATCCGCAAAAGGGATCTCTCACCTGTCGTCAAGATGAAGGCGAATTAGGTGAGTAGACCCCCGGGGCCAAAGAAGATTCGAAACATCTCCAAGATGACGGAGTTTGTGACGGATCCTTCCAGGGAAGGTCCAAAGCTCTGTCAAGATGAAGGCAGATGCGATGAACCCCTCGACAATCCCTAAAAGGTATTTAATTTCAGCTAAAGATCTTTCAGCCAATGAGCCAATATCATCAAAATAACCCATAAACCAATATCATCAAAGGAGGATCGAAACATCTCCAAGTTGAAGGAGTTTGTGACGTACCTTTTTCCCAAAAGAGAGAAAGAGAGAAAAAGTCAGAACATCTCCAAAATGAAGGAGAATATAGCCGAAACACCAAAAATCCAAAAGAGTGCAAAAAGATTATCAAGAGAGAAGCTCTCAGGATATCAAACTGCCAGATCTATCAAGAATCCTCTTTAATCTTGTGAAATTCTATTATCAATATTCTTTCATCAATTGCTTTTATAATATCAAATTCTCTTTCCCGCTCATATCAAGGAAATTGATAGCTTCCTAGAAGAAGGTCAATTGCAAGCAATTTGGATTTCCAATCTCGATTCTACGAAGTGAACCTTGTTTGGAGGTAATGCTTTGGGTAGAAAATAAAGAATATCTTTGCAACAACATGCAACATTTTCAAAAATTTTGAATCAACAGCAAAATTTCCAACATTTTGACAATATTTTCTAGCTATCCTGACATAAAGTGAGAGCTTGATGTTCGTTTTCGATGCATCCTGACACCAATTTTAAATCCCTCTTAAGGACTTGATTCCTTCCCTTCTTCGAGAGCATGAACTCTCAGATTGCACACTTCCCTGTGTTCCCACTGTCCCACCATAGACAGTCCCATTTCGGTTCGAGGTCGAACCACCAATCATTTCCCGCAAAAGGCAATTTCAAAAGCTGATTTTAGTCTCAGCAATGAGGCACCCAAAATCAATCCCTTTTCAAGCTTTAGGGACCCCATTTTCCTTCCATTTGCAAAAACCCTGTCGGATTTATTGTGCAAAATCCAAAGGTTCCATCATGGTCTCTTCCTTCGAGGATTCCATCCATTTTCCGCCCGATCAGGATAAGGGTATAAACCTGAGCCTCCATCGATGAGGTATTTCGTTTTCCGCCCGATCAGGATAAGGGTACAAACCTGAGCCTCACTCAAAGAGGTATTTCATTTTCCGCCCGATCAGGATAAGGGTACAAACCTGAGCCTCCTTCGATGAGGTATTTCATTTTCCGCCCAATCAGGTTAAGGGTACAAACCTAAGCCTCATTCAAAGAGGTATTTCATTTTCCGCCCGATCAGGTTAAGGGTACAAACCTGAGCCTCCATCGACGAGGTATTCCATTTTCCGCCCGATCAGGATAAGGGTACATACCTGAACCTCAATCAAAGAGGTATTTCATCTTCTACCCGATCAGGTTAAGGGTACAAACCTGAGTCTCATTTCAATGAGATATTTCATTCCCCCAATCAGGTTAAGGGTCAAACCTGAGCTTCGTTCCATGCGAGGTATTTCTGTCCCATCCAGGTTAAGGGCAAAAACCTGAACTTCGCTCTCATGGAGCAAATCTTTCCTCTTCATTCTTCGCTTCATATCTACCATCTTCCTCGGGCTAATTTCTCCATACCCAGTCAGATCCTTCTAACTGGGGCATTTTTTTTATAGCCCAAATTTGGTGTGTTTTTCTTTGCCACTAAGCTCGGCCATGAGCCGGCTTAGTAGCAAAGAGGGGCATCTGTAAACACCCCAAATTTTCACTCACCTCCCTGACATTTTCACCAAACATCATCATTCAGCCTTTGAATTCGCCGGAGGGCAAAATGGTCATTTTCTGAGCCCGGACCTTGCAAATGTCTAAATTTCATCTGCAACTCTCAAAATTTCTTTATTTTTAGCTCAGATGTTCAAAATTTTATTCCTGACAGGAGACAGGTATCTCCAAGTCTTGGTTCAAGATTATATTGCATAAGACATGACATTGCATATCATTGCATGAGCATCTCATATCACTGCACTGCACAACATGTCATTTCGAGGTCCAGAACTCTTGATTTCAAAATTTTCAATCCAGATTCGAATTTTAACTATTTTCAAAATTGATTTCAAAACCCTGGGTCTTCAAAATTATCAATTCTTCCCATTTTACCCCCAGGGCTCTGAATTTCAAAATATTTCTTCAGGAAAACAATCTGGATAATTTTCAATAAATTTCAACTTAGATTTTGCCTTTTGTCAGCTATTTCAACTATCTTCCTTTTACAAAAACGCCCTACAGGGGCCAACTCTTTTCAAAATTTCTGTTTTGCCAATTAGTCCAAATTTTTATGAAAATTCCAAAAAGAGGTTGTTGTTTTATCCTTATTGAAATAAAGAAGCAATGTGGGACCCACACTGAGGTGGTGTCACACAGGATTTTCTTTTGAAAATTTTGAATTTTGAAAAACCCAAAAATATAGGAGCCTTGTCCCCTGGATTGGTGCCACTTGTCCTTTCTCTCTACTCCCATTTACCTGCCATGTGTCAGCATAGGGTTCACCTAGAGTTGGCGCCACATGTCACCTTCTCTCTTCTGCCACCCTTTGACACGTGTTAGTGTGGGACCACCTTAAGATGCCGCCACATGTCATTAGTCATCCTCTTTATTTTATGCCACGTGTCAATGTCTACCATCTTCACCCTGTGCCAAGTGTCATTCCAAGGTCACCATGAGATGCCACGTGTCATGTGTTGTCCTATTCAGAAAAAGTAGAACTTGTCTCCCCTGAGGTGGCACCATTTGAATTATGTCTCCTGCAGGTGACACGTGTCACTCTCTCCTTTCCTCAGGAAAAGCAAGCGACACGTGTCAATCTCTGCTCCTTTTAGAAAAAGCAGAGGACACATGTCTCCCTCCTATTTTTCTCAGAAAAGTAGATGACACATGTCATCTCCAGCTTCCTTTAGAAAAAGTAGAAGACACATGTCACTCCCTACTCTTCTCAGAAAAAGCAAGTGACACATGTCACCCTCTGCTCTTCTCAGAAAAAGCAAGGGACACGTGTCTCTCTCTGCTTTCTTCAGAAAAAGCAAGTGACACATGTCACTTTCTGCCTCCTTCAGAGAAAGCTAGAATTCAAATATTCAAACTCCAGGCTGAGGTGGCGCAAATCCTGAACTTCACCTTTTCTATTTTGTGTGAGATGGTGCCACGTGTCCCTTTCCCTCCTTTTCCTCCCTCTTGCCACATGGCATTGTAGGAGCCACCCTGAGGTGGTGCCACATGTCCACCCTCCATTCCTCCAGGGCCAACCTCCATTTAAAATTCAAATCCCCCTCTGAGGTGGCGCCATCTGAAGAACCTCCTCCAGCAAGCAGACACTTGTCAGGTATGGAACCATCCTGGACTGCCACATGTCCAAATCTCCTTTCATCAGAAAAAGTAGAATTCAAACTCCTCTGAGGTGGCACCTTCTGAGCCCACTGCTCTGCTCTTCTGATATGTGTCAAACACTTTTGAGGTGGCGTCAATCCAGAGCCCCACTTGGCTTCCTCTCTTTTATTTAATATATTTTTTTATAAAAATAGCCCCATGAGGTGGCGCCACCTGAGGGCTCCCTGCAAAAGCCAAATTCGAATTTCAAACCCCCAGATAGCACCCCTGAGATGGCGGCACATGGAGGGCTCAGATTGAGCCTGTTTGAAATTCAATTTTTTTTAGAAAATCTATAAAAACAAGGCTCCACTCCCAGCCTAGGGAGACCATTTTTTTGGTGAACTTGAAAATGCGACCTAGCCTTCCTGAAAATCCGATTTTTGCACTTGGAATTCATGCCCCTTTGGCTCAGTGAAGAAGGTGTAGTGGGTCGATTTTGGTGAACCATCCGAAGCCCGGAGCGAAGGACGAAGGAAGCTCGTGATAGCCACCCCTTTCAAGAGCTTCTACGCTGCATAACGAATCAAGGTGCACTTCTTTTCTCCTTGATTTGATTCCATAATTCGATTCGGGAGTCGTTTGAAGAAAGAGCTCATCCGAGAGATGGATTGAGCTATTCTCATAAAACGACATATATAAAAATATTTAATTATGCTTACTTAATGATTTTTAACCTTCATGCATTTAGCTAGGTTTAATTTGCATTTTATTCCATTAATTTAGCACATTTCATGAATTAATTAGAATTAATTTAGCATTTATTTCAATTCTGCTCATTTTCAGTAGGTCTCTGTTTTTGTCAGTCAGTTCACACATCATTTCATGCATTTATTTTTTATTAAAAATCATAAAAAAATCACGTAATAAGCCCTTAGATGTCCCTAGAATTGTGCCAAAAATTCGAAGGCATTTGAATTTTTTTATTGCGGTAAACATTTAAAATGGCAAGTCGGGTTTTGTTACCCGGGATGCGTTTTGAAAATCATTTGCCGACTTGTAAAATCAAGATATCCCTCATAGGAGATCCGATTTTCGATCCAAAAGATGTTCCGAACTCGGGAAAATGTCTAGTTTTTAACCGGATTTTCTCAGAGTTTTTGGATTTTTTTTTATATCTGAAAAAAATCCGAGAGTTCTTTACACGTGTCAGAGCCTGATTTGGGACTATGAGATCGTGGATCGACTTAGGGCTATGGTTTCTCTTTGTTTGTTGCTCCAAATCCAAAACTGTAAAAAGTGAAAGTTATGCTCGAGGTGTCCTCGGTTTGCATCTGAAAGCCTGTGATTTGTAGAACAGTGTTGATACCTGCTTCGGATTTTTCTTGTCAGTCCCCTGTTTGGTCACATTGGTCTATTCTGTCAACTTATGAACACAAAGTTATATTTTTATCTATGTTTCTGTTTATCAAATGCCAAAGTCATGAACATGAAAGTTGTTTAAGTAGGTGTAGTGAGTAGCTCTGATTAATTTCATAAATTTCCATGGCTGTTTTATATTTGCTTAGCATTTTATATCAGATTAGGGTGATTTTACCTCTGTCAGAACTAAATCTCTGTTATTGAACTCACCATGGTTCAAATCCCAAAGCTGTAAAAACCAAAAATGTTTCATTTCGGGTCCTTTAACAGTATGCAAAATATCAGAAGTTTTCATGGTGTAAATCTTGCATTTTCATATTAAGCATTGCATTTCGTTCGGATCCATAGGCAAAATCCGCCATTTTAGGACTTTCTTTAACTTTTAGCATTTAAATCATATTATTTCATGAGTTTTAGCATTCTAGGCTGTTTATCAGAGTAAGTAGATGCTTCATACCGAATTTGGTGCAATTTGGAATCCATTTGAGGTTCGGATTAGCCATAATACCAAAACAGGGTCCCGCAGGACCCGGATCCAAGTGAAAAACAAGCGAAATTCGTTATTTTGGATAAATTGCAAAATGTCAAATTCTGATTTCACAGTCCTAATGTGTTTAGCAGCATGTCATCATGCCTCATACTGCATTTCATCATCATTGGATTCAATTTGAATTTCAAAATCTCAATTTTACCAAGTTTTCCTTCAAAAAACCCTGATTTTAAAGGTGTAACTTTAATTTTTGGGGTATTTTGGTCATTTTGACCCCAATTCCGAATTTCAAACTGTTTTCCACTGAATTCTCTGCATTTACATCATTTCAAATATCAAGGAAGCATGAGAATAGGGTTTATATCCATTTAAATCCAATAATTTCATAATATTATTGGAAAATCTTGGAAAAACCCACATATTTGAGCTAACCTTATTTCAAGTTTGGCAGAGATATTCAAAAGAAGGGGCTGAAGTCTGCAATTTTCTTTTATCTCATTTATTTAGTGATGTAATAATGTAAATTTTGGAATAAGATATTTAATTTCCTGCTTAGACTAGGATGCATATCATATAGTTTGAATTTATGCAATATCCTGCTTATATGATTCATGCATTGTTATTTCAAAAGCACTATGGATGTTCACGAATTGCACGTGCACCAACTCTTAGGGAGTTGATAAACTCGGTGGAATCCATATTTACGGCCCTAGTCGGAATATGGACGAGACCCAGATCCATCATCTTTCTACTAGTCACATTGAGCCTACACTCTTAGGCTATCTTAAAATGCACATCATATTTCCAAAGTTTTCAAAATCATGTGCATTAAATCAAATAAACTCTGAATATATTCATGGCCACAGTCAGAATATGTGAAGGATTTATTTTGACTTAATACATATTTTTCCAACAAATTTTCTTAGAAAATCTTTTCAAAGTGCATTCATTCATTTGCATCATGAAATCCTTGGTTTTCCTATGATTTTCTTAAGAAAACTTCATTATCAAGAAATCGATTTCTCAAGAAACTCTGAAGATTTTCCAAAATCAGTTTTCCCAAGTCAAGTTTTCACAGTTTCCCATGGAAACCAGTCCCTAAAGAAAACTTCTAAGTTGGATTTCCAAGATCAAAGTTTCCCTCGACTTTCCTTGGAAAAGGTTATTTTCTTATGATCTTCAAAAAGAGTTTTCCAATCTTTCTCAAGAATCAAAAAAAAAAATTGATTTCCAAGTATTCCAAGGGTAAAATTCTCAGGATTTCGATTCCCAAGTTTTGAATTTCCTTCTCCAATGAGTTTTTCTATAAATTTTCCATCATTTTCCTAAGAAAACTCTCAAAGTCCAAGTTTTCCTAAGAAGTGTTTCCCTTTTCAAAGGTTCACCCTTTTCTCAAGAATCACTTCCATTTTCCCAGGATTTTCAACCATTCATGATTTTCCCACAACTTCATAAACTTTCCCGTGATTTCAAAAACCCTTTTTCACATGAGTTTTCCTGAGAAAGTGACTTTCAGCTTTTTCCTGAGAAATTCTTTTCAACTCCAAATATTTTCCAAGCATACATCATGTTTTCCCAAGCTGCATCTTCCAAAATCTCATAGCACATGCTTGAATTCTCTGTGCATTTAGGATAGAACATAACTTCAATAATTTTGCTAAGTCAAGCACAATTTTGGTCCTTGGTTCGATTACCCCTGTTAAAGGCGGCAGGAACGGTCGAACCTCGTACCGACAGGTCGAGCCCCATCCCATGGATTTTCCCGCAATTTTCAAAACGGAGGCGAGTATTTCAAAACATTTTCCAAAATCCTGTCAAGTTTGAAGCGCGAAAGCGTTTTCCTCTTTCTCTCCCGCATGGGAAGGGTAGACGGGAAAAATTTCGCGACGATAACACAGGGGAAAAATTTTGCGACGATAACAGGTTTGGCGACCGTGATGGGACTTGTCCTTGTCTGATTAAAATTATGTTTGACTTAGTTCAATTATCAAAATTGTGTTCACAAAATGTCAGCTTTTTACTTTCAATATCATGTGAACCTAGGAGCCTAGATTCTGACCTAGCTGACATTGACTGCATATAGCTTAGGTATGGTTTGGTAGGGCCAGATTGAGGAGATATTTTCATGTTCACATAGACTTAGGTCTAAATACAACTCTTCTCAATTTAGGATCTGAATGCAAACAATGTATGCTTCTTCAAACTTTTCAAAATCTATTTCTCTAGGATTTAGAGCCATCTATTTCTTGCATGTGATCATTTTTCAAAATCTCCATTACCTATCATTACCCGGTCTTCACGTTGCTGGGCTCTCTTCCAGAACCCTAGTTCGGGACAGAGCCTCACAACTGGGCCACCTATTTGAGTTAACACCCCCGTACCACGTACCGCGGGCCACAGTCCGAAGTATATCGGTAGGCGCTCAAGGATGTTGGAAAACCTTACCTTAGAACCGGAGTTGAAATTATATACTACGTACCTCGGATTTCGGTTCGGGTATATCGGCATAACTGGATTGGACAAAGATGATCTGAACCTAGAGTTAGGATTAGGGTCCTACAGCTGTTTTCAAAATAATGCATCTAGAGTCAGCCTTTTAGGGAGTGCTGTATGTGCATAAATGTTTGTGCAGGATGTGATTGTTCTTATATTACCTCTATTTTCCTATATTTTTCCTAAAATATTTTCAAATACCCATATTTTCATCTTTTCCTTTTATTTCCTCAAACCCTGGAAGATTTTCCTCAAATATCCCATTTCTTTCAAAACTCCAGGTGATTTTTCATTCTTCCGTTCCACTGGATCTCGAATTTCCAGCTGCATTTTTTTATCCTGCCTGCAATTTTTCAAAATCATATGTTTTCTTTCCTTGGATTTCAATCATTTTGTCTATTTGCCAAATTCTCCATCTTATTTTCCTCGTGCATACCTTGATTATTGCGGTGGAAATTGTTTACCCACTTGCCTTCTCTTTATTCTAAATCCATTTGCGGATTGTTTTTCCAAGAGATATCTCTTTCCTTTAAAAATGATATTTTCTTCGTGGTTGACGACCTCGCCTAGGTAACAAGTCACATTTTCTGTTGTTATTTCTCTTACAAAGAATGACAACACAATTGTCGTGATTTCAGCGGCGACTCCATCCCTAGTAATGGGATATTCTTCTAATTGTCTACCACATCATCAATAATCATTTTTTTTTCCAATCCAAAATTTCTTCAGAGTCTAATCAAGACTTCATCCTGCAGAGAGCATCCACAACATTTGATGGTTCGAACAAGATCAGGAAAAAGAACAACGGCATCTCAGTACTCGTCGGCTTCAGAAGAAGAGATGGACTCCCCGCGATCCGAGAAGAGTCAAGAGCAACATCAAGGGGGGGATGTCATAGACCCGCAGATGTATGCCATGTTCCAGAAAATGATGACCAAAATGATGAGTGAACAGGCTGAGACTAGTGCAGAGAAGAACCCATTCAGAGAGAAGTTCCATGGACACAAGGATAAGAAGAACTCCAAGAAGCAAATTCAGCCAGAGGAAATTTCAGATGAATCAGAATCAGAGGAAGACACCGATGAAGCATATGAGGTGCCTCCGGCATTTCAGAAACAGGGCCGAAAACAAAGGAGGAGTCGCAAATCAAAAGATCAAGGTGCAGAAGAGCTCTTGCAGACACAGTTCAAAGAAATGGCCAAAGTTGTTAAAGACCTGCAAGCTCGCGACAAGGGCAAGAAAGTCTTCACTAGCGAAGATTTTTATGATGGATTAGAAGGAGATGAAGAACTGGAAAACCTGCCCCGCAAGTTCATCAAGTTCGATGGTTCTGGTGATCCCAAAGCCCATCTCGCAATGTTCTTCGCCGAATGCTCCAAATTCAAGAGAGACAATAGGGCCCTATTTCTCTGTTTTCCTCGTAGCTTAGAAGGCACTGCCGCCAAGTGGTACTCCAAGCATATCAATCCAATCGAGCTGCGAGAATTCAATAAGGTGGTCAACCTATTCATTGAGCGATTTCTGTTAAATACTGAAGCACTCCCAACATTGAGCCATCTCTGAAATCTAAGGCAGAATGAAAATGAAAAGGCAAGGAACTTCATTCGTAGATGGAGAGAGACCTGCAACAAAATGAGAGATCCTATATCAGAGAGGCATGCTTTATCGCTGATCCTGAACAACTTCTCACAACCTTTGAGAAGTCTTATCTCCACCTCGCCTTCCAAGTCTTTCATAGAGCTTACTGAACGAGCCGAGTGGCTCGAGATGGGGTTGGAGAACGGTGTCTACGATGGTATCACCCTCGTCAAGAACAATCTAGATCCAAAGAAAAAGGCAAATTTCACCTCCTCCGCCAACATCAACCGCAATGATAACAAAAGTAGTAAGGGCAACTATGCGGATCGAGAGGAAAGACAGAATAGCAAGCTATCTCAGCCCAACTTTCCACAAAAGGAAAAGATAAAGCGTGAAGGTTGGAGTAATGATTGTGTGTTCACTCCTCTCTAACAAACACTCGAAGAAGCCCTTGAATTCATGCTGGCTAAGGGATTAGTGAAACTTTCAAAGGCCACAACTCCTCCCACCATCATGGGAAGGTTCAAGAATCAGTTTTGCAAGTTCCATCGGGCAGTGGGGCATGACATTGATCATTGTTTTGTCTTCAAAAATATTTTTCAGGATTGCATTGACAAGAGCCTCCTTGCTGAAGAAGAAGAAGAAGAAGAGCTGAAAATCTTGACCAAGCCTTTCCCAGATCATTCAGAAAATTGACGATGCTAAAGTTTCCTGCTTTCTTTCTTTTCGTTTTGCCAGTCACCTCATAAGGGCAAGTCTGCCCAGTTTTTGCAACCTTTTGGTCGAGTGCTTATAAATAGGCTGTCTTTTTGTTATCGGTTTTGCTTATCAATAAAATGTCAATTTTTTTCATCAAATACTTCTTTCTTTTGCCCCATTAGGGCACCTATTTTTGTTTTGAAGAATCTTCTTTGCCCATTCTTTTCAAGACGAGGGGCAATTTATGAGAGAAATGAAATTACCTATGAGGGTTTTTCAAAAATCGTGAAATTTTTGAAAATTTTCTACAAACATCTTTGTTATGATCACCCAAAAGGTTAATATTTTGGTCCAATCTTTTTCAAAAATCAACCATCGCGATGATCTTCTTTTCTTAAATTGGTTTCGAACCATTATCTTTAAAATCAACCCTGGCGTTGATTTTCTTTTCCAAAATTAGTGTTAAACCAATTCATTTTCAAAATCAACCCTCGTGTTGATCTTAACTTCCAAAATTCAATTTTGAATCATTATCTTTAAAAATCAACCCTTGTGTTGATTTTCTTTTCCAAAATTATTGTTAAACCAATTCATTTTCAAAATCAACCCTCATGATGATCTCTCTTCAAAATCAACCCTTGTGTTGATTCCCCTTTTCAAATATCAGCTCTCACTCTGATCATTCTTCAAAATCAACCTTGCAGTTGATTTTCTTCCCAAAATGATTTCTCACTTTCAAAGTAACATTCTCCTTTTACTTTAAAGATCCCATGTTCTAGCACTTTCTTCATGTCAAAGGGATAATATAATTTTGTTTCCTTTCCTCGATTTTTAAGCATCAATAAAATTCGCCAATAATTTGGCACCATTTTATTTTCGTCTCTTTCCTTTTCACAAATATGTCTCTTGTAAGGAATGATCTTGAGGACGTCCCTCAATCAAGAAGCATGTCACCTTATTCCTCGATTATCCTTCTTTGTATTCAAAATCTTCCTCCCTAGTTACACTGGGGCATGTTTTTGAAAAATCTATCTTTACCTCAAAACATCCTGTATGCAGGCAGGATAAACCAATCCCTCATTTTGCATATATATGCACTCACTTGCACTAATTTTGCATTCATTTACATTTCATGTGCATTTGCATTTCATGTTACATTAATTTTGCATCCATTATCTTCCCCTTCAGGTTAAGGGATAAAACCTGAATCATTTTCCATAATTCTTCAATTTCGACCTCCGGGTCATCCAATTTCTAATTACCAAAAATCTCAATTTCCATTCCCCATTCAGGATAAGGGGATAATCCTGAAACCGTTCATAAAAGTAATCCAACTCTCTATAATGATCCTCGTTCTTCATCGAACTGATAGTGTTCCCAGTGAACTGATAGTCGTTCTTCATTGAACTGATAGTGTTCCAAATGAACTGATGGTCGTTCTTTATTGAACTGATATTATTCTCAGCGATGGTCATTCTTAATTGAATCGATATTGTTCTCAATGAACCGATGGTCGTTCGCAATTGAACTGATATTGTTCCCAGTAAACTGATAGTCACCTCCTTTGGGGAAAGGAGAGGATAATTTTTGTCACGGATGCGTTAAACCGGACTTCAAATGCTCTTTTTCACCTAGGTTTTCAAGAAAACTTTGTCAATTTGTCAATCAAATTATTTGTTGATTTCAGAACTTTATTGCACAAATTTTTACCTCAGTTTACCTTCAGTATTACTTCAAAAAAGGCAAAGCTTTTGTGAAGAAGGATTCAAAATCCAAATTTTTTCTATTGGCCAACCAAAAGGATGAAGGATAAATCCTCGATATGGTCAGAAAAGAAGATTCAATGTTTTTGCAAAGCCATAGATGATTGATATTGATCGCAGTCAATGGCACATTTTAAAGACCATTCTTGTGAAAATGAGGCAGTGGAAATATCCTGAGTGCTAGAAAAAGAGAAAATTCATCCAAGCCTTGTCTCCTTAAAATCACCTAAGCTGCAATTAAATATCCGCAAAAGGGATCTCTCACTTGTCGTCAAGATGAAAGCGAATTAAGCGAGTAGACACCCGGGGCCAAAGAAGATTTGAAACATCTCCAAGATGACGGAGTTTGCGACGGATTCTTTCAGGGAAAGTCCAAAGCACTGTCGAAATGAAGGCAAATGCGATGAACCTCCCGACAATCCCCAAAAGATATTTAATTTCCGCTATCATCCAAAGATCTCTAACCCATGCGCCAATATCGCCAAAGAAGGATCGAAACATCTCCAAGTTGAAGGAGTTTGTGGCGTACCCTTCCCAAAAGAGAGCAAGAGAGGAAAAATAAAGAGAGAAAAAGTCAGAACATCTCCAAAATGAAGGAGAATGTAGCAAAAACCCAAGAGAGCCAAAAGAGCGCAGGAAGATTATCATGAGAGAAGCTCTCAGGATATCAAACTGCCACATTTATCAAGAATCTTCTTTAAATTTATGAAATTCTATTATCAATATCCTTTCATCAATTGCTTTCATAATATTAAATTCTCCCTTTCTTGTTCATAGCAAGGAAATTGATAACTTCTTTGAAGAAGGTCAATCGCAAGCAATTTGAATTCAAAATCTTGATTCTATGAAGTCAATCATGTTTAGAGGTAATACTTCAGGTAGAAAAGAAGGAATATTTTCACAACAATGAGCATCATTTTAATTATTTTGAATCAACAAAATTTTCAACATTTTGACAATATTTTCTAGTTATCTTGACATTAAGTGAGAGCTTGATGTCCATATTGATGCATCTTGACCCCTTTGAGAGATTTTCCTTTATCGTCTTTCACATTGTTGAAAGATTAGCCTTATCTCCGAAAGGATAGCCTTTATCATCTTTCACGTTGTTGAAAGATTAGCCTTCTCTCCTTTGGATTACCTTTATCATCTTTCGTGTTGTCGAAAGAATCGCCTTGTTCCTTTGGATTGCCTTTGTCATCTTTCGCGTTGTCGAAAGAATCGCCTTATTCCTTTGGATTGCCTTTGTCATCTTTCGCGTTGTCGAAAGAATCGCCTTGCTTCTTTGGATTGTCTTTGTTATCTTTCGCGTTGTCGAAAGAATTTCCTTATTCCTTTGGATTGCCTTTATCATCTTTCTCGTTGTCGAAAGAATCACCTTGTTCCTTTGGATCGCCTTATCATCTTTCGCGTTGTCGAAAGAATCACCTTGTTCCTTTGGATCGTCTTATCATCTTTCGCGTTGTCGAAAGAATCGCCTTGTTCCTTTGGATAGCCTTTGCATTGTCGAAAGAATCACCTTATTCCTTTGGATTGCCTTTTTTTCATCTTTTGCATTGTCGAAAGAATCGCCTTGTTCCTTTGGATTACCTTTGTCATCTTTCGCGTTGTCGAAAGACTCGCCTTATTCCTTTGGATTACCTTTGTCATCTTTCGCGTTGTCGAAAGACTCGCCTTATTCCTTTGGATCGCCTTTATTATCTTTCGTGTTGTCGAAAGACTCGCCTTGTTCCTTTGGATTACCTTTGTCATCTTTCGCGTTGTCGAAAGACTCGTCTTGTTCCTTTGGATTACCTTTATCATCTTTCGTGTTGTCGAAAGAATCGCCTTGTTCCTTTGGATTGCCTTTGTCATCTTTCGCGTTGTCGAAAGAATCGCCTTATTCCTTTGGATTGCCTTTGTCATCTTTCGTGTTGTCGAAAGAATCACCTTGCTTCTTTGGATTGCCTTTGTTATCTTTCGCGTTGTCGAAAGAATTTCCTTATTCCTTTGGATTGCCTTTATCATCTTTCGCGTTGTCGAAATAATCACCTTGTTCCTTTGGATCGCCTTATCATCTTTCGCGTTGTCGAAAGAATCACCTTGTTCCTTTGGATCGCCTTATCATCTTTCGCGTTGTCAAAAGAATCGCCTTGTTCCTTTGGATAGACTTTATCATCTTTTGCATTGTCGAAAGAATCACCTTATTCCTTTGGATTGCCTTTTTTTTCATCTTTTACATTGTCGAAAGAATCGCCTTGTTCCTTTGGATTACCTTTGTCATCTTTCGCATTGTCGAAAGACTCGCCTTATTCCTTTGGATTACCTTTGTCATCTTTCGCGTTGTCGAAAGACTCGCCTTATTCCTTTGGATCGCCTTTATTATCTTTCGTGTTGTCGAAAGACTCGCCTTGTTCCTTTGGATTGCCTTTGTCATCTTTCGCGTTGTGGAAAAACTCGCCTTGTTCCTTTGGATTACCTTTGTCATCTTTCGCGGTGTCGAAAGAATCGCCTTATTCCATTGGATTGCCTTTGACATCTTTCGTGTTGTCGAAAGAATCGCCTTGTTCCTTGGGATCGCCAACGTTCATCTTTTGCATTGCCGAGAGAGTTGCCTTATTCTTCGTTGGAAAAATTGCCTTATTCATCTTTTGCGTTGTCAAAAGAGTTGCCTTACTCTTCTCTAAAAAGAGTTTGCCTTGTCTGTCTTTCGCGTTGCCGAAAGAGTTACCTTATTCTCGTCAAAAGATTGTCATATCCATCTTTCACATTGTCGAAAGAGTCGTCTTACTCCTTACCTTATTCATATTTCACGATGATGAAAAATTCACCGAATCGTCTTGATCATTTTCCAAAATTGCCTCTTATAATTCTATTTCCATCGCCTCATTCATCTTCAAGAAAAGTTGTCTTATTCACCTTCCAAAATTCTATTTTCCACCCGATCAGGATAAGGTTATAAACCTGAGCCTCATTCAAGGAGGTATTCCATTTTCTGCCCGATCAGGTTAAGGGTACAAACCTGAATCTCATTTTAATGAGATAATTTCATTCCCCCAATCAGGTCAAGGGTTAAAACCTGAGCTTCGTTTCATACGAGGTATTTCTGTCCCATCCAGGTCAAGGGCATAAACCTAAATTTCACTCTCACAGCGTGAGTCTTTACTCTTCATTTCTCCATTTCATATCTACCATATTCCTCAGGCTAATTTCTTCATACCCAGTCAGATACTTCTAACTGGGGCATTTTTAGATAGCCCAAATTTGGTGTGTTTTCTTTGCCACTAAGCTCGGTCATAAGCCGGCTTAGTAGCAAAGAGGGGCATCTGTAAACACCCCAAATTTTCACTCACCTTCTTGACATCGCCCTCAATCGGCACATTTCAGTTCTCCGGAAGCAATAAAGGGCAAAATGGTCATTTTCTGAGATTGAACCTTGCAAAAAGTCCTACATTTCATTCTTGAGCCTCAAAATTTCTATATTTAGGTTCAGAGACATCTTCAAATTGCAAAATTTCAAAATCCTTTTTCTGGACAAAAAGCTAAAATTTCCAAGTCCGATCTCAGAGTGATATTTCATAGAACATGTTTTTGCATAGCATTGCATCATTTCACTTCACAACATGTCATTTTGAGATCCAGAACTCCTGATTTTCAAAATTGTACATCCAGATTTGATTTTCAAACTTTTTCAAATTGATTTTTAAAACCCTGGGTATTTAAAATTACCAAATTTTCCCATTTTACCCCAGGACTTTGAATTACAAAAATTTTCTCAAGAAAAACAATCTGGATATTTGGATATTGATTTTAAAGATTTTATCTCAAAACTTTTTGCAAAAAGGATTTTAAATCTCTTTACAAATTTTGTTTTTACATTTATCCATATTTTTGCCTTGAAACCCCAATTTTTCTAAATTCTTGAAAAACAAATAATGTTTTATCTCGTATCTTCAAATAAATGGAGCAGGACCCGCCTTTGAACTAACATTATACTCAGACTCCCAGGTAAGTTGTTTATTCTCAAGCGGGACCCACCTGGAGTTCATACCAATTTGCAAAATTGTCTTTTTTTTTCATTTCTTATTTATTTTTATTTTTTTTAGTTAGTGGGCCCACACACATGTGGCACCCCAACTGAAAATAAAAGACTTTCAAAAACAAAACAAAACTTTATTTTCAAAAGGATTTTAAAAGTGGGTTGAGGTGGCATTTCCATAAAAGCGTTTCATTTTTTTATTTTATTTCTTTTTATTTGTTTAAATAAAAAAAAAATTTAGAAGGAGGCGGCCTTAAATGGCACAACCGAATTTCCCTAAAATCATAAATTTGATTTTGCCTAAAACTTAGGGAAATAAAACCAAAATTTGAAAAAAAAGGGAATGCGCCCCTCTTGAAACGGCTATTTCAAAAAAAATTCAAAAAAAATTTAACGAAACCTCATTAAGGGGGAAGGGGCTGCGTTTCTTTTGTAGGAGAAAGGAAGGTTTTAAAAGAGGGAGGCACTCACGAAGGAAAAAGGGGGGAAAATGGCTCTTTTGAGTTTTGGCAAGGGAGGAGGAGCCGATGGAATTGAAAGTGCTCTTTTGGGTTTTGGCAGGAGGGGAAGGAGGTGACCAGCATCCGATTTTTCTTCAGCCTAGCCTCAGGAGAGTCACCACCAGCGCCATCCTTCAGCCACTCCAGCCCAGCCATCGTTTTCCATCCCTTTCTTCAACCCATCTCCAGCGGCAGCCTCCCATCATCTTCTTCAGCCTATCACATATCTCCAGTCCACGTAAAGGAGGTCCAGCTACCTCCCATTTGCCTTCAATCCATCAGCAGCAAAAAGATTCTTGCTGCCCCCTTTGCCTTCAGCTCAGCCACCAAACACTTCAACAGCCCAGCCACCAAACACTCCAGCCGGTTGCTGCCCATCATCCATCTCCACTTCCTTCAGCCACAACCCAACGTGTCCCTACCATCCTTCATCAACCATCCAGCAAGAAGCAAGCTGCTGTCTCAAACAGCTGCAGCCCAGCTTCTTTACCCATTTTTCTTCAGCCCACTTTCCTCCAGCCCCATGTTGTCACCCATTTCAGCCCCAGCCAGCAGGAGATCCAACATTTCCCACCTTTGCTTCAGCCCAGCAGCAAGGAACAATTCTCATTTGCTGTCTACAAAGGTCACAAAGTGAAGAACGTGGCTGCCTCTTTCCTTCAAACCACCAGCCACAGTGGATCTAGCAGCAAAATTGCATCTCCACTTCAGCTCAAGCAGCAGGAGATCCCCAATCCAGCAGAGATTCCAACGTGTTCTCCACTTCATTCAGCCCAACTACATCACTATTTGATTTAGGTGATCATGTTTTGTTTAAGCTTAATGCTAAATTTCTGTTTTAGGAAGCTATGTTGGAATATCATCATTTGATTTATGAAATTTTGTTTAAGCTTGCTGCTAAAATTCTGTTTTATGAAGTTATGGCTGAAACTTCATCATTTGATTTATGAAATTTTGCTTAGCTTGAGGGTAAATCCCTGTTTTATGAAGTTATAGCTGAAACTTCATCATTTGATTTATGAAATTTTGCTTAGCTTGAGGGTAAATTTCTGTTTTATGAAGTTATGGCTGGAACTTCATCATTTGATGCTACAATTTCTGTTTTATGAAGATATGCTGGAACATCATCATTTAATTTATGAGCTTGATGTTCAAATTTCTGTTTTATGAAGATTATGCTGGAACATCATCATTTGATTTATGAGCTTGATGTTCAAATTTCTGTTTTATGAAGCTATGTTGGAATATCATCATTTTTTTTATGAGATTTTGTTTAGCTTGAAGCTACAATTTCTGTTTTATGAAGCTATGGGCTGGAATATCATCATGTGATTTATGAGCTTGATGTTCAAAATTCTTGTTTTATGAAGTGATGGCTGGAACTTCATCATTTGATGCTACAATTTCTGTTTTATGAAGCTATGGGCTGGAATATCATCATTTGATTTATGAGCTTGATGTTCAAAATTCTTGTTTTATGAAGTTATGGCTGGAACTTCATCATTTGATGCTACAATTTCTGTTTTATGAAGCTATGGGCTAGAATATCATCATTTGATTTATGAGCTTGATGTTCAAAATTCTGTTTTATGAAGCTATGGGCTGGAACTTCATCATTTGATTTATGAGCTTGATGTTCAAATTCCTGTTTTATGAAGTTATGTTGGAACACCATCATTTGATTTATGAGATTTTGTCTAGCTTGCTGGTAAAATCCTTGTTTTATGAAGCTATGGCTGGAACATCACCCTTGGTTTTATGAGATTTTGCTTAGCTTAGTGCTAAATTCTTGTTTGCTATATTGTTATAATATCACCCCATTTGCAGCACCAATTATACATATTGTTTCATCATTTTCCACGACATTTTCACCTTTTCACCAAGCTTTTCATATCCTTTTCATGATATCCTTGAAATAGTCCATGATGCTTCCACAACCCATTTTCTGCACATATTCATTTTCTGCTGCAAGTGTGCAGTCTTGATATTTGGCCATATTCATGAACGGATATCTCTATATCCAATCGTGATCTCCCAATCATCTTTGGCGTGTTTCATTATGGATATATAGGGAAGCTCCATACCCATTTTTACTGGAAATTGCATTATAATTTGAGAAGTATGGTTGTGTGAAATCACCTATAGAAACTGTCTATACCTGTATTTTCTGATTTTACCCATTATATGGAATTTTCATTTATATGTATATTCTCTTATTATAAGTATATATATATTGATATGTATGTATATCTACCCATATGTATACGTATATATGTATATATATATGTATATATGTATATATATATATATACATATATATACCTTCATGTGCATTGGATATCACATATATTTTTCCTTTTCTTTTACTTTTTTTGCAAATATATCTTCATTACCATATATCATTTAGCATAAATTCAAATATTTCTATATCTACATATATATCTTTGTTGTATATAGTATATATATGTCCATTTCCTTGGTTATTTTGTACTAACTCTCATTTTGTAGGAAAATCTAGAAGATGCAGATTCCTTGGCTCCATTTCAATTTTCTTTTACTTTATGTTATGCAATGTAACAATCCAATGTAAACCTTGGAATAAGATTTACTTTTACTGCTTAGATTAGGCCGCATCTCATATAGTTTGATTTCAGTAATATCCTGATTCTATGATGCATATATCTCAAATTTTCAAAATTCACCGTGGATGAACACGAATGGCACGTGCACCAACTCTTAAAGAGTTGATGAACTCGGTGGAGTCCATATTTACGGCCCTAGTCGGAATATGGACGAGACCCAGATCCATCATCTTTCTACCAGTCACACTGAGCCTACACTCTTAGGCTATCTTGAAAATGCACCTCATATTTCCAATGTTTTCAAAATATTGTGAATTAACTCAAATAAGTTCTGAACATATTCATGGCCACAGTCAGAATATATGAAGGATTTACTTTGGCTTAATCCACATTTTTTCCAATAAAATTTTCAGAAATCTTTTCAAAAAGTGCATTCATTCATTCACCTCATCTGCATCATTTGTTTTTCTCAAAAGATTTTCACTTCATGGAATCGATTTTCTCAAGAAACTATGATGATATTCGGAGTTGGATTTCCCAAATCAAATGTTTTCCTGTGATTTTCCTTAAAAAGTTATTTCCTTAAGAATCTTTTCAAAGGAATTTCTCATTTTCTCAAAAATCCAAGTTGATTTTCAGATATTTTAAAAAACCAGATTCTCAGGATTTCAATTTCCTAAGTTTTGAATTTCCTTCTCCAATGAATCTTTCCTATAAATTTTCCCTCATTTTCCTAAGAAAATTCTCAAAGTCTGAGTTTTCCCGATAGGTATTTTCCGTTTCAAAAAGTTCTTCTTTTCTCAAGAATTCCTTCCATTTTCCCGAAATTATCATTTCTTCGTAATTTTCCAAGTTTTATAACTTTCTCAAAATTTTTCTGAGATTCTTATTTCTTCATAGTTTTCCAAGTTTTATAACTTTCTCAAAATTTTCCTGAGATTCTTATTTCTTCATAGTTTTCCAAGTCTTTATAAAATTTCTCAAAATTTTCCTGAGATTCTCATTTTCTAAGTCTTTATAAACTTTCTCAATATTTTCCCGAGATTCTCATCTAAACTTTCTCAATATTTTCTTGAAATTCTCATCTCTTCAAGATTTTCCAACTCTTTATAATCTTTCTCGAGATTCTCTCTTCTTCAAGATTTTCTAAGTCTTTATAAACTTTCCTGAGATTTTCAAACCTTCTTCGACTGAGTTTCCTGAGAGATTGATTTCCATCTTTTCCTGAGAAATGCTTTTCAACTCTAAATGTTTTCTAAGCATACATCATATTTTCCAATTTACATTTTCCAAAATTCTCATAGCACATGCCTGAATTCTCTGTGCATTTAGGATAGAATACAATTTCGATAATTTCGCTAAGTCAAGCATAATTTTGGTCCTTGGTTCGATTACCCCTGTTAAAGGCGCCAGGAACGGTCGAACCTCGTACCGACAGGTCGAGCCCCATCCCATGGATTTTCCCGCAATTTTCAAAACGGAGGCGAGTATTTCAAAACAATTTCCAAAATCCGGTCAAGTTTGAATCGCGAAAGCATTTCCCTCTCTCTTCCGCAAGGAAGGGAAGACGGGGGAAAAATTTTGCGACGATAACACCAGTGCTTCTATATTCAGCATAGTGGAACCCTCCCTGTTGCTAACACATCAACTCCCTTAGGCAGAACAGTATAGCAAGTGCATCCCTGTCTAGATTTGACGCCAACTCTAATGAAAGAGAATGTGGACTTTGTGAACACCAGTTCTTGATATGATTCAGACAGCAGGGATTTTATAACATCAAGATTATTGCCACCTTTGAGGAGACAATTCGCCAATTTCCACGATGCAACCACCATTACCATTTTTCCTTGGTAATGATCTCCTCTAACTTGATCCCCTGTGATCAGTTCGCCTTTGCGAACTGGAATTCATGCTGACGAATCAATTTGATAACTGATTATGACAATCGTTTCCAGATGTCGTTAACTGCAACCCTTGGCTGGAGTTGATAACAGGGGACAATCGTGGCCCACCGAGGTTGCCGAAATGGATACCCACACAAACCTTTGCTCAATGCACGAAACACAGGGTGAACAACATAGCAAAAGGATACACAGGTAACTCACCTTTGATGTATGCCCTTGAGGACAGAGGGAGGAGGTAACTAGTATGCCTGCAAGATGAACATACAACTTTCTGGTTAAAACAGCTACAAGGTCTAATACAGATTCCATCAGGCATTGACTTCCCTTGGATTTAACATATACCATTTGTAATTCTCCAACATCAGTCTCAGATCTGTACAAAGGGGTTCAATTTAACACTGAGAGAAGTCTATCTCCAATAATGGTATTACAAATGGCTGGTGAATGTCAATGGCTATCTGCCTCCACAAGAAACAAAGTGACGATTCCATTATATTAAATCATTCCAATCTTCAGTACCCCTGGGACGTTCTTAAAAGTATTGCCCCCAACTCTTACATAGGCCTTGACAACTTCCTGATCTATGTGGCAACAAAGAGGGAGGCGCTAATTTAGGATTAATACCTCAACCATGGCACTTAGCGTACAAATTTCTTGATCTGCTGGGCATAGGAAACCCATTTTCTGGACCAACACAGCGAGTATTCCTTTCTAGCGGGGGGGGGGGGGGGGGAGGGGGGAACAGGGCTATCCAAATCAATGTTGCAGGTTTGATCAGATGGAATGACTTCCAACCTTCATCGAGTCTTGGACCAACACAAAGGGATTGCAACAACATATATAGAGTTTAGGCATATGAATAACAACTAGTGCAGAGGGTTTTGTATCAAGCAAACTAAAAAAAAATAATAATAATAATAAATAATAGAATAAAAATAAAAATAATAAAAAAAACAAACAAACCAATGAGCAAGGTAACTATTATCTCAGGAAAAATATAAAATTGAATGACGACTTCTGGAAAATGAATTTGATCTGATACTAGATCAGATCGGGGATCATTATGGAAGTCGTTCCAAAATAAAACATGGGCAAAATTGGATTGAAATAAACATGATGAAATAAAATAATCAAATCTAGTGGAGAAAAAAAAAACTCTAATAAACAAGGTAAATAAGCAAAATCAGTTGATGGAACAGATCAGTGGCGACGAGACCAAAAGAGAGATATTAGATGATACAGACATTACATAAGCAATAAATGAAATGGAAGTATCGTAAATGCAAACAGATGATGCAAATGAGATGCAGATGAACTACATGATCAAATGGCACGGATTTAATGGTCCATGATGCAGAATATTCATATGATGATTGAAGGTAAAGGGATGATATTACCTCATTGATATGGAGATTAACGCATAATGGACAGGGTTTTATGCAATATGATGATGAATAGGAAGCAAAAAGGGATATTACACAAATTTTAACAAGGGAGTATTGAATGGATGTATATGAGGATTACATGGACCAAAGAAATTACCAATAAAACAGAGAAAGGAAAGAAAAACAAAGGGGAGTGTTGGAATGGGATCATTCCATTAATGTTGCACAAAGGTAGATCGGTTTGCTATAGGCAAATCCATGCTACCATGGTGCTTCAATGAGGGCAATTATTCAAAAATTAAAAGAAGAATCAGGAAAACATACATTACAAAGGAAAGATGGGGAAAGACTCTTACCGGGTTACTTAAAGTTCCTACAGTAGGGTGGAGCTTTGTGGTTGATATTCTGCTTGAGGAAGAGGCAAGGATACTGAGGATTATGCTCCTTTCCTTCACTGATCTTCGACCAATCGGATTGCTTGAAACTCCTGGGGTTGGAGCGACTCCCTTCAGTCGAAGAGGAAGAACAGAGGAAGAACAGAGGAAGAAATGGGGAAGAAGAAGGGTAGAAGAGTGGAGGGATAGAAGGTGGATCCGTGAAGGAGAAGAATGTGGAGGGGTAGAAGACGACCCTTTGCTCCCCCTGCATGATCTCCTCTTAAAGCTGAAGAAGAGCCTTCGAGAGAGGATTTTGGTTGAAGATGGAAGGTGAAGAAGGAAGAGGTTGTTTTGAAATCGACGATGGAGAATCGAGAGAGAGGATGCGCGGGAGATGGTTGTTGGAGATTTTCCAAATTTCCAAAAGAAGCCCCCCCCCCCTTGAAAGAATTTTTGTAAAAAAAATGGTTCAAAAAGAGGTTTTTGGCAAAAATTCAATTTTTCAAGTTTTAAAACCATTTGCCTTCCTCAATTTTTTTTTTATTTTTATATTGCTTTTTCCATTTTTTTGTATTTTTGTAGTCGAAAACTAAGATTTTAAAAGAAAACTAAGTTTTAAACACTATTTTTTTTGTAATTTTGTGAGAAATATTTACAAAAGTATTTTTCTGAGAATTTCCGACCATTTCGAGGAAATTTCTTCAAAAGAATGAGTTTGGACCCAGGTTTTGAGAAAATGTTCGAGTTTTGACACTCGAATCGAGAAATACAATGTGATGGATTCAAACGGATGTCGAATGGACTATCTGAGCTGTTTAAAGGCTATTTTTGGTATTTTCTATAATTTTAATTTAAAATTTGAACAAAGAGACTCAAATTTGGGTCTGGACAATGGATCCAGATCCAAAATCAATTTAAAAATATGAAATGAATTAAATTTCAGTAGAACTCGAGAAATGAGCTGGAAATTAGATTTAAAAATGACTCATTTTCTCAGAAAATGATATCAGGGGCAAAAGGGGAATATTTAAAAGATTTTGAAAAAATTGGGGTGTTCACAGATGCCCCTCTTTGCTACTAAGCCGGTTAAAAGCCGAGCTTAGTGGAAAAGATAACACTCCAAATTTTGAAAATGCCCCAGTCAACAGATCTGAGCTGGGTGTGGAAGATTTATTTGAAAGTCATGGTTGTTTAGGTTTAAAACTTGATCCTGCATGGCTTTGGGAAGACGAAACCCTCGAAAGTGATATGATTGAGTAGAAAAGGAGGAAATCATGATGGGACTTTTGGGTGAAGATCCCGAAATGATGAAAGATAAGAATTTTGTTCAAGTCTCATGGGTGAGACAAAATCAACTTTTCATAATGACTCAGGTTTAGCCCTTAACCTGGATGGGGCGAATATATCTCAAAATAACCTGAATGGGGAAGGGAATATATGATGACCTTGATGGGACATTTTTGAGAAAATGCCTCATGAGATGAAGCTCAAATAGGACTTTATCCTAAATGGATATACAAAGCATGGTTTTCTCGATGGGAAGAACCATGATGGGACAGGAGGAAAACATCTCATCAAAATGAGGAACCTTGTCAAAACAAGACTCAGGTTTAACCAAAACCTAAAAAAGGAAGATACCTCGATGCACGAGGTTCAGGCTTAACCTCTAACCTGAAGGAGACGACCATACGGAATCCTCTGATGAAGAGACCATGATGGGACCTTCGGAGTTTGAACGAACAAATCCGAAAGGGGTTTTCCGAAAAGGAGGAAGGAAATGGGGTTCCCTAAAGCTTTTGAAAAAGAGATGAACTTGGACGTCTCATTGTTGAGACTAAATCAGCTTTTGAATTTAATGACCTCTCGCAGGAAGTACAGGTTTGACCCTTAACCTGAGTGGGTACAACCATACGGATTTCTCGAAACCATGATGGGACAGGAGAGATACTTCAACTAAATGGAGTAACTCTTCTGAGAATGTGAGAGATGAAAAATAAGAAGATGTGAGGAAAAAATGAACGATGAATAAGGTAATAGGAGGCGAATCTTTCGATGGGGTGAAAGATGAATAAGGTGAACCCTTTATCAAGGAGATGAATCTCTTGACAAGGCAGAGGATGGAACAAGGCAAATCCTTTGAACAAGAGAAGGTAAAAGTGAAATATGAAGATGGCGACGAAGATGGCAATCTTTTTAGCAAGGAGAAGTTTAAATATGAAGATATGAAGATGGCAATAGTAAGGAGAAGGCGAAATATGAAATATGAAGAAGGCAATCCTTTTGGCAAGGAGGAGGCAAAATGTAAGATATGAAGAAGGCAATCCTTTTGGTAAGGAGAAGGCAAGATGTAAGATATGAAGAGGGCAATTTTTTTGGCAAAAAGTGAAATATGAAGAAGGCAATCCTTTTAACAAGGAGAAGGCAAGTCTCTCGACAGAGCGAAAGACGAAGAAGGCAATCCTTTTATCAAGGAGAAGGCGAGTCTCTCGACAGAGCGAAAGACGGAGAAGGCAATCCTTTTATCAAGGAGAAGGCGAGTCTCTCGATAAAGCGAAAGACCAGGAAGGCAATTCTTTTATCCAGGAGAAGGCGAGTCTCTCGACAAAGCGAAAGACGGGGAAGACAATCCTTTTATCAAGGAGAAGGCGAGTCTCTCGACAAAGCGAAAGACGGGGAAGGCAATCCTTTTATCAAGGAGAAGGCGAGTCTCTCGACAGAGCAAAAGACGGAGAAGGCAATCCTTTTATCAAGGAGAAGGTGAGTCTCTCGACAAAGCGAAAGACGGAGAAGGAAATCCTTTCATCAAGGAGAAGGCGAGTCTCTCGAAAAAGCGAAAGACGAGGAAGGCAACACCAAGATGTATCAAAACATATGTCAAGTTCTTATTTCTTTATCAGGAAAGCTGGAAAATTTTGCCAAAACGATAACATTTATAGTTGTTTCAAGGTAATTGAAGGTAAGCACCTTTTTGAAAAGATGTTCCCTCTTCCACTTAGAGTATTACCCCCAACTAGGTTAACTCTATAGAATCCAGGATCAAAGTCAAACTTAGTTGTTGGTTTTCTTCAAGGATGCTATCAATTTCCTTGATATGAAAGGAGAGGAGATATTCTTAGCTTCATAAAAGCAATTAAATGAAAAGATATTGATAGAAGAATTTCACATAGATAAAGAAGATTATTTGCAATTTGGGCAGTTTGATATCCGAGGTATTTTCCCATGATGATCCTTTTGCACTCTTTTAAGTCATGGGGCTTTCTTGGGCTTTTACATCATCCTTCACTTTGGAGATGTCTTGGCTTTTCTCTCTTTTTCAGGGAAGGGTACGTCACAAACTTCTTCATCTTGGAGATGTTCCGATCCTTCACTTATCTCAGGGATTATATATGATGGTATTGGATCAAAGGTCCTTCTTCTTACTATTGCCATCTTCGTCGCCATCTTCATATTTCGCTTTTACCTTCTTCTGCCCAAAGGATTTTCCCTCTTCCATCTTTTGCCTAGTCAAGAGATTCGTCTCCTTGATAAAGGGTTCGCCTTATTCATCTTTCATTCCATCGAAAGATTCATCTCCTGTCACCTTATTCATCGATTTGTCTCACATATCCTTATTTTCATCTCTTACATTTCCCATAAAAATTGTCTCATCTCTCCTGTCCCATCACAGTTTTGAGAAATCCGTATGGTTGTTCCCACTCAGGTTAAGGGTCAAAACCTGTACTCCGTGCGAGAGGTCATTAAATTCAAAAGCCGATTTAGTCTCAGCAATGAGACGTCCAAAGTTCATCCTTTTTTTTTAAAGCTTTAGGGAACCCCATTTCCTTCCTCTTTTCGCAAACCCCTTTTCGGATTTGTTCGTCCAAACTCCGAAGGTCCCATCATGGTCTCTTCACTCGAGGATTCCATATGGTCGTCCCCTTCATGTTAAGGGTTAAGCCTGAACCTCGCCCCTTGAGGTATCTTCCTTTTCAGGTTTTGGTTAAACCTGAGTCTCATTCCAACGAGTTTCCCTCGTTTCGACGAGGTGTCTTCCTCCAGTCCGATCATGGTTCTTCCCATCGAGGAATTCATGCTTTGTATATCCACCCGGAATAAAATCCTACTTGAGCTTCATCTCATGAGACGTTTGCCAAAAATGTCCCATCAAGGTTCTCACATATTCCTTCCCCCATTCAGCTTATCTTGATATATCTCCGTCCCATCCAGGTTAAGGGCTAAACCTGAGTCATTCTGAAAAGCTGATTTTGTCTCACCCATGAGACTTGATCAAAATTCTTATCCTTCATCATTTCGGGATCCTCACCCAAAGTCCCATCACGATTTTCTCATTTTCTACTCAATCATATCATTTTCGAGGATCTCGTCTTCCCAAAGCCATTCAAGGATAAAGTTTTAAACCTTTAGAATCATGTCTTCCAAATAAATTCTTCCACACCCAGTTCAGATCTGCTGACTGGGGCATTTTTCAAAATTTGGAGTGTTTTCTTTGCCACTAAGCTCGGCTTTCAACCGGCTTAGTAGCAAAGAGGGGCATCTGTGAACACCCCAAAATTTTCAAAATCTTTTAAATATTTCGTTTTTGCCCCTAAATTCATTTTTTTTTAGCAAATGAGTCATTTCAAATCTAAATTCTAGTTCATTTCTCAAATTTTATTGAAATTATATTCATTTCATATGTTTAAATTGATTTTGGATCTGGATCCATTGTTCAGATCCAAATCTGAATCTCCTTGTTCAAATTTTAAATCAAAATCATAGAAAATACCAAAAATAGCCTTTAAATAGCTCGGATAGTCCATTCGACATCCGTTTGGATCCATCACATTGTATTTCTCGATTCGAGCGTCAAAACTCGAACATTTAAAAAAAAAAAAAACTGGGTCCAAACCCATTCTTCTGAAGAAATTTCCCCGAAATGGTCAGAAATTCTTAGAAGAATACTTTTGTAAATATTCCTCAGAAAAATACAAAAATTTAGTGTTTAAAATTGGTTTTCTTTTAAAACCTTAGTTTTCTACTACAAAAATACACAAAAATGGAAAAGCAATATGAAAATAAAAATTTGAGGAAAAGCAAATAGTTTTAAAACTTGAAAATGGAACTTTTGCCAAAAACCTCATTTTGAGCCATTTTACAAAAAACTTAAAAAGAGGAAATCCTTCTTTTGGAAATTTGAGAAAGAGGAAACGGCCATCTCTCGCACGCTCCTCCCTCTCATTCGCACCCTCCATCTTCAACAACTTTTTCCCCTCTCAGCCTCCCATCTTCAACTGACCTCACGCTCAAGCTCTCGATTCCCCTTTAAGAAGAGGCGTTGGAGCCTCTTCAAAGGGATCCATCTTCGACCCCTCCACCATCTTCTCCTTCACGATCATTTTCACCCCCTCCATTTGCCTATACAACCGTTCTTAAACTCCCATCTCTGGGATCACTCTTCAATTCCCCTTCCTCCTTTAAGTGCTCCTCTGGCTCAATAAAAAAAAAAAGGAGGTCATCACTGCAGCAAGCAATCATAAAACTCCATCCGGTGACAACAACATCCTGCAAGATTGTTTTCCCCTTTTTCCATCAGACCCAATTTTATCCACGGTAAGCAATCCTTCTATTCCTTTTCCTTTATCATTTTTTTTTTCATTATTGTCTCCTTTCTTTTTTTTTTGTTTTTGTTCTTTTCTTTTCCCTGTTTTTGGCAAATTTTTGAGTTGTTCTTCGTTGTCTGATAAACCAATCCTCTTGTAATGTCGATATGCATATAGCAAAATCGACTTACATATGGTAATATCAAAGGAACATTCATGTTCCAACAAGTTTTTTTTTTTTAAAATATATATATATATATATATATATATATATATATATATATATATATATACTTATAATCATTGGGAATTGCTGTATTAATTCGTTATGTTGTTTCTTTAATAAGAGATTTTCTTCTTAGTTAAATTGGTGTTTTCATCGACATATGACCATTGTTCCTGTACGTTTGTTAAAACATTCCATTATCTGGTTTCAATTTTTTTTATTTTTTACATTTTAGTTTTCAGCTTCATGCTCTCCATTTTGGATTATATCTAAATAACCTACCGATCATGTTATATTCACTTTAATCCTCTCTTTTGATTTAATGGTCGTTATCATATTGCCTCCAGATTTTTGTATTTTCCATTTTTTTTTTCTCTCAAATATGGCTACGTTTATCTGTGACACCCAGATGGGTTTCGTCCCTCCTCCTTCATTGATATAAGTTCTATAACAAGTGTCTGAGGGTAATAGTGCATTCATATTCATTCGATTGTATCCCAGATAGACTCGTTTAGTATCTTCAGATTTAGCAGGGCATTGCAGGAATAAAGTAGGTGGTCGTGAAATATAACATCTGCGATGGACCTGGGGTGGAATCACCGTCTGATCCTTCCAACCAGTATTTTTGATTTATCTGATTATGTCTCTAATCTTATGGTTATAGTATCAACCCTGTGCATTTATTTACCATTGATGTGTGATCTTAAATCCAGTTTCATCAAGATTAAGCTTGCGTTTTGGGCCCAGTTTTCAATTTTTAAATCCGATAGTTGTTAATCTGATGATTGTTGACCTCCTGAACTTATCCCCTTTCAAAAGCTCTGATTGTAATTTTGCAGGCATTGATTTGATTAAGATTTTAAAGTTGAACATGTTATGCTGGAAGGTTATATGCCCAAAATCCATTGCTTACCTGAATGGTTATGAAGATGATTAGAGATTGGAAAATGGCACAAAAGGCAAAATCTGTAAAATGAATCTATAACCCTGCACAATGGCATCACAAGCCTGATACATTATTGGAAGGTGGAAATGGCTTTGAAATCACCTCTGCTTGCTGTGTGATATTTAATCAGCTGACTCACTAAAATATTCAAACCAGGCTTTGGGTCTTGCTGGAAATACTTTGAAGTGTTAAGCCAAATTTTAATGCACCGTGAGATATGCTTTGTTGATCAAGTTTTGGTTTGTTATATATTGCATTCATCATATGTCTGTTATACATTATATATCAATCTCCAATCTAGTAGCAGGTGAATAGGAAGAACTGTGAAACGATATAAAAGGGGAAGATTTTGTACGTGAGTAGCTCAGAACTATGATAAGATGTTTGTTTTTCATCATTCAGAATTTATCTTTCCATTCTCATTTTGCAAGTTGTTTGTGATTAATATTTGTCCAAGTTGCAGGGGTCCATTTTATGCAGTATGGCTGTAATGACAAGGGTATTGAAGAAGACATCAACAGCTCCCCTTTGTTGCACTATCTGTCTCAGCTTCTCATTATTTTCATTTTTTTTTTGTCCATTTTATCGCTACTACACATTACCTGCGTTATCTTCTGAAAATTGTGGCATAGAGCTACTTGGTTTGCATATCCTTCATCCTCGCTCTTGATCAGGGGATGCCTGGAAGGATATTTACAGGAGGCCATCATATCTTACCTTATGATGATCATTATGTAATTGGCAAAGAATTCACCCATCCACCATTAGCCAAGAATGTCTATATCCGGACTGTTGTATGCTTTTCTCACAGGGATGGTGCTTTTGGATCTGGAGCAGATGAACTGGTGGCAAAGGACTCTTCGTTAATTCAACACGGATTGGCACTTTTCCAGAGATCTCTAAATCTGCATGTTCTGAGCAATTTATCTTCAATACCCCCTGTACATTGTATACCTACCATAAGTAATCCATCACTTGAAGCATCATTCCCCATTGCCCATCACTTACAGCAATTGTATCCACAGGCTGTACATTTACCCACCTTCACTGCTTCGTTGCACCTGCAACAATAAACCTATTCCAGCATTATCACAGCCTACCCTTCATTGCATTTTCTATGTTATTATTCTTCACTGCAGATACACAGCACCTACAACCTGTTACAGTAGTTCATCATAGCATGCTATCCATTGCCTACACCACCTTCATCAGCCACTAGCATATTGCATTATGTAGATACTGCCTTCTGCACATTCCCCTGTCCCAGCATCACATTATTGTTACCCCACCTCGCATTTTTATAACACCACCATCAACCTTGGAATTCTTCCATCACTATCCACAACATAAAATCATCTGTGCATCTTGTAATACCATCTACACACCCACACAGCCCATCCTCATCCACCTACATTGAGTATATGCCATATATGATATGTATATATACATATATATACATATATATAAATATATATATATATATATATATATATATATGTATGAACACATATATATGATGTACATATATACGTATATATACATATGTCTAGATATGCATGTACATAGGTAGATAATGTCATTTCTCCATCTTTTTCACCATTTATATCTTGACTTTTACCATTGATATCCATACGATGTATGTAAATCTTCTCTATGATCATACTAACCAAGTGTTTTTGCAGGAAATACATGAAAATATCTATCTTCTTGGAGACTATTTCAATTTTTAATCAGATTCAAGTTGTAATAGTTAGATTTGAATAAGGATTTCCATTTTCCTGTCTTAGGTAGAATGAATGGGCATTATAAATTCACAAAATGCTTGTTCTTCATGCATTTTCCTTTATTTCTCAAAATCTCATAATGGTGAAACACGAATGGCACGTGCACCATTTCGTAAGAGGTAAATAAATCCTAAGTTGATGATCCATATCAATGGCCATAGTCAGGGTGTGGACAAAACTTAGTATTTTTATCTTTTACAAAATAACACTAGATCCGTTTTCAAAATTCATCATATTTTCCTTAAATATTTTCTTTTTTTATCAGAATTTAATTTACAATTAATTCAAAATGTATACCAATGGCCATAGTCAGGGTATATTGAGAGTTAATTTCATTTTAAATTCTATAAAAGCACCAAATATGTTTCATTCTTCACCTGAATTTAAATATAGATTATTATATAATACATTCAATGACCATAGTCAAGGATGTATTATATCTTCAAATCTTGTTTTAATTCATTTAAAGAATGAAATAGTTTTTCAAAAATCCAATTTCAAAATTCTTTAAATTCATTCATCATTTAAGATAGAACTGCATCATATTTCAAAATTACTTTTTCAAAACTCCAAGTGATGTAAATATCTTCTTCAATCAAATCTTCAAATCCTGTTCATCTTTTTCAAATTCTATTTCATTTTCCATCTTAGAGTCCAATTTAACTTTGAGATTTCGATTTCATTCCATATTCAAAAATTCCTAATCATTTTCAAAGTTCATTTTTTTACTTCGAAAATTCAAATTCATTTTCAAAAAGCTCCAAATCAAAAGGTTCAATCTTAACTTTGAGATTCTTGATTCATTTCAAATCCCAGGATTAAATTGACTTAGGATTCATCTGTATATTCAACATTCAACTTCTAAAAATTCCCTTAGAAATCCTTGAATTAACTCCAAGTCTATTTTTTTCTAAAATTCAGCATTCATATTGGATCTCAGACTTCAGATGCAATTCCTCTTTAGGATCCAGAATTCAACACTCATGTCGGATCTTAGACTTCGGATCCAATTCCTCTTTAGGATCCAGAGTCCAATTCCACCTTTTGGATCTTAGACTCCAGATCCAATTCCTCTTTAGGATCCAGAGTCCAATTTCACTTTGGATCTTAGACTTTAGATCCAATTTCCTTATAGGATCCAGAATCCAATTTCACCTTGGATCTCAAAATTACAGATTCAATTCCATCTTAGGATCCAGAACCCAAGTCTACATCGGATCTCAGACTTCAGATCCACAATCTATCTTAGGGTCCAGAGTTCAGTTTCACTTTGGATCTCAGACTTCAGATCCAAATCCATCTTAGGATCCAAAACTCAACTTCCATCTTGGATCTCAGACTTCAGATCCAAATCCGTTTTAGGATCCGTAATCCATTCTCCACTTTGGATCTCAGACTTCAGATCCAAACCCATTTTAGGATTCAAACTTCAAATCCGTCTTGGATCTCAGATCCAAAATCCATCTCAAATCTCGGATCCCATCCAGACTTTGGATTCAAATTCCATCTTGAAATCCATGTTTTAAATCAAGTTCTATTTTTCAAATTCAAAGCCAATTATATTCCAGATCTCAAAGCTAGATCCATTTACAAATCATGTTTAGATTTTCTTAAATTCATTTCTATATCGTTGGTATTTCCCAGATTCATTCCAAATTTCAAATCTTAAAATCAGTTCCATTTTCAAATCTTATCTTTTCTCCTAAATCCATGATTAAATTCAAAGTTCACTTCTGACTTTGAAAATTCATTTTCAAAGCTTTAAATCATTCTTTCTCTAAGTCAAAGATTTGCTCTTTCAACTCTGATTTACTTCAAAGACTTAGAAATGCTCTGATCTATCTCAAGTTCTAAGTTAGATTCAATCATTTTCTTCACTCCCTTATCAAGTTCATCTCAGAATAACTTGGAGATTTTCAAAATATCTTTCAAAAAGAGCATACATTATTGCATTGCACAAGCGTGATTCTTTGTGCATTTAGATCTTTTAGGATAAATTCTTAGATTACATTTAGGCAAAGCAAAAGGCATAGATTCGATCCTTGGTTCGATTACCCCTGGTAAAGGCGCCAGGAACGGTCGAACCTCGTACCGACGAGCGAATCCCGTCTCTCCATTTTTCCCGCAATATTTTCAAAACGGAGGCGAGTTATTTTTTTAAATATTTTTCAAATCAAGGTCAAGTGAGACCGCGCAAAAGAGTTCCTTTTCTCTCTCTCTCTCTTTCTTTTCTCTTCTCTCTTTCTTTTCTTTCTTTTATTTTCTTCCCTTCAAAAAGGAGGAAAATAGAGGTCAGAAAAGGGAAAAGAGAAGGAAGAGAGAGAAACCACAAAGAGAGGAAAAATTTTGCGATGATCACAAAGCGCTCGATGAACAGATTTACTACCTTATCGAACTCTCGTAGTTCGATAGGATTGATGTGATCGGCATACCATCTGGCTGCTACACCTTCCAGACTGCGGGGAAAACAGATGAATAGAGCCCTGTTATCTTTCCTGAAACGGCTGCACTCTGCATAAAATGTGGCCAAGTGGGCTTTAGGGTTGCCAGTCCCGTCAAATTTGAGAAACTTGCGAGGAAGGTTCTCCAAGTTATCGTCCCCATCTAGACCATCGTAAAAATCTTCGCTAGTGTAGGTCTGCTTGCCCTTACCCTTGGCTTGAATATCCTTAATAGCTCGATTCATCTCCTTCATCTGCTTGCTCATCAGGTCCTCTGCTGGAGCCCCAAACTTGGGCTTGTTGACGGATTCGGGCTCTTCTGCAGCTATCTTTACAGTCTGTCTCAGAGGATTCTGTTTGTAGACAATCTGCTCTTCCTCTTCCGATTCTTCCTTGACTGACTCTGATTCCTCAGAAGCAGTGTCTGGCTGTACCTTCTTCCTGATGATTCTGACTTGCTTCTTTACAGGCTTCTTCCTCAGCTTGCTTTTAGGAACTGCCTCCCTCAGCTTGGCCTCGGCTTGTTCTGACATCATCTTTTGGAACATATCGTACATAGCAGGGTCGATGTCATCCTTCTTGCTCTGACCCTGTCCCCTGACTGATTTAGGAGAGCTCATCTCTTTTGCCTCACTGTCGTTGAGTTGAGGAACTGTTTCTTTTCCCGCTCTTGTCTGAACCATTTTTTAATATCAGCGTTCTCTATGGAGGAAAGAGGAGGTTTTTAGACCAAAGAAACTTTTCCGGAGAAGTTTTGACAAGAGGAAGGATTTAGGTTGAAATTTAAAAAATTGTATCCCGTTACTAGGGATTGAGTCGTCATAAAATTTGTGACAATTGCGTTGTTTACTCTACGAGGGAGAGTAACCAACTAAAAATATGAAAAAGAAAATATTATTTTGAAAAAGATATCTCTTGACGGAAAGAGATTTTTATGAAAATATAAACAAGAATATAAAATCAGAAGAAAATAAGAGAATAAATGAAATTTGAGGATAAATGGTAAAGATTTAAAATTTGAAGAACTTGCAGGCAGGATCAGAAGAACTTTTAGAAGAAGAAGAAAATGATAAAGAAAAATACACCTGGGTTTTAAAAACAAAGAGGAAATTTTGAAATATATACCCAGGGTTTTGAAAATATAAGGAAGATATAAAATATCACACAATCACAGATATACAAGCAAGGATACACAAACAGTTCCCCCTAAGGCCGACTCTATATGCAATATTTGAAATGGCTGGTAGGACCTTAATCCTAACTCTAAGATTTATATCATCTGTTTCCAATCAAGGTACGCCAATATACTCAAGCCGAAGCTCGAAGTACGTGGCATATAAAGATATCTCTTTGGTTCTAAGGTAAAGGCTTCCCAACATCCTTGAGCACCTACCGATATACCTCGGACTATGGCCCTTAGGTACGTGGTAGGGGGGCGCGAACCCAAATAAGTGGTCCAGTTGTGAGGCTCTCTCCCAAACTATGGTTCAGTGAGACAGCCCAGCAACGTGAAGACCGGGACAAATATAGGTAGGGATGTTTTCAAAAACATGATCAACATTCAGAAAAAACCAGAAGGCTCTAATGCAAGTACTAAAGAGATAGATTTAAATGAGAAGAAGCATACACTTGCATACATTGTTTACATTCAATCCCTAAAATTGAGGAGAGTTGTATTTAAAACCTAAGTCTAATGTGAACATGGATATAATCTCCTCAATATGGTCCTACCAAACCATTCTTAGATCCTATATGTAATGATGTCAGCTTAGGACAGAGTCTAGTCTCCTAAGGTTTGCTGGAAATGAAGCTGACATATGTAGAATAAAGACTTAGATAATATCAAAGCAAAGTAAAAGGCATAAAATTCGACCGGACGAAGACGGGTCCCATCACGGTCGCCAAAACTGTGATCATCGCAAAATTTTCCTCTCTTGTGATTTCTCTCTCTTCCTTCTTTTTTCCTTTTCTAACCTCTATTCTCCTCCTTTTTGAAGGGAGTGAAATAAAAGAAAGAAAAGAAAGAGATAAGAGAAAAGAAAGAAAGAAAGAGAGAGGAGAAACTCTTTTGCGGGGTCTCACTTGACCTTGATTTGAAGAATATTTAGAAAATTACTCACCTCCGTTTTGAAAATATATTGCGGAAAAATGGAGAGACGAGATTCGCTCGTCGGTACGAGGTTCGACCGTTCCTGGCGCCTTTACCAGGGGTAATCGAACCAAGGATCGAATCTATGCCTTTTGCTTTGCCTAAATATAATCTAAGAATTTATTCTAACTCTAAATGCACAAAGAATCATACTTGTGCAATGCAAGAAAGTATGCTCTTTTAAAAAGAATGTTTTTAGAAATTTCCAAGTATTCTGAGATGAACTTGATAAGGGAGTGAAGAAATGTTTGAATCTAACTTAGAATTTTGAGATAGATCAGAGAAGTTCTAAGTCTTTGAAGTAAATCGGAGTTGGGAAAATAAATCTTTGATTTTTGGAAAAGAATGATTTGAAGGTGAGATAAAAGGAAAAGAAAGGAAATCTTAAAGTCTGAAATGGACTTTGAATTTTGGACTTGGATTTAGGAGGGATAAATCTGTGGAAAGAGGGATTTAGAATTGAGACTTTCAAAGTCATAATGGACCTTTTGAATTTAGAATCGATTTTCAAGGGTCGATTTTGAATTCAATGTAGGAAATTTGAATTTTGGATTCAGACTTTGAGAAATAATATTGGCTTTTGAAAATAGAAGATGAATTTAGATTTGAAATGGAATCTTGATCTGATATCTGAGATGGAATTGGATCTGGGATTTGAAATAGAATTTGGATGTAAAATTTGAGATCCAGGATGGAATTGAATTCTGGATCCTAAAGAGAATTTGGATCAGAGGTCTGAGATCCAAGGTAGAACTGGGTTCTGGATCCTAAAATGGATTTTGGATCTGGAATCTGAGATCCAAAGTGGCATTGGATTCTGGATCCTATAAGGAAATTGGATCTGAAGTCTGAGATCCAATATGAGTGTTGGATTCTGGATCCTAAAATGGATTTGGAATTAAATTCAGAAGATGATTCAAGAACTTCCAAGTTTAAATTGAACTTAAAAAAATGAAATTTAAAATTTGAATATACAGACGAATTTCAAAGTCAAATTAAACCTTGAATTTTTGAATTTGGAAATTAGAAGATGAATCGAGAGTTTCAAAGTTAAAATTGAACTTTGAGTTTTGATTAGAGTTTTGAATGTAAAATGAATTTGGAATTTCAAAGTCAAATTGAACTTTGAAATCTGATTTGAATTTGAATATAACAATGACTTTGAAGTCTCAAAGTTAAATTGAACTTTGAGATTGAAAATGAAATTGAATTTAAAAATGAAAGAATGAATTGGATCTTATAAGAATTGAAGATAGATTGAGGAAGATATTTACATCACTTGGAGTTTTTGAAAAAGGAATTTTGAAAATATGATGCAGTTCTATCCTAAATGATGAATGAATTTGAATTTTTGAAATTTGGATTTTGAAAAGTCATTTCATTCTTTAGATGAATTATAATAAGATTGAAGATATAATACATCCTTGACTATGGTCATTGGATGTATTATATAATAATCTATATTTAGATTCAAGTGAAGAATAAAATACATTTTGGTGCTTTTATAGAGTTTAAAATGAAATTAACTCTCAATATACCCTGACTATGGCCATTGGTATATATATTGAATTAATTCTAAGTTAAACTCTAATAAAAGAAGGAAATATTTTGAAAATATGATGATTTTTGAAGAGGATCCAGTGTGGATCCAATGTTATTTTATAAAAGATAAAAATCCTAAGTCTTGTTTACATCCCGGCTATGGCCGTTGATGTAAATCATCAACTTAGGACTAGTTTACCTCTTATGAAATGGTGCACGTGCCATTCATGTTGCCATTTGTGAGAATTTTGAGAAATAAAGGAAAAATGCATGAAGAACAAGTAATTCATGATATTTACAATGCTCATTCATTCTATCTAAGACAGGAAATGTAAATTCTCATTAAGTCCTAACTTATTACAACATATAAAATTGAATGTACAACTCCAAGTAATGATATTTTCCACATACTCCCTGCAAAAATCTAAGTTAGCATAGATAAAGCAATTTACAAGAGACATCATATTGAATTTAAGAGACAATGGATGAAACAATCATGTCTATACTTTGCATTAATGGAGAACACAAGGTGGAATGCAAACTTCATGCTGGAATCATATATGGCATCTTTAAACATAATATCTTGAAATAATGATGAACCTAAAATAGGTTTTCTTGACTTCCAAATGCAAGTGTAATGGTTAAATGAATCACCTAATAGAGGAATTTATAGCTAATGGATGATATATATCAGTGGTCATTATACAAAGTGGATGAATGATATGTTGTTTGGTATATATAGCAGGAAATACATAGATTGCAACTTGATGGTGGTCATGTGTTGTTGTATAATGCATAATGACAGGTGGGTGACAACAGGGTAAGCAATGGCAGGTAATGGAGTTCTAGTCGCTGCTGATGGTGAGCATGCAATGATGGAGGTGGCAAGAGATGACAGGAAGGTGTCATATGGATGCAGTTATGGCTATGCAAGTGACGTAGGCAGGTTAACATATGAGGCTGGGATGAAGGGTGGCAGCACGAGGCTGTTTATAGTGGGACATACAGATGGTAATAGATGCAATTCAATATTATACAGTGACTGTTTGAGGGAAGTATTATGACAACGTAGGTGTAAAGTTGATCATGCATATAATTCAGGGTTTATTAACATTAAAATATGCATGATTTTATAAAATAATGTTTCAAAAACCCAATTTTATGATAGTTTTCGAGTAAATGTGCTAAAATGATTTAAAAATAGAAAATGCATGAAAAATAGTTTTATTTTACATTTTTATGCATATTTTAGTTTTTGTTATAGTCATAGTAGTTTTAGTTTTAGTTTTCAATAAAAATAATAATAAAAATAAAAATAAAAATAAAAATAAAAATTAGAGTTAAAAATAGAGTTAGATATATTTTGAAATGAGGTTAGTGTAAATAAATTTTTTTAGAGTAGTTAGTTAGTTTGAGGTTTTTAGTAAATAGTTTGTTTTTTTTAAAATACTCTTTTAAATAGTTTGTTTTTTTTTAACAAACCTTTGCACGGTTTGTGTTTTGTTTGAAAATTGAAAAAACTAAAAAATTATATATATAATAACAAACCGGTTTTACACGGTTTGATTTCTTTGAAAAAACCGAAAAAAAAATAATAAAACCGGTTTGCATTTTTTTCAAACCGGTTCCAGCCGGTTTGAACTCTTTTAAAACCCAAGAACTGAAAAATTCTGAGCGTCTTCACCCTGTGCGCAAATTCCAAATCCTTTTTCCCCTCTTTCCCTCTCTTCCCTTTCTTCTCACCCGTTTCCATTGCCGGATTCCCCTTTACCCCTTCTTCTTCCTCTATTTCTTCTTCCTCCTTATCTTCTTCCTCAATTCGGTGGTGGAGATGCTTCAGTCCGGCGGCGGCGTGTAGGTGGATGGCCATTCTTCTCTAACCCCTCCAGCTTCATTTCACGGTAAGTCAGATTTGATCTTCTTCTTCCTCTTCTTTTTCCAAATTCTTCTTCTTCTTCTTCCGATTTCTTCAGCTTCCTCTTCTTTTTCATCCGATCTGTTTTTTTCTTCAACTTCTTCTTCTTCTTCTTCCATTAATTTCGTTCTTCTTCTTCTTCTTTCATCTTCAGATCTTCTTATTCTTCACCTTCTTCCGATTCTTCAACTTCTTCTTCTACTTCTTATTCTTTTCTTCTTCTTTTAATTCTGATTTTTCTTATTCTTCTTCTTCAGATCTTCTTTTGATTGTTGCTATCTCTGTAAAACGAAAATAAAAAGAGAAACTAGAAAAAACGAGAAAATAAAAATAAAAATAGTAGACTATATTCTGCATATTCTGTTTGTTTTCTGTTTTAGGATAGCTATTTGAATTTCTTTTGTTTTTCTTAATATCATTTCTGTTTTCAAATTTTTTTATTTCTTCATTCAGTAATTTTTTGTGTTACGAATAATTGAATTTCTGTTTTACAATTGATGTTCCTGTTTCTCTGGTTTTATCATTTCCTGCTTTTTTTTTTACAAGATTTTTCCATTTGGTTTTTCCTTTCATTTTCCTGTTTTTTTTTTCATTCTCACAATTGCTAATCGCTTGTTTTCATTCTCTGTAAATCCTGTTTTGCATTCTTTCATTCCTTAATTTTTCTATCAAGCATTGTATTTCTTAGCTTACATTTCTCATTCAGTCATATTTTTCCTGATTTGTTCATAGTTATTTTCTGTTTTTACACTTAAGTAACTTTCTATTATTCATGTTTTGATTTAGTGTATTTTCAATTTCTTCATTTTTATCCTGTGCTTTTCTATTTTGCATTGCATTAATTCTTGTTTTGCATTCATATGGATTTTCTGTTTTTTTTATATTCATTCACTAGTTCTCTGTCTGCTGCCATTTTTTATGTTTCCATGCTTATGTCTTGATTTTCCTGTTTTGATGATTTTTCAGTTTCAACCAATAGTTGTATTGTAGTGTGTTAGCCATATAGCATTTAACATTTTTAAGTTTTCATTGTAGTGGTCTTCATTACATCCGCATTATAAGTTTTCATTAGTTTGCCATTGCATTAGCATTATAAATTTCTTTACATTAGTTGTTTACATATAGTATACATGTTTTACATAGTTCTATCATATTCTAGATCTTAATTCATTTTTAGATTTACATTGTGCATAGCATACTTGTTAGTATCTTGTACTGCTCGTGTTCCTTTGAATTGTGCAGGATAGCACCAGACTGGAGAGGAAGCGATTACGTGATACGAAGTACGAAGAATAAAGCTTCTTTTTGCTTTTATTTTTAGAATTAGGAATTTAATTGGGTTTGTAAATATTGCACTTTACGCCCTCTGCGAAGGGTATTCATTTGTTGTAATAGTTAGTTGTTTTTACTTTTCTTGAACATTTTACATTTCAAATAATTCGGCAATAAAGATTAGTTTAGATTTGTGTACTTGAATACGAAATATTCTCGTTCCCTGAGTTCGACCCAGTCTCATCCACTAGTGAGAACCGGTTTTTATTATTTGATGTCTGGTTTTCACATGTTTTTCATTTAAAAATCTTTTTCAAAATTACAACGATTATAAACAAGACATCAAAAGTGATGATAAAATAAAAATGTGACAGATAGATATGCACAGGTGACATATAGATGCTTGATGTGTGGGACCAGGGAGCAATAGAATGACCGATGCATGGACACCTAGCCTAATATTAACAAATGACCACAGGTTATCATACACCAATTAATGGGCTATTTTCAGTGGTTGAATGACTCTAAATTAACAAGTTAATCCATCATAGCATGTTGTCTCGCGGAACCTTCTTCCGCAGTGGCAGATTGATCTTTGTTGGCATCATGACAAAGCCAAAGGGGAATACTAGCACAGGAAGTGCATTGGTATTGCTATGAGCCTATGAGAGGCTGCAGTGGGTAGAGGTGAGGTTGGGATCAATGATGAATGATGGATTGGAAGTGATGATTTGATGAAGACATATTCTGCGTGACAGAATATATGCAGATGAAATATATATGGAAAATGTATGCACAGGAAAATACTGCAGATCAATTGGTGATGACTAATATAAAACAACTATAGCTAAAACCATACAAGAGGAAATGAGGCCAAGAGAAGACTAGAAAGTGAGATGTTAATACTGAAATAAACACACAGGGAATCATATGCTATGAATTGAAAGTGAAGGAAATGACAATCTCATGTGGGTGCGGCAGTGAGGTTTGTATTAAATGAGAAATGCTAATTGGGACTGAGCAATACACCACTACCAGGAGCAAAAATACAGGTTGGTACAGTTGGATGCATACATACAGATATAGATGGTATGAGGGGGAAGAATGGCGCCATGTATGAGATGAAGGGTATGATATGATGCATTATATTAAAGTGATAAAGCACAATGAATGTCCAGCAAAAAGATTCCATTGGCGACAGCCAGTGCTTCTATATTCAGCATAGTGGAACCCTGCCCGTTGCTAACACAACAACTCCATTAGGCAGGACAGTAAAGCAAGTGCATCCCTGTCTGGATTTGACGCCAACTCTAATGAAAGAGAATGTGGACTTTGTGAACACCAGTTCTTGATATGATTAAGACAGGAGGGATTTTATAACATCAAGATTATTGCCACCTTTGAGGAGACAATTCGCCAATTTCCACGATACAACCACCATTACCATTTTTCCTTGGTAATGATCTCCTCTAACTTGATCCCCTGTGATCAGGTCGCCTTTGCGAACTGGAATTCACGCTGACGAATCAATTTGATAACTGATTATGACAATCATTTCCAGATGTCGTTAACTGCAACCCTTGGCTGGAGTTGATAACAGGGGACAATCGTGGCCCACCAAGGTTGCCGAAATGGATACCCACACAAACCTTTGCTCAATGCATGAAACACAGGGTGAACAACATAGCAAAAGGATACACAGGTCACTCACCTTTGATGTATGCCCTTGAGGACAGTGGGAGGAGGTAACTAGTATACCTGCAAGAGGAACAAACAACTTTCTGGTTAAAACAGCAACAAGGTCTAATACAGATTCCATCAGGCATTGACTTCCCTTGGATTTAACATATACCATTTGTAATTCTCCAGCATCAGTCTCAGATCTCTACAAAGGGGTTCAATTTAACACTGAGAGAAGTCTGTCTCCAATAATGGTATTACAAACGGCTGGTGAATGTCAATGGCTATCTGCCTCCACAGGAAACAAAGTGACGATTCCATTATATTAAATCATTCCAATCTTCAGTACCCCTGGGACGTTCTTAAAAGTATTGCCCCCAACTCTTACATAGGCCTTGACAACTTCCTGATCTATGTGGCAACAAAGAGGGAGGCGCTAATTTAGGATTAATACCTCAACCATGGCCCTTAGCGTACAGATTTCTTGATCTGCTGGGCATAGGAAACCCATTTTCTGGACCAACACAGCGAGTATTCCTTTCTAGCGGGGGGGGGGGGGAGGGGGGAACAGGGCTATCCAAATCAATGTTGCAGGTTTGATCAGATGGAATGACTTTCAGCCTTCATCGAGTCTTGGACCAACACAAAGGGATTGCAACAACATATATAGAGTTTAGGCATATGAAAAACAACTAGTGCAGAGGGTTTTGTATCAAGCAAACTAAAAAATAATAATAATAAATAATAGAATAAAAATAAAAAAAACAAAAAACAAACAAACAAACCAATGAGCAAGGTAACTATTATCTCAGGAAAAATATAAAATTGAATGACGACTTCTGGAAAATGAATTTGATCTGATGCTAGATCAGATAGGGGATCATTATGGAAGTCATTCCAAATATAAAACATGGGCGAAATTGGATTGAAATAAACATGATGAAATAAAATAATCAAATCTAGTGGAGAAAAAAAAACTCTAATAAACAAGGTAAATAAGCAAAATCAGTTGATGGAACAAATTAGTGGCGATGAGACCAAAAGAGAGATATTAGATGATACAGACATTACATAAGCAATAAATGAAATGGAAGTATCATAAATGCAAACAGATGATACAAATGAGATGCAGATGAACTACATGATCAAATGGCACGGATTTAATGGTCCATGATGCAGAATATTCATATGATGATTGAAGGTAAAGGGATGATATTACCTCATTGATATGGAGATTAACGCATAATGGACAAAGTTTTATGCAATATGATGATGAATAGGAAGCAAAAAGGGATATTACACAAATTTTAACAAGGGAATACCAAATGGATGTATATGAGGATTACATGGACCAAAGAAATTACCAATAAAACAGAGAAAGGAAAGAAAAACAAAGGAGAGTGTTGGAATGGGATCATTCCATTAATGTTGCACAAAGGCAGATCGGTTTGCTATAGGCAAATCCATGCTACCATGGTGCTTCAATGAGGGCAATTATTCAAAAATTAAAAGAAGAATCAGGAAAACATACATTACAGAGGAAAGATGGGGAAAGACTCTTACCGGGTTACTTGGAGTTCCTACAGCAGGGTGGAGCTTCGTGGTTGAGATTCTGCTTGAGGAAGAGGCAAGGATACTGAGGATTGTGCTCCTTTCCATCACTGATCTTCGACCAATCGGATTGCTTGAAACTCCTGGGGTTGGAGCGACTCCCTTCAGTCGAAGAGGAAGAACAGAGGAAGAAATGGGGAAGAAGAAGGGTAGAAGCGTGGAGGGATAGAAGGTGGATCCGTGAAGGAGAAGAATGTGGAGGTGTAGAAGATGACCCTTTGCTCCCCCTGCATGATCTCCTCTTAAAGCTGAAGAAGAGCCTTCGAGAGGGGATTTTGGTTGAAGATGGAAGGTGAAGAATGAAGAGGTTGTTTTGAAATCAATGATGGAGAATCGAGAGAGAGGATGCACGGGAGATGGTTGTTGGAGATTTTCCAAATTTCCAAAAGAAGCCCCCCCCCCCCCCCCCCCTTGAAAGAATTTTTGTAAAAAAAATGGTTCAAAAAGAGGTTTTTGGCAAAAATTCAATTTTTCAAGTTTTAAAACCATTTGCCTTCCTCGATTTTTTTTTTATATTGCTTTTTCCATTTTTTTGTATTTTTGTAGTAGAAAACTAAGATTTTAAAAGAAAACTAAGTTTTAAACACTAATTTTTTTGTATTTTTGTGATAAATATTTACAAAAGTATTTTTCTGAGAATTTCCGATCATTTCGGGGAAATTTCTTCAGAAGAATAGGTTTGGACCCAGGTTTTGAGAAAATGTTCGAGTTTTGACACTCGAATCGAGAAATACAATGTGATGGATTCAAACGGATGTCGAATGGACTATCTGAGCTGTTTAAAGGCTATTTTTGGTATTTTCTATAATTTTAATTTAAAATTTGAACAAGGAGACTCAGATTTGGATCTGGACAATGGATCCAGATCCAAAATCAATTTAAACATATGAAATGAATTAAATTTCAGTAGAACTCGAGAAATGAGCTGGAATTTAGATTTAAAAATGACTCATTTTCTCAAAAAATGATATCAAGGGCAAAAGGGGAATATTTAAAAGATTTTGAAAAATTTGGGGTGTTTACACTTTGCCTAAATATTATCTAAGAATTTATTCTAAATCTAAATGCACAAAGAATCATGCTTGTGCAAATGCACGAATGTATGCTCTTTTAAAATATTCTGAAAAATCTCCAAGTTTTTCTGAGATAGACTTGATAATAGAATGAAGAAATGATTTATGAATGATTGAATCTAATTTAGAACTTGAGATAGATCAAAGAGGATATTTTGAAGTTCTAAGTCTTTGAAATGATCAGAGTTGGGAAAGTGAATCTTTGATTTTAAAAAGAATGATTTGAATGATAAAGAAAATGAAGCTTCAAAGTCAGAAATGGACTTTGAATTTAAATTTAAACATGGATTTAAGAGAGGGAGATGAAATTTGAAGTGATATTGAATTCTAGATTTAAAATTTTGAAGTCAGGATGGATTTGAGGAAATCAAATGGTATTTAAAAATAGAAATGGATTTAGTAAGTTCAGATGAGATCTGAAGATGAAATTGATTTTAAAATCTAGAATTGGGAATGGAATTGGATTCTGGATCCTAAATAGAATTGGATTTAAGATGAAATTGGATTCTAAATCCTAAAATGGATTTTGGATCTTAAAATGAGTTTAGGATCTGAAATCTAAGATCCAAGATAGAATTGGACTCTGGATCCTAAGATGGATTTTGGATCTGAAGTCAGAGATCCAAAGTGGAACTGGGTTCTTGATCCTAAAATGGATTTGGATTTGAAGTCTGAGATCCAAAGTGGAATTGGGTTCTAGGTCCTAAGATGGGTTTTGGATATGAGATCTGAGATCCAAAAAGTGAAGATTTATACTTGGAAATCTGGATCCAAGTTGGGATTAGGATCTAACTTTGGATTTTGGATTCTGAAAGTCCAAATGGGACTTCTGAAGATGGATATGGGTTTTGAAAACCAGATTGAATTTAAAATTTTAAGAAGATCCAAGTTTTTGAGATTTAATCTCAAACTTTAATTGAAGATAAGAAGATGAACTTGATTTTTGTTTTTGAGAATGAATCAGAAAATTTCAAAATTGAAATTGAATTTTGAATTGAATTGGGATTTTGGAGTTTTGAATATAAAATGATTTTGAAATTCCAAAGTCAAATTGGACTTCGAAATTGAGATAGAATTGAAATTTGAAATACAAGATGATTATGAAGTTTCAAAGTCAAATTGGACTTTGAAATTGAATTTTTGAATCTTGAGAGAATAGAATTGAGTTTGAATCTATAAATAAGATTTGATCTGAGAAATGGAGAAAAAGAATCACTTGGAAATTTGAATAGAAAATTTTGAAAATATGATGCAATTCTATTCTAAATGATGAATGAATTTAAGAATTTGAATTTAGATTTTGAAAAGTTATTCCATTCTGCAAATGAATTAAGAATGAGGTTGAAGATACAATATATCCCTGACTATGGTCATTGAATATATCATATGATAATCACATTTAAATTCAAGTGAAGAATAAAATACATTTTTGGTGCTTTTATAGAATTTAAAATGAAATTAACTCTCAATATACCCTGACTATGGCAATTGGTATATATATTGAATTGGTTTTAAATTAAATTCTGATAAAAGAGGAAAAATGTTTAAAGAAAATATGATGAATTTTGAAAAGGATCCAGTGTGGATCCAATGTTATTTTATAAAAGATAAAAATCCTAAGTTTTGTTTACATCCTGACTATGGCCATTGATGTAAATCATCAACTTAGGATTAATTACCTCTTACGAAATGGTGCACGTGCCATTCGTGTTGCCATTTGTGAGAATTTGAGAAATAAAGGCAAAAATGCATGAAAACAAGCAATTCATGATGTTTACAATGCTCATTCATTCTACCTAAAACAGGAAATGTAAATTCTCATTTAAAATCTAACTATTACAATACATGAAATTTTCACAACTCCAAGTAGTGATATCATTCACATATTCCCTGCAAAACCCTTGATTATTATAAAGAAAAATAGAAAGAAATTGCACATATCACCTGAGATCAATGATGAAATGCTCACATGTCCAGGTATATATATATATGATGTAAAAGGTGGAGAATGACATACTATGTACATATATACATGAGAGCTTATACATGTACTTACATATATATGAATACATACGTATACATATATATGTATATATTCATATATATATATATGTATATATGCACATATATATCATATATAACATGTACTTAGTGTAGATAGATGAAAATGAAAGCTAATGAAGGGATTTATTATGCATGTATGGGGAATGGGAACATGAATGTAGCAGCATTTACATGAGAGACTAAATACAGGTGGGTGCTGAAGCAAAATGTAATAGATAACGAATGAGTGAAAAATGCAGAAAATGGCTAGAGGTCATGACAGAATTACCTATAGACAAACCTAGGCCAACCTTTACTCAGAATTTTAACAGACCTGATGGTATGCATAAGGGCTGGCCAAACTGTGTTATTTGCAATCATGGTTGTGCTGGGATGACGACAAGACTGTGTTGAGTAGACATAGCCACTACATGCTGTGGAGGAGTGCAGAGGATACTACTAATGGTGATGTTGATGAAACATGGCAGCATATAGTTGTGAAGGTGGGGTTATAAATGATATGATGACGCTATTGAAACCCAACCGATATTGAATCATATCAATATGTGAATCAGTGAAGAGGTATACAGGTGAGAGGTGTGGCACTGAAACAATGTGCAGCATGCAAATAGTGCAGTGGTTGAAAAGTATACAAAAAGGCATGCACAGGTGACATTGGGTTGTTGTTGGCAACAACGAGGTGCTGTTGAGATAGACAATATGAAGGGAAGGATGAGGTGGATGTGAACTTGTTGTAGATACAGCAACCTGCAGGGGCCGTAGAGGATAAGGGATAAGATATATATGGTATAGGTGAGGTGAATAGGGTGGAAACTGTGCTGAAGATATATGCAAAATGGTGTTGAAGTGGGAATACGCAGATGCTATATATTAGTGAAGTGTATGTAGCTGTGAGGATGCCTTACAGCAAAACGTTGCTGTAAATCCAAAAAAAAACAAGGTAGGTTGCTTCTGCAGCAACTGTGGAGGGATAGTGGCAATGTGCTTATAGTGGAGATGCAATGATGCAGGGAAGAGGGCAGTGCACAAAGCTGGACTGTCGGCCGATGCTACAGATTTGTAACATGCCGGCAACTACTGTACAGGAAAGGACAAGGAAATGTAAAATGAGAAGATGCAACTAATGTTGATATGCAGATGGACCATATATTAACATGGGCATAGCCTGTAGCATACAACATTGTATGAGTTTTCGCCGAATTCTGGAGACTAAGGCCTACCCGGGCTTTCATCTGCTTGCTTCTCCTATGTTGATGAAGTCCATGAACTAAAAAAAAAAGCACCTGCAACAAATTCTGCATCCAAGATTCTCTAAAACCTTTGTGATTTGAAGCCTATTTGATTCTCTCAGTCATTAAATGAACTAGTGGTATATTATGAAAAGGGGGGGGGGGGTATGCACTGTTACAGTATAGTGAGATGCTATGCATATGGATTCCCACATTGTTACCCCATTCATGGCAGCATATTAAAATAATATCATCTGGGTAATTCATATCAAACATTAACATATAATATATATATATATATATATATATATATATATATATATATATATATATATATATATATATATATATATATATATATATATATATATATATATTTGGCAGTAGTGAGTCGATTGGTATATGACAAGTCAATTTCTGCAAAAACAAGTCATTTGCAAAATAGTTATTGTTGTGACTGGTTATAAATGAACCTGCAAGTGATACCAAAATGGATTTATTACTGAATGAATTTAAGAATGAGGAAAAAGAAAAAAAAAACATGAAACAGTAAATGGAATTACCAATTTGATCTCACCTTCATTTTTTGAACATCTTTGAATTGACAGGAGTGACAACACCCATCGAGATGATTGAATCATGGGTAAGCATATGTCACAGAACCAGACACTCTATAGACATCTTAAGAATGTCTCTTCTATACTCTAATGTATAAACATCAAATCATAACTCAATAGTCAAACTTATTGTGGTTTTGGTGATACCCTAATCATGCTTGCCATTTCTATAAACTCTTTTCCATATCAAATTGATCCAGGACGACCAACAACCCCACAAGAGATTCCCATACCATGCATAGTTAGGGCTTAGCCTTATCTGGCCCATCTTCCAAAAATCTTCAGTTTAGCATCATGTCTTCTGTCTTTTGTCCACCGCAAGCGATTTACTCATCAGTGATACTGATGGAATTCCATTGGAATGTTCAAACGCAAGAACGAGATGAAAGATGGTTATCAGCAGGTGGTATATTGACAATTTCAGTGTTTGTCCACTCAGATGGAATCTTAGGGGGGGCCTTCAAAGACGCTGATGGCAATTCACCTTACCAAGGATATTCAAGGTATAACCCTTGCATAAAGGGTCCAGGGGAAACCAAGCAAATTAAGACACAATGGGGGGTATACAGGACAAAGGTAATATATATATGCTGATGCTGAAGCAAGACTTAAATAAAACAGAGGAGACAAGAAGCGAAACCCTACAATGTCGATACCATAGCTGAAAAGTATAGAAAATATGGGTCGTGAAAGTGAGAGAAATGGAAATTGAACTTGCAACAAAGGTATATATATGATGAAGCACAGATGGGTATTCAGAAACTACATCCTGATGAGAAATTATATGATATGGACAATGACACGAAATGGTATTTCAAATAGCAGTTCCAGCAAATTTGAACAATCCACAGGGAAATCCATGAAAGTATTACATGTAAAAAGAAATAAAATGATCAACACAACTTATAATATAGGAGAAACACTGCGTACAAGCAAGATTAATCAAACCTGGTTTTACCCTGCTATAGTTCTCGCTGATCCCTTACTTGATCCAAAAAAAGAAAATAAAATCATGAACATGAACATGGATCAAAGTTAGAGGCAAATCAAAATATACGAAGAAAGAACAAAACTGCCTCGACAACTCAAGATTGGTATTAAGGTGAAACGGAAGTCTCAAATGATCAGCACAGGAAACAAACACACATCTGATATTTAAGATGGCACATGAAACAGAAACAGGCAAAGAAGAAAAAAAAAATACAAGCATTATAATGTGGTTGTGACAACAATCGTGAAATGCAAGTCTATCAAGAGAAAAGATGATCAAAATATAATAATGAAAAACACAGGTGATTCACGGCAGAACAGAAAATCAAAAAATGAAACTCAGCGGAGGGGGTAAAATTTTTATTGCAAAAACGCAAATCAGGGTTGCTATAGGCAGACCGATGTTGCAATGTTGCTTCAATAATAAAGAAAATGAAAAACCAAAAAAAAAAAAAAATCCGAGAGAAAGAAGATGGAAGAGGCAAATTTACAGAGGAAGCAGAAGGAGAAAAGGGAGCTTCACCTGATCTTTGCAGAGATTCTGTGTTCGTGGTTCCTCAGAAGAAAGGTCGCATTGATAATGGATGCTTCAGAGAGGAACTTCGATGATGCCGAAGGATGGTTGTTGCATGAATCATTAAAGAGAAGATGGATGGTGGTTGCCTCCCCCCTTTCAGAGTCGATGGAAGCCCCTTCTTAAAGGGCAAATGGAGGTTTCCAGCGAAGGTTCGTTGCGGATGTGGGGTGAAGAGCAGGCAGGTAGTTTCAGATCAGACGATGGAGAGAGGAGGGGGAAACGCGCGGGAAGGAGTCTGTTGGAAATCTTCCCTTTTTCAAAAAGGAGGTCCCCTTTTACGAAAATTTTTAAAAAAAATGGTTTAGAAAGTGAGGTTTTCAGAAAAATCAATTTAAAAAGCTTCAAAACCATTTGTTTTTCTCGTAATTTTTTCATTTTTTTTGGTTTTTGTGTTATTTTTCCATTTTTTTGTATTTCTAGATAAAAATCCTAAGATTTGAGAGAAAACAAAGATTAAAACTATTTTTTTGTGTTTTTGCAAAAAAAAAACTTTACAAAAGGGAGTTTTTCTGAGAATTCAAGGCTATTTTGGGAAAATTTCTTCAGAAAATGAGTTTACATCTGGATTTTTAGAAAATATTCGAGGTTTAAAACCTCGAATTGAGAAATACAAGGCTGTGGATCCAACAGGATACTAGATGGACAGTTTGAGCTTTTCAAAATTTATTTTTGATGTTTTAAAATTTTAATTTGAAACTTTGGACAACAAGGCTCAGATTTAGGTTTTTGACACTGGATTCGGATCCGAAATCAAGTTGGATACATTAATATGGAATTTATTTCAGAAAATTTGAAGAATAACTGAATTTTGGCTTTGAAATTGCTTTTATTTTCTCAAAGAATGGGGTCAAGGACAAAAAAGGTCATTTTTACAAACCTTTGAAAAATTTGGGGTGTTCACAGATGCCCCTCTTTGCTACTAAGCCGGTTGAAAGCCGAGCTTAGTGGCAAAGAAACACTCCAAATTTTTAAAATGTCCTAGTCAGCAGATCTGAGCTGGGTGTGGAAGAATTTATTTTGAAAACATGGCTTTTCAGGCTTAAAACATTATCCTGAATGGTTCTGGGGGGACGAAATCCTCGACAATAATATGACTGAATGATAGAAATAAGGAAATCATGATGGGCCTTTGGACAAAGATCCTGAAATAATGAAAGGTAAGAATTTTGATCAAGTCTCATGGGTGAGACAAGATCAACCTTTTGGAATGAGTCAGGTTTTAGCCCTTAGCCTGGATGGGACGAAGGTAGATTAAGATAATCTGGATAGACGAATGAATATAAGCAGACCTCGATGGGGCATTTTTAGGGAAATGCCTCGCGAGATGAAATTCAAGCATGATCCTTTCTTGGATGGATATACAAAGAGCATGGATTCCTTTGTGAGGAAAAACCATGACAGGACGGGAGGATTACCTCGTCGAAATGAGGTTCAGGTTTGACCAAAACCTGAAAAGGAAGATATCTCGCGGAACGAGATTCAGGCTTCACCCTTTATCCTGAAAGGGACGACCATACAGAATCCTCGAGTGAAGAAACCATGATGGGACAACAAAATGCATCGCCGAAAGCAAGATTCAGGTTTTAGCCTTGACCTGAATGGGGGGGGGGGGGAATCGCACGAGGTCCTCAAATGAAAAAACCGTCGTGGGACTAGAAAGAATATCTAGTCGAAACGAGACTCAGGTTTAACCCTAACCTGAACGAAAGATACCTCGCAGAGCGAGGCTCAGGCTTATCTCTTAACCTGAAAGGGCGACCATACAGAATCCTCGACAGAAGAAACCATGATGGGACTTTCGAAATTTGGACGAACAAATCCGAAAGGGGTTTGCGAGAAGAGAAAAACAAGGGATTCCCTAAAGCTTGGAAAAAGGATGATCTGGGCTTCTCATTGCTGAGACTAAATCAGCTTTCTAAAAACAGACGGCCTCTCGTAGAAAGTTTGGGTGATACCTCGAGGAGCGAGGTAACAGGTTTAATCCTTAGCCTGAATGGATACTGAATCCTTGAAGAGCAAGGAAACTGTGATGGAACCTCTAGACTTTGCACAACAAGTCCGAGAGGGGTTTGCAAAAGGATGAAAATGGGGGTCTCTAAAGCTTGAAAAGGGGTTGATCTTGGGCGCCTCATTGCTGAGACTGAAAATAGCTTTTGACAATAACAGACCTTTTGCAGAAAGTTCAGGTTCTAACCCTTATCCTGAGCAGGAACTGTCTATGGCGAGACAGTGGGGAACACAGGGAAGTGTGCAGATCCGAGAGCGTTCAGATCAGACGAAAGGAAAAGGACTTTCCAGTCCTAATGAGGGATGACATCAGGATACGCCAAGACAAACATCAAGTTCACACTTCATGTCGGGATAACGAGAAAATATTGCCAATAAGATGCCAAAAATTGTAGTTGATTTAGAGTGATTGAATTGTGCATATGTGAAAATATCACCTCTTTCTACCTAGAGTATTAACTCCAATTGAGCTAACTCTGTAGAATCAAGAATTAGATTCAAATTTGTTGCTGTTGAGTTTCTTTAAAGAAGATATCAATTTCTTTGATATGAAAAGAGAGGAAACATTCTTAGCTTCATAAAAGCAATTGAGTGAAAAGATATTGATGAAAGAATTTCACATAGATAAAGTTAATTCCTGGCAGTTTCGGGCAGTTTGATATCCTGGGGGCTTTTCCCATGATGATCCTTTTACACCCTTTTGAACCATGGAGCTTTCTTGGGTTCTTTTACATCATCCTTCATTTTGGAGATGTCTTGACTTTTTCTCTCTTTTTCAGGGAAGGGTACGTCACAAACTCCTTCATCTTGGAGATGTTCCAATCCTTCTTTTTCTTTTTTCAAGAATTATGACATTGGTTCTTGGGTTGAAATTTCTAAGTGATAGCAGAAATCAAATATCTTTTAGGGTTTGTCGAGAGGCTCATCGCAGTTGCCTTCATCTTGGCGGTGCTCCAAACGTTCCCTGGAAGAATCTGTCACAAACTCTTTTATCTCGGAGATGATCCAAATCTTCTTTGGCCCCGGGGGTCTAACTCGCCTATTTCGTCTTCATCTTGACGACAGTTGAGAGATCCCTTTTGTAGATATTTGATTGCGGCTTGACTGACTGAGGAGATATGGATTGGGTAGGTTCCTTTTTACTGCCCAGGATATTTCCACTATCTTACTGCCAAAGAAAGGTCCTTAAGAATGTGCCATAGCTATGATCAATATCAATTCACTTATGGCTTTTCAACATCATTGAATTTTCCTTCGCCGGTCATATCGAAGATTTTTCTTCATCCTCTTGGTTGACCAACATAAAAAGCTTGAATTCAGTTCTCATTTCGCAAAAGTCTTGCTCTTTTTGGAAATAATACTAAAGGTAGTTCGAGGTAATTCTTTTATATGATAAAAACTTGGAGATCAACAATGACTTTTGATAACAAATTGGCAAAATATTCTTGAAATCCTTGATAAGAGTAATTGCTCGATATCGAATCGACATGTTCGTGACAAAATTCTCCTCTCTTGTCCCCAAAAAGAGAGACTCAAACTTAGCCCTTACCTGAATGGGAAGTTGGAAATACTCCTCTCTTCCCCAAAGAGGAGGTGTTTGCAAAATGGAACTTTCGAAGAGAAATTAAGTCTTCGTCAAATCTCCCTATCTCTAGGCTTCTCTTATAGAAAGGCGGCTGAAAAACAAAATTGAGAAAGTATCACAGAGGAACGAGTCCATCACACTCTCCCTAGAAGAGGGTCCTCGATGAAGGGGTTGGCCAAAGATGAGAAAAACGGGGGCCACAAAAAGAAACGAGTTTCCATCGAAGCTCTCCCTGGAAAAGGGTTCTTTTGTGAAAAGTTGGTTGTTTGTTTTGCAAACTGTTCGCGAAGAAAATGAGTCCCTTCAAACTCTCCCTGGAAGAGGGTTCTTGCGAACGAATGATGGTTGCATGCGAAAGAAACGAGCTCCCTCGAACTCTCCCTGAAGAGGGTCCTTCACAAGAGAAAAAGATTGATTTTTGTTGACGAAAATGATAACCCGAAGGTTGAAATTGAGAATTTAGAGCTTGAATTTATGATGAACGGTTAGTACAAAGACTGAACCTGGAGGGCTAACTGATTAGTCAGCCAAACACTAGCACGAACGCTAGAATCACCAATACGAGCACTGGATTTGAAAATGTACCAGTACGAGCGCTGGGTTTCGAAAATGCATACCAGCACAAGCACTGGGTTTTCGAAAATGCACACCAGCACGAGCACTGAGTTTTCAAAAATGCACACCAGCACGAGCACTGAGTTTTCAAAAATGCACACCAGCACGAGCACTGGGTTTTCGAAAATGCACACTAGTACGAGCACTGGGTTTTCGAAAATGCATACCAGTACGAGCACTCGGTTTCGAAAATGCATACCAGTACGAGCACTGGGTTTTCGAAAATGCATACCAGTACGAGCACTTTGTTTCGAAAATGCACACCATCACGAGCATTGGGTTTCAAAAATGCACACCAACACGAGCACTAGGTTTTCGAAAATGCATACCAGTACGAGCACTGGGTTTTTGAAAATGCACACCAGCACAAGCACTGGATTTTCGAAAATGCATACCAGTACGAGCACTGGGTTTCGAAAATGCATACCAGTATGAGTACTGGGTTTTCGAAAATGCACACCAGTACGAGCACTGGGTCTTTCAGCGGAGAGCTGAGAAGGAAACCGACATTTGAAGATACTTGAGACTTAAGCGAGAATGATTGTCGGTGTTTCAAGATTATCCCTTATCTTGAAGGAGAGCTCAAGGAGAACTCTGGTCCAAATACGAACATCGGATCAACAGAGGGGAAATTCGAACCGGGACTTGAAAATAAGGATATACAAAAGGGAAAATCCAAGTCGGAACTTGGTTTTTCAAATATAAGAAATGAATAAGAATCGAGTTTGAGAACTCGAACTCTCGACACAACGATTGGTCCAACACGAGCATTGGATTCAAAAGGAAATTTAAGTCGGAACTTGAAGCTTCAGAAATAAGAATATACAAAGGAAAATCTGAGTCGGAACCCGACTTTTCTCAAAATAAAAGAATGAGTGAGAATCGAGTTTGTGAGCTTGAATTCTCACCATAGCGATTTGTCCAACATAAGCATTGGATTCAAAAGGAAGTTCAAGTCGGAACTCGAAGCTTCAGAAATAAGAATATATAAAGGAAAATCCGAGTCGAAACCCAACTTTTCTTAAAATAAAAGAATGAGTGAGAATCGAGTTTGAGAGCTCAAATTCTCACCACAGCGATTTGTCCAATACGAGCATTGGATTCAAAAGGAAGTTCAAGTCAGAACTTGAAGCTTCAAAATAAGAATATACAAAGGAAAGTCTGAGTCGGAACCTGACTTTTCTCAAAATAAAAGAATGAGTGAGAATCAAGTTTGAGAGCTCAAATTCTCACTACAACGATTTGTCTAATACGAGCATTGGATTCAAAAGGAAACTTCGAGTCAGAACCCGAGGTTTCAAACGAAACTAAAAGGGGAAACCTGAACCGGAACCCGGATTTAAGAAAAATAATGATAAAATGGAAATCCTGAATCAGAACTCAGATGGGAAGGAAACGATTCCAACCCGGGAGTCGGATTCTAGAAGGATTGACAAAAAGCATGAACAGATTCCGACGATAAAGATGAGAGATTCATTCGAGATCCTTGACCCAAGATGGCCTAAGATCCGAATCTATTTATGATGGCTTCAGGATTTTCCCTTATCCTGAAGGAGAATTTGACAAAATCAGAAAAGACTGATAGAGATCGGTAAAGGATGAAGAATTGAGGAAAAAGAAGAATCAATATTAAAAAGAAAATTTTAAAAAGGATTGGTAGAAATAGATGAAATTTTGAGAAAAATTGATGACAAAGATTTTAGAACTATTTTCTATCCTAAAAGAGAATAAAGGACCTCGCAGGACGAGGTTCATGTTTATCCCTTAACCTGAAGGGTTTGAAAATGAAAAAACAAAATTAGTGAAGAAAAATAGATGTAAATTTACAAAAATACAAAGAGATTGATAAAAATTGTTTTGCAAAAAGAATTCTCATAGGTAGCAATATCGCTTCTATGAGGGGTTTCAGGATTATCCCTTATCCTGAATGGGAACACCTCAGACAACGAGGGTCAGGTTTATCCCTTAACCTAAGAGAAAAAATGAATAAAAGAATACCTCATTGAAAAGAGGCATCAGGTTTATCCCTTAACCTGAAAGGGTTAAAAGGAAAAGATTGATAAAATAAAATTGATAAAACTTGATAAAATTTGACAAAAATTGGTAAAATTGACAGTAAATTGATGAAAACTTGATTGAATTGGCAAATGAAATGAATGCAATTAATAAAGATAACAAGACTAATCAAAAAGTTGATAAAATGTTTAGAAAAAGATTCGTCTGATCCTGCCTTCATATGATGAAGGAAGATAAGTATAGATCAAAAATAAAAATGCCCCAGTATCAGGGAGAAGAATGTGAAAATTCAATGAAAGATTATTGCTTTATTGAAAAAGACTTTTGAAGAGTACAAAAGGCTAGGATGAACAAATTAAGTGTAAAATCTCTTTAAATGTAAAGCATTAATGGGATCTGGCAATTCTATTCCATCTGCGTTGATCAGACGATAGGAATTTTGAGGCAGCGCTTCCTTAACCACATAAGGGCCTTCCCAATTGGGTGACCACTTGGCCTTCGGCCGATGTTTGAGATGAGCTGTCGATCTGAGCACAAGATCATTGACTCGAAATCTTCTCTCAATAACTGACTTGGCATAGTGCCGAGCTACCCTCTGACGATAGGCTTGAGCATGCTCTGCCGCCCTGAGTCTCTTCTCGTCTAGCAAATCTAGTTGTACCAACCTCTACTGCTGATATTAATCAAGCGAAAGCTTGATAAGCGACGCAAACTTGAGTGCGGGCTTCTGAACGTGGAGAGGTAATACTACTTCAGCTCCATAAACCAGCTCTAAAGGAGTAGCATTGGTTGGGGTTCGAATGGTGGTTTGGTATGCCCAAAGCGCATCATGCATCTTCTCGTGCCAATCACGACCTATCTCCACAGTTCTTTCTAGAATGCGGATCAAAATGTTGTTGGTGGCTTCTGCTTGACCATTCCTTTGAGAATAGTAAGGGGCTGAGAAGTGGTGATGAATCCTAAACTTCGAGCAGAAGGTCTTCATCCTCTCATTCTTGAAGTGGCTGCCATTGTTTGACACAATATCATGTGGGACGCCAAAGCGACAAAGAAGTTTCTTATGAATGAAAGAAACCACATGTCGGCCTTCTACGGTTCACAGAGTTACGACCTCGACCCATTTGGTGAAATATTCTGTAGCCGCGAGGAAATATCTATGGCCATTAGAAGCCGAAGGAGTGATCGGGCCAACCACGTCGAAAGCCCACATCGAAAAAGGCCAAGGAGAGGCCACAGACTGTACGTATGCGGCAGGCGCATGAATGGAAGGTGCGTGCATTTGACACTTCACCCACTTTCTAACAAAATGATGGCAATCCTGCTGCATGGTTTTCCAATAATACCCTGCTCGGATAATCTGTTTGACGAGTGTTTGGTAGCCAACGTGACCACCACAAACTCCCTCGTGTGCCTCTTGGACAACTTCCATGGCTTCATCTTTGTCTAAGCATCTGGCATACTCAGAACTGAATCCACGACGGTAAAGAGTATTGGAAAGGATGAAATAACATGCTGACATGCGGTGAATCACATATTGCTCCTTTCTTGGCATTTCCGATGGACATTCACCGGTTTCGATAAAGTTTTTAATGTCTTGGTACCAAGGCTTCTCTTTCTGAGCGGCTTGGTTCACTTGCTCAACTGGAACGTAGGCAGGTTGATCAAGTCTGCCAATCTCGAAGGAACGACAGGATTCACTGTCTTTAAACGACAAAATGAAACCCAGACAGGCTAGGCCATCTACTATATGATTGTATTCCCTCTTGATATGATTGAGCTGAAGTTCTTCAAAGTTGCCTATGAGAGCTAAGGCAACCTTTTGATAGGAAATTAATTTTGAATCCTTGACTTGCCATTCAGCATTAACTTGACTGACAACAAGCAATGAGTCGCCGAAAGCGTGTACTCTCTTGACATCGAAGTCTTGCAAAATCTTGAGGCATTGTATTAGAGCTTCATACTCAGCCATATTGTGAGTACATTGGAAGTTGAGTTTGAGGGAATAAGGGAGCATCTCCTTTTCGGGAGTGATCAACAAGATCCCAATCCCTATACCAGACATATTTCGGGCTCCATCAAAGAATAGAGTCCAAACTGGGGACTTCTGAACACTACAGATGCGATCATCGGGAAAATCATTGTCTGCTTTAATCTCTTCTGTCAATGGGAAATCTTTCAACTGATCTGCGATGGATTGACCCTTAACTGACTTTTGAGACACATATTCCAAATCGTACTGCATCAGGAGGACTTGCTATTTTGCAATTCGTCCCGTAAGGAAAGGCGGCTCAAGGTTGTACTTGAGAGGATTGAGTCTTGACAAAATTTTGAATTCTGAGGCCAAGAGATAATGTCTCAGTTTCTGACACATCCATACTAAAGCCAGACATGTCTTTTCCATCCGAGAATATCTCTTCTCATAATCGATAAAGGTCTTGCTGATGTAGTAGATGACATGCTTTATCTAGCTGCCTTCCTCGTACTGCGCAAGAAATCCGCCACAAGCATTATGGTTGACTGAAATATATAAAAGGAGTGGCTTTCCGAGTTCTAGTGGCTTCCAAACAGGTGGATTGAGAATATACTGCTTGATGCACTCAAATGAGAGCTGACATTCTGATCCCCACTCAAATTTCATTTCTTTTCTCAATAAGTGATTGAAGGGCTCGCATCTCATGGCCAAATTGGAGATGAAGCACCGAATTGACTGAATGCGACCCTGAAGGCTTCACAGTTCTTTTAGATTGGTGGGAGGCGGCATATTAATGATTGCCTTTGCCTTGGCAGGATCTACCGCTATGCCTTTCTTGCTGATCATGTAGCCAAGCAACTTACCTGACTCTACAAAGAAGACACATTTCTACGGATTGAGTCTCATCTTGTAGAGAATAAGTCTTTCAAAGACTTGGCCAAGAGCATCAAGATGATCTTCTCCTTCTTTGGATTTGACTAGGATGTCATCCACATAGGCATCCATGTTCTTGTGCATCTGGTCATGAAAAATAACTGCCATTGCTCTTTGATAAGTTGCTCCAGCATTCTTGAGCCCGAACGGCATGACGGTGTAACAAAACGTGCCCCAAGGCGTGGTAGAAGAAGTTTTTGATTGGTCATGAGCGGCCAATTTGATCTGATTGTAGCCTGAATATCCATCCATAAAGGAGAACATGGCATGGCCTGCCGTGCTATCGATCAGAAGATCAATGTTGGGGAGTGGATAGTCATCCTTTGGGGTGGCTTTGTTCAGATCTCTGAAATCGATACAAATATGGACTTTGCCATTCTTTTTGGGAACTGCTACGATGTTCGCCAACCAGTCTGGGTATTCGATAGTTCGGATGAATCCTGCCTTTAATAATTCTTCAAGTCCTTCTTTAACTTGCGGTGCTACTCGGGTATCCATTTTCTTGAGTTTCAGCTTCATTGGCTTGCAATCTGGCTTCAGCACGAGACGATGCTGGACCAACATGGGATCTAAGCCTGGCATATCCTCATTAGTCCAAGCAAAGACTTCTTGATATTGTTTGAGAAAATAGATGAGCCTTTTCTTCTCATCTGAACTTAGGCTGGAACCAATTTTGAGGATTTTTGGATCATCTTCTGAACCAATATTGACATCCTCTGTTGGATCTTGAACCATTGGTGATGGTTCATCCTGCATTTGGATACTGGCAAATCCTGAATTGTTGAGTCGAAATCTGCTAACTCTTCGATCTGCCCTGTTACCTTGCTGACTTCTGTCCCTCCCTTTGCCTTGCAGATTCTGGCCGGTTTGGATTTATTTTGAGAAAAGTTGGTATTGATAACGAGTTTTTTGAGTGATTTAGGAACCATGATTCTGGCAATCCTGAAAGCGCCAAAGAAGGTATTTGAGAAAAAGGTAAGATAAAAAAAAACCTTTTGTACAGAAACTAGAGAATGACAATATAGACAAGGATACAAGCAAAGAATTTCTGTACGCCAAGATGAGAAATAGGAATCAAATTTTCATTGATTTGAAATATTCTTGATATTTACATATGTTTTGATGAAAAGAAGGAAACTGGGGCGGATTTTGTGCCCCTACAAGATGACATGGAAAAGAAAGAAAAAGAAAGCAGAAAACACTAGCATTGTCTTCTTTCACTGGGCTCCCTTGACGAAGGTAGTCTTTCTACCGGATGATTAACCTATCAATCCCAAGCCTGTATTATTAATATGCCGAGCGAGGACAATCGGCTCCAGAATGCCATCCTCATTTCTTCCCAGGCCCCTGAAGGGCTGATAATCGTGTTTCATCAGAAGATCAAACCCTCTTATAGTTTTTGAGAACAGAGGGAAAAGAGGGTGATCTTTGAGTGAAGTGAATCAAGGCGCCCACCTAATTTGAAGAAGCGAGGTCCTTGCCACTGGGTTACTGCGGCCACATTTTCTGTCGGCTGGATTTCTTTTAACTTTAACAAGTCCAGACTTTCACTCTGATTGATTTCATCGACTTCCCTGATGCTTGGGATGTCGACAGTGAAAGTAGGACAGGGAATCATTGGTTGTGGGAGTCGCTCTTCCGGATCCTCTCCTAGGACCGTGGTGATCATGCCTCTCTTCGACCGTTTGATGCATTGGTGAAGAGTTGAAGGGACGGCGTTGGCGTTGTGAATCCAAGTACGCCCCAAAAGAAGGTTGTATGTGGGTGGAACATTGACCTCATGAAACAACACTATGTGTACCGAATAATTGATGAAAATTTCAAGAAAAATCTTCCCCTTGGCTGTCTGCCCGTGGTTGTCAAAACCGTAGATCGTTATCGGATCTGGGGTATACTCTTCTTCTTTGAGGCCCAAGGCTTTGGCAGTCATTTCTGGGCAGATGTTGAGACTGCTGCCTCCATCGACCAACACATGATGGACTGTCATGCCCCTGGTCCGCACCACTATGTACAAAGCATTATTGTGAAATGAATGAGATTTTGGAAGATCCTCATCTGAAAATGTAATGGGTGTGTTTGTCATGGCCTGGTTGACTATTTGCGCCATATCTTGTAGAGTGGTGCTAGGCTTGACTTTGATCTTTCTGAGCAGATCTTCTAACACTTGCTGATGTTCTGGGGAAGCATGGGTCAGATCCATGATAGAAATGTTTGATAAAGCGGTAATTGGCTTCAGTACCGGCCCTGAAGCTTCATCCTTCTTTGAAGCTGCTTTGATAAAGCGCTTCGGGATCTTGGGGACCATCTTGGCAATGCCTGTTGCTACTTTAGCTGGTTCCTTGTTTGGTTTCTTGTTGCTGGAAAATGCAGTAATATCCACCCTCTTGATGAAAGACTGCGCTTGACGTAGGACAAGGACCTGATGTTGATCCTGAATGTCCTGACTGGAACATGGATGAATGTTGTCTTGCGGAGAAAATGGTTGCTCTGTAATCACTGATGTTGAATGTTTGGGAAATGGTTTGGACAAGATCTTCGGTTGTTGCTCATCCTCATCCTCGATTAACAAGTTCTTGTCAATACAGTCCTGGATGATGTTTTTGAGAATGAAACAGTGCTCTGTGTCATGCCCAACAGTCCGGTGAACTTTGCAAAATTTGTCAGTCCATTTGCCTATAGCAACAGAAGGATCTGCCACCTTGGGGAGTTTTATCATTCCTTTTGACATCATATATTCCAAGATGTCTTCGCGGGATTGTTCTAGAGCTGTGAACTCCCGATCATAACTCCATCCTTCATGTTTCGGCTTCTCTCGTTGTTGAACTGGATGGACGGGCTGCGGCTTAACAAATTTTCCCTTTTGGGCTGCAGAGTTTGTTCTCTCGGCCCTGGAGTGCCCTAAGTTCTTGTTGCGGTTTTTCTTGTTCTTCTTGCTGCCAGAACCACTATTGTTGTCGAAAAAATCCGTACAATAAGCAACATGTGCCTTCTTCTTCTGCTCAGGATTCCCCCTGACAAAAGAATTGAAATTCCACTAGAGGGGGGGTGAATAGTGAAATACGATGCAAGTTGATATAATAAAAAATAAAGCAATAAGGCACAACAGAATGAACACAAGATTTATACTGGTTCGGTCAAAACCCTGACCTACATCCAGTCCCCAAGCAAACCACTTGAGCTTTCCACTATAACATCTGGGTCACTGGATAAATAGTACAACACCCTCTTCCTCAGAGGTCTTCTTCTCTCAACAGAGAAGGGGCACACCCTCTTCCACAGAGGTCTTCTTCTCTCAACAGAGAAGGACAACACCCTCTTTCACAGAGGTCTTCTTCTCTCAACAGAGAAGGGCAACACCCTCTTTCACAGAGGTCTACTTCTTTCAACAAAGAAGGAATACAGTGAATAACAGAAAGTTACAATACTTCCTATAGAACCTTTAGGATGATATGAATGCACGAATGAAGGATTCTCAGAATGTTCTGTTTGTCACTCAGAAGATACTCTTTGTCAAAGAGTTATTTTTTACTTTTTCTCTTTCTTTTTCTCTTTCTTTTTCTAGGCTCTCTTTCAAATATCGAATAGGTATTTTTCTCGTTGTAAGCTCACTTGTCTATTCCATTCCCTTCTCTCTGAATAGTTCATTTGAGTGTGTTTTTATAGCTTAAAAAAATAGTCGTTGGCTTTTTGAAATCGTAGCCTTTTTGAGATGTGAAATGTCATGTCATTTCAAAAAACATCTTTAGAGAGATTCGAGAAAGTCTTCTATCCATAAAAGTAAAATATAGGGTACACTAGTCGTTGTAATATTTTAGGTAATATATATTTTATGTAAAAAGTCTATTTCTTACAATAGTACATTGAACGTTGGATTGTAGGTTGTCATGTGGTTTTGTCTTTATCCTAATTAATGATTTGTGGTACATAGGTACTTCTTTACTTTAAATGAGTGTAAGTACAATGAGTGCTTTGAGATATTTATTTGTACATAGTCATGTCAAGTGTTTTCTTTATGTTGTGTTTTTCAAAGTCTACAGAGAGAATGAATACTACAAGTTAGTCGACATTCTTGAGAAGGATATTTAACAAGGATTCTTTACAGAAGGTATTTAATGCTATACAAAGAGAATGATGACTTTAAGTAAGTCGACATTCTATGAGTTTGTAAAAAGGTAACTAGAGTCTTTTTCAAAACATATTATATTTGGTTTCTTTGTGTAGCCGATTTCATGTTTTGTCTTTTTCCTATATTTGAAATCATTTCTTTAAAGAGGGTAACTAGAGTCTTTTCAAAACATATTATATTTGTTTTCTTTGTGTAGCCGATTTCATGTTTTTGTCTTTTTCCTATATTTGAAATCATTTCTTTAAAGAAGGTAACTAGAGTCTTTTCAAAACATATTATATTTGTTTTCTTTGTGTAGCCGATTTCATGTTTTGTCTTTTATATGATATAAGGTACAATTATTTGTTTTCAAAAAGGAGCTTTTTGAAACTATCGTATACTTTTATGAAATAGCTTTTATGAGTGAGTATGTAATATGCAATATGCATCCTTCTGAAGGTTCTGTTACAAATGACTCTAAAGAAGAAAAAAACTTCAACTTGAGGAAGCCGATCTCTTTAGAAGGTCTTTAGGAGTGCATGGCTCAACAAGATTTTTCTTCAAGGAGTATGATTGCATCATAGTTGTACTTGAACAAGAGGTCTCCATCCTTTTTGAGTGAGATATCCTTGCATCAAATACTCGTTAGATATATGGCAAAACATATCCAGTCATTATATAACATTTTTCAAGAAGACATTATCATATCATATGACATTAAATAAGACAGTGTATCATATTATGTGACATCAAAACAGAGTTTCTCAACATTCTCCCCCTTTTTGATGATGACAAAATATGCTCCCCCTATCAAAAAGACATTATGCATAGAAATAATAATATCATAAATATTAAAAAAAAATGTTTAAAGAGAGAGTATTTCTTCAATAATGGAGACAGGGTTTCTCCCCCTTTGTCACAGAAAAAAAGGAAGGGATCAGAGTAAGAGAGTTATTACAGACAAAAATAATGTAAAGTTTATTACAGACCGAATAAAGATAAATTATTACAGTCCAAAAACAAATAAGTTTATTCCGAAGGTGGAGAGGATTGAGGTGAACGGTTGACTTGATCCGGCTGGAGGGTCTGTAGAGTGTGCTGCAACGAGGCTTGACGACGAAGTATGCGATCCTGAGAACGCTGGACATCCATCAGTGCAGAGAAGTAATCAAAGTTGGATGTTGGATCTTCTTCATCAGAGCCGGGCAGGTGCAAGGACCTAAGATTGAAGGAAGTAGCATCGAGGACCTGAGAGGGATAGAGGATAACTTTGTTTTGAAGGGGTACTTTGAAGTATTTTAGAATGGGAGTTATAAAACACCCGAAAAGAAGAAGCTGGAATTTTTGATAACGAATAAAAAGGTCGAAAAGAATGTTGGACCAGTTTATCGGAGTAGAAGAAAAAAATTGCGTAGAGAATGAGAGAGATTTTTCTTGGTACTAATCCCTTGCGGTGAGGCTTGAGATAGATATTGTGAAGAAGAATCTGGGCAAGCAGTTGAGCATGAGGTTGGAGATTCCTCATATGCCAGGGAAGTTTGAAGCAGTTAGTGCAGAGAAGAATTTTTCGAAGTACCGACCGGTCGAGTGGTACTATGTTGTCTAGGTTTATGCCGGTGGAAGGAAGATTTAGAATACTGCCTAATGAGGAAGCATGAAAGAACATCGGGCGTCCGCGTACTTTGGTGGTGATGGTAGTTTGCTCATGATCAGAGGAAAAATTTGTGTAGAAGAGTCGGAAGAGTTCGGGATAGTAAGCAGCTTGGGATGAAGATCCTAGTAAGTGTTTGAGTTCGGGGAGAGATCTTTCTAGGTCAAATAATATGAAGTCGTCGTAGTTAACCAATTTACCTTCATGAATTGGTCGAGAGCAAAGGGAGTTGTAGATGTGAAATAGATCCGGATACCTTAAGTCGGCGGCAGTGATTGCAGTGTTTGAGGAGGAGGCCATGGCAAGAACTTAGAAAGAACGAGCAAGAGAGAAAGACTTGGAAAGGAGTAAGAGTTTGTAAGAGAATAGAGAAAATCGTGGGAATGAGATATGAAACAATCTAATAAATAGAAGAAGAAATATAATGGTGATAAGAAATGAATGACATTGGAAGTGAAGGATTTTTAGATTTTAGTGGAAAGAGGAAATGCGTGAGTTGTAAAATAAGAGACTTGTGAATGACAAATCTAATCAATTTCGGAAGATAGTGTATTATATTAGTGAAGATATTAAGAAGGACATAGTTTCGAAATAATTTTTTCTATATATGTGACAAATTTTCTATGGGCAATCTTTTTGGATAGTGAGAAGAGTCATGAATTGAGTATGGAGTGTCATATTAAACGTAAGAGAAAGAATGATTCAAGAGTTTTTAAAGATTTTCGTGAAGATCATGAAGAATAGAGAGTGAATAATGGCCTAATAAGAACAAACAATTTTTTTAAAGATTTACTTTATGTGAAAGCATTCCAAAATCGTGAAGAGGGAGTTTGGAATAGGACAAACATGAGAGTATGAGGAAATGCAATAATTTCTTATTTAAGAAGTGTATATTTTGATATACGTGAAAGGAAATAGGTCATAGGGTGATTATGTGATGTGTACTTTGAAAGATATGACATTTTTGAAAGAAAAGAATGACTTAAAAAATGTGTCATGATTAATGTGTCTTCACATTTGTAATTTTTATGAGTATACGTAAATATGAGAAGGACACACTTTGACTATGAGTAGTGGTAAGAGAGATGATGAGACAAAAAGAGAAAGAGTCAAAAATATATTTAAAAAAAATAAGAATTGATAAATGATAGATTAAAGAATGAGAATAGACATGGAGGAGTCAGATTCAAAAATCAAAAAAATGTAATCGAGAGATGAAATGAGGAGACAAAAGATATTCATGAGTGAAGAGTAATAATTGCTTATATAAGAAATATTTTTATGGATATGCGTGGAAGGAGTGAGAGTAGTGTAAACACCCCAAATTTTCACTCACTTCTTGACATCGCCCTCAATCGGCATATTTCAGTTCTCCGGAAGCAATGAAGGGCAAAATGGTCATTTTCTGAGATTAAACCTTGCAAAAAGTCCAAAATTTTATTCTTGAGCCTCAAAATTTCCATATTTAGGTTCAGAGACATCTTCAAATTTCAAAATCATCTTTCTGGACAAAAAGTTAGAATTTCCAAGTTCAAGCTCAGAGTGACATTTCATAGAACATGTCTGTGCATAGCATTGCATTATTTCACTGCATAGCATGTCAGTTTGAGATCCAGAACTCCTGATTTTCCAAATTGTCAATCCAAATTTTATTTTTAAACTTTTCAAAATTGATTTTTAAAACCCTGGGACTTCAAAATTGTCAATCTTTCCCATTTTACCCCCAGGACTTTGAATTACAAAAATTTTCCTCAAGAAAACAATCTGGATATTTGAATATTGATTTTAAAGATTTTATCTCAAAACTTTTTGCAAAAGATTTTAAATCTCTTTACAAAAATTTTACATTTATTTTATCCATATTTTTTTTTTGCCTTGAAAAACCATTTTTTTCAAATTCTTGAAAACAAATAATGTTTTACCTCGTATTTTCAAATAAATGGAGCGGGACCCGCCTTTGAACTAGCATCATACTCAAAATCTCAGGTAAGTTGTTTATTCTCAAGCGGGACCCACCCGAAGTCCATACCAATTTGCAAATTTTCTTTTTTTTATTTTTCTCGATATTATTCATTTTTAGTTAGTGGGCCCAAACACATGTGGCACCCCATTTGAAAATAAAAGATTTTAAAAAACAAAATAAAGCTTTATTTTCAAAAGGATTTTAAAAGTGGATTGAGGTGGCATTTCCATAAAAGCTCTCATTTATTTCAATATCCATTTTTTTTATTTTATTGATTTGTTTAAATAAATTTTTTTTTAGAAGGAGGCAACCTTAAATGGCACAGCCGAACTTCCAAAAAAATAAAAAATTAAATAAATTTCATTTTACCTAAAACTTAGGTAAATGAAATGAAAATTTTGAAAATTCACAAGCTGCGCCCTTTTGAAAATGGCAGCATTAAGTTTCAATTTGAAAAAAATTTCAAAATTTCTAACGGAAGCTCAAGGCTGCGGTTTTGTTTTCAAAAGACAGAGAGTTTTAAAAAGGGGAAGGATGGCCGATTGAAGGGGGGAGAAAAAAAGGTTTTCGTGGGTTTTGGATTAAAGGGAGCATTCACCAAGGGGGCAGAGAGATTGAAATCTCGTTTTTTTGGGTTTTTTTTGCAGGAGGAGGCTCTCAAGCGTGAGGGAGCAGCATCAACATTCTTTAGCCACAACCGCAGAGGTCTTCCACCACCAGCACCGCCCTTTCCTTTGCTGCTAACTGTCGCTTCCCATCTACACTTCAGCCCAGCCACAGGGCACCTCCAGCAAGTGGCTGCGTCTTTCTTCATTCCAGCCATAGCAGGAAGCCCATCATCCACCGTGTCTTCAGCCCACCAGCAGCAGGGATCTTGCCTCTTAAGCGTGAGGCTCCCTTCTAGCTACGACAGAAAATCTCTTTGAAGAGATGTTACAAGAGCCTGAAGAAATTGCTACAAAAAGAAAGCAAAGTCAAGAGATGTTCCGGGTTTTGCAGCAAGCTTTTTGAACTTTGGATGAACTACCACTTAATTTTGGTTTGCAGCAATTTCACTGGCTTGCCAAGTCTTCATGGGCTTCCTCAATCTTTTTATTCAAACATCAAATGGTGATGCATAATATGCAGCTTTCCTGAGGATCCAACATCCTGCTGCTGACTTCGAATTTGGAGCTTGAGAGGCTGCAAATTCTCTGCTTGGAGCCACCTCCATTGTGACGGATCTGCAATTGCTGGACAGGAAATTGAGAATTTATCACCATTCACGCATTGTTTGTGGTTGTGTTTGTGGAAACCCAGCCTCTCAATCTTCTTCAGCCCAGCAGAAGAACCAGCCAGCGTCTCCCTCTTGCCTAAGCCCAGCAGCATGAGAATCGCCCATTTTTCTGCTAAACAGAGGTATGTTGTTACGGCTTCTACATTTGCAGCGTGAAGACGTTGTGATTTCTAAATCCTGAGATTTTCTCGGATAAGTATTATTGGAAGCTCTGGCCAAAAGAACAGTTTTGACATGTTCTGGTTTCCAGCCACCTGATCTAAATTGGACTGGTGAGTATGTGAGGTTTTCATTCTTTTTTTTTTTTTTTTCTCTTTCTCTGTTTTATATTTTACAAATTTTGATTTCTTGTTTCAATCGATGATCCGATATCTAGTTCTTATTCCCTGTAATTTCAGTTTCCTTTCTTTCATTCCTCGATTTCTTGTTTTGCATTCTTTTGATTTATTTATTTTTTGTTATTTTCTGCAGCATTGTACTTCCTAAGTTTTCCCATCTATTGCTATTCATCGATTGAATTCATGTTTTCATTTATTGGATTCCGGTTGTTCATCATTTGATTTCATTCTCCTTTGTAATTTCCTGTTTTTATGCAGTTTTCTATTTTTCAAATATTTTTTTTCTGTTTGCTTTCATTTCAATCATTCCTGTTTTATGAAGTTAGGGCTGGAATAGCATCATTTGATTTATGAGCTTGATGTTCAAAATTCTTGAAGTTATCATTTGATGCTACAATTTTTGTTTTATGAAGCTATGGGCTGTAATATCATCATTTGATTTAGGAGCTTGATGTTCAAAGTTCTGGTTTTATGAAGTTATGGCTGGAACTTCATCATTTGATTTATGAGCTGGATGCTCAAAATTCTGTTTTATGAAGCTATGGGCTGTAATATCATTATTTGATGCTACAATTTCTGTTTTATGAAGCTTTGGGCTGTAATATCATCATTTGATTTATGAGCTTGATGCTCAAAATTCTGTTTTATGAAGCTATGGGCTGTAATATCATCATTTGATTTATGAGCTTGATGCTCAAAATTCTGTTTTATGAAGCTATGGGCTGTAACATCATCATTTGATTTATGAGCTTGATGTTCAAATTTCTGTTTTATGAAGATATGTTGGAACTTCATCATTTGATTTATGAGCTTGATATGCAAATTCCTGTTTTTATGAAGTTATGTTGGAACACCATCATTCGATTTATGAGATTTTGCCTAGTTTGCTGTTAAAATCCCTGTTTTATGAAGCTATGGCTGGAACATCACCCTTGGTCTTATGAGATTTTGCTTAGCTTAGTGCTAAATTCTTGTTTGCTATATTGTTATAATATCACCCCATTTGCAGCACCAATTATACATATTGTTTCATCATTTTCCACGACATTTTCACCTTTTCACCAAGCTTTTCATATCCTTTTCATGATATCCTTGAAATAGACCATGATGCTTCTACAACCCATTTCCTGCACATATTCATTTTCTGCTGCAAGTGTGCAGTCTTGATATTTGGCCATATTCATGAACGGATATCTCTATATCCAATCGTGATCTCCCATCCATCTTTGGCGTGCTTCATTATGGATATATATGGAAGCTCTATACCCATTTTTACTGGAAATTGCATTATAATTTGAGAAGTATGGTTGTGTGAAATCACCTACAGAAACTGTCTATACCTGTATTTTCTGATTTTACCCATTATATGGAATTTTCACTTATATATATATTCTCTTATTATAAGTATATATATATTGATATGTATGTATATCTACCCATATGTATACGTATATATGTATATATATATGTATATAAGTATATATATATACATATATATATACTTATATATATATATATACCTTCATGTGCATTGGATATCACATATATCTTTCCTTTTCTTTTACTTTTTTGCAAATATATCTTCATTACCATATATCATTTAGCATAAATTCAAATATTTCTATATCTACATATATATCTTTGTTGTATATAGTATATATATGTCCATTTCCTTGGTTATTTTGTACTAACTCTCATTTTGCAGGAAAATCTAGAAGATGCAGATTCCTTAGCTCCATTTCAATTTTCTTTTACTTTATGTTATGCAATGTAACAATCCAATGTAAACCTTGGAATAAGATTTACTTTTACTGCTTAGATTAGGCCGCATCTCATATAGTTTCATTTCAGTAATATCCTGATTCTATGATGCATATATCTCAAATTTTCAAAATTCACCGTGGATGAACATGAATGGCACGTGCACCAACTCTTAGAGAGTTGATGAACTCGGTGGAGTCCATATTTACGGCCCTAGTCGGAATATGGACGAGACCCAGATCCATCATCTATCTACCAGTCACATTGAGCCTACACTCTTAGGCTATCTTGAAAATGCACCTCATATTTCCAATGTTTTCAAAATATTGTGAATTAACTCAAATAAACCCTGAATATATTCATGGCCACAGTCAGAATATATGAAGGATTTACTTTGGCTTAATGCACATTTTTCCAATAAAATTTTCAGAAATCTTTTCAAAAGTGCATTCATTCATTCACATCATCTGCATCATTTGTTTTTCTCATGATTTTCTCAAAAGATTTTCACTTCATGGAATCGGTTTTCTCAAGAAACTATGATGATATTCGGAGTTAGATTTCCCAAATCAAATGTTTTCCTGTGATTTTCCTTAAAAAGTTATTTCCTTAAGATTCTTTTTCAAAGGAATTTCTCATTTTCTCAAGAATTCAAGTTGATTTTCAGATATTGCAAAAAAAATAGATTCTCAAGATTTCAATTTCCTAAGTTTTGAATTTCCTTCTCCAATGAATCTTTCCTATAAATTTTTTTTATCCTTTTCTTAAGAAAATTCTCAAAGTCTGAGTTTTCCCAACAAGTGCTTTCCTTTTTAAATGTTCATCTTTTCTCAAGAATTCCTTCCATTTTCCTGAGATTCTCATTTCCTCATGATTTTACAAATCTTTCTAAACTTTCTTAAGATTTTCCTGAGATTCTTATTTCCTCATGGTTTTCCAAGTCCTTCTAAACTTTCTAAAAATTCTCTTGAGATTCTCATTTCTTCATGGTTTTCCAAAGACTTTATAAACTTTCTCAAGATTTTCTCGAGATTCTCCCTTCTTCAAGATTTTCCAAATCTTTATAAACTTTCTCGAGATTTCAAACCTTCTTCGTCTGAGTTTTCCTGAGAAATGCTTTGCAACTTCAAATGTTTTCTAATCATACATCATATTTTCCAATTTACATTTTCCAAAATTCTCATAGCACCTGCCTGAATTCTCTGTGAATTTAGGATAGAACACAATTTCGGTAATTTCACTAAGTCAAGCACAATTTTGGTCCTTGGTTCGATTACCCCTGTTAAAGGCGGCAGGAACGGTCGAACCTCGTACCGACAGGTCGAGTCCCATCCCGTAAGATTTTCCTGCAATTTTCAAAATGGAGGCGAGTTTTTCAAAACAATTTCCAAAATCCGGTCAAGTTTGACTCGCGAAAGCATTTCCCTATCTCTCCTGCAAGGAAGGGAAGATGGGAAAAATTTTGCGACGATAACAGATTTGGCAACCGTGATGGGACTTGTCCTTGTGTGGTCAAAATTGTGCTTGACTTAGTTCAATTATCGAAATTATGTTCACAAAATGTCAGCTCTTTTACTTTTTATATCATGCGAACCTAGGAGCCTAGATTCTGACCTAGCTGACATTGATTGCATATAGCCTAGGCATGGTTTGGTAGGACCAGATTCAGGAGATATTTTCATGCTCACATAGACTTAGGTCTAAATATAACTCTCCTCAATTTAGGATCTGAATGCAAACAATGTATGCTCCTTCAAAATTTTCAAAAGTCTATCTCTCCAGGTTGTAGAGCCCTCTATTTCTTGCATGTGATCATTTTTTTTCAAACCTCCCTTACCTATCATTACCCGGTCTTCACGTTGCTGGGCTCTCTTCCAGAACCCTAGTTCGGGACAGAGCCTCACAACTGGGCCAATTATTTGGGTTAACACCCCCCTACCACGTACCGCGGGCCACAGTCCGAAGTATATCGGTAGGCGCTCAAGGATGTTGAAAAACCTTACCTTAGAACCGGAGTTGAAATTATATGCTACGTACCTCGGATTTCGGTTCGGGTATATCGGCATAACTGGATTGGCCAAAGATGATCTGAACCTAGAGTTAGGATTAGGGTCCTACAGCTGTTTTCAAAATAATGCATCTAGAGTCAGCCTTTTAGGGAGTGCTGTATGTGCATAAATGTTTGTGCAGGATGTGATTGTTCTTATATTACCTCTATTTTTCCTATATTTTTCCTAAAATATTTTTAAATACCCATATTCTCATCCTTTCCCTTTATTTTCTCAAACCCTGGAAGATTTTCCCAAATATCCAATTTCTTTCAAAGCTCCAGGTGATTTTTCACTCTTCTGTTCTACTGGATCTCGAATTTTCAGCTGCATTTTCATCTTGCCTGCAATTTTTCAAAATCATATGTTTTCTCTTATTGAATTTTCAATCATTTTGTCTATTTACAAAATTCTTCATCTTATTTTTCCCGTGCATACCTTGATTACTGCGGTAGAAATTGTTTACCCACTTGCCTTCTTCTTATTCTAAATCCATTTGCGGATTGTTTTCCCAAGAGATATCTCTTTCCTTCAAAAATGGTATTTTCCTCGTGGTTGACGACCTCGCCTAGGTAACAAGGCACATTTTCCATTATTTATTTCTCTTACAAAGAATGACAACACAATTGTCGTGATTTCAGCGGCGACTCCATCCCTAGTAATGGGATATTCTTCCAATTGTCTACCACATCATCAATAATCATTTTTTTTTTCAATCCAAAATTTCCTCAAAGTCTAATCAAGACTTCATCCTGCAGAGAGCATCCACCACATTTGATGGTTCGAACAAGGTCAGGAAGAAGAACCACATCACCACAGTACTCGTCGGCCTTAGAAGAAGAGATGGACTCCCCGCGATCCGAAAAGAGTCAAGAGCAACAGCAAGAAGAGGATGGCATAGACCCACAGATGTATGCCATGTTCCAGAAAATGATGACCAAAATGATGAGTGAACAGGCTGGGACCAGTGCAGAGGAGAACCCATTCAGAGAGAAGTTCCATGGACACAAGGATAAGAAGACTTCCAAGAAGCAAGTTCAGCCAGAGGAAATTTCAGATAAATCAGAATCAGAGGAAGACACCGATAAAGAATATGAGGTGCCTCCGGCATTTCAGAAACAGGGCCGAGAACAAAGGAGGAGTCGCAAATCAAAGAATCAAGTTGCAGAAGAACCCCTGCAGTCACAGTTCAAAGAAATGGCCAAAGTTGTTAAAGACCTGCAAGCTCGCGACAAGGGCAAGAAAGTCTTCACTAGCGAGGATTTTTATGATGGATTAGAAGGAGACGAAGATCTGGAAAATCTGCCCCGCAAGTTCATCAAGTTCGATGGTTCTAGTGATCCCAAAGCCAATCTTGCCATGTTCTTCGCCGAATGCTCCAAATTCAAGAGAGACAATAGGGCCCTATTTCTCTGTTTTCCTCGTAGCCTAGAAGGCACTGCCGCCAAGTGGTACTCCGAGCATATCAATCCAATCGAGCTGCGAGAATTCGATAAGGTGGTCAACCTATTCATTGAGCGATTTTTGTTCAATACTGAAGCACTCCCAACATTGAGCCATCTCTACAATCTAAGGCAGAATGAAAATGAAAAGGCAAGGGACTTCATTCGCAGATGGAGAGAGACCTGCAACAAAATGAGAGATCCTATATCAGAGAGGCATGCTTTATCGCTGATCCTGAACAACTTCTCACAACCTTTGAGTAGTCTTATCTCCACCTCGCCTTCCAAGTCTTTCATAGAGCTTACTGAACGAGCCGAGTGGCTCGAGATGGGGTTGGAGAACGGTGTCTACGATGGTATCACCCTCGTCAAGAACAATCTAGATCCAAAGAAAAAGGCAAATTTCACCTCCTCCGCCAACATCAACCGCAATGATAGCAAAAGTAGTAAGGGCAACTATGCGGATCGAGAGGAAAGACAGAATAGCAAGCTATCTCAGCCCAACTTTCCACAAAAGGAAAAGATAAAGCGTGAAGGTTGGAGTAATGATCGTGTGTTCACTCCTCTCAAACAAACACTCGAAGAAGCCCTTGAATTCATGCTGGCTAAGGGATTAGTGAAACTTCCAAAGGCCACAACTCCTCCCACCATCATGGGAAGGTTGAAAAATCAGTTTTGCAAGTTCCATCAGGCAGTGGGGCATGACATTGATCATTGTTTTGTCTTCAAAAATATTGTTCAAGATTGCATTGACAAGAGTCTCCTTGCTGAAGAAGAAGAAGAAGACGAGCTTGCCATCCTAACCAAACCCTTCCCAGACCATTCAGAAAATTGACGATGCTAAAGTTTCCTGCTTTCTTTCTTTCGTTTTTCCAGTCACCTCATAAGGGCAAGTCTGCCCAGTTTTTGCAACCTTTTGGTTGAGTGCTTATAAATAGGCTGTCTTTTTGTTATCGGTTTTGCTTATCAATAAAATGTCAATTTTCTTCATCAAATACTTCTTTCTTTTGCCCCATTAGGGCACCTGTTTTTGTTTTGAAGAATCTTCTTTGCCCATTCTTTTCAAGACGAGGGGCAATTTATGAGAGAAATGAAATTACCTATGAGGGTTTTTCAAAAATCGTGCAATTTTTGAAAATTTTCTACAAACATCTTTGTTATGATCACCCAAAAGGTTAATAATTCGGTCCAATCTTTTTCAAAAATCAACTATCGCGGTGATCTTCTTTTCTTAAATTGGTTTCGAACCATTATCTTTAAAATCAACCCTGGCGTTGATTTTCTTTTCCAAAATTAGTGTTAAACCAATTCATTTTCAAAAATCAACCCTCGTGTTGACCTTAACTTCCAAAATTCAATTTTGAATCATTATCTTTAAAAATCAACCCTTGTGTTGATTTTCTTTTCCAAAACTATTGTTAAACCAATTCATTTTCAAAATCAACCCTTGTGTTGATCTTAACTTCCAAAATTCAATTTTGAATCATTGTCTTTAAAAATCAACCCTTGTGTTGATTTTCTTTTCCAAAATTATTGTTAAACCAATTCATTTTCAAAATCAACCCTCATGATGATCTCTCTTCAAAATCAACCCTCGTGTTGATTCCCCTTTTCAAATATCAGCTCTCACGCTGATCATTCTTCAAAATCAACCTTGCAGTTGATTTTCTTCCCAAAATGATTTCTCACTTTCAAAATAACATTCTCCTTTTACTTTAAAGATCCCATGTTCTAGCACTTTCTTCATGTCAAAGGGATAATATAATTTTGTTTCCTTTCCTCGATTTTTAAGCATCAATAAAATTCGCCAATAATTTGGCACCATGTTATTTTCGTCTCTTTCCTTTTCACAAATATGTCTCTTGTAAGGAATGATCTTGAGGACGTCTCTCAATCAAGAAGCATGTCACCTTATTCCTCGATTATCCTTCTTCGTATTCAAAATCTTCCTCCCTAGTTACACTGGGGCATTTTTTTGAAAAATCTATCTTTACCTCAAAAACATCCTGTATGCAGGCAGGATAAACCAATCTCTCATTTTGCATGTATATGCACCCACTTGCATTAGTTTTGCATTCATTTACATTTCATGTGCATTTTGCATTTCATTTTGCATTAATTCTGCATCCATTTTCTTCCCCTTCAGGTTAGGGGATAAACCTGAATCATTTTCCATGATTTTCCAATTTTTATTCATATCCCCGTTCAGGATAAGGGATTTAATCCTGAAAATCAGACCACACACATCTAAATATGATGGTCTTTTTCATTGCAAGTCAAATAATCCAGTCCTCGAACTGGCCATTCTCAAAACTTTCAATTCCAGCTCTCGCACTATCGATTTTCAAAAATTCAATCTTCTGATTAAAGATTTTCCTTTGAGATTCGAGCCCTGACTCGAACTTTCTTGCTTTCCTTCGAAGATTTGAGTTTTAACTCAAGTTTTCTTTCCTTCAAAATCTGAACTTCCCAGTTTTCCTTTGAGATTCGAGCCCCGACTCGAACTTTCCAACTTTCCTCTGAATATTTGAGTTTCGACTCAAAAATCTGAATTGGCCTAGTTTTTCCTTTGAAGATTTGGGTTTCGATCCGAACTTTATCTTATTAGAAACCCAACTTCCTAGCTTTCCTTTGAAGGCTCGAGTTTTGACTCGAATCTTCCAGCTTCTTGTAAAACCTGAGTCCTGATTCAGATGGTCTTTCAAAACCAACTTTTAAGTTAGGCTTACCTTCAAAATCCAGCATTATGCCAGGACTTACCTTCAAAATTCCAACTTCGTATTGGATTTACCTTCGAAATTGAGTACCATCGTCAGGGATGTGTCAACTCGGATGTCAAGCGATCTCTTTTACTAAGGATTTCAAGAACACTTTGTCAATCAATTACTTGTTGATTTCAGAATTTTATTTCACAAAATTTTACCTCAGTTTACCTTCAGTATCACTTCCAAAAAGGCAAAGCTTTTGTGAAGAAGGATTCAAAATCTAAATTCTTTCTATTGGCCAACCAAAAGGATGAAGGATAAATCCTCGATATGGCTAGAAAAGAAGATTCAATGTTTTTGCAAAGCCATAGATGATTGATATTGATCGCAGTCAATGGCACATCTTTAAAGACCATTCTTGTAAAAATGAGGCAGTGGAAATATCTTGGGTGCGAGAAAAGAGAGAATTCATCCAAGCCCTGTCTCCTCAAAATCACCTAAGCTATAATTAAATATCCGCAAAAGGGATCTCTCACTTGTCGTCAAGATGAAGGCGAATTAAGCGAGTAGACCCCCGGGGCCAAAGAAGATTTGAAACATCTCCAAGATGACGGAGTTTGCGACGGATTCTTCCAGGGAAAGTCCAAAGCACTGTCGAGATGAAGGCAGATGCGATGAACCTCCCGACAATCCCTAAAAGATATTTAACTTCAGCTATCATCCAAAGATCTCTAAACCCAAGAGCCAATATCGTCAAAGAAGGATCAAAACATCTCCAAGTTGAAGGAGTTTGTGACGTACCCTTCCCAAAAAGAGAGCAAGAGAGGAAAAAGAAAGAGAGAAAAAGCCAGAACATCTCCAAAATGAAGGAGAATGTGGCAAAAAACCCAAGAGAGCCAAAAGAGCGCAGAAAGATCATCATGAGAGAAGCTCCCAGGATATCAAACTGCCATATTTATCAAAAATCTCCTTTAAATTTGTGAAATTCTATTATCAATATCCTTTCATAGATTGCTTTCATGATTATCAAATTCTCTTTCCTGTTCATATCAAGGAAATTGATAACTTCTTTGAAGAAGGTCAATCGCAAGCAATTTGGATTCCAAATCTTGATTCTATGAAGTCAATCCTGTTTGGAGGTAATACTTCAGGTAGAAAAGAAGGAATATTTTCACAATCATTTTCAATTACTTTGAATCAGCAAAATTTTCAACATTTTGACAATCTTTTCTAGCTATCCTGACGTTAAGTGAGAGCTTGATGTGCATATTGATGTATCTTGACCCCTTTGAGAGATTTTCCTTTATCACCTTTTCACGTTGTTGAAAGACTAACCTCCGAAAGGATAGCCTTTATCATCTTTCGCGTTGTTGAAAGACTCGCCTTGTTCCTTTGGATTGCCTTTATCATCTTTCGCATTGTCGAAAGAATCGCTTTGTTCCTTTGGATTGCCTTTTGTCATCTTTCGCATTGTCGAAAGAATTGCCTTATTCCTTTGGATTGCCTTTATCATCTTTCGCATTGTCGAAAGAATCGCCTTCTTCCTTTGGATTGCCTTTTGTCATCTTTCGCATTGTCGAAAGAATTGTCTTGTTCCTTTGGATTGCCTTTTGTCATCTTTCGCATTGTCGAAAGAATTGCCTTGTTCCTTTGGATTGCCTTTTGTCATCTTTCGCGTTGTCGAAAGACTCGCCTTATTCCTTTGAATTACCTTTATCATCTTTCGCGTTGTCGAAAGAATTGCCTTATTCCTTTGGATTGCCTTTGTCATCTTTCGCATTGTCGAAAGAATCGCCTTGTTCCTTTGGATTGCCTTTTGCCATCTTTCGCATTGTCGAAAGAATTGCCTTATTCCTTTAGATTGCCTTTATCATCTTTCGCATTGTCGAAAGAATCGCCTTGTTCCTTTGGATTGCCTTTTGTCATCTTTCGCATTGTCGAAAGAATTGACTTGTTCCTTTGGATTGCCTTTTGTCATCTTTCGCGTTGTCGAAAGACTCGCCTTATTCCTTTGAATTACCTTTATCATCTTTCGCATTGTCGAAAGAATCGCCTTGTTCCTTTGGATTACCTTTGTCATCTTTCGCGTTGTCGAAAGACTCGCCTTATTCCTTTAGATTACCTTTGTCATCCTTCGCGTTGTCGAAAGACTCACCTTTTTCCTTCGGATTACCCTTTGTTATCTTTCGCGTTGTCGAAAGAATTGCCTTATTCCTTTGGATTACCTTTGTCATCTTTCGCGTTGTCGAAAGAATCGCCTTGTTCCTTTGAATTATCTTATTCATCTTTTGCATTGTCAAAAGAGTTACCTTACTCTTCTTTGAAAGAGTTTGCCTTGTCTGTCTTTCGCGTTACCGAAAGAGTTGCCTTATTCTTCGTTGGAAAAATTGCCTTATTCATCTTTTGCGTTGTCAAAAGAGTTGCCTTACTCTTCTCTAAAAGAGTTTGCCTTGTCTGTCTTTCGCGTTGTCGAAAGAGTTACCTTATTCTCGTCAAAAGATTGCCATATCCATCTTTCACATTGTCGAAATAGTCGTCTTACTCCTTACCTTCTTCATATTTCACGATGATGAAAATTCACCGGATCGTCTTGATCATTTTCCAAAATTGCCTCTTACAATTCCATTTCCATCGCCTCGGTCATCTTCAAGAAAAGTTGTCTTATTCACCTTACAAAATTCTATTTTCCACCCGATCAGGATAAGGGTATAAACCTGAGCCTCATTCAAGGAGGTATTCCATTTTCTGCCCGACACTACAAGAAAATTGTTAATTAGCGACGGAAATTAGCGACGGATTTTTCCCGTCGCTACTTAGCGACAGATTAGCTAGAGATAGAATCTGTCGCTAATTCGCGATGGATTAGCGAGGAAACGACTTTTATCGCTAATCTGTCGCTACTTAGCGACGGATTAGCGATTGCATGTTTTTGTCGCTATTTTTTATTACAAGAACACCATTTTAGCGATGGATTTAGAGAGGGAACTCTGTCGTCGCTAATCCGTCGCTAATTAGCGACGGAGTAGCGACAGAATATATTTCGTCGCTTTTTTGGTATTTTGGTTTCGCGACGGCTTAGCGACGGAAAAATTCCGTCGCTAAGCCATCGCTAAATGTCGCGTAAATCCCTAATCCCATCCCTCTTTCTCTTTTCCCTGTTTCGCTGTATTGCTCCCTCCCGCTGCCCGTCGGCTCTCGCCACCGTCCGGCCGCCGCCGCTCGCCAGCCGCCACTCCCCGTCCACCGCTCGCCAGCTGCCGCTACCCGTCAACCTCCCGCCACCGTCCGGCGACGCGCAGGTAATATTCTTCTTCTTCTTCTTCTTCTTCTTCTTCTTCTTCTTCTTCTTCTTCTTCTTCTTCTTCTTCTTCTAAACGCAGGGGGTACGCCCCTTCCCTGCCGGAAACGCAGGGGGTTTAACCCCCTGCCGTGCTTTCCGGCAGGGGGGGGTCGACCCCCTGCCGGAAACGCAGGGGGTCGACCCCCCTGCCGTAAAGGCACGGCAGGGGGGGTCGACCCCCTGCGTTATGCTGCCTAAGTGACTTGTCAAAAAAAAAATTCTGTTTTTGAATGCCTATGCTGCCTATATGAATCGTTTGAAAAATAAAATCTGTAGTAGGAATAACATGCTGCCGATGTGTATTGCTTTTGAAAAAAACAATCTGTTATGAGATATATTATGCTGTCTATGTGAATTGGTTTCAAAAAAATCTGTTTTTTAATGCATATGCTGCCTATGTAAATCAGTTTGAAAAAAAAAAATCTTTAGTAGGAATACTATGTTGCCTATGTGTTTGTTTGAAGAAAAAAAATTTGTTATGAGATACCTACGTTGCCTATGTGATCTGTTTTGAAAAGAATTTTTGTTATGGATACCTATGCTGCCCATGTGATCTCTTTTTTAAAAAAAAAAAAGTTATTATGTGATCCCTATGTTGTCCATGTGATTAGCTTGAAAAAAAGTTTGTAATATGTGTATATAAGATGTCCATATGGTTTTAAGTGTAGTTTGCATATATGTTGTCCATATGGATTTTAAGTTGAAATTTTTTTTGTAATGTATATATACAAGTTGTCCATGTTGTTCAATTTGTTAGTTTGTTAATGTCTACTGGTAGTTAGTTTAAACTACTTCAATTTGTTTTCTTGAAATCTGGTTAGTTAGAGTATTTCAATCTATTAGTCTTTTATAATTATATTTTTCTTAGATAGATTGGTATTTAATGTTCTCACAATCAGTTAGTTAGATTAGAGCTATTTGAATTCTTTATGATAGTGGTGGTTAAACGGAGTTCACGTCTTTTCTAGTAAACTAATTGATTGATTTACTATTCCTTTGCTAAGTAGTTCAGATTAGAAATTGTCTATGACTTTATGTTAGTCGACTGGTTCAACATGTTATAGCTGGTTTGTTAAATTAGCATCTTCTAGTTAGATTTGGCTTAACATATATACTATTTTTCTTTTCTCTTCTTTCAATTAGTTAGAGTTGTTTTAATTTGTTTTAATTTTTTTAGTTAGTGTTTCATCTTGTTTCATGATTAGTTAGTTTGTTACTTAATTTGTTTTGTTTTTGTGCAGATTTTTCAACGGAACCAACTCGTGCTCGGCCACCTGTGGTAAGTAAATGACAAAAACAATGCAAATCGGGTAAATACCCGTGGTGAGTAAGTGATGCAAACGTATCACATGTTATTTAATTTATTGAATGCAGCACTTTATTGTTCACACACTCACTTAGTTGTTGATATCTAGGACTGCTTTGTTGGAGTTCGAAGATCATGCTGAGCATGATTTTAATGTAGAAATATGGAAGTGTTCTTATTTTTGGAGTACGGAGTCCATGCTAAGCATGGTAGTAGTTAGTGAGATATTGAAGTGTGTTTGTTGCAGGTACATGTTTGCCATTTATTTGATATGAATGATTATGATGTATTGCAATGTTTGATGTAATTGTATCCATGCTTGCATGTAGTTACTTTCAATTTGATTTTGACTTCCATGTGAAATTTTATAATAAAAGCATGCTTCAAATGATTGTATCATGTCATTAATAGTTTGCACATGAAAATATTAAGTTATCAATGCATGCATCAAAATTCTTGTTATTGTTTGACATAGTATATTGCATGATAAATTTGATATTTTCTTCATCGTAGCATTCTGATTGTTTTTTTCTTAATTCGTTAGGATACTATTCGTAACATCATACGACAGAATGACTGCAAACCGTGAATGGATGTACCGTAGGATAGTGGACAATGAGTTATCGCATGAATATATGGATGGTGTCGATAGTTTTATTGAATTTGCAACGGCGAGTGTCAGTACGGTAGATCCCACAGGTCGGATTAGGTGTCCCTGCAAGATTTGTAAGAATAATCGATTTGTAGAACCTCATGGCGTTAGACATCACCTATACAGGAAGGGTTTTGTGAGTGATTATTAGAACTGGACGTTTCATGGAGAAGAATTTAGAAACGATTTTGATGCACGGGTGAATGTGGTGCACGATAATCCATATACGAATTTGATATTTGATGCTGCAGGAACAGAACTGGGTTTTGCTATGAGTTCTAGTGATGTAAGAACTGCCGTAGATGAAGAATCACCAAACGATGCAGCTAGTAGATTTTATGATTTACTTAAAGATGCTGATGAGCCACTTTGGAACGGTTGTGAGAGTCACACTATCTTGTCTGCAGTTCTTCAACTAATGAATTTGAAGTCCGAGTATAATTTGAGTCAATCATGTTTTGACCGTTTGTGCATGATTGTGAAGAGTATGTTGCCTAAAGATGAGAAATTGCCACAAAATTTCTATCGTGCGAAAGTTATGGTCAACGCTCTAGGTATGGGTTACAAAAAGATTGATGCTTGTCCAAATCACTGCATGTTGTATTTCAAGGAGCAGGAAAACGACATATCATGCCCGTCATGTGGGCATCCTCGGTTCAAGCCAAAGACAAGAGGCAATGGTAGCACGAGATCAAAGGAAGTTTCATACAAGTCGCTCCGCTACTTTCCTATCACTCCTAGATTGCAGCGATTGTATATGTCTTCAAAGACAGCTAAACACATGAGATGGCATGCAAATAAAGTTCGACACGATGAAAACAAGATCACGCATCCTGTTGACGCTGAAGCTTGGAAGCACTTTGATCGTACTCATCAGAACTTCGCAATGGAAGTGCGAAATGTTAGACTCGGTCTATGTACAGATGGATTTAATCCATTTGGGGGTAGATCAACTCCATACTCATGTTGGCCAGTATTTGTAACTCCATACAACCTTCCACCAAGCTTGTGTATGAAACGTCCAAATCTTTTCTTGTCTCTGTTGATCCCTGGTCCGACCTCACCTGGCCAAAATCTTGATGTATATCTAAGGCCATTGATTGATGAATTAAAAGTACTGTGGGATGACGGTGTTACCACGTATGATGCCCACAAAAAACAAAATTTCAACATGAAGGCCGTTGTTCTATGGACAATCAGTGACTTCCCTGCATATGGTATGTTATCTGTTTGGAGCACACATGGGAGGTTGGCTTGTCCGTACTGCATGGAGGATTCCAAAGCTTTTAGATTGAGGCATGGAAGGAAGCCTTGCTGGTTTGATTGCCATCGTCGATTTCTACCCAGCGATCATCCGTTCCGATGTCAAAAGAATGCATTTACAGCAGGCACAACTGAAATGGAAGGTTCATCCTCAAGATTGTCTGGCATAGAGATTTTAAGAAGATTGCGATACTTTCCAGATGTATTAACAGATGCCCGCAGTCCTACACCCTTCCGTGGATTTGGGAAGGAACACAATTGGACGAAAAAATCTATTTTTTGGGAACTACCGTATTGGCCGACCTTATTGATACGACATAATTTGGATGTAATGCATGTAGAGAAAAATGTGTTTGATAATGTGTTCAATACAGTAATGAATATTAAAGGAAAAACGAAGGATAATCCGAAGGCCCGTATGGATTTAAAATTAATATGTAAAAGACCAGAATTGGAACTCAAAGAGTATAATAGCAAAGTACTGAAACCAAAGGCGAAGTACGTGCTCGGACCTGATCAAATAAAACATGTATGTCAATGGTTGAGACAACTGAGATTTCCAGATGGATATGTCTCTAACATTGCTCGGGCTGTGAAGATTGACGATGGACAGTTATATGGGTTGAAGAGCCATGATTGTCATATCTTTATGCAACGATTGATACCCCTAGCATTCCATGATATGTTAGACAAACCTATATGGGGGGTATTGTCTGAGTTGAGCGGATTTTTCAGAACATTGTGCGCATCGGAGGTCATTGTATCAGATGTAAAGAATCTCGAGGACTCTGTCATCACCACTGTTTGTCTGTTAGAAAAGATATTTACGCCAGCATTTTTCGATGTTATGGAACATTTGATCATACATTTGCCATATGAACTAAGGGTTGGTGGCCCTGTGCAATATCGATGGATGTACCCATTTGAAAGGTATATGTTTTTTTATATTTGTCTCTTTAATGACAGATATTTAAAATTTGAAATGTATATTCTTGTCAGATGCATGTTCGACCTAAAAAAAAGGTTCGTAATAAAGCAAGAGTAGAAGGCTCTATTTGTGAGGCGTACACTTTAAAAGAGATTTCAAATTTCTCATCTATGTACTTCGAACCTCATATTTCAACACGTTACACATGCCCGCCCCGTAACGATGATGGAGAACAAGTAACTGTAGCTGACAAGCTGTCGATATTTCAACCACTTGGGCATGCATTTGGTAGTTGCCGATCAAGGCTATTGACAGATCGAGAGCAAGATGCAGCACACATCTATATTCTTTTTAATTGCTCAGCGATCGACCCATACATCGAGTAAGTATATGTATATGCAACTCAATTATAAATCCTTTTATGTTCTATATGTGGATACATGACTCGGTAATATAAGTATTTGTGGTTTGCAGACGATTTGATCTAGAGTTGCGAAACGAAGTTTCACATCTCACTGATGCAGAAGTACAAAAAAAGCGTGAAACTAAGTTTGTGGAGTGGTTGAAACAGTTGGTAAAGAAGCTAACATAAATTTTGTACTTATAAACAACACTAAGTTACTTAATTGATCGTGATCACAATCATTGTTTATGTTTGTGTGTAGGTTCGCAATGGTGATGTTAAAGATCAAGGAATATGTGATTTAGAAAATGGTTCGACCAAAGTTGTGCAATGCTACAACGGGTATATCGTAAATGGTTATCGATTCCATACAAAAGACTACGGTATAAACAAATCAACGATAAATAGTGGCGTGTGTGTCAAGGGTAGCAGCTACGGTGAAAATGAACATGATTACTACGGTGTTATAGAGGAAATAATGGAGTTGACTTACTTAGGCATGAATAACAGGGTTACGGTATTCAAGTGTCATTGGTTTGATCCAACTGCAACAAGACTCGACAAAGCTTCAGGCATTGTGGAGGTGAATCATAAATCCAGGTTTGGAACATATGAACCATTCATATTAGCCTCGCAAGCTCAACAAGTTTATTATACTTCATATCCGAGTATAAAAAAGTCAGATAGAAATGAATGGTGGGCAGTTTGCAAGGTGAAATCCAAACTATACCCCGAGTATGATCAGTTACAGGAAGATGAGTTAGCTGAAGACAGTGATTACTATCAATCAGATGATGTCTGTGACTTCGCTTATGGTCACGATGTTGCGCATGATATGCATGTCATATCTCCATTGGCTGATGAAACATTCATAGAGGAATGTGATCCAAATGATGTACCAAGTGGATGAGCAAACAATGAAGAAGAAGAAGAAGAAGAAGAAGAAGAAGAAAGTCAAACTAGTGACGAGGAAGAATTCTCAAGCTAGTGAGCAAAATCTTATACTACAGACCTCTATTTAAATGCATTGTAATACTTGATGTGAGTTGTATTGCAATACTTGGTGTGAATGATTAAAAATTTTATTTCAATGTATTGTAATACTTGATACGAATGATTCGAATGCATTGTAATACTTGATGTGAATGATTTCAATTATCTGAATGTATTATAATTTATGCAATTAACGAATGATTTGAATTAGTGCAATACTTGATGTCAATGATTTGAATTATTTGAATGCATTGCAATGCTTGATGTGAATGACTTGAATGCATTGTAATACTTGATGTGAATTATTTGAATGTATTGTATGACATATGTTATTTGTTAGAATATGGTTCGTGGAGGTTATAGTGGTCGCTCATTCAGTAGTAGCCAGGCTCAACCTTCATCTTCACGGGCTCTTGTGATAGGTATATCATATAACTAATTAGATGCTTGATTAGTTCAAATGCACATTCTGAGAATTTCTAATGTATTTTTTTACAGATGATGTTGCGCCTGTACACGACCCACCTACACCAGTTGATCGCACAAGTCAACAGCCAACACAGGAAACAGGGTCTTCTCAGGCTGGCACAAGAAGACTCATTCGAATACTATACCCCGAGTATGATCAGTCACATATAGAGTTTTTCTAGATGCCTTAGAACACATATGAACATGCTATAATCACACATTCAATTTTTTTACTGCCTTAGCACACATATGAGTATGATAGAATCACATATAAAGTTGCTTTGCCTGCCTTAGAGCACATATGAGCATGCTATATTCACATATTCAATTTTTTTACTGCCTTAGCACACATACGAGCATGATCGAATCACATATATAGTTTTTTGCCTGCCTTAAAGCACATCTGAGCATGGTAGAATCACATATAGAGTTTTTTTATATGCCTTAGAACACATATGAACATGCTATAATCACATATTCAATTTTTTGACTGCCTTAGCACACATATGAGTATGATAGAATCACATATATATATATTTAACTTTTTGTCTGTCTTAGAGCACATATGAGCATGATAGAATCACATATAAAGTTTTTTTGATTGCATTAGAACACATAAGCATGCTATAATCACATATTCAGTTTTTTTACTGCCTAAGAACACATATGAGCATATTATAATCACATATTCTGTTTTTTGACTGCCTTAGCACACATATGAGCATGCTATAATAACATATAGAGTTTTTTAACTGCCTTAGAACACATATGAACATGTTATATATCATTTATGATAGAATCACATATAAAAATTTTGGCTTTGCCTGCCTTAGAGCACATATGAGCATGCTATATTCACATATAAAAATTTTGGCTTTGCCTGCCTTAGAGCACATATGAGCATGCTATATTCACATATTCAATTTTTTTACTGCCTTAGCACACATACGAGCATGATCAAATCACATATATAGTTTTTTGTCTGCCTTAAAGCACATCTGAGCATGGTAGAATCACATATAGAGTTTTTTTATATGCCTTAGAACACATATGAACATGCTATAATCACATATTCAATTTTTTGACTGCCTTAGCACATATATGAGCATGATAGAATCACATATAGAGTTTTTTTATTGCCTTAGATCACACATGAGCACATGATAGAATCACATATAGTGTGTAATTTATTTCATTATATTTTGTTTATCAATACTGACTGTTCTTTTCTTGTGTAGGCTGCTAGCGATAATCAGGGTAGTGGAGTTGAAGGGACAGATAAAGACAATGAACAAGAAGACGCACAAAATCTTGGCGATGATTAGAGGACTGTGTTGAAGAAGTTCTATTTTTTTTATTTTTCCTAATTGTAATTGTTGAATTGTAAATAATTAAACTTCTTAGTTTTAAGGTGGAACGATTAATTATTATAGATACTTGTTATATGAATTTTTTTGTGTGGTTTGTTTTTTATTTACAGGAAATATAAATTGTACAGGAAATATAAATTGTACAGTTCTCGGTAATTAATTTTTAAATAAATTTTTTTTGATTTTTTTTCGTTTTTGCGACGGATTAGCGACGAATGATTCCGTCGCTATTCATATTAATCTAGCGACGGCTTAGCGACGGAATTAAATCCGTCGCCACACCGTGGTCGCCGTTTAGTACCGGCGGATTGGCGACGGAATATAGCGCTCGTTATTCCGTCGCAATTAGCGACGGACTTGGCGACGGAATTATTTCGTCGCTAGTTAGCGTCGAAATATTCGCGACGTAAGCATACTGTCGCCGCGTTGTCGCTAACATGGTTAGCGACGGATTAGCGACAGATTAGCGACGGAATGTGGTCGTCGCTAATCTACTGCTTTGTTGTAGTGCGATCAGGTTAAGGGTACAAACCTGAATCTCATTTTAATGAGATAATTTCATTCCCCCAATCAGGTCAAGGGTTAAAACCTGAGCTTCGTTTCATACGAGGTATTTCTGTCCCATCCAGATCAAGGGCATAAACCTGAATTTCACTCTCACAGAGTGAGTCTTTACTCTTCATTTCTCCATTTCATATCTACCATCTTCCTCGAGCTAACTTCTTCATACCCAGTCAGATCCTTCTAACTGGGGCATTTTTATATAGCCCAAATTTGGTGTGTTTTCTTTGCCACTAAGTTCGACCATAAGCCGGCTTAGTAGCAAAGAGGGGCATCTGTAAACACCCCAAATTTTCACTCACTTCTTGACATCGCCCTCAATCGGCACATTTCAGTTCTCCGGAAGCAATGAAGGGAAAAATGGTTATTTTCTGAGATTAAACCTTGCAGAAAGTCCAAAATTTTATTCTTGAGCCTCAAAATTCCCATATTTAGGTTCAGAGACATCTTCAAATTGCAAAATTTCAAAATCATCTTTCTGGACAAAAAGTTAGAATTTCCAAGTTCAAGCTCAGTGTGACATTTCATAGAACATGTCTGTGCATAGCATTGCATCATTTCACTGCATAGCATGTCAGTTTGAGATCCAGAACTCCTGATTTTCCAAATTGTCAATCCAGATTTTATTTTTAAACTTTTCAAAATTGATTTTTAAAACCCTGGGATTTCAAAATTGCCAATCTTTCCCATTTTACCCCCAGGACTTTGAATTACAAAAATTTTCCTCAAGAAAACAATCTGGATACTTGGATATTGATTTTAAAGATTTTATCTCAAAACTTTTTGCAAAAGATTTTAAATCTCTTTACAAAAATTTTACATTTATTTTATCCATTTTTTTTTTTGCCTTGAAAAACCAATTTTTTCAAATTCTTGAAAACAAATAATGTTTTACCTCGTATTTTCAAATAAATGGAGCGGGACCCGCCTTTGAACTAGCATCATACTCAGAATCTCAGGTAAGTTGTTTATTCTCAAGCGGGACCCACCCGAAGTCCATACCAATTTACAAATTTTCTTTTTTTTTTATTTTCTCAATATTATTCATTTTTAGTTAGTGGGCCCAAACACATGTGGCACCCCATTTGAAAATAAAAGATTTTACAAAACAAAATAAAGCTTTATTTTCAAAAGGATTTTAAAAGTGGATTGAGGTGGCATTTCCATAAAAGCTCTCATTTATTTCAATATCCATTTTTTTTATTTTATTGATTTGTTTAAATAAATTTTTTTTTAGAAGGAGGCAGCCTTAAATGGCACAACTGAACTTCCAAAAAAATAAAAAATTAAATAAATTTCATTTTACCTAAAACTTAGGTAAATGAAATGAAAATTTTGAAAATTCACAAGTTGCGCCCTTTTGAAAACGGCAGCATTAAGTTTCAATTTGAAAAAAAAATCAAAATTTCTAACGGAAGCTCAAGGCTGCGGTTTTGTTTTCAAAAGACAGAGAGTTTTAAAAAGGGGAAGGATGGCCGATTGAAGGGGGGAGAAAAAAAGGTTTTCGTGGGTTTTGGATTAAAGGGAGCATTCACCAAGGGGGGGGGGAGAGATTGAAATCTCGTTTTTTTGGGGTTTTTTTTGCAGGAGGAGGCTCTCAAGCGTGAGGGAGCAGCATCAACATTCTTTAGCCCCAACCGCAGAGGTCTTCCACCACCAGCACCGCCCTTCCCTTGCTGCTAACTGTCGCTTCCCATCTACACTTCAGCCCAGCCACAGGGCACCTCCAGCAAGTGGCTGCGTCTTTCTTCATTCCAGCCATAGCAGGAAGCCCATCATCCACCGTGTCTTCAGCCCACCAGCAGCAGGGATCCTGCCTCTTAAGCGTGAGGCTCCCTTCTAGCTACGACAGAAAATCTCTTTGAAGAGATGTTACAAGAGCCTGAAGAAATTGCTACAAAAAGAAAACAAAGTCAAGAGATGTTCCGGGTTTTGCAGCAAGCTTTCTGAACTTTGGATGAACTACCACTTAATTCTGAAGTAACAATGGTGGTTTCTACTCTGGGTTCCAATTTCACTGGCTTGCCAAGGCTACATGGGCTTCCACAATCTTTTTATTCAAACATCAAATGGTGATGCATAATATGCAGCTTTCCTGAGGATCCAACATCCTGCTGTTGACTTCGAATTTGGAGCTTGAGAGGCTGCAAATTCTCTGCTTGGAGCCACCTCCATTGTGACAGATCTGCAATTGCTGGACAGGAAATTGAGAATTTATCACCATTCATGCATTGTTTGTGGTTGTGTTTGTGGAAACCCAGCCTCTGCATCTTCTTCAGCCCAGCAGAAGAACCAGCCAGCGTCTCCCTCTTGCCTAAGCCCAGCAGCATGAGAATCGCCCATTTTTCTGCTAAACAGAGGTCTGTTGTTGCGGCTTCTACATTTGCAGCGTGAAGATGTTGTGATTTCTAAATTCTGAGATTTTCTCGGATAAGTATTATTGGAAGCTCTGGCCAAAAGAACAGTTTTGACATGTTCTGGTTTCCAGCCATCTGATCTAAATTGGACTGGTGAGTATGTGAGGTTTTCATTCTTTTTTTTCTTTTTTTTTTCTCTTTCTCTGTTTTGTATTTTACAAATTTTGATTTCTTGTTTCAATCGATGATCCGATATCTAGTTCTCATTCCCTGTAATTTCAGTTTCCTTTCTTTCGTTCCTTGATTTCTTGTTTTGCATTCTTTTGATTTATTTATTTTTTGTTATTTTCTGCAGCATTGTACTTCCTAAGTTTTCCCATCTATTGCTATTCATCGATTGAATTCATGTTTTCATTTATTGGATTCTGGTTGTTCATCATTTGATTTCATTCTCCTTTGTAATTTCCTGTTTTTATGCAGTTTTCTGTTTTTCAAATATTTTTTTTTCTGTTTGCTTTCATTTCAATCATTCCTGTTTTATGAAGTTAGGGCTGGAATAGCATCATTTGATTTATGAGCTTGATGTTCAAAATTCTTGAAGTTATCATTTGATGCTACAATTTCTGTTTTATGAAGCTATGGGCTGTAATGTCATCATTTGATTTAGGAGCTTGATGTTCAAAATTCTGGTTTTATGAAGTTATGGCTGGAACTTCATCATTTGATTTATGAGCTGGATGCTCAAAATTCTGTTTTATGAAGCTATGGGCTGTAATATCATCATTTGATTTATGAGCTTGATGCTCAAAATTCTGTTTTATGAAGCTATGGGCTGTAATATCATCATTTGATTTATGAGCTTGATGCTCAAAATTCTGTTTTATGAAGCTATGGGCTGTAACATCATCATTTGATTTATGAGCTTGATGTTCAAATTTCTGTTTTATGAAGATATGTTGGAACTTCATCATTTGATTTATGAGCTTGATATGCAAATTCCTGTTTTTATGAAGTTATGTTGGAACACCATCATTCGATTTATGAGATTTTGCCTAGCTTGCTGTTAAAATCCCTGTTTTATGAAGCTATGGCTGGAACATCACCCTTGGTCTTATGAGATTTTGCTTAGCTTAGTGCTAAATTCTTGTTTGCTATATTATTATAATATCACCCCATTTGCAGCACCAATTATACATATTGTTTCATCATTTTCCATGACATTTTCACCTTTTCACCAAGCTTTTCATATCCTTTTCATGATATCCTTGAAATAGACCATGATGCTTCCACAACCCATTTCCTGAACATATTCATTTTCTGTTGCAAGTGTGCAGTCTTGATATTTGGCCATATTCATGAACGGATATCTCTATATCCAATCGTGATCTCCCATCCATCTTTAGCGTGCTTCATTATGGATATATAGGGAAGCTCCATACCCATTTTTACTGAAAATTGCATTATAATTTGAGAAGTATGGTTGTGTGAAATCACCTACAGAAACTGTCTATACCTGTATTTTCTGATTTTACCCATTATATGGAATTTTCATTTATATGTATATTCTCTTATTATAAGTATATATATATTGATATGTATGTATATCTACCCATATGTATACGTATATATGTATATATATATGTATATAAGTATATATATATATATATATATATATATACCTTCATGTGCATTGGATATCACATATATCTTTCCTTTTCTTTTACTTTTTTGCAAATATATCTTCATTACCATATATCATTTAGCATAAATTCAAATATTTCTATATCTACATATATATCTTTGTTGTATATAGTATATATATGTCCATTTCCTTGGTTATTTTGTACTAACTCTCATTTTGTAGGAAAATCTAGAAGATGCAGATTCCTTGGCTCAATTTCAATTTTCTTTTACTTTATGTTATGCAATGTAACAATCCAATGTAAACCTTGGAATAAGATTTACTTTTACTGCTTAGATTAGGCCGCATCTCATATAGTTTGACTTCAGTAATATCCTGATTCTATGATGCATATATCTCAAATTTTCAAAATTCACCGTGGATGAACACGAATGGCACGTGCACCAACTCTTAGAGAGTTGATGAACTCGGTGGAGTCCATATTTACGGCCCTAGTTGGAATATGGACGAGACCCAGATCCATCATCTCTCTACCAGTCACATTGAGCCTACACTCTTAGGCTATCTTGAAAATGCACCTCATATTTCCAATGTTTTCAAAATATTGTGAATTAACTCAAATAAACCCTGAATATATTCATGGCCACAGTCAGAATATATGAAGGATTTACTTTGGCTTAATCCACATTTTTCCAATAAAATTTTCAGAAATCTTTTCAAAAGTGCATTCATTCATTCACATCATCTGCATCATTTGTTTTTCTCATGATTTTCTCAAAAGATTTTCACTTCATGGAATCGATTTTCTCAAGAAACTATGATGATATTCAGAGTTGGATTTCCCAAATCAAATGTTTTCCTGTGATTTTCCTTAAAAAGTTATTTCCTTAAGATTCTTTTTCAAAGGAATTTCTCATTTTCTCAAGAATCCAAGTTGATTTTCAGATATTGCAAAAAAACCAGATTCTCAGGATTTCAATTTCCTAAGTTTTGAATTTCCTTCTCCAATGAATCTTTCCTATAAATTTTTTTTATCCTTTTCTTAAGAAAATTCTCAAAGTCTGAGTTTTCCCAACAAGTGCTTTCCTTTTTAAATGTTCAGCTTTTCTCAAGAATTCCTTCCATTTTCCTGAGATTCTCATTTCCTCATGATTTTCCAAATCTTTCTAAACTTTCTTAAGATTTTCCTGAGATTCTTATTTCCTCATAGTTTTTCAAGTCTTTCTAAACTTTCTCAAAATTCTCTTGAGATTCTCATTTCTTCATGGTTTTCCAAAGACTTTATAAACTTTCTCAAGATTTTCTCGAGATTCTCCCTTCTTCAAGATTTTCCAAATCTTTATAAACTTTCTCGAGATTTCAAACCTTCTTCGTCTGAGTTTTTTTGAGAAATTGATTTCCATCTTTTCCTGAGAAATGCTTTGCAACTTCAAATGTTTTCTAATCATACATCATATTTTCCAATTTACATTTTCCAAAATTCTCATAGCACATGCCTGAATTCTCTGTGCATTTAGGATAGAACACAATTTCGGTAATTTCACTAAGTCAAGCACAATTTTGGTCCTTGGTTCGATTACCCTTGTTAAAGGCGGCAGGAACGGTCGAACCTCGTACCGACAGGTCGAGTCCCATCCCGTAAGATTTTCCCGCAATTTTCAAAATGGAGGCGAGTTTTTTAAAACAATTTTCAAAATCCGGTCAAGTTTGACTCGCGAAAGCATTTCCCTATCTCTCCTGCAAGGAAGGGAAGACGAGAAAAATTTTGCGACGATAACAAGTAGTCATAGAGAAAAGTGAGATGACATATATGGATTTTCGAGTAGGATAGGAATAATAAAAAAGAAAAAAAATCATGATTGATATGAGATAAAAGACATAAAATAAAGTTATGATTGACATGAATTAATGTTTATTTGATAAACATATTTTTAAAGAAACTCGATTGGAGGAAGTTCATAGTTTTTAGAGAATAAAGTTAAGTTTTAAACTAGTAAAGGAGTCAAAATCACGGATTGAAAAGAATGGAGGCTCAATTCGTATGAGAGAGAGAGAGAGAGTACTAAAGGTACTAATGTGAATAATAAAAAAGAAGGACAAGTTTTTCGAATAATTTTTCATAAAAGGTGTGAAGGATGAAAGGACGATAATAGATTATACTTAGGATATGATATAACAGATGATGTAGTAAGATTTTACGTGAAATATGACAGCTTGATTTTGAAAAAGGTGGTGAAGAAAATAAGAAAGATAAACACTCGATTTATTTACCATAAAGTTTTGTGAAGTGTCTTAATAGGAGGAAAGGAAGTCATGAAAAGGGATATATCACTTGAAAAAATAACATAAGTGAGGAACACAATATCATGTTGAATCTCGGATAGCTTATCATAAGAGAGGTTTTCACAAGAAGACAAAAGTGATAAAAGGTGTTATGAGATGAGTGATGTGGACAATGTCATGATAGCTTTTAATATAATTAGTTCTTATGGATATGAGTGAAAGGAGATAGGACAAGGAGTCATTATGAAGGTGTACTTGAAAGATGACAAGTTGAAAGACATAAAGAATGTGTCTTAAGAGTTTAGAGTATACGTGAATATGGAAACCTAGTTTGAAAAAAAATCGATAAGAAGAAAAAAACTTTTAAAGTAAGATTTTATCAAAACTTACAAGAAGTATTATAATAAGTGTGATTAATTTATAAGTCACTTAGTTTGCATATTCCTAGTTCTCTTCTAATTCGTGTAAAGTCTTCATGTTTCAATGGTTTAGTGAATATGTCTGCTAACTGTTGACTAGTGGGTATGAATTCGAGTTTAATTATGTTGTTTAAGACTTGTTCTCTTAAGAAGTGGTGTCTTATTTGAATGTGCTTAGTTCGTGAGTGTAAAATAGGATTCTTAGATAAGTTTATAGCACTAGTATTATCACAGAAAATAGTTGTATTTTCAAAATTTAAACCAAAATCTTTTAAGGTTTGTTTCATCCAGATAACTTGTGTACAGGCTAGGCTAACAGCAATGTATTCGGCTTCAGTAGTAGATAAGGATACACAGTTTTGTTTCTTACTGAACCATGATACAAGTGAGTGCCCTAGCATATGACATGTTCCACTTGTACTTTTTCTGTCAGATTTACTTCCAGCAAAGTCAGCATCGCTGTATGAGATTAAATCAAATGTAGAGGATTTTGAATAGAATAATCCAAAATCAACTGTGTCTTTTAAATATCTCATTATTTTTTTTACAGCTTTAAGATGTGATTCTTTTGGATTTGACTAAAATCTAGCATACAAGCAAACACTGAACATAATATCTGGACGACTAGCAGTTAAATATAGTAGTGATCCTATCATACCTCGGTATACCTTTGTATCCACAGACTTACCATCTTCATCTTTGTCCAAAACAGTAGTAGTGCTCATAGGAGTGGTTTTTGAAGCAGTTGAGTTTATGTTGAACCTCTTCAGAAGTTCACGAGCATACTTAGATTGATTGATGAAAACTCCATCCTTGGTTTGCTTAATATGCAGTCCAAGAAAGTAGTTGAGTTCTCCCATTATACTCATTTCGAATTCCTTCTGCATGGACTTAGAAAATTCTTCACAGAGAGTGTTGTTAGTAGATCCAAAGATGATATCGTCTACATATATTTGAACAATTAGGGTATGATTATTTACTATTTTCACAAATAATGTTGAGTCTGTTTTACCTACAGAAAAAACAGTTTTTAATAGAAAGGTTTTGAGTCTATCATACCAAGCACGAGGTGCTTGTTTTAGGCCATATAAAGCACATTTTAGTTTGAAAACATGATCTGGATATTGTTCGTTTTCAAAACCTGGAGGTTGTTTTACATAAACTTCTTCATTCATAAAACCATTTAAAAAGGCACTTTTAACATCCATTTGATATAATTTGAAATCCATATAGCTTGCATATGCTAAAAACATTCTAATAGATTCAAGTATAGCAACAGGAGCAAATGTTTCATCAAAATCAATACCTTCCTCCTGGTTGTATCCTTGAGCTACTAGTCTGACCTTGTTTCTTATAACATTATCTGTTTCATCTAGCTTGTTTCTGAAGATCCATCTTGTCCCAATGATCGGATGATCCTTTGGTCTTGGTACAAGATCCCAAACTTCATTCCTTTGGAATTGATTAAGTTCTTCAGTCATGGCTAGCATCCAAAACTCATCGATGATGGCTTCATCAATCTTCTTTGGTTCAAGTTGAGAAATGAATGCCATATTTGCAATCCGTTCTAGCTGAGCTCTAGTCTGAACTCCCTTTGTCAGTTCTCCCAAAATCTGCTTTTGAGGATGATCTTTGATATCGACAAATGTTCTTTGATGATCATCTTCATTAGACTTAGCTGTGTTATCTAAAAATAAATTTGTACTTTCAACATCATCATCGTTAGTTTGCTTATGAACAGATTGATCAATAGATTCACAGAAACTAACATGCATAGATTCTTCAATAGACTTAGAACACTTATTGAAAACCCTGTATGCTTTACTATGACTTGAATATCCTAAAAATATGCCTTCAATAGATTTAACATCAAATTTATCTAGGCTATCTTTTGTGTTTAGGATAAAGCATTTACAACCAAAGACTTTGAAATAGTCTATTCTTGGAGTTCTGTCATAGAATAGTTCATAGGGAGTTTTATTTAATAAGGGTCTAATGAGAACTCTATTTGTTATGTAGCATGTAGTATTAACAACTTCTGCCCAAAAAGATTTAGCAAGATTATTGTGTTGGAGCATAGTTCTAGCAGATTCCTGAAGGGTTCTATTCTTTCTTTCTACTACACCATTTTGAGGTGCAGCTCTAGGAAAGGCAAAGTTATGAGAAATACCATGCAAGTTACAAAAATTTTCAAAAAGTTCATTTTCAAATTCTCCTCCATGGTCACTACGGATTTTAACAATAGAACAAGATTTTTCATTTTGTAATTTTTTACATAAAATTTCAAATTGACAAAACGTATCACTTTTGTTTTTCAAAAATATTACTCAAGTAAATCTTGAGTAGTCATCTACAATGACAAAAACGTATTTATTGTGATTATGACTAGCTACTCTAGAAGGACCAAAGAGATCCAGGTGGAGAAGCTCTAGAGGTCTTTTGCTTGAAATGTTATTTTTTGATTTAAAGGATGATTTAGACAGTTTTCCTAATTGACATGCATCACAAAAGTAATCATTTTTAAAAGATATTTTGGGTAACCCACGTACTAACTTATCTTTAGCTAATTTAGACATGTATTTAGAATTGACATGACCCATTCTCATGTGCCATAGATGTTGAGAGTCATTATTAGCTATGAGGCAATGTTCTGTGATGTTTTCTAGGTATAGTTCATATATATTATTTTTTCTTATACCTTTTAAGATAATATTTTCGTTGGTGTCTGCTATAAGACAAGCATTATGATTAAAGCTAACATTATAACCTGTATCACACATTTGACTAATACTTAGAAGGTTATGTTTTAAGCCTTTAACCAGGAGAATGTCTTTGATAAGAGGTTTATCTATATTTCCAATATTACCAATACCTATTATCAAACCTTTGTTGTTATCTCCAAAGGTGACGGTTCCTCCTTCCTTTTTATGAAGAACAGCAAAGAGGTATGAATGTCCAGTCATGTGTTTTGAACATCCACTGTCTAGAATCCATCTGTTCTTCTTGTTTGGAGCCTGCAAATCATTAAGTAAAATTTCTTTTTGGTACCCAATCGGGTCCCTTTTTGTTAGACTTTGGAACCCATATCCATTTGGATTTGGGTTTGTCTACAGCCTTAGAGGAGTTAAAAAAAATAAAATTATAATACTCCTTATTTGGTTCAGACAAACTTTTCACAAAAGTGGTCTTTTGATTCATACAAGAAGGCTTGTTGAAATGAGAGTAGCCAATACCATTCTTGTAGAAAGAGACTTTTTGAGAGGATAGGAGTTTATCCAAGTTCTCTTTTCCTTTAGTAAACTTGAAAACCGTTTTCATAAGGTTCTCAGTTTTACTTTTTAATTCTGAAATTTCTACTTGCAGATTTTTAGTCTTGAAGCTAGTAGATGAGATTTCAGAAGTAATAAGAAGATTTTTCTTTTGTAACTCAGAATTTTCAATACTGAGTTTTTCATTTTTCAAAAGGAGCTCTAGATTCTCAGATTTCAACTATTTATTTTTTAGAATCGTTTTTCTTGATTCTTCAAAAAGTTCCTGAAAAGCATTTTGAAGATCTTCAAAGGAGAAATCAAGAGATTCACTTACAGAGCTTTCTGCCATGAAGCACATGTTGGCGGTTTCTGCTTCATCATCATTTGACTCTTCACTGGTGGATGGTTCTGAATCATCCCATTGAGCATGCAGAGCCTTTTTCTTGAAGAACCTTTTCTTTGGTTCCTCAGTCTTGGATTTTCTTTTGAGAAGAGGACAGTCACGTCTCAGGTGACATGGCTTATTACACTGGTAGCACATAGAATCTTCTTTTGGGTCTTTTCTTTCTTTGTGCTTATTTGGAAGCCGGTTCCTTCTCATAAAGCGCTGAAATTTTCTGGTGAGTAGCGCAATCTCAGTTTCTTTTTCTGAGTCTTCATCCTCAGAAAGGGCTGGGAAGGCTAGAGTTTTCTTCAAAGGTTGTTCTTCTTCCCTTCTTTCCTTCATGTGGACTTCATATGCCATAAGATTTCCTATTAGATCGTCTAGGAAAAGTTTGGATAAATCTTGAGCTTCTTCAATAGCAGTAGTCTTTTTCTCCCAATCAGTTATGAGAGATCTCAAGATTTTCTTCACCTTTTCTGTCTGAGAGTGGGTTACACCCAGAGATTTCAGATCGTTGGTGATGTTGGTGAATCTGGTGAACATCTCTGTGATGGGTTCATCTTTGTTCATTTTAAACAACTCATATTTTCTGACAAGAGATGAGATTTTGGCTTCTTTCACTTTATTGGTTCCTTCATGAATAACCTCCAAAGAATGCCAAATATCATATGCAGATTCACATACAGATATTCTATTGAATTCATTCTGATCGATGGCACAATATAAGGCATTCATAGCCTTTGCATTTAGGTTTGCCATTTTCTTTTCTTCATCAGACCATAAGTTATAGTCTGCGGAAGGAGATGTGTATGGATGCTCAACAATTTTCCATACAGCAAAATCTATGGATTTGAGAAATATAGCCATTCTGCACTTCCAGTATCCATAGTTGGAGCCGTTGAAGAAAGGAGGACGAGATGCGTGTTGACCTTCAATATCACGAGCATAAGAGGTAGATGCCATATGTGCTGGAAGACTTTTTATGTCGAAACCAGCAAACGTGCTCTGATACCAAATGAAATTCCACTAGAGGGGGGGTGAATAGTGAAATACGATGCAAGTTGATATAATAAAAAATAAAGCAATAAGGCACAACACAATGAACACAGGATTTATACTGGTTCGGTCAAAACCCTGACCTACATCCAGTCCCCAAGCAAACCACTTGAGCTTTCCACTATAACATCCGAGTCACCGGATAAATAGTACAACACCCTCTTCCTTAGAGGTCTTCTTCTCTCAACAGAGAAGGGGCACACCCTCTTCCACAGAGGTCTTCTTCTCTCAACAGAGAAGGACAACACCCTCTTTCACAAAGGTCTTCTTCTTTCAACAAAGAAGGGCAACACCCTTTTTCACAGAGGTCTACTTCTTTCAACAAAGAAGGAATATAGTGAATAACAGAAAGTTACAATACTTCCTATAGAACCTTCAAAAAGATATGAATGCACGAATGAAGGATTCACAGAATGTTCTGTTTGTCACTTAGAAGATACTCTTTGTCAAAGAGTTATTTTTGACTTTTTCTCTTTCTTTTTCTCTTTTTTTTTCTAGGCTCTCTTTCAAATATCGAATAGGTATTTTTCTCGTTGTAAGCTCACTTGTGTATTCCATTCCCTTCTCTCTGAATAGTTCATTTGAGTGTGTTTTTATAGCTTAAAAAAATAGTCGTTGGCTTTTTGAAATCGTAGCCTTTTTGAGATGTGAAATGTCATGTCATTTCAAAAAACATCTTTAGAGAGATTCGAGAAAGTCTTCTATCCATAAAAGTAAAATATAGGGTACACTAGTCGTTGTAATATTTTAGGTAATATATATTTTATGTAAAAAGTCTATTTCTTACAATAGTACATTGAACGTTGGATTGTAGGTTGTCATGTGGTTTTGTCTTTATCCTAATTAATGATTTGTGGTACATAGGTACTTCTTTACTTTAAATGAGTGTAAGTACAATGAGTGCTTTGAGATATTTATTTGTACATAGTCATGTCAAGTGTTTTCTTTATGTTGTATTTTTCAAAGTCTACAGAGAGAATGAAGACTACAACTTAGTCGACATTCTTGAGAAGGATATTTAACAAGGATTCTTTACAGAAGGTATTTAATGTTATACAAAGAGAATGATGACTTTAAGTAAGTCGACATTCTATGAGTTTGTAAAAAGGTAACTAGTGTCTTTTTCAAAACATATTATATTTGGTTTCTTTGTGTAGCCGATTTCATGTTTTGTCTTTTTCCTATATTTGAAATCATTTCTTTAAAGAGGGTAACTAGAGTCTTTTCAAAACATATTATATTTGTTTTCTTTGTGTAGCCGATTTCATGTTTTTGTCTTTTTCCTATATTTGAAATCATTTCTTTAAAGAAGGTAACTAGAGTCTTTTCAAAACATATTATATTTGTTTTCTTTGTGTAGCCGATTTCATGTTTTGTCTTTTATATGATATAAGGTACAATTATTACATTTTGAAATCATGTCAAAATACTTTTTTCATAAAGGGTTGTAAGAAGGTACAATTATTTGTTTTCAAAAAGGAGCCTTTTGAAACTATCGTATACTTTTATGAAATAGCTTTTATGAGTGAGTATGTAATATGCAATATGCATCCTTCTGAAGGTTCTGTTACAAATGATTCTAAAGAAGAAAAAAACTTCAACTTGAGGAAGTCGATCTCTTTAGAAGGTCTTTAGGAGTGCATGGCTCAACAAGCTTTTTCTTCAAGGAGTATGATTGCATCATAGTTGTACTTGAACAAGAGGTCTCCATCTTTTTTGAGTGAGATATCCTTGCATCAAATACTCGTTAGATATATGGCAAAACATATCCAGTCGTTATATAACATTTTTCAAGAAGACATATTATCATATCATATGACATTAAATAAGACAGTGTATCATATTATGTGACATCAAAACAAAGTTTCTCAACAAGAATAACCTTCATACAAGCCATTGTCCAGTCCGGTCTCGAGCCATTCGGCTCTCTCAATCAATTTGATGAATGATTTGGCTGGAGAAGTAGAAATGAGGTTCCTTAGAGGTTGAGCAAAGTTATTCAAAATGATTTGCAGGGCGTGTTCCTCTGGGATGGGAACTTTCATTCTGTTGCAGGTGCTTCTCCACCTGTGGATGAATTCGCTAGCCCTCTCATTCTCATTCTGCTTTAGGTTGCACAGCTGGTTGAGAGTTGGCGATGCTTCAACATTAAACATGAAGCGCTCAATGGACAAATTGACAACTTTATCGAACTCTCGTTGTTCGATAAGATTAATGTGGTCTGCATACCACCTGGATGTTATACCCTCTAGGCTGCGAGGGAAACAAATGAATAACGCTCGGTTATCCTTCCTGAAGCGGTCACACTCAGCATAGAAAGTGGCCAAATGAGCCTTCGGGTTGCCAGTTCCGTCAAATTTGAGGAACTTCTGAGGGAGATTTTCCAGATTATCGTCTCCGTCAAGGCCATTGTAAAAGTCTTCGCCAGAGTAAGTATGTTTGCCCTTGCTTTTGGTCTGGATATCCTTAATGGCCTGATTCATTTTCCGCATCTGCTCGTGCATTGGATCATTGGCCAGAATAGGCTAGTTTATTGATTTGGGTTCTGTAGCGATCTTCACAAATTGATGCGGAGGATTCTGTTGGTAGACAAACTGCTCTTCTTCCTCTGATTCTTCTTCGGCTGATTTCGATTCCTCAGAAGTGGTGTCAGGCTGGACCTTTTTTCTGACGATCCTGACTGGCTTTTTCACGGCTTTCTTTTTCAGTTTGTTCTTTGGAGCAGCCTTCTTTTGACTAGCCTCAGCTTGTTCTGACATCATGTTCTCGTCGCGAAATTTTTCCCCCGCCTTCCCTTCCTTGCGGAAGAGAAAAAGAGAGAAACGCTTTTGCGCTTCAAACTTGACCGGATTTTGGAAATTATTTTGAAATACTCGCCTCCGTTTTTGAAAATTGCGGGAAAATCCATGGGATGGGGCTCGACCTGTCGGTACGAGGTTCGACCGTTCCTGCCGCCTTTAACAGGGGTAATCGAACCAAGGACCAAAATCGTGCTTGACTTAGTTAAATTATCAAAGTTATGTTCTATCCTAAATGCACAGAGAATTCAGGCATGTGCTATGAGATTTTGGAAAATGCAGCTTGGGAAAACATGATGTATGCTTGGAAAATATTTGGAGTTGAAAAGATTCTCTCAGGAAAAAGCTGAAAGTCAATTTCTCAGGAAACTCAGATGGAAAAGATTTGAAATCTCAGGAAAGTTCATAAAGACTTGGGAAAATTATGAATGGTTGAAAATCCTGGGAAAATGGAAGTGATTCTTGAGAAAAGATGAACCTTTTGAAAAGGGAAACACTTCTTATGAAAACTTGGACTTTGAGAGTTTTCTTAGGAAAATGATGGAAGATTTATAGGAAAACTCATTGGAGAAGGAAATTCAAAACTTGGGGAATCGAAATCCTGGGAATTTTACCTTTTGAAATACTTGAAAATCGATTTTGGATCTTGGAGAAAGAT